>NC_052016.1:111613355-112813355 GCF_015832195.1 Motacilla alba alba
GCATACAGTCAGAAGCACATTTAAAAAAATATTTATATTAAAATAATTACATTTCTAATTTTATATTTGTTCTGATAGTGTCTTTCATATGCTCTGCATGTATAGAAATATATCTCATTATGTACTGCCATACATACATTCTGCAGCAGTGGTCATCTTCAAAGATTGCTCATTGCCACTGAACTGGGATGTTACTAAAACAATGATGGGGTGATAATGGGTATAGAACTGTTTCAGAATGTGAGCGCTAAAAGGCAATTTCAGTCAGTTTGTATAGCTCAGTTTTCAGAAGGCCTTAGGCATGTTATTGATTAAATTCTCATTTAGGAAGAAAGTAGGAGCTTTTATATGCATCTCCAAGTTGGATGGTGTGGTAACTCAGAGGCATTGACTGGCTGTGTGATACACAACGGTCACAGATGTCTTTTACTCAGAGGAGCACAGAGTGATGCCGGTTGTCATTCTTACTCTGCTGTGTGGCAGCGTAAATAGTCCCCTTTCTAACCAACCTGGTGGGAAAAGTCAATATCCCATCAGCAAAGGAGGTAAACACATCAGGAGCTGTGTCCTCTCTCATCTTCCCCTGCTCTGTATTACCACAGTTCTTTAAATCTCTTCTCCCCAGTCATCAGATGCACTTGTGTCATTCAAATGCATGGTGCTGCAGACACAGCCCTGCCTGCCTCTCCTCGCCGAGCTCCCGGCTCCCATTCTCTTATAATTGAAACTTAAAATTGGCCTCATTACTTCAACGAGGCCCCTCATATTTCTCCTTTTTTTTTTTTTTTTTTCCCAGTCCACCCTTTCCTGCCTGCCTCTACAAGGGTAATTGCATCTAAGAAATGTTTGAAGCATACTGTCAGAAAGGTTATTGCATATAATTGGAGTTTAGATTTAATGTTGGGGGGAGCTGGGAGCCCTGTTAGTGGGATGGCTGGAGCCCTGAAGCCTGAATTGGAGCTGTACATGGGTCTGTATTTCTGTTCCCTACTTTCAGCCCTGGTGCATTGTTTGCCTCAATGTTCTCATGATTAATGTGCCTTCCTGCTCTGTTCACATGTGCCAGCTGTTCACATTGATGTATTTTACCTGGGTCCCTCCTGAGTTCCAGGAAGCTTTAGACTGTTTTGGCCTAGTTTTGAAGTGTAAGGATGGAATTTTCCACAGTTCCTTGGTGTAAAGAGCATGCTTTGGCTAATGCGAGCTGTTGCAAGTGAACCCACTTACTGCAGCATTAATCTTGAAAACACATAAACAAGTGAGAGCTCAGTTTGTGGCAAAGTGGGATTGGTGTTTTTGTGGATCTGGTTAAGACAATTTTCAAGGTTTGTTTAATTTAACCCTATATCTAAATACTTTCAGAATCGTTAAATGTGTTAATGCCATAGTGACTTCAGCCTGTTAATGAGCAGATTCACATAATCAAGCTTCTGTTGTATTGGAGTTGTAGTTAAAGGAAAATCCAATTCTGCTAATAGACTTTAAGTCATTGCTGTCTGTGTAACAGCAAAAATGTGGTATCTTCAACAAGGCATCTTCTCTGTTTGCTTACTGCCCAGCCACAGTACATAACTTCTTCACAACAGTGCATGAAAGGTGCTTATCAAAGTGCTTTTAATCAATGTATTCGCTCACCCAGGCATTGTTAATTTCATCTTTAATTTAATTTTTAAAGAGTTGATAGCTTCATGCAAAGCAGTTAACTTCAGTGGAACTTTGTGAATAACATGGAAAACCTAAGCAGGTGGCAATTTCTCAGTAAAACGTTGCTGTTTGTATTCTATCCAAAGCTGCTCTGCTGAGCTCATACTGCAACATCTGAGGCTCTGCTGAAATATTTGTAAATCCTCAAGGAGGAGAACTTCACAAACCTCAAAACTGTAATAGCTTTTTCTGTCACCATGCCTCCCATCCCTGCCATCTCCTCTTGTAGCAGTCCTTGGCTGCTGAGATGAAGCTGTCTGAAGGGACACCTTCATCTCAGTCACACCACAGAGGTGAGGTGAGAGGTGAGCTGTCACAAAAATGAGACATTTCATCCCTTATACATATAGACTCAAAAAACCAGAGTGTCCCTCTCCCCAAAAACCTTTTCTTAAATAAACTCCACTGTTTTTAGAGACAATTGGTTTTTCATCTTGTGCTGTAGACAAAAAGCTGTTTGAGAGGGGATGGAGTTTCCTCTGTTACATATTCAAAGGACCAGGAGGGCTGTGAAGGTGTCAGGGAGAAGGAAGGCAAAGCTAATGAGCAACAGAAGGATGGTGTTGGTGGCTCACAAGACACATGCTTTACCCTGCACCTCAGGGGCTTCAAACCTTGACCTGCAGATAGCTGTGCTGTGCTCTCACAGAGCTGCTGGACACGGAGTCCCTTCAGTCTAAAAGCAGGGAAGCTGCCTGGGAGAGCACCTTGTTCTGCAGTCTGTGTGCTCTCCAGTGTTCCAAGGTGTAACTGCAGGAACAGGCTTTTGGGTAGGAGCTGGTGTTCCTAGAATGTGGAGTTGGTCAGAAAGTAGGAGCAGAACTGTGCCAGATCTGCATCCACTTGGCATTGCTGTACAATGGAGTAGTGGAAAATTTTCCTCTTTTATTTTTTTGTTCACAGCTTTTCTAAAGGAAAAGCTGGACAATCACCCAAACAAAATCCCTTGGGCGTGTTTTTTAATGGCAGAAAATTTGAAAAAAAAAAATCCTAACAGAACTAGAACAGCTTGGTCTTTGGTGCTGAGATATGTACAGGCTCATGCACATGACTTTGCACACACATAAAGGTACAGGTGAGTAAATGCCATGTCCCCCAGATATCTCTTACCAAGCATTTGGGAGCCTCTTCATTCATGTGTCAGGTGAACCTGACATCTGGTTGAGGTACTGGGCATCTTCTCTCCATTTTAGGGTAAAGCAGCATGGAATTCTCCTTGTTTGTGCTACTGCCCTTTTCCTTCCAGTGCCTCCCTAGTGCTGAGGATCGTGATTCCTATCCTGCCCCC
This sequence comes from Motacilla alba alba, assembly GCF_015832195.1. Taxonomy (NCBI): domain Eukaryota; kingdom Metazoa; phylum Chordata; class Aves; order Passeriformes; family Motacillidae; genus Motacilla; species Motacilla alba. The sequence continues at coordinate 111,616,348 of NC_052016.1, forward strand.
AAGGTGCATTTGAGGGCTCCCAAGACTGGTGATGAGTCTGTCCCAGGTTGTGCCAGTGCCAGTATTAACAGCAGGGATGAGGGACGTGAATTGGACATGAATTGTGACCTTCTTCACTTCTGAAGCCACCCTGGGGCAGAATCTCTCCCTGCTTCCAACCCCTGGGGACTCTGGATAGTTCTCCCTAAGTTAGGGCACCTGCCCCTTTTAAATGAGATCCTTTCAGACCCAGCCCAAGCATTGCTTACTCTCTCTGCTGTGACTTCGTGAAGCCCCATTTCCAGCTGGATCACAAAACTGGACTCAGGGTGGCTCTTGCCAGTTTTCCCACTGCTCCCGTGCTGGTGGGGCTGAGGGAGCTTCAGCCTTGGCTCCATGGCCCCTCAGCAGCTCATGCAGGAAAGGCAGGGAATGCAGAATGCGGGAGAGCTTGCCACAAATGTGCTCTTGGCTAACTACAACATTCACCTCGTTTTAAAATTGAAAACCTTGATTCACAGTCTAATGAATGCCAAAATCTTGTCTTTTTGTGGTCATTTAATCCCTCTTTGTGTTTTGGGTTTTTCCTCTTTGTTCTTCTAGAGTATTTGAAGAAGAAGCCGCTCAGGAGGGAAGTCTCTGATGCCTACAAAAGACTGAAGAGCACCGTAGACAAATGCCTGTCCATGAGTGGCTACTCAGAAGTGAACCTTGGCAAACTCTTCACCGTCAGTATAGGAAGATAGCTCTGTGGGAGAGCCCAGGAATGAAAGACAGTGATTGATTGCAAATGGAGGGAGGCTAGTCCCTTGTTTATCAGTAATGATCTCTTCAGCAACACTCTATTTCAGTATGTACAATGATGTTTTAATAATCTTGTCTCTTTGGAGGAGGAAGAATGGGAGATGAAAACAGGATGTATGATTCTCGTAGATATGAAGTATTCAAGGTGTTTTTATTTTCCTTTTTTTTCTTCATTGAGAAACCAGGGTTATTAAAATATGGAGTAGTTGATTTTTGCAATATTTTTTGTTGTGTATTTAGACCTATGAGGGAAAAGGGGGTGGGGGAATTGCTGCTTTAATTGGATAATTCCCAGTGAGAGTTGCTGGAATGTAAGTGATCCTAGACTTTGCTCCAGGGTATTTACTAGAGGTGCTCTCAGGAAGAGAGGTTAGTAGAGGTCTCAGTAGGAGCACTAATGTTTTGCCTTTTCACGGTTTATCTTCTTCCTGATCATAAACATACCAATTAAAAACAATACTAAACCTAAATGCATTTAAATGTCCTATTACCTTCTGAACAGAGGTAGGGATGCTTTACTTTGAAATTCATTAAAGAACGACTGAAACCTGGAGGTGCTAAAAATAGGGACCATCTTTTTGTTAGGAGTCTATCCAAGCATCTTTAAGCTTAGCATTTTGCCACGTTGAAAATTTCTGTGTGGATGTAAAGACATGCACATGAACAAAACCCGTTTCACTCATGCAGAGGATATAAATATGTTTCATTTCCAAGTATTTGAAAGGCAGCGATCGATAGAGAAAAATATTTTTGGGATGGCATTGTAACCAATAACAGGGAATGGAAAGCAGCAAATCATAGTTACTGTTCTGTAATAATTACTGTGTTGGAGATTTTACAGTTTTTACAAATAAATTGTATTTTTCATTTACTTCTAATAAAATGACAAGCAGATACGACAAGAGAATAAATTTGGGTACATGCTTTTGTACAGAAAATATTGTTGTACTCTGTTCACTGTTTAGTTTGCAATGTGATATATTAATGTAAGGTTATAAAAATTGCTTTTAAATCTTGAACAGTGTAAAATGTAAAGTTTTTTCACACTTGAAGTAAAAAAATAAAGTTTTCTAGTAAAAGAGTATTTGATTCTAATATCTGATGGTTGAAAATAGTGCATGCCTAGGTCATATTGCTCTGGACTTCTGGTCTTAGAGAATTGCTTTTGTGTCTGGTTTTAGGATGAACAGCCATTAAAAAAGGGAGTTTGAAGAAAAAGTGAGAGGATCAGCATGAACATGTTGGGCACTGTAGGAATTCGTGTATCTGTTTGTGTTCAGAGTATTTTATGACACTCATTTGTCCCCAGAGTGGCATTTGGGAGAAGCTGTGTGTCAGTGTGGGTAGTGTCAGTTTGAATATGCCTAAATACACAGTCATCCTCCTAGCAACTTCTGGAACTAAACCCCTTCATTTCTGCTCACATGGAATCACTACAGTGAGAAATGGAATCTGTGCAGTCTCTGGTGTTGTGCAGGTGTTGTCCCACCCTCGTGAGCTGTCGATCCTTCCCAATATGTTTAGTTGGGTTGATATTGTAAAACAGACTTTATTTGGAGTCTTGTCTTGGAAAGAAGGTGTTGCTGCCAAGGTGCTGTGCTGAAGTTGCAGGACTTCAAAAGATCCTGGTTTCTTGTAATTCCATGCAGGGATATTTAGAATTTTTTTGTGTCCAGCCCAATTAGGATTATGAAGATATTACTGATATACATTGATTCTACTGGGCAGAATGCCTTAGGAAAGGGAAAAGTGTGACCTTCCCCTCCAAACATTAGGTATACAAATAAAATGGATAGATATGGCGTAACCTGACCCCGTGGCACTTGTATGTATCTGTATAATTACAGCTGAAGAGCCTGTTAATTTGCAAGTTTAGGGATGTTTAGATTAAATGAGAGTGTTGTGGAATGACTGTGTAGGGCGCAGCAGCTCCGAGTGGCCCTGCGAGGGGCTGCTCCCCGCACACGCCGCGGCCGAGGAGCCGTGAGTGGCACAGCCCCGGAGCCCCCGCACCCCGGCCAGCCGCACTGGGGGGGCCGAGGGTGGGAAATGAGGGCTTTTACCCCGACTGGAGGCTTTTTTTTGATTCCTCTCAGCAAAGCTGGTCAGATCAGAGCTGAAGTCTTGGCAAGGAGTAAACCGGGTTTTTTTTTCCCCTCCCCTCTGCCTCTCTAATCAGCTCTGGGCACCGTGCCTCGCCTTGGCCCCTCGGGAAGGCCGGGAAACGCAAAATCATCTTCATAGCGTTTCATATCAAATGGAGCTGGTGAACGCTGCGCTGTCAACAACTGGGGAAAACTGAACTTCGGAGGGTTGCGTTCTGAGGCCGGGCTGGCCTGAATCGCCTTCCCCTTCCTTTTCCTCCTCGTGTCCCCCTCCCCCAGCCCGTGCTGTTAAAACGCAGGTTTGCGTTTATTTGTATTTATTTGCAGTTGGGGAAGAGGAGTGTTGATTTATGGAGCCGGTGGCCAGGTTTCGCTGATGACACATGCGATATGAAAAAGAATTCCCATCCGCAAACACGGCTGCTGCTGTGCCAAAATCCCTCTTTTCGCCGCCAAAGGCGGTTTTCTAAGGCCGAAGCGGAGCACATCTTCCCCTTCGAATCCATCCCCGTCTTCTGCAGGGCACCTTAAATGTGCCTTAATTGAATAGTTCTCCCGCACCCTCCTTATAGCAGTTTAATAGATTAACTCATCTGTGCCAGCTTCAAATTTCAGATTAAAATTCCTTCATCCCGAAGGCAGCATTATCAGGTTGTTGGAGGCTGTTTTCAAACCTTGGTTTTGAATAGCAGCGGCTCTGCATTAATTTAACCACTAAGCTAATAAGTAGGTTTCGTTTTGTTATGCTAAGCTTTATTGCTTTTCTTTTGATCAGAATGGTGTTGTTGAGCAAAGCAGCAGACAAGGCATTCTTTGATGAGGGAATTAGCGCTCTATTCTTCCTCTATTATTCATAGCACAGTGGAATATGTAAGTACCTGAGGGTGTCAAAGGAGAGCAGGCTCTATTGCAAAGTGTTCGCCTTGTTTCTCTCAATAGCTGACTATGAGATGATAAACCGCTTAATACACTGCACTAATTGGATGAGAGCAAAAAGAGATGGGAATTAAGGCACGGCGAAAGGAGAAAGTGCTACCAGCCTTCATTCACTCTTTCACCACTTTAACAGCACCAAAGGAGGCACAAGCTTTCTATAAGCAGACTAGGGGTTTTGTGCGGAGATAAAATGAACCTGTTAGCGGATTCAGGTAATACACTAATTATTGCACAGTATAAATACCACTACTGGTTTTATAACACGGAGGTAAACTTCTTTTGAGAAGGTTATAGGATTGCTTGGCAGCAGTATAGATCCTAATAAGGGACCAGAGTAATAACCCCCTGGATTAACAAAATTGCTGCTTGCAGAAGTATGATTCGGGCTTTTACGAAGATTTCAGCAGAATGAATAAAAATGACTGAATGACATTTCTTAATGCCTAATGGCTTGATAATGATTCCCTTTTCTTTGAGGCAAAAATGTATATTTCAGGCTGCACCGTTAATAACGTCCAAGGAACGAGCCTTATTTTTCCCATAAATTTTTTTTCGCGCCTATGGTGGGTTTTAGAACTCAAAAATACGGCTGGGGGCGGGCAGGGTCGGGGGTGTCGGATATGAAATGCCGTGAGCGGAGGGGGGAGCTGCGGGGAAGGGTCGCGGCGGGCTCCCACGCGCGGTGCTCGCTCCAGCGGCGCTTCCCGGCCGGTGCCTCCCGGAGCCGGGCTCGCCCCGCGGAGCCGCCCGCCGGGCCGGGCCCCCTCGGGGTGCCCTTGGGCTCTGCTCCGGCCCCGCCGAGGTGGACCAAAACACCCAAAAAAAGAGCCTCACACCCCGGCTCTCCGATAGCCCGTCCGGGGGCCGGGGCTTGCTCGGGGGCACCAGGAGTCATCAGGGCCGGGGAAGGACCGCGGGGAGCGCGGCCGGGGGCTTCCCGCATTTCGGCCCCTGCTCCGTGGAAGAGGCTGCGACCCAGCCCCCCCAAAAAAAACAAAACAAAACAAAACCACAAAAAAAAAAAAAAAAACCCGCAACAACAAAAATGAAGACGAGAAAGAAAACCAGCCGGGGAGTAATAAAGGAAGAGGGAAGAAACGGAAGTTCACCTCTAGGAGAACGAAGGGTTAGGCGCAGAGAAACTTTTGTAACCCCAAAGGTGCGGGGGCGGCCAAGCGTTCCCCAAAATTCCAGATTTTCTCGCCCACTCCCGACTTCGGGCAGCGGCAGAGCCTGGGGCGAGTGCCGGGGCAGCGGGGGCGGCTCCCCGCGCTGGGGCACCGCTGGCACCGAGGGACGGCCCTGGGGACACGGCACGCTGCCCGCGGCACGGCGCCGCCAGGTTCGGTGCCCCATCCGAGCCCGCCATCCGCTCGCAGCCGGGGCTGCCGGCAGCTCGCTTCGCCTCCCCGGCCCGCCCGAGCTCCGGCCGCCGAGCCACCCGCGCCCACCCGGCCCCCGCGGGGGCCCTCGGCGCTGAGGCTGGCGGGGCTCAGCCCCGGCCGCAGCCCCCGCCAGCACAGGGCTTTTTGGCTTTTCTTTTGATTTTTTTTTTTTTTTTTTTTTTTTTTTTTTTTTTTTTTTGTTAAACATATATTTTTGTTTATTTTCTGAACGCGGCACTTCTCCACCGGATAGCAAGGAAAAGTGTTAACAATAACGACATTACACGAAAAAGTACTGTACCATCGCCTCTTGAGGGTTTCAGAAACCTCTACAGTTAATAAGTTAAATAAAGAGTTTGTACATAAATATTTGTCTAGGAATCCTATTATATCTACAACACAGTAAGAATCTACAGAATGACAAACTTTTACAACACTACACTGAGTGCAATTGTTTTATAACTTTTCAAATATACAAAGCTCTGTTCTTTTTTTTTTTATAACAATGGTATGTACAGAATTAATAATCACAGTTTAGTGACTTAAACAGTCCATTTTCTAGCAGTGTATTTCGCTTTGGTTTGATATAAAAACCTTGGTTGGTGTAGTGATAAAGAATATAACAAGAAAAAGATATACCCTTTCCCCTAAGTGCACTGGTTATCTTACAGCATCAAATTTACTTTCAGTTTGCACTGTCAGCATCCTTGGTTAGCATATGCAGCTCGTTGCAACACGTAAAATAGTTCTCCAGCGCTTCTAACTGACCAACTTAACATCCTAGGATGCTATTTTAAGAAGATGTGGGTAGCTTTCCCCCCTCTCTTAGCTTCTCTATTGTTTTTTGTTTCACTTTCTTAATTACAATTCTATTTCTTTCTTTTTTTTTTTCTTGCCAGATAAACAGAAGGAAAAATATTTAGTGTACGAAACGCTAATATATAGTAACTTTATTAGGGTTTTTTCTTTTTTTTTTCTTTTTTTTTCTTTTTTTTTTTTTTTTTTACTTTTTCCCCCTTATGTTCATGGAGGAAATGGACACGTACATTTAAGAAATGTACCAGCCAAGGAGTTACTTATTCAGGAGGTTTTAAGCCTCATTTCACTCGTGTGAGGGCTGATGCGAGAGGCATTCCCTTTCCCCAAGTTCCTAACTTGAGGACCTGCTACAGTCTCACCTGCTGGTCCTCCTTTTAAAAAAAAAAAAACATTATTTTTCCCCCCGTTTGGTCTTGATTCATGCTGAGGTGACCTTTAGTGATTCGCGTATTTACTCTCCTCTTCTCCCCCTCTTTTTTTTTTCCTCTCCTCCCTAAAAAAAATCCCTAACCCGCAGCCCGCGGCCGGCAGCCGTGCCTTAGCACACCTCTTTCCCCGTGCTGTTCCCGGGGAGGATGTTGAGCTGGGTGAGCTGGGCCGCGTGTTCCTTGGCCTTCAGCCGCAGGGCGGCGATGCTGGACGCCCGCCGGTCGGCGGCGGCACTGGCCGGGTCCCCCAGCCCCGCCGAGCCCACCGCGCCCTCGGCGGCCGGCGCCGGCTGCCGCAGCAGGGCCGCGGCGCTGGAGGCGCTGCCCAGGGGGGACATGGTGGAAAAGAGCCTGCAAGGGAAGCACAGACGGCCGTCACCGCCGCGCCGGGCACCGCCGGCCCCGCTCGCCTCCTTCCCACCAAGCGCGGACGCGAGGGGACAGGGACTCGCTGGGAATACCCGACGGCGGGCGGGCAGCAGATTGTTTCGGGGGGAAAAAAAAAGAAAACAAAATAATAGGGGAGGAAAAATCGCCGAGCCTGGTCCTCCCCGACTTGCCACAGTCAGGGGGCAGCGGCCGGGGAATGCGCGGGGGGAAGCCCCCGGTCCCGGGCAGGCAGCGCTCGCTCCCCCCGTTCCCCGCCCCGGCTCCGCTGCCGGGCCCGCCCGGCGCTGCCCGCGGAATCCCCGCCCGGAGGAACGGACCGCGGCTCCCGCGGGAGCTCCTCCCGACGCGAACCTGTGGAAGCCGCTCAGCCCCACGCACGCCCGCGGCCAAAAGTCTGTCCGTGACGGTCCCGCCGCGGCCGGAGTGGCTCACGGCCCCCGGGATGCCGCGGCTCCTGCTCATCCCGACTGGCCAAATGCCAGCAGCCCCCGCCCCACGCGCGCACGGAGGGAAACCCACGCGAGGGCTCAGCCTGTGCGGGGCAGCCCCGCTTCCCGCGGGCCGCTCCCTCGGGGCCGCTGCCCCGGCCCGGCCCCGCCCGGGCTCCCGCGGCCCGGCCGCCCCCACGGGGAGCGCGAGCCGCGCGGGGGGCGGCGGGGGGGGGGGGGGGGGAGAGCCGCCCCCGCCCAATGAGCGGCCGCGGCGGAAGCACGTGACCCGCGCGGCGGCCAATCGGCGCCGGCTGCGGGGCGCTCCGAGTTCGAACGGCGCGGCGGCCGCGCGCGGCGGGCCCCGCGTGGGGCCGCGGAGCCCGCGCGCCCCCGCCTCAGGACAGCGCGGCGCCGGCGGCGCGGGGGGCGGGCGGTACCTGCCGAAGGCGGGGCTGATGAAGGCGGGGTGGCGGAACACGGCCGCGCCCAGGAAGGTGCCGAGGCCGAGCGGGGTCCCGCCGGGGGGCAGCGCCGCGGAGCCGGGGGGCGGCGGCGGCAGGCTGGGGAAGGCGGCGGCCGCGGCGGCGGCGGCGGTCCAGGCGGAGTCTAGAGCTGGGTGATGAGGAGGGAAAGGACTAGCATCAAGGTATGGACTGAGGGGGTGAGTTGCTGACAGGGGACCAGGGAAAGGCAAACCTGGGGGGTGTGTCTGAGCCCCAGCCTTTTCCCTCTTCCGCCACTTAGCCCTACGGTTCTGGAACCATACCTGAAAGCCAAAAGAAAAACCGGTTTTAATACGCGCCTGCCCGCGCCCTCGGAGCGGCGAGCCCCTCGGGAGCCCCGCCCCGGCCCGACGGCCACCGCTCCTCCGCCGCCCCCGAAGCGGCGTCGCCCCACAGGGGCCGGCCCGCGGGGGCCACGCGTGTCGGTGAGCGCCGAGCCCCGGGCCGGGCCGACCCACGGCTCTCGGGGACACCCCCGGGCCTGCGGCGGGCCCTGGCTCCCGGAGGGGCGCAGCGCTTCCACACCCCCGCGCACCTCGGCGGCAGCTCGGCGGTGCGGGCAGACACGGGAGCGGGAGGCGGCTCTCGCTGCGCTGGAGCAGCGGCAGTACGATTTCCCAAGAGGACCACGGGGGAATTATTCCGCGCTCTCACCCACACCGCGACTTTTTTTTTTTTTTTTTTTTCGTTAAAGGGCATATTTATAAATTATACGGTTTGAGGATCGTAGACTATTTTTTTTTCCCCTTCAGATTTAAAGAGAAGGGGAAAAGTCGTAATTTCACTGATATCTGAAACGAAGAAATAATTTGTGAGGCAACCAAAGCAGCAAATATAGATTTCAAGGCTGCCCTTTTAAGAATTATTTTATGAAAGTTAGTTAGGATGCCATGGCACTGCCGTCCTTTCTTTCTTTTAGCCCTCCCACAAAGCAAAAATCGGGAAATAAAACTGCTTAAAGCAGGGGAGATGTAGAGAAAAACAAACTGCATTTCAAAGGAAAATAAAATATTCCGTTAATAACCAATTGTGGGGCCATGGCACGCACCTACAGACAGAGACTTTGAGAGACAGACGTTTGTGAATCTTTTGGGACAGGTGTGGGCAGAGTTGTTCCTGTTCTGCTCGGCTTTCTAAGCTCAGTATGAGACCCTCCTTTCCTGGCAGGCAGAAAGGCAGCAGCGCTGCGAGCCTCTCTCCAGTTGTTCAGTGGGAATGGATCTCCTCGCACGCCTATCTGGGTACCCACGACGAAGAGGCATTGTGCTCGTGCGGAAGGCAACAGCCTGGCACGGAGGGAGCGTCTCTCCCCGCTAAAACTCAATTAGCAAGCTGTCCTCACCACAATTCCCCCTTATTGAATTAATAAGTCTGAGTAGACCCAAAGGTAAACGAAGGGACTCTCATAATTCATATTCACTTAATTACATCTTCTGCCATGAATAGAGGAGAAAGAAAGGGGGTGTCTTTCTGTTAAAAAAGTTATTTAACTTTCCCACGACTCGTTCCCCTGAGCTGAAAATACTGATTTGCTGTCACATCTCTGTTTGACAATGGAGAAATGTGTCAACAGAAAGGAGGGGACAAATCTCATCATTAGCCCCTCTAATGCAAGAAGCTGTTGTGTATTAAATGAGCCATATGGAATTTATTATGCTTTATCAGCGCCCGATTTTAACTGTAAAGTGATTTGCTCAGCTTCAAACCCAGAGACATCTGTTTTCTGTTGGCAATCAGGGCATCCCAATGTTTATCGTCTCTTTGGTTATGAGACCCGGGTTGGGAAATGCACTCTGGTATGGGGCGGCAAACACCTTTAATAGCATTGCACTCACTCACTATTAGATCAATGCAGGCTTATTGCTATCAAAAATGGGAAATCAAATAGCATTAGCCAGCTCCTTGTGCAGGCGGAGAGGAAATCAAACAACATTTCGCCTTCAAATGGCCCTGTTTGTTCTAGCACTAAGTGGGCTTTTATGAAGCCCGATTGGAGATTTGATGGCAGCCAAATACCCGACTTGCGGCCGAGCGGGTTTCTAACAACCGACACGGGAGCCCTGAGTTTTAATCACGCGGGGATCCGCCAGCCGATGGCTCGGCCCTGGCGGGGCCGGGGGCGCCGCCGGGAGGGCCAGGCCACCCTTCCCCCGGGCGCCGCCGAGGGACGCGCCGGTCCCGGTCCCGCCGCTGCCACTCACCTGCACTCGGGCTTCTGTCAGATCGAGCCTCATGGCCAGCTCCTCCCTGGGGGAGACACAGACGCCGCCGTCAGCCCGGGGCACCTCCAACCGCCCGCGCCCGAAATCCCGGTGCCCGAGGCGAGCGAGGCCGGGCCGCGGGCGGACACCGCCTGTTGCCGCGCTCGGCCCGGCTCCGGGCCGCCGAACGGGGCCTCTCGCGGCTCTAGGGTGTTGGCATTCCCTCCCCGCCGCTCCCCAAATTCGGCCAGTTGCAGCCGCAGCTGCCGCGTAGGGGACGGCAGCCGGGAAGCTCCACACACGGAGGTTCACACTGCCACATTTTAGGTAAATCAGAAACCACTAAGGCACTGGAAAATGGCTCATCAGCTCCGTGTCCCAGAGAGGAGCATTCCCAGCATTACCGGGATCCTGCCGCGGCCGGAGCCGCGCGCCCTCAGGGCGTGAAAAAAGCCCTGGAGAAAAACCCAAAGCCGTAAAAAAAAACACCAACGAAAAAACTGCGGTATGTCCATACACGACCCGGGCAGCCGCTGCCGGGGCCGGGGCCAGGCGGCGCCCCGAGGTGAGCGCGGCGGGCGATGCGCGGCCCCGAGGTCCAGGGGAAAAAATGCCCCCGTGAACGCTCCCGTTCCAACGCTGCCCCGAACCCCAACCCCCGGGCAAAACAAACGAGAAACCGGGAGGGTCTTCGGGATCGAAAAGTGCGATTTTGGGGACTCGATCCCCCCTCTAGCCTTAAGGCGAGAATGGGGAGCTGCAATTTTCGGTCAGCGCGAGGAGAGGGCTGCCGGCACCGCCTCTCTCCCTGCTTGTGCTTCCCGCAGGGGAGCCGCTGGCCCGACCCGCCACCACCGAGCTCCCATTTTTCAACGGGAAAATGTCCCCGAAAGTGTGGACACAGCCGGGCTGGGCCGCGCCGGGCTCCTTGGGGGCAACTCCGGGCACCAAGAGGCCCCGACGTGCCGGGACGATATTTTTAGGCAGCGGTGCTTTGATCTATGCCGCTGCCGGGGCTTCCCCGGGCCGGGCTCCAGCCCACGAGCAGCGCGAAACCGATCCCGGCGCGGCCGCGGGGAGAGGAGGGTGGGCAGCGGGTAAAAATAGCGCCCGGCGGCGGCCTTCAGGCGAGCCTGCCCGGGCTCTGCCGGCCCCGGGTCCCCCCTGAACCCGGCCCTGCTCCCCGTCTCCTCCTGCCCGGGGGTGCCCGAGGCAGGATTCACCGCCGGGGGCGGTTTGGAGGCGGGGTACAGCCCGCTGCGGCCCCGTCCCGTTTCCCCGGGGTTCGCTCACTCCGCGCTCGGCCGGGGCCCCGGCGCCGGTACCTGGTGAAGACGTCGGGGTAGTGGGTTTTCTGGAAGGCCCTCTCCAGCTCCTCCAGCTGGTAGCTAGTGAAGGTGGTACGATAGCGGCGCTGCTTCCTCTTGAGCAGCCCCTCCTCGGAGTCGCTGCCGGCCGAGAGGCAGACGCTCTCCTCGCCGTCTTTGCCCTCGCCGTCCTCGGGGTGCAGCAGCAGCTCCTCCTTGGGGGACAGATCCCCGCCCTCCGCCCCGGGGGCCGCGGTGGCGCCCCGGCGGGCATCCTTCAGCAGCCCCCCGCCGTCCTCGCCCAGCAGCTCCTCCTCCTCGTCGTCTTCCAGCTCCTCTTCCTCCTCGTCCTCGTCCTCCTCCAGCATCTCTTCGTCCTCTTCCTCCTCTTCCTCCTCCGCGGCCGGCGCGGCAGGGCCCGGCCGTTCCTCGACGTGCGCGGCGGGGCTGCCCAGCTCGTCCCGGGCGGGCGGCGGCGCCACGAAGGGCGCGTTTTCACGGTAGCTTTTGCTGCGGCTGATGCTGACCTGGGGCGCCTGGCTGATCTTCAGCGTGTCCCACGGGGCGGCGGCGGGCACGGGGCCCGCGCCCCCCTCCGGTCGCCCCTCCGTCCGGTCCCCCCGCGGCCCCGCCGCCCGCGGCGGCAGCAGCCGGCCCCCGCCCGGCCCGTAAAGCCGGCGCAGTTTGGGGGGAAGGTGCAGCTCGGCCGGCTCGAAGGGGGGACTGGCCTTAGGGGACCCTGAGCCATGAAAGTGGCGTAGACGGCCGCAGCAGTCGGACGGAGCGGGCAGGCGTGGCGGGGAGAAGGGTGCGGAGGAAAAAAAGAAAGAAAGGAAGAGAGAAGGAGAGAGACACGGTCAGTAGGATCTGCGCGAATAGAGCCCAGGGCAAGAGTCCAGTCCCTCAGCCATACTTCGTGCACCATTTTCCACCTCCTATCCCGTCCCTCAGGCCGGCCCCGGCCCGCGTCGCTGCTCCCAGCCTGGGAAGAAATTCCTCCCGGCCGCTGAGCCCGGCCCGACGCGCCGCTCAGGGCCGGGACAGGCTGCGGGGGCTCTGGCAGCCCCGGGCCTGCACCGGCACATTTCCGACAGCGGTCAGCGCCGGACCGCATCCCACATGGCGGGGCAGCGCTGGTCCCACTGCGCCCGCCCGGCGGCCCGGGATTCCTCCGCTGGCTTTTTTTGTGTTTCGTTCCCCCCTCCTATAATCTTCCCCCTCATCCCCAAGTCTAGTTTTGGTTTTGGAGGAAAGAATCCCGCCCGCCAGGGTACGCCGGGAAAAGCGGGAGCGAAGCCGCCCATGGGAGCTGCCCATCCGGGCTCCCCGCGGCTCCGCAGGGGGCTGCTCCCGACTTGGGGCCGGGGGCGGCGGCTGCCGGCGGCCCGTTATCACTGCCCCGGCTGCCGCCGGGCGCGGCCCCGGCTCGCCGGCCGAAACCCGTTACAGGTTTTAATGCGAACGGGCCAGGCTTTCCCTCCACACAGATCACATCTCGCACCGATTTATTTGGGCTTTAAAAATTACATCTATATCGAAAGCAAGAGCAGCCTAAAGCGCCGGTACCCGACCCCCAGGGAAAGAATTGTGACGAATTCCGGGCACGGCTCTGGCCGCGCTTCCTCGCAGCATAGCAGCCGCTAACGAGCACGGTAACGGGATAACAGCGACCGCAGCTCCGAGGCGGCGCCCGGCCGTGCGGTGCAGGCGGGGAGCGGGGCCGGAGCCGAGCCGCAGGCTGTGCAGGGAATGGGGGACACACAGCCGGGCCTGCCCGATGCCGGGGAAAAGGGACGGGACGAGCGGGATGGGACGGCGGGGCTTACCTTGCGCGGCCTTGTCGGTGTCGGGACGGGCGGCGATGGCGGGCAGGGTGGGCGCGGTACCGAGCAGCCGCACCTTGCAGGGGCTGCGCCGGCCCAGGATGCTGTCGATGCAGTAGGAGGACAGCAAAGTTGGCGATTTACTTTTGCAATCGGGGCGCTCGGCGCAGCTCTCCTCCGGGTAGGGGCCGCTCATGGCGGCGGCAGCGGGGCCGAGCCGTGGGGCCGGGGCGGGAGCGGCGGCGCGGACGCCCCCGCGGCGCTGCCCGGTGCCGCCGGGACGCCCGTCACGGGGGGAGTGAGCGGCGGCCGCGGCGCTCTTGAGTCCCCTCGGCTCCACGTGCGGGCAGCCGCCCCCTGATTGGCTCCCGCCGGAGGCCGGGCGGCCGCCGACAGACGGCGCCCGGCAAAGCCCGGCTCGGACCGCCCCGGATCGGCGCCCGCCCCGAGTCGCCGCGCTGCCCCCGGCCCCGCCCCGCCCCTCCCGCCGCGCTCCGCCCCCGCTCCGTGGGGGCGGCAGCCGGCGGGGACCCGCTCGGGGGAGCCGTCGGGGGCGTCCGGGATGGGCGGCGGCGGAGTTCCCGTGGCACGCCTTGCTCCGTCCCCATCCCCCCCGCCCCGACGGCGGCCCGCTCCCCGCCCGACCCCTCCTTAGCCCCCGGCAATTCCCGGGCGGAATGGCGTGGGCGGCGCCGGGGGATCCGCGCCGTGTTTTCCCGCGGGCAGCTCCCGCCCGGCGCGGTGCTGCGCAGGGCCCCGCGCTCGCCGCCGGTGTTTGAAATGCCGCGTCCGCGCTCGGGGCTTTCCGCGACAACGGAGCTGCGCGGCGCCTGCGGCGGCCACGGCGCGGCGGGGACCGACCCAGCGGAGTGCGGGAGCCGGGAAGCGTTTCCCCCGGGCAGGGCAGGGCGCGCAGCCCGGTGCGGTGCTGTCCGGCAGCCCCCTCCGTGCCCTGACAGCCTCCGCCTGTCTCCACACACGTATCTCCCCTCAGCCGGCGCTTTCCACGCCGCTTCGGGGCCGGAAGACCTCTGATGGTTTTATATGCTCCCTCCTTTCCCTTCCCTGTTGGGCGGTCAGAAGTTCAGGCTCCCTGTCCGGTCAGTTTGGGCTCAATTTTGATGGGCACGGTACAGCTGCCTGTCCCCGCTCACGTGTGCGCTTCTGCTCTCGGACTCCCGCAAGCACAAACACGTCGGAGAAACTGCTCCCGGTCACCACAAATAACCCGTCCTCTCGTTCGGGTGATGCCCAGCGCCGAGCGCCTAAGCGGAGACAGCCCCACTTTCCCTGTTCATGCCACAATTGCCGTGCGGAACTGACGTCTCCTAATTAACCAGAGATAATTAAGAGAAAAGACAGGCGAGTGCGTGCATGTGTCCGTGCTGGCGTGGGCTAAACGCTGCTCTGGCTGTCTCCACGCCCGAGGGCGCACGCACACACACGCTTCCAAGCTCTGAAGCTGCGAGCGCGGGGCACAAACGTTATACCCGGAGTCGTCCCCTCCCTGGGAGCGGGGCCCCTCGGGGCTCCTACTCCTCTTTCATCCCTCTTCGTTTCCCCCTGATCGGCAGCGGGAAGCGCCCCGACGTGCGCGGCCGGCGGGCCCCGCGATGCGCAGCGGGGCGGCCGCAGCCCGGCCCGGCTTTGCGGGCTGCTTCTGGGCCGGGTACGCCAAGCTGCCGTTTGCCTTCGGTGCTCAGCTCTAGGGAGCTTTTGCCGTCCCCGGCACGAGTGGCAATTAGTTCATTAACTCAGTAACTAAAAAAGATCCACCCCAAATCCCAAACCAGCCAAGCAACAAAAAAAAAAAAAAAAAAGACAGGAAGACCCAGGGGTGTCCTTGGCGAGGCTGGGCGAGCAGAGGGGCTGCCGCCTCTTGCTCTCGCCCTGGCCGTGCCGGGCGGTTCCACCGCGACTTTTCCAGCGGGCTTCCCTGCCGGGGCTTGCCCGGAAGAAGCTGCGCGGAGTCGCGGGTACCACCGTGCCAGGAGCGACGCTCCGGCAGCCGCGGAGGCCGGCCCGCATCTGCCTTCCCTTCGCTGCCTTCCCGGGCGCCGGCCAAGCCGGTGCGGGCGAGCCGCGACACTGCGAGCGGCAGAGCAGGGACGGGCAGAGCTGCCTGCCCGACTGGGGGGGAACCGAACCCGCCGCGGCACAGGCGACAGCCGGAGGGCACGGGGGACCTTCGGTGCGGCATCTGCGAGGGCTTCAGCAGCGCCGAGACCCTCCGGTGGCTGCCAGCGGTGCGAGCCGGGACTGCGGCGGGAGGGAGCTCCAGGCTGTCGGGGACGGGAGGAGCGCAGGGAGCCCTGCTGCGGCCTTCCAGCCGTCTGCAGCTTGATTTCACTTCTTTCCCGCCCAGGTCCCTCGTCTCCCTGTGTCCGAATCTGGCCGGGGGGGCCTCCCCTGCCCCACTTTCCGGCGCCCCGGCAGGCCCTGCCGGAGGAAACGCGGCCCCGGCCAGCCCAGGGCGTGGGGCGGGCCCGCAGTACTCCCGTTCGCAGGCAAAAACGCCTTGCGATGCGAGCTCTCCCCTGCCAATTCACTTTGTTGCTTTATTTATTTTTTAAACAAACTTTTAGTCATTTATGGTCTCTCCCTCGCCTTCTTTTCTTCTCTTCCCCCTGCAACCTGCTAATTTAACACTGGAGCGCGTTATGGCAGTATTACAGGGAGAGAATGAGAGAGAGAAAACAACAATACTGCAATGATCCAAATGATACAGTAGAATTATAGCAATTATAGTTCTGCTCGGAGAAGAAAACCTTGCTGAGCTCAGCCAAACAAACTGATACCTTGTACGGATAACGAGCCCGGGGACTGACAGCCGGTGCTGAGAGAGGCAGGAGGGCACAAACGGAAATATTTGCCTTATTTCACTCCAGCCAGCCTACATTAACACCCTCGGCTGCCGCTGCCAGAACAATATCCGCTCCGGCTCTTCGCACCCGGGGCCTCCGCGATGAGTTTCTCCCCGGGGACCGGCCTCCGCTCGGGCCGGGAAGGAGCAGTGGGAGCGCTGACGCTGCCGGGACCGGCCCTCTCTGCGAACCACCCATTCCCACCGCGGGGCGAGGGCGGTGCGCCCCGGCGCGCCCTGCCCTGGGACCCTCCGGCCCGGCGCAGGGTGCCCCTCGCCGTCTCCCCTCCGAGCGGGCGGCCCCGGCGGGAGCGACGCCCGCCCGGCTTCGCCTCGAAGCGCGGGGCAGATGCGCAGCTCTCCGCGCTGCTCCGCCCGGCCGCGCAGCGGGGCAGGGGGACCACGGCTGCCGCGGGACCACCGCCCGACGGCTGCCCGCCGCGGCTGCAGCACCCTCCTCCCGGACCTGCCCGGGCGGCCCGGGGACGGCGTTTGCAACGGGGTTTGAGCTTGTCACTGTTTTTCCCTGTTCGTCTTTCTTTCGCCTTACGGAGAGCCCCGTCGTTGGGAGCGCTCCCCCCCGCAACCATCCCTGCGAGGGGATGTGGCTACAAAATGGCAGTTCGCTGTCAGGCTTGGGAAAAGGTGTTTGATCTTAGGGCGGAGACAGGGCGAAGCTATGTTTCAGACGTTGTGGTTGGAAATGTGCAGGATCGGTTCAAGACCAGGTGGGAAATTGTGTTCGCCTCGCAGGGAACAGCCTCTGCCTCGGCTGAGGAGGATTTGCCCTCACTTTGGAAGCCACCGGCGACACAAGGTTGTGACCCATCGACTGAGCGCACGGCAGCTTTGGGTCCGTGAGCAATTTGTACCCATCCCGTCCCCGGCGCATCCCGCAAGCCTCGATCCAAGCTGCTGAAGTCGGGAACCCCTTCGGTGGGTTCCCACTCTCTGCCAGCCCTGCGCAGGGGTGGAGCCGCAGCCGCAGCCCATCCCCAGGCTTTTACACAAGCTGGTTGCTGTTTATTTTTTATTCTCTTTGCGATGGAGAAGAAAACGATAACAACTACCGAAAATCCTGATTTATCGCTATGAACTATAGACATCACAATTCGATTTATCACTGTCTACTTTATGCAGAAGAAAAAGGCTTGCGTAGAAGCTGTCTGTAGGGAGGTACAGAAACTCTATTTCCTCTGCCCTGTCAGCTCTTCGCTGTAGTTTCCGTTCCTCGACGTGCTTGGCGCCCTGGCCCCATGCTCCCCCTGGCTCTGTGCTGTGGGAGCCACAGCTCCTGGGTAAGCCGCAGACATCGTCAGGGTCTGAAGTGCCCCACACCCGAGCGCGCCGGAGAGTGAAACACAGGGGACCAGTGGTCTTCAAGAGATGTGATTTAGTCTCATTCCTCCCCCCAGCACCGTTCCCTCTCTCCCCCGCGCCAAGCGTTCAGGACTATGATCCTGTGAACAAAAGTCGTACAGCTGGGCACTAGGGAAGGTGGGGTGCCTTGGTACCAGGCAGTGGGGAAATGCACGATGCCCTTTAGATGTCATGAACTGGCACATGATTCCCCTTGCGAGCCTCTCAGCGTTTTATCTCAATCCATATTCACGATCTGTTTTTCAGCTTAATGGAGAGTACTGCTCTGAAACCTTCTCTGGGCACAGCCTTGACTTTGCACAGCTCAGCCCTGAGCTGTGGAGATGGGCGGAGATGGGTGTTTGCCCTTAATTGCAACCACCAGAACTACTAGATTCTTCTGCTAGAGTCTTGCGAAACAGTTAAAAATTTGGCTAATACCCTACAGACGGTCGTGCGGGACCTCAGAACAGCTGCACATCCCCTATAGCCGCGACCAGACAGCTGGGGGAGAACCAGCATTTCTTTGTGTCCCCTGGGGCTTTGACAAAAAATGATCACCTGAATACCACACCTCAGGGTGCAATGGCTTAACAGCCTTCTCATTTCAGGTGAGATAACTACTGTCCCGTCACTGCAGATTGACAATTTAAGCATTGGGTAATCCCTACCCAGCAGCTATCACTAGGGCACTGCACCAAAATCTCTTTGCAGAATGATGTTGGACTTCAGCACGTTTGAATTCACATCCAAGAGAAAAACTCATTTCGCAAGTATTGCTTTTTTTTTTGACTCTCATCACCATTTTTGCCAGTTTTCAGCCTATTGCCCTGGACATGAGGCTGCAGCAGCTGCCCAGGGGGTGAGCTGGGAGAGCCCTGTGCATCAGGTGTCAGTGCAGGTCACAGTTAGCTGGACTGTCTGGCACTTGCAGTGCCACTGTTTTCTGCCTGTGAAACCAGCCCCAGCTTTTGTCGCTCACTTTGGTTTTAGTGCAAGCTCAGGGAGCAATTTCAGTAATAGTTGGCATCTGGACAGAGGTTTGACATCAGCAGTGGTGGTGACTCCAGAATAATTATTCATAAATTTCAGATTTAGCCCATGTCTATGTGTAGGCAAAATCTGGGCCACATTCCATAGATGTAATTACAAAAAAAAAAAGTAATTTTTCAATATTTTTTTATTCAGTTGTCATTATTTTTTAAACAACTAGTTTACTCTTCTGTTAATATGGGTTTCACTATGGATAGAAGACAGCAGTTAATTTAGGTGAATGTGTCTCATCTTTACTTCTCTTCTGCTGTTTTCCCATATCTGGTAATGCAAAACTTCTCCGGTCCATGCTCCAGAAGCATTCCCAGCTCATTTTTGGGTTGACCCTTTTTTTGCATGCCCATGATACAGAACAGGTCTGCAGTGATGTCTCTGAGTAATGTTTTCACCTACCATAACTCTGTTAGATTTAGTTACTGTATTTAACTTACTTATTCCTTGAGCCTAGTCACCAAACCAGAACTCCTGGAAATCATTTGAAAAAACAGATCTGGGCACAAAACTTGGTGGTACAACCCCTCCACAGCCTGCTCTCCTTCCCAGAAACCATGTGCCTTCCTCTCATTTGTGCCTCAGGTTTGCCTTTGGGGACAGAGGTGTGTGTGTCCTTCGCTGGCATGCCATCGTCCCCAGGTGACTGACCTTATTGGTATCTTTTTGGTTTGGTTTGGTTTTTTGTTCCCAAGTGCTTGGCTTCATGAAATCCTGTTAGGGCTGGCAGTTTGCTGGTTGAGACTGGGATGACATCAATACTGTCTCTCTCTATTTTGCCAGCTTCTCATCCCATCCCATCCCATCCCATCCCATCCCATCCCATCCCATCCCATCCCATCCCATCCCATCCCATCCCATCCCATCCCATCCCATCCCATCCCATCCTCATCTTGGGCCCTCAGAGTCCCTCAAAGGCCTTTTCTACTCTTTTAGATTCACCCAAGAGGCTCCTGCCTTTCACATTTTTTCCTCTCCCTCCCATTTCCATGGATGTCCTTTCACCAGGATCTCAGCCTTCCCACACCTCCACAAGCTCTGGCTGTCGCTGCTGACTGCAGTGATGTTTCTGCAAGGAGGTGGATTTCTTAGCACTCTCTGGATTTAAATCAAGACCTCTTCTTTTCTGGAAGACATATTTTCACCTAATGGATGTTTTGTCTAAATATAAGAACTGTGTGGAGCCCTGCTTCCTACAGCCCTTATGACTGCATCTTACAGGGGGTTGGATGATGGAATGAAATATGGATCTTCTGACCCTAGAAAACCCATGGATAAAATCCCAAGTACCTCTCTCACAGTAAGCCTTAGAAACTCAGTGAAATTATTAATGCATTAAGGAGCAGTGGTCTAAAAAAATTAAAAAGATGATCATAGGCTTATTTAATGCTATACCTTCTGCGTTGTTTTCTTTTGTATGTGCTGACTAGAACTGAGCAAAGGCTTCATAACAAATAATTTATTTGTCAAACGTATCCTCTTCTCCTGCTTGTGGAACATCCATGAGCAAGAACCTTGTTTTCTCAAATGTGTTTATCTAAAATGCTCCGATGGCTCCTTTAAATGAACAACAGAAGGGCTCGCCTGCAAATGGTTTCCGTTGTTTAGCTGTACTTGGGCAAATAAACCTCCTGGTATCGGCTGCTTTGCCCGCCTGTTGCGCCAGCGACACCCCGCTTGTGCAAATAGGGCGTGAGGGTCCGTGTGTGCGAATGCAGCAGCTGGGCTTCCTCCGCTCCTCCGTGGGCAACCTGCAGCAGCTGGGCTTCCTCCGCTCCTCCGTGGGCAACCTGCAGCAGCTGGGCTTCCTCCGCTCCTCCGTGGGCAACCTGCAGCCCGGGCCGGGCACCGGGACCACTGAAACGCGGCTCAGCGCAGAGGGGCTGTGCATGCAGCTGGAAAGCAAAGCCATTAAAAATTCAAATGAGCGCTCGATGAGCAAAGGACAAAGTTGCACCAAGTATCTCCGGTGTGACCTTCACGCGGGGCTGCGTTCTATTTCAGTGAGCGCAGCCGCACAGGAGCAGAGCAGGAATCGGAGTGATCCGGGAAGGGCACGAGCTGGTGCTGGTCTGGCGTTTCATTGCTCAGGAGATGTTCTCCGTAAGATCAGAGTGTTTTAATCCAGAAGCATGTGTCACCCTGATTTTCTAAGACTTTGCTAAGCCTTCTGATGTTTGCATTCTTGTAACGAACTTTCTCACACACAGTTCTGTAAACAACTTATGTTTTGCATTCTTTCATAGAAGAAGAGAGAATTGATAAACTCTTAGTCTGTCCAGTGTCATTGGAGAGGTGGCACTGTCACCCTCCAATCCACTGTCACTTTTGGAAAACTATAAATGTTAGAGTCAAAAAATAAAAGTCCCTCTTTTTTGTTCACCTGGAGAGCAGCAGTGTCCGTGTCGTCTTTCGTGTCGTATTGCGACAAGCATGACTGGAGTGAAATAGAATACTAGAGGGAAGAGAGAGCAAACTCTCTCTTGAGAAGAGAGACTCTCTCTTGTGAAGCTTGGTTGGACCATTCCACTCAAAAACATCTAACCTTAAAACCATATTTATTTATTATTATTTTCTATATCTGTGGGCACCACTGCATCTGGCTGTCATTTAGGGGCACCACTATCTCACAGAGATTTGAAAAAAATGGTTTTGGTAAAGAAAAACCTGCATTTCACAGAATGGAATGAACATTTTTTTTCCTGGGAACAGGCTGATTCTCATGAATGCGTGGAGAAAATTCTTTAGTGGTTGTCTGTCAGGGCTCCTCATGGCTTTTTTTGGTGTTGGCCCTTTTATATGGAGCATCCCTGCTATCAATCAAGGCTGGATGCTGCTCAGATAGCTAGAGGATCTATTCTGGTATAGCCCTGTTTGTCTGTTTAACATTCTGCACCTCCTTTAGTGCAAGATTCAGAGTACTCTGTTGTGCTCTGTAGCAAGGGGATGTGCAATGGATATAAACTGTGCTGTGTAAGTGCTGAGGTATGAATGAACCTGCTGTCTCCCAGGTTTACACCACGGAGAGCAACACAGAGCAGAGATCTCCCAAACTGCACCGAGGGCACTCCATTGATAAGAGGTGTAGAGGTGAATTGATGGAAGAGTTTCTACCAAGGCACACAAATCAGGCCCAGATTTGATTTGTCAAGGAGATTTAAGTGGGAAGACGAAAATGAGGAAAAGCTGCTGTTCTGCAAAATAATTAAGAATGGAGATTCTTACAAGTGTCTGTGCTAACACTAGTTATGCTCCTGAAGAACATGGATAGCTGGGGTCTTGGGTGTGCATGACATTGTGGAGAAGTATTAACTGTCTGGTAGGGGGCAGACGTCTTCCTTCCAAATTCAAAGGGGCTTTATCTTAATGGAAAAATAAAAAAATCATTTTGCCTGTAAATTGGCTCAGCAATTACAACAGCTGCAGCTTGTTGGACTCCTGATTCGAAGTTTTCAATTAAAAAAATAAAATAAATTAAAGGAGTATATGTTTTAAGGTTTCCCCTTCATATACAGTTCTTGGAAACTTCTATAGACATATTTCCATTCATATGCAAGGATTACAAAATCTTGAATTCACTGGGTGCAAGTTATTGTTTGGAATCAATGTGCTTTCTTGTGTTTTTAGCTTTTTATCAAACCTTGAAAAAGGCTTGTCACTTACAGAACTCACCTATTATTTCCATTCTTGAAATCTAAAAATAATATTATGGAGCCACAGAAAACTAATTTTAAACAAAAGACGTTGGGTTTAACTAAATTATTGTTCCTGTTTTGTAACCCTAACACAGAACCTTTCATTCCTCCAGTAAACGGGGTTTTCTCATGAGTGAAAGCACATTTGTATGATGGCCTTCGTGTTAAAAACCCAGGCAACCTATAAACACTTTGGCTGGGCTCTAAGTGAGTCAGGGGCTACTTGAGAAGCCTGATTGCTTCCTTCAGCAAAGGATGTGCTATCATCTGTTTTGTATAGCAGTGCTGGGGAAAATCTCAGTTTCCTTCTCTTTGAACAAGAACTGGAAGCATGGTTTGGCTTTATTCTGTTTCAGGTTTTGTTTTGTTTGTATTCCGATATTATCAAAATGTCTGAAGGGCTCTGGATGTCCATGAGGTTTCTAAAACTGAACATGGTTTCTGATTTTTAAAACTTTCCGAGATTTAACCTTTACCAGAGGTTTCCTGTGGACCCATCACTCAGAAGAGGAGCAGCACAGGTCTTCCTTCTCTGAATGGAAAGTGAGAATAAATGGGCCATTATTTACACTCATTTAAATTCCTTATCCCTTAACAGGCCTTCATTTTCAAATTTTATTTTTTTTTGGGGAGGGGGCAGGAACAAAAAATTCAATGGATAAAGGAGTCTTCAAGACCTTTGAAACAGGTGGATTCTGACCTGCAGGATGGCAGACAGAACCCTGTGTTGTTTTGATGTTTTTCCTGCAGTGCGTAGCAGGAAGACAAACTGGTGGTCAGGCAGTGAGCAGCACCAGGCAGAAGGCACACTGTATGCTTTCCCCCATTTTTGCAAAAGAAAAGAAAAGGAACAGGTGTCCAGGGAGAACCATGGAGTGCTATGAAGATGAAGAATATGAATACAACAGTAGGGACGTAGAAACCTTCTCATTGACAGGCTCACAAGTGCAGTCTGGGTCCAAAAGTAACCTAATGGAGTTGTGTGTAAGGATTGTCACTTAGAGAAGTGAGGCCAGAGCAAAGCTTGTATGATTCAATGGAAACAAAGCTATGATTTGGTAGGAAAAAGCCAATCAGGTTTGTATTCGTGTTCTGGTTGAAAAAAACCCATTTTCTGGCACTGTGAGCTCTTCAACTAACCTAAAATCTATGCAGAAATTAATTTGCCTCATAACTGGGATTTGTTTAGGAATGCCCAAATGATGTAGGATGCCACGAAAACTCTTGTTTTCATCAATGCTTGTAGGAAAGGAAGTCCATGTGGATATCAGTAGAATTTGGTGGCTGTCACTTTGGACACAGGACGGACTTTATTGTATCTTCTGGGCATGTTTATTCTGTATATTTAAGAATAAAATGAGGTTGATTCAAAAGGTCCAGGAACATGGCTCCAGAGACTTGGCCTTGGCCATCCATTCCTTCTGGGGTCTCTTTGGAAGAAAAGCATACTGGACACCTTTCAAAATATCAGTATCTTTATAGGAGAGCTCAAACACTGTAAATATCATCATAAATTCCAACTATATTTATGGCAAAAAGCTGATCTCTATCTAGATTTTAATGTTCTCATATATTTCATATCCCCTGAATGTGTTTTTTTCCCCATCTGCTGTTACAAGACCAGTAAATTCACAGTTAGAGACCCTCAGCTGCACCACAAGGCCTTTATTCTTCCACAGCTTCCCCAGGAATTCCTTGGGCTCCTGATGGGGAAGGACTCTGGGTTCTGAGCCTGTGGCACCAACCAGCATTGAGTTGGAAGTCAGTGGCTTTGAGCTGCACAGGTGAAAAAGCAGTTCCCAAGCCCTTTGCAAAATGGTTGGATGGAAATGATTCTGAAAAAAGGAATGTTGCCTGTACTTGGTAACCTTGCCAGGGGCTCACTGCATGTTCAAGGATGAATATCCATCCATCCATCTGGATGGCTTCTGGCCCAAGTTAAAAACTGCTTTGTGTGGCTCATATGTGTTAAGCGAGGCAGTTGCATGTAGACGTGGAGACCTTGGTCAAAGACTGTGCAAGAAGGAATGTATCCCGGAGAAGTCAGGGCTGGTGACAGCTGTAGCAACTCTTCCTGAAGTGCCAGCTGATCCATGGAGTATGGAAATGTGCTGACAGCAACTCTCCAAAAGCAGCATTTCTGTTTGGAGGCAGCACATTGCACCGAAAGGACACAAAATGCAGCAGGGGTGACATCCTCTTCTCTCATCTCCGTCACCACTGCACATCAGCACAGCCCCGTGTCACGCACGGAGGGTGCTCCAGGGTGGCATTCAATTTAAGCTTCACATCTATTGGCTTTCTTCTCAGCCCCTTGTGAGCAGCATTTGCTTCAGATACCAGATCTACTAATGATTTTTTTTTCTCCTCCCCCTTGCTCACACTTTAATTGCAGGGTATATGTAATACCCTTAGGAATAGCTATTGCCACCTGTATTATTATTTATGCTGTGAAAACGAAGCTTGTGGAAATATATTTATTAACACGGTGCCCTGGAATCACACGAGTTAACAGCTTAATCCTGTGATTGTAAACACTTTTCTCTACATGTTCAAGCACCATCCAGGTTTTTTAACTTAGCATTGGGAAACTGTGAGCATGAGCAGGTCATAATTTCTTGAGAAAATCTGCTCTTTACCAAAAGAAAAAAAATAAATCTCATAACAAAAAAGTGATTTATCCATTTAATAGTGCCTGCCATACTAAGCAATAATGCCTTTTGCAAAAGAAAGAGTTAAACAAAACATTTATGCAGTATAAACTTTGCTCCTTAGCATTAAAATGCACTTTATTCATACTGTAGATTTCTCTTCCAGCCACGGCTATTGTTTGTCACTAACAGCTAGCTTTTGTGAAGTTAATAAATGTGCATAATAAGGACATAAAGGTATGGAGAAGTAATACTGTAATCCTTTTGTTTGGATAATCAGTCTAATGTATGCAAATTAAACCTTATTAGTACTAGGGTTTTGTGTCTGCTTATCAAAATGTGCCATTTTCATGAAAATTGGAAGTCCATTATATAAAGTTATTATTAACAATCATTTAGGAATTATATACGGTATGCAAATTAAAGTTGATTACAACTAATTAAGGGCTTTCTTTGTTATTTGACCTTGTCTGCTTTTTATGTAAATATGTTTCTTTTGGTCTGGCATATTTTTAGACTCAGAAAAGTATATTAAGACAAGTTACATTATGTATTTTTAATATATTTTTGTATTGCATAGAAACCCCCTTGCTATTGTTTAAGAGCCTGGTTTCACCCTGGGCTGTTCTGAGTGACGAAATGTAGACAGGTGTGCCTTGCAGTTTTAGGATGGCTCTGTGAGATGGACCAGGAGTGGAATTGTAGGAACACACTTCCAAGACCCTCCAATGGTTTAAGGAAAAATGAAAAAAAAAAAAATCCCCCTGTGAAATATGAACAGCCTTCATGCCAGGGGAGCCTTTGTTCCACCAGTTATCAAACTGGATAAGCCTCAGTTTAGTGGCTCCAGACACAGCTAAGTAAGAAATGATTGGTCCCTACCTGCAAGGTGCATTGCAGAACTTAATCCCTTGCTCGCTTCCCCATGACCACTGATCTCAGGATAAAAGACTTTTAACACAGCCAATATGGTGAGCTGAGCCACAGCAGCCTCTGGGAACTTTTGTCTACTTGTCAAAATCCAAGAAGGTTCAACATTAGGTGAAACGAAAAAAATCTCCTGCAGAAAACTTGTGTGAGTTGGATAATATTTCTATTAAAAACAACAGCAGCATGTAATGCAATTTTGTTGTGTTTTCTACCTAGACAAGAAACCTGCCATGTAAGCCAGTCACCAGTGTGGAGACAGGAGATGGCATATTTTGTGGTGTGTCAGAAAGAGATGTGTAATCCATATCTTTACACCTTCCAGTGTCAGTAAAACATGCGAGAGCAAGAAAGCCTAGGAAAGAAAACAGATATAAGGGGTATAAGTTAGGAATATCTTAGAAGTGTGTATAAAACTTGTCATTACATATTCTTTGAGTCTAAAATGTTGGGATCTGAGGAAAGATATAGCATAAATCTCCTCCCTGGTACAAAAGGGTGGGCACAAGGGGACACTGATGCTGGAAAAAGCCACTCTGCATAGGCAAGGTATGTATTTAAGCATTAAAGTGGGGATATGCTTCTAAACCCAGGTTTCATTCTTTCCTTTCCACATCCTTGGTATCTTGCATTTTATGTCAGACAGTCATGAAGCCTCCTACTCTGTACATCTGGTGCTCACAGGATTTGTCCCCTCTTGCCTGTGGGAAAGTGTCCCACCACCACACCTCCATAGACTGCACTAGTGCCTGGCTAAGCACATGCTGGCCTCCTGAGAGCTTGAAGACAGAGAGTGTGGGTGTTGAGATCCAGCTGGGAAAGGCAGGCATGCTGGGGTCAGACTGGGAGATGATGTAGACATTGCATCATGGAAATGGAAGCTGAGGGTCTATCAGTTCTCCCTTCTCCTTTCTCTTTAGACGTGCTTGTGGCACAGATAATGCTAACTTTTCACAGCTGAAGGCCAATACGGAAAGCTCTTACTTTGTCCCTTGAAAAAGCAGAGCCTCCTGGCCAGGTATCCAAATCCCTGGGAACCCAGTCAGCTTCAAAGGCCAGGTCTTGAATATGTGCTGGATGGGAAGTTACAAACGGCCGATTACTGGCATGACTTATTCAGCAAGTCCTTGAGAAGATATTTGAACAATTGGAGGAGTTGGTGATTTGTTCGCTCACAGTGGGACCACGGGGTGCAATTCAGCCAGTGACTTATTACAATGAATTGTCTGGGGCTGGAGTGGGGACATTTTGCTCAATGCTTCACTGCTGGCAGGAGCTAAAAAATGGAAAATCAGAACAGGCAAAACCTGTCTCTGCTAGATGGGGCAATGTCCAACCTCAGTCACCCTCCCTTGCACTTGGCAAAGTCACGCTGGAGTCTGGAGTAGCTGTAGAAGCAGCAATGTGTGTGACCTGGGGTAGGGTGCCGGCTCATTCCCCTGGGAGGGAGCTGACCATGGTATCAGAAACACTCCTGCCTAATGGGTGGCACCCAGGTAGGTGTGGCAAAAATAAAGTTTTTTAATTCCAATATTTTCCAGTGAAGAAAAAAAATCAAACATAATTTCTCCTCTTGCACCTAATAAATGGTTCGTGTTTCCGCCTGAGTGTTGGGAACTCAGGGCTCTCAAAATAGGTGGAAAGCAAAGCTAAGAAGGGGTCTCAAATTATTTTCTCTAACAGAATAAGGATAAAACCCTGATGCCATCAAAGGTAATAATTCAGGATTTCCCTCAGGGAGGTGAAAGTCATTGTCGTGTTTTTAAAATAGTTGCAATTTTCTGTCTCTAAATAGCACAGACTACAAAATGTATTGCTAGGGGAATATAAAAATAGTCAAAGTCTTCAAATCTTTTAATTCAATGAGAATGTAATATGCAATTAAAATTAATTATCTCATAATCGAACTGTAGACACTGATTATTGCATCATTTTCGTAAGAGACATGCATCTTGCATAATTTCTGGTATCTTTGTGGAGTTGGCTCAGGAAAGAATCTGGGCCCAGATGTTTTCATGCCTTAGCACTCAGAGTGGATCTGTTGTGCCTGGATGTGCCTTTTTCTCCACGGAGCACTTTGAGCTCCTATGCTTGGCAGAGCCCCGGCCCTTGCCCTTGGTGTGCAATTGATTAACTCCTCCCCAGCACCTCCCAGTCAGTTCTGCTGCCCCCTTTATTCCATTCCCATTTGCCATCATGGAATCATAGAGTCATTTAGGTTGGAAAAGACCCTTAAGATCATCGAGTCCAACATTTAAGCTAACTCTGCCAGGTCCACCATAAACCCCTGTCCTCATCACCACATCTACAGGTCTTGTAAATACCTCCAGGGATGTCAACACAACCTGGGCAGCTTATTTCAGTGCTTCACAACCTTTCCATGAAGATGGTTTTCCCAGCATCCAATCTAAACCTCCCCTGCTGCAATATTTGGTAATTTCCTCTTGTCTCTTGTTACCTGGGAGAAGACACGGACCCTCACCTCACCGCAACCTCCCTTCAGGGAGTTGGAGACAGCAGTAAGGTCATCCCTGAGCCTCCTTTTCTCCAGGCTAAACACTCTTGGTTCTATCAGCTGCTCCTCCTCAGACGTGTGCCCCAGAC
The DNA here is from genome assembly GCF_015832195.1 of Motacilla alba alba. Lineage (NCBI taxonomy): Eukaryota > Metazoa > Chordata > Aves > Passeriformes > Motacillidae > Motacilla > Motacilla alba. The sequence goes on from NC_052016.1 coordinate 111,644,602, forward strand.
CCTTCACCACCTCCATGCCCTTCTCTGGACCCACTCCACCTCAGCAATATTCTTCTTGTAGGGAGTTGCCCAAAAGTGAGCACAGGATCTGAGGTGCAGCTTCACCTGTGCTGACAGGGGACAACCCCTGCTGTCTTCTCTCCAGCTGCCATTGCTCCCCGTGAGTGTCCGCAGGTCACTGATCCCAGCCTGGTGAGATCTGAAGAATGACACTCACTTTTCTCAGCTCATTTTAGTTGTGTCTTCTCTGCATCAGCTCTTGTTCTTCTGACACAAGGTCCTAATGCAAGAGACATTCCTGTTTTCTGTCTTTATGTTATATTTAACGTAAGGTGGTACCAACGTGTATTTATTTGGTATAATTTAATTGTGCTAAATGTTGAGGAGGGCTTGGCTCTACTGCTGGTTGTCAGTATGGACTTGTGAGACCCTGAGAGGTTCAGGGCATTGAGGTGGATCTGGCTGTACCTTCACCTGATGGTGAATTCTCTAAACAGGAGAAAAAGAATTTTAAAATCCAGTCTCCAGTATAATATTCAAGTATATTAAGTAACAGAAAGAAATAGAGAAACATAAAGTGAATGGGAAAAACAGAACAGAGATAAAATAGATTTGTAAACCAATCTCCAATTTTTCACAATATCCTTGTAGGTGACACCGTGCCTTCAGGCCTAGTTTCAGCCACCTCTGTGGTTTCATGAGTTGCAGCAACCTTTCCAGAACTCCCTTAGGGCTCTGATTCTCATGACATTTTTCTTTCCCATGCTGGGTCCTGACAGCTATACATATATTTTTTGTAAGATCTTTGAAAGTACCATTATACTGCCTTTAAACAGACCCCCATCAGCCCCTGGGGAGCTGATAAGAGTTTGGAAATGCCTTCTCCTGGTTACCGCCTGCCAAAACCCTGTTCTCATGACCCTGATTTTCATTTTGAACTGTGTGTGCTGCTCATGTGCCATGCAAAAAATTCCCCAGTTTTTTTTTTTTTTTTTTTTTTTTTTTTTTTTTTTTTTTTTTTTTTTTTTTTTTTTTTTTTTTTTTTGGTAGGTGGTGAAGCATGGTTCCCATCTCCTTCTGTACATTCCTGTCCCTTTTGCTGGAATTTCCTCCAGTGTGCTTGGGCAGATACTCTTAAGCAGATTCCTTCATTTTCTCAGCTATTTAAATTTTCATTTAATTTTAAAATAATTTGTGATTTAGAAGAAAAATCCCGTTTGGATTCTCAGAATGGCATTTGAGTAAGCCAAACCTGTTTGGTCATAAGTGTGTAGATTCTAGTTGTTTTCAGCAAAGGCTGATTTCTATAAACACTGTGTGTACGAGCTGTGGGTAAGACACTCTTATCTGTTCACATGTACAGTCCAAAAGGTTTCCTTTCAGCCTGAAATGCATGATGTGATTTTGATGACATCATTTTAATATCCCTGATTTCATTTCCATAAATGTACCCAGAAACAGCTGAATTTTGCTCTTAACACTCAGATACCATAAGGTGGAGAATTTGTGACTTCTCCAGTTTCTCCAAGTCTGTTAATGACCACACCCTGCACTGGCTGGAGGCTCAGTATGGCTGTCAGCCTGGAAGGCTGCTTATTCACCATTTCCAAACATCCTTCTTTTCATCCCCCTCACTCTCAGAATATGTCTACTGAAAATGTCCTTTTATTTTCTTGGCCTCTATATCTTGTTCTGTGCATTAAAAAAAAAATTACGTTCACTCGCTGGGATTTCTTTGGCCTCTGTTTACCATGGGATTTGTGTGGACAAGTCCTCTGCCTTGTTCCCCTCTTAGGGGCTGGCAGGAGCCTCCTCCTTCCCCTTGCTGCAGGGCTTGTGTGCCTCTTTCCTGTGTGTGGCCTCTACATTTGCCACTCACTGCAGCACTGGATCAACATCTGGGGAAGCCTGGCTAGGTGCAGCAGGAATCTTTTAACAATGACATATCAAGGGAAAAAAAGCTAGAGAAGTGGATTTGCGCATTTTTCATCCTGATAAATATAACTATAAAATTGCTTTATAACTTTGGACACAGTTGGAGCTTTATAATAGGTTGTCAGTGAAGGAGCACCTGTGATCCTAATGCTTGCATCTATTTTCCTGATTTTAGCTATAAATTCCATTTTACAATGCTGGTGGGGATAGCTCTGGGTCTGCAGTAGGGGGTGAGGGTTTAATTCCTTTTGCCTTTTCCCATTCCACCACATCCTTAGGTTTCTCCAGACCATCTCAGCTGTACAAAACATCCTAATTTTTGCTTTCATATGGATGAGGGTGTCTTGGTTTGAAAGACAAGTGTCTGCTAAGGAGGGCAGGAGCCTCCCTTGGAATGGAAAACGTAACCCCCTTCCCTCCGAATTATTGCAATTTTGAAATGAAGGGGCTCCCAGGCAAAGACGTGGGAATAGGAATAACAGTTCTTCACTAGTATGCATAATAAATCAAACAAGCAAACGAAAGCTGCGGCGTTAACAACAAGCAGAGCCCAAACCAGTCCCAGCCTCTCGCGGCCGCCGCGCTTTCCGTGGGCACAGTTCCGGGCGCGGCCAGCAGGGGCGCTGCTGGCTCCCGGCGGGCAGGCCGGCTGCGGTGATTCCTCCGCGGCTGCAGGGGGCGCCGTGGCGGCGATGGCGGCGATGGCAGCGCGGCCGGGAGGGGACGGCGGAGGAGAGAGGAGAGGCTTTGCTTCACCTGCCCCGGGCGGCCGATGCCGGTGCCCCCGCGGGACTCTCGGCAGCGCCAAGCTGGGACGGCGGGATGCGCGGGGCTGCAGCGGAGCGGGAACTCGGAGCAGAGCCGAAGAAGCAGCGGGGGCGGAGCGGCGGTAGCACAGCTCCCAGCAGGGCAGGGAGAGGCGAGCTCAGGGGCCCGGGCACCCGAGCAGGCGGGGACAGGTCCCTGTCTTTGTGAGGGGGGTGGCAATGATGTCCCAGTTCAGTGGCTGCTCTCGCAAGCAGAGGCTCACCCCGCGGCAGAAGCAGCAGCTCTAGGCTGGGCTCCAGTGGCAGCAGCGAATTCCACTCCCCAAGCTCCAACCGTGCTCCTCCAAGCCGAGAAAGAAAGAGAGAGAGAGAGAGAGAGAGACAGACAAACAGACAGACAGAGCCAGTAGCTGCCACAGCCCCGTGTTTTATCAGCCCAATTTTTGTGGTATCTCTGCCCCTTGGAGATGGAGAGAAACTCCCAGATAAGAAAAGTGCAACCAGATGCCCCCATCCCCTGAGCTTGGCCACTTCTTTTGTTTTTCTTAAGGAGCCAGTTGTTAGTGTTTCTTAGCAACTTAAGGGAAAAAATTCTATAAGTAAAAAGGAACAAAAGGAAAGAAACCTAACCCCCAACAGAAGGTTTCAAATTCATCCACATTTTTGTAACTGTACTTAACACTAGCACACTTGTGTTCCTGTTGGGCATAGAAATAATTTTGTAGTTCAACTTTCTCAAAGAATGTAACTGTCAAATTATTCTTCAGAGGAAAGGAAGGAAGGAAGGAAAGAATGCTGAAGTGGGTGGAGTGTAAGTAACAATTACTGTAGGCTGATAATATTTAAAGATTCATAGAGGGATGGATTTCATGGGCCATACCTATATGTAACAAATTCGCCTACTCTGTTATCCTTCTCATTATTGACAACACAGTAATCATATCTTTCCAGAATGGTAAACTGCAGAATGTTTTTCTTCTGCAAATGCTGCATCTGAGCTCAAATAACTAATGTGAAGTGTTATTACAGGGAAAAGCTGGCAAGCCTACTGAGCAGGTTACTGATTCAGGCATAAAACCTTCGCTGAAGGAGCCTTCAGCATAGGCTTTCTTTTTGAGTCTTAGGTCTTGATTTTCAGATTGAAGAGGGTATAGTCCTGGGGGAGCTGCAACTTGGTGCTCAGAATGTGTAGAAATTGGATATTTACTTGTATACTGAAATATGGCTGAGGGAAATGTAATTTGGGAACCTCTTCAGCAGCCCTTGAGCTCATCTGGCAAGAAGATACAGAAAGCAGGTAAAGTCATGCGTGCAGGATGTATGGCTGTCATGATATAAATGAACACTTCTGAAATATATTTAAAAGTAAGGCTCACCCTACAGCAAATTTTACTTCTACAAACAAAGAGGTAAATACCCATAACTTGCTTTTACATTTAAATTAAAAATGTTTCTTATGAAAGGAAGGAAGGAGGACAATCCAGCCATGAGAAAAAATATATTTTCCCTTTCTTTCATTTGAAGTGATTTTTTTAATGCAGGGCTATGGCGATGGGTTAGCAATAGAAAGCAGTTGTGAAATGCACCAATTTCCCCCAGATTATTCTGGTGGCACAGCGCAGTCTGACTTCTGAAGATGCATCTGCTCTTCTGATCCTGGACTTTGGTTGCTTATCCAGCAAAATCAATGTCAAATAATGAAATAAATACTTTGGGCAAAGTCCAAAGAAAAGTGGGTGTGCCTTTCCTTCCCTGGGGCCTGAGGCAGCTCCCAGTCCTATTACCTGTGAAAAATTCTCACCTAGCCCGGGATCAAAGCTTGTGGCTTTGGAGCAGCTCAGATGCTGTCCCACACTCTTCTCCCTCTGTGCTTTGGAGCTAGCAGAGATGCCATGTACATTGACACCTGTATCCCAGCATCCAACCTCTTGGCTGAGAGGGTGCAAAAGGGGGACAAGGGGCTGCAGGGACAGGGCTGATGTGGCTGGTTGGCACCAGCAGCCTCTCCTTGGGATGCAAACCTCCCAGGACACACTGGTGTACTCCAGTGCCTCCAGCTGGGCACGCTGCAGGCTGGGTGGGGACACACAGACCCCGAGGCAGCTGCAATTTAAATTGGAGCTGCTCAGGACAGACGGTGAGAGCCCTGTGAGTGGTGTCCTGCTGGAATCCTTTCAGCCTCTTGTACTGAGCATATCCATGCAAGGGAGTGGCTCAGTAGCTTTTAATCTTTTAGAAGAAAAAACAGAGAGAAAAATACTTTTTTTTGTTGTTCTTTCTTTTCCCCCATTTTTTTTTTTTTCATTTCCTGCATATACTGGGTTTTGTATTTTCCTTTCCCCTTGTATTTCGGAGACTGTTAATAAATAAATAATATGAACACAAAATTGCCATTCAAATTTGATTGTCTCAAATTATGTCTAGAATGAAACAAAAATCTCATCTGTGGTTTTGTATGGCAAAGGCAGCTCAATGCTATTCAATCCAGTAGGGGAGATTTAAAGAAAGAGTATAAAAAAGCCCAACCAACTAGCAAAGAAAAGGAGAGGCAGGGAAAGTGTGATAAAGAACAGCATAATACTTTAATGGTGTGAAGAGATTTCTCAACAAAACCATTAGTAATACCAGGTATTCTTCTAAGTCTGTTCTTACCATCACAAAACCATTAGCTCTTTGGTAGTCACAATCCCCCCTATATCTATATCATGTCTTTTCATTGCTTTTTATTTGTCTTCTTCTGCTTGACTGGTAACATGCAGCACCCTTGTGCTGTGCACTTATTTCAAGACTGACTGCAACAGTTATAAATATCTCCTCAGCACTGAGGGAGGCAAAGAAAAAGCAATGAGCTTCAGTAGCCAGAGTTCTGAATTGCTGCAGACAAGAGAGTCTGTCAATGAAGACTGGTGAAATAAAATTTTTGCTGGCTGTTTTTCATAGCTTTAAAGAAGAAACCTGTGGTTATTTTCATCATATCAGAGATAAAATTGTGATTAAAATTGCTTTTTCTGGGGAACTCGCACATGATACTTGAATAGCCAGAATGTTTTCCTATGGCAACAGGGCTCTGCTCATTATCTCCTGAATATTTAGTCTCCGGGCATGAATTTGGGTGAATATTTAGCAATAAGCTTTTAGTTCTGGGCGGGGATTGGGGCATTTTGTGTTGTGCCTCCTCTTTGAGAAGGCAGAAGAGCCGCTGGCTTTGTTGTATTACAATGTACACCAGTGTGTAAAAAATCAGCGTGACCTGAATCAGACACTTTTTCCTGCATAAATACCCACGGAATGCTGCATAAATACCCAAGGCAAAACAATTGCTACTGAGGTATATTTTCAGGTTTACCCTGAAAAGAGTTAAGAATTGTTCACTGTCAATAAAATGGAAGTAAATAAAAGGAAACTGCTTAAATCTGACCTAGAGTTTATTGCTTATATTTGACTTGAATCAGACACTTTCTCTGTCAGGTGCTGTGGAAGCCCTGCACATCTCATCCTTTGTCTCCAAGAGCAGCAACACATTTGTTTTTTTATCTGTGCTTTCAAGAAATAAACACTGTGTGAATTTGGTCTCCATGCACAATAAACACAATTTAAGTAAAAAGCTTAAGAAAATCTTTTTTTCTCCTTTTAAGCCTTGCTTCTTGCCTGTTATTCACAGTGTTGGGTATGTGTTTTAAAATAATAAAATAAAATCAAAGCTTCTTACTATTATGTGGAAGTCTGAGAACTTATTCCTTCAGCTCTGGTGTTTTTTGAGACGTGTGCACTGGCTCATCCAGGGACGTTGCCTGCCCCACGTCCTCAGTAGAGAAACATAAATTCAGAAGACAGAGTTGGGTTCTAGATGTTTACTATATCTTTTGCAGTAGCATCTCCAGGAGTCCACCGAGGATTTATATTTCAGAGGATAGCTGCTGACTGCCTGGAGTTTGTCGACGTAGGAGAACAGGACTGTATGAAGCAGACACATGATCACAGAAAAAAGAGTTACCTGGCACTCATCACTCAAAGATTGTGGTGTGCTGAGTCCTTGTCCTAGGTCTGGGCGTTGTGGGCCTTCTGGCAACGCTTTCATGGGGAATGTAGAGACAAATAACACAGTGACTCTGCAGGAGCCAGTGAAAAAGCTCTTTACGAGCAAGGAGTAAAACTTGAGCTGCTTTGGAGTGGTCAGGTAGCACCACTGGCAGACTGAAGGAAGGAATTAATCATGAAGTAAGAGACCCTGTGTGGCACAGAAGGATGAGCAACGTGCTCAAGAACCATAAAGGCAAGCACTAACAGCTTATGGTTGATGAGTGAAGACAGAGGACGACAGATGCCACAAATTCACCCTTGTAATGAGAAGCCGAGGAAGGTCATGTTGCCGCCAGTGTCTCAAACGGCGCTAAGGCTCTGCACCGATGCTCTGTGAAGGAAGGTTTTCCTTGTGTGAGGGCTGAGCTCCAGGACAGCTCAGAGCAACAAGTGAAATTTGGGCCCTACATGATGTTGCCTTCGGCTGCCTTTAGAAGCTGCGGTGTTTTCATCTGCACGGCAAGCAGGGTAAAGGCAGGAGGAAGATTAAGAGAGAGATTAATGATTTGCCCCACATGGGAGGGGGACATTTGAATTCCCCATTGCCTGTGATGTCTGATTGTGTTAAGTAGAATCCTTCAAACTCTGTCAATAGAAGGAGGACTCGGATATTGATCATTTCCATGGGGCATGATGGATAATCTCATTTTTGTACAGTGCTCCTTATCCAAGCTGCTTTGCTCAATTAAACTCTGCTCAGCAGAGACTATTCAAATCTGCTGTAAAGTTCATGCCATGACCACATTTCCTATCAATTTCTCCACCGGAATGTATATTAATGGAAACATGGGGATATATTAATTGTACAATTTTGAATAAATGCAACCTTAGCAGAGTACATTTTTTATTATTATTTAATAATTATGAGTTCAGGCTTTTCTTAATTTCCTGCTGTGAGCTTTTAAAAGTCAAGGCAATGCTGAAACATAAATAGAGTATGTGATGCAACACTTTACCTAGGCAAATATCAGACATTTTTACCTCAGGAAAAATAGAATGAAATTTTAAAAATTCATTTGGCTCATTTGAAATTTTGCACTATTGAAACCAAATAAGGGAAAACTCAAATCAAGATGGAGCAATATTTACTTTAAAAAATTAAACTAATATTTTCTAAGACTTCAGTAGGCAAAAAATGATAAAAATCAATAGAGAGCATGAAAATGGTAAAATTTCTTGAAAAAAATCTTCTAAAGCATGGATTGGAAAATATGCAACTTGGTCAAGTTTTTCTCACCCATTACATTCCATAGTCATAAAGCCTGGGTGGAACGTTGTTTAGATTCTCCCAGACAGGGGAAAGCAGCAATGGAGTCCAACGTGAGACACCAGGACGAGGTGACCTGGAGCCACCCAGAACAGAGGGATCATCATCGCTTACTCGCTCATCACCTGGCCATCAAACTCACGCATTCCCTCCCTTCCCCCTCTCCTCTTTGGTTCCTTCCTATTTTGTCTTTATATTTTTTCCTTTTTGTCTTCGTCTTCCTTTCTTAGCCACTTGCCTTGTTCTGACAATATGATTACTTAATACTTACCTGCCAAATTAACTGACTTATTTTACCAACGAGTGGATATACCATTCCCTGACGTTCGGTATTTGACAGTCCCACAATCTTTTCTGCATCCACAAGGTGCACACTGTAACAGGAAAATTCCACAAAGTATGGTGGGCTTTCTCTACAACACACTACAGTTACATACCAGCATGAACCAGGACGTGTGTTGGTTTGCCCTCTCTTTGGCTTTTAAAGGCAATGAAATGTGAACAATTAAAAAAAAAATCTTTTACAACCCACTCATCCTCTCTCCTTTATTCCAAAAATCACACCCAACTGACCTCTTACTGAGAATGCTGTTCCATTCGGTAAGACTCTGTCTTTTCACAATGAAAAGAAAAAACCCTATTCAGCTAATTGAGCAATTTGCTTAACTGGATGCACTGCAAAAATGTATAGTGGAAATGCTAATGTATTAAGTATGAGTGTGTATTTGTAAGCGTGAGGAAAAAGAAATGCTATATAGATGCTGTAGTTGGAATACTGTATAAATACCCAAGGCAAAACAATTGTTACTGGAGGTATATTTTTAGGTTTACCCACTAAGAGTTGTTCGTTGTTAATAAAATGGAAGCACATAAAAGGAAACTGCCTAAACTTGACCTAGAGTTTATTGCTTATATTTGACCTGAATTTTTTTTATTGTTGTTGTTGAATGTTACATCCAGAGCTCAGGAAATTATCTTCTTTTGCTTTTTGTTAGCACAGTTTACTTGGAACCTAGCTATGGATCTGAATACTTTTGTACAGAACCCACTGAGAAACAAGGCAGGGGGTCTGCTGTGCATAATCCTTAAAATGTTTTGCAAGACAACACCCAGAGCAGGGAACACCTGTAGCACTCTGTTGTGCTACAGCCTCCTGCACTGACATCATCAATCACCCCAAAACTGGCAATGTTTTGCAGGAGAGTGGAAAAAAAGGATTTTTAACAGAATGGTGAGATCACTTAGTGGGTTTTTACCAGGGGCCTTTCCAAATGTGAAAGACCATGAAAATCATGGAATGCTTAAAAAATAATGGAATGCTTAAAAATCATGGAAGACTTAAAAATCATGGAATGCCAGCAGGTAGATGACAGAGGTTGGAGCTGCTGGCCCCTAAGTCACAACCCCTCTGCCCTTCCCTGGCTTTCAGAAACAGTCCTGAAGATGTGCCTTACACATCGGGCACCGAGCAGGCTCCTGAGCCTGGAAACCCTCAGAGGTACAGCAAAAAAATGGGGCAAGAAACAGTTTACTTACCACATCTTTGGTTTCCCCTTTCCTCTTAATGGAAGGGGGCTAAGACTTTTATATATATATATATGGAACTTTATGTATAAGGACCTTTCTCTGTTGCACATGGATGTGAAGAGCACAGCTGTGGTGGCCCAAAAGCTGCTTTTTAAGAATAAGCTACTGCCTCTTTTCTTAGCTTGCTTTTAGTCCCCAAATATTGCAGGAATTCAGCACCTACATAACGTGTGTGCACTGAAGAACAGCCCGCCAGGGGATGAGGTATTTGAGACTCTCTTTGTGGAACCTGTAGGCCACCCATGTAAAACCATGGTTGTTTTCTAGGTAGCAGAGACAGTCTTACAGCAGAGTGCATTGAGGGTGAGCAGTGGAGTACAACACCAAAGTGGAATTCGGGAGCAACCAAGAGACTGGGATGACATAATTGCCATTTGTTTTTCACTGCTTTTACTTATGTCTGAGACTATTTTATTCCACATTATAAAAATGAGGTGATGGAAGCAGCTCAGCAGTGCCTGACATTTAAGTTCTCCTAAAATACAAGGCTGTACTGAGCTGCCAGTGGCACACGCTATGTCTGTAAGACTTGCAAGACTTTTAAAGCTTATACCTTTCTATTGCTTTTTCCTGACAGTCCAAGACCTTCAAATGGGGTCCATTTTCCTGCAGCAAGACTCTCCCACTGGTTCTCATACGAGAGATCTCATCAGATATCTTGTGAGGTCCATCCTGCGGTGGGTTCTATGAAATTTGAGCCAGTCTTTGAAAGAGAAAATTCATGCACTGAGAAGCTAACAATTGCTTCCCCCAAGGAAGGACTGAATCTAAGAGTGAGGGAGTTTTCCTGTCCAGAATCCATTTAATTCCTAGCCAGTTCAAACCCTCTTTCAACGAAGTGGACAGTTTTTGCATGTTGTGTGGGAAGTAAGAAAATAGGTTTATTTTTCTTCTTTTGTCTTCTCTCTACATATACTGGCAACTTTATGGGCAGGTATTTGAGGATAAATGGATTGCCTCTCACACAAAGGTTTTAAATAAAACATCTCTTTTCTGACTAAAAAATAGGTTAGTCAATTTTTAATGGCTTTCTCCTCCAACTGAAGATCATCAGCTTGTATTTGATGTAAAAATGACACTATCACCATAAAAGCTCCTTCTGTTGGGATTCACTGCACCATTTAGACCAGAAAGCAGTGTAATGTCCTAATGGAGAAATAAACATTTGAGCATCTTTCCTGATACTGTAATTGCCACACTTAGGTGCTGCTGTATGTGAAAACAGAAGTACATAGAAAATTTCCTTGTTCACTCCACATGCTAGAAATTTTGCTGTCCTGCCTGCATATGTTGTTTGTTATGTATGTGAGTGTGTGATATATACCAAAGCAGAAGCTTCCTTTCCCTTTCTGTGGTGATGGAGATGCTTTGTGACACAAAGTGTAACTCCATTCCTGATGCCTTTTGGAGAGAAAAACTCACACAACCCCTTTCCCTCTCAAAACTCTGATGAGAGGAAAAACCAAGGACAAATTGCAGCAAGAAACTCTGAAGCTCGAAGTGTAGTAGAATGGAAGCAGAGATGAAGACTCAAAGCTAGTGAGATATGACAAAATTGGTATGCTGTACTCAGAATTCCTGACATCACTTGGTAGGAGTCACAGTCGTAACATGCTCCAGAGATTTTTCTTCCAGCCAGGCCTGTTGAACAGGTCTTCTTGGGAAGTCCCTTCTTGGGAAAACCTCCTGCATCACCTGGGATGTGCTGACACAGCTGGGAAGCTCGGACACTAACACAGGTCACTCAGGGATGGGGCCATTTCCTCATTTTGCTGGGTTAAAACCCTCAGCACCCTGGCTCAGAGAGCAGCAGCTGTCATGTTGTAGCATGACAGAATTCTGGCTGAATGCTCGGCTGTGACAGAGCGGAAGTTTGGCTTTTGGAAGGTGGGGGTTCAAATGCTTTCTCTGTGGCAGGCACATATTTATGCTAAGGAAAGAACTTGATGTATCAAAGTAGAGAAAAGGGTGCTTGCTGGGAAGAAAACCCCATTGAATTACCCTAAGGACACTCTAACATTAGGAGGTCTGGGTTTAGAAATGGACAGACTGAGGAACATATTTTGTTGACCTCTCTTCCCAGAGTAATTGAAAATTATTCAGCTCTGCTGAGTGTAACTGCCAGTAGCTTCTGCTTGATATAATTGAGTTCTCTACCCTCAATTTGTTTGCTTGTATTTCAAGCTTTGAAAAAAAGAGCACTTAACCTTTTATTGTTTATTCAGATTTGTTTAGAGAAAACAAAATCTCTGTGGCTGGCTCTGTCAACTACCTACGTTTTTGCTGATCTCTAAAATGAGGTACGTGTCAATAAAAAACAGCTCAAAAACTCTCTCTTCCAGGATTATTACTGGCAGTGTAAACAGTTTTCAGTGATACTGGATGCCACTGATTATGTTAGCATATGGAATGGATACAGCCCTGTTCCTCTCAAAGGACTTAACATGTATTTGTGCCTGCAATTATTGTGTCATCTATGTTTGGGATTTCACCCAAAACATGTGAAACTCTAAAAACATTAAAAAGTGGATATTTTAAGTGTCTTGATCTCAGAGAAAATCTCACTGCAATTGGAATCCACTGCTCAGGCATGAACTTCCCAATGCAAAGTTCAGTGCTGCTGATGACACGGGTGGGATTTTATTAGATCATAGATCTCCAGCCCGAGTTTTGCCTTTATTGTCTTCTTTTCCACCACATTTAAGAGGAGGCTTTGTACCTCTCTGCAGCTTCTTTAGAGCTCAGAGTGCTTCCTATGCAACCTGACTTCTACCCACAGAATCACAGGATCCCAGAATGGGTCAGGCTGGAAGGGAGCATGGTGAATCATCTGGTCCAACCTGCCCGCTCAAGCGGGGTCATCCCAGAGCACATGGCACAGGATTGTGGCCAGTCAAATCTGGAATATCTCCAGCGAGGGAGACTCCACAGCCTCTTTGGGCAATCTGTTCCAGTGTATGGTCACCCACACATGAAAAACCCCTGACTGGCATATCATGTGTGAAGAGATATTTTTAATGAAGGTCTGTGGTCACCTTGTACTTTTATTTTTTGAGTCTTGCTCCTTCAAGTGGGCGCGGGGCAGTGTTCTCCTTGCTTCAGGCTGTCAGAGAAGGCAGGGGGTAAACCTGCCGTGCCAGGCAGGACCTTAAAGAAGGTTTACAGAACGCTGTGGGCAGGGAGCTGGGGAAGATCAGGGTAGATGTAGATGTCAGGAGAAATGTACATCATGTACATCGTGTCACCTGGAGAATGAGCTGGGATAAGAAACCAAGAGCTTTTGTTTTGCCTAAAATGGCTCTAATTCCCCAAGGTGAGAACCTACCCAGAGCGGCCCTTGCTCTTAGGCCTCTGACACCTTGAAGTGCAGCTGGTGATTTGGGTTCACATCCCTCTGGCTGGGAATTCCCAGAAGGGGAAAACAAGGTCTTTATCACTGCATGTTGAGGTGCTGTGGAGCTCTCACCATTGCTGGGGAAAATCAGCGATAACCAAACAGTGTGTGACCCTCCCTCCCCAGGCACGTGCCCTCCCTACAGACCTTCACAGAGGGTCCTGCAGCCCAACAGCACAATCACTGCCCAGGACACAGGCAGGCATGGCTGCTTTGGACTCCTCTGTGGCTGCAGTGCAGTATCAAGTGCTTTTGCTGGCTTGTAAGTCCAATGATTCCAGGATTTATTTTTTAATCTGTGGCAAAGAAAACATGGCAAAGGAAACAATCCACGGGAGTATGTGGAGTGGGGCATACAGAAGGGAAAGCTTGTGCTTTCACCTTCAGCTTCTGATTTCCCTGCCTTCAGCTTTTCTGGTGGGTTGATATGTTCTGTGACAACCTTCATGGTCAGGCACAGCAGCTTTTGGGGCTCTGAAAAGAAAATTATGACTATCCTCAACCTCTACCTTTTCAGAATAAATCTTGTCCAGAATAGCTCTATTGTTCTTCACACAGTAGAAAACTGTTGGCTTTCCATGGCTTTGGCAGGGTTGTAATAACTCTGAGGGCGTGATTTTGCCTGAGACTGTGTCTGTGAATAACCTTTCACAGGCAGTGATCCTGCAAACATTCTGGCATGCCGGTGTTCTTACGGGTTCTTCCATGCATGAACGTACGGGACTGTTGGAACTCGGGGCTTAGGCATGGAGATGCTAATGTTTGCGAAGGTAGTAATTTCCCAAGTGTAATGTCAAAGACTTGTGTTCAGTCTGGATTGTTTTCTACTGTTCTAGAAGCTTATCAAACTCTATAACCTCCTAAACAGGACTATGCATAATTGTTTCTGAGAGACTCATCTGTCTGAACAAAGGAAAGTTTATTATGCTTTAAAATTAAAAGGAATTTGGACTTGTTTTTGTAAAGGTGCTGATAAGTCTCTTAGTTTTTTTATTTTTTTTTCTTTTTGCAAAAGGATCCATGCAATGTTCCTGTACAGACAAAATGTATTTTCTGATAGGAAAAAATAATCCAAACCCACAGTTGTTCAGTTCTTGACTGCCACTTTATAGAGAACAGGACCTTATATAAACACATATGTGCTAATAAACATCACATATGGGCATGCTGGTTTCATGTTGCTCTGCCTCTGGAGTGTTCATCATCGACTGGCATGAATCTTTCACTTCTCCTGGCTCTGGCCAGGACAGGGTTAATTTTTACAGCACGCAGCCGTGCCTTGAGCACTCAGAGGTGAATCCTTGCACAATCGAATGTGAATGGTTCACCTATCTCGAATACTCTTGTTACTCTTGTTGTTGTTGCAGTTTCCTTCTTTCATTGTTGTTTCTAGTAAATTGTTCTTACCTCAACCTGTGATCTTCACCTTTTCGTTCCTTTTTGTTCCTCTCCATCCTTCCGAAGGGCTGTGGGGGACGACTGGAAAGTGAGTGAGTGGTGCACAGTGGGAACACTAAATTGGGGAATACTCTTCCTAAACTACCACATGCCCATAATTTCCTATAGTCACAGGAAACACCCATAGGAAATAGACTGGCCATCGAATGCAAAGATCAGTCACCTCAGCCACTCATTACTGACTGTCACATTAGAAGAACTGAGGTTGTGACAGTGTTTCCTCCTTAATCAGCTCGAAGTGAAAGGTCCTCCTAGGTAGGTGAAACACTGCTTACTTTCCTCCTACAAAATGGAATGGTTTTGAGCAGCGCCAAACCATTAAAGATTTTGCAGTGTTGCAGAAAGGTTCTGAGAGGTCATCTGACACAAGCTGGGTGAATTTAAAGGGCAAATCCTCAGCGGGTGCAAAGCAGCACCCTTCAATTGACATCAGGGAGGATGTCATGGTGGAGCTGCTGATAAGACTCCAAGAGGCCTTAGAGAATTAGTCTCAGCCAGAGAGCTTGCAGTGCTGCAATTGCTGTTCTACTTTCTCAAATATTGTTCCAGTAACTCTATTTGACTACTTTTTCTTTCTTGTTCTGTTAGTATGTGTAATCCATCAGAATCTGTTTTTTCCATTGCAGCACAGCATATTGTCAAACCCGTGGTTTTCTGTCTGTCCAGCCTGCTTGTTAAGCTAGGTACACTGAAGCCATGGTGTGAATGCATCTAAGTTCACATTTAAGACATGTCTGAAACTTTACTTTTTTTTAATCTTTTACTCTCCTTTGTGGTTTTTTTTTTTTTTTTTTTTGGGTTTTTTTTTGGCTAATCCCAAGTGATAAAAGCTTTCCATGGCCTGTTTTGGTACCTGGAAGTAATATGAAGCTGCTGATCACGATACAGTTTGGGTTGAGTCTGGTTGGTAGGGGCAGGCTGAAAGAAGTAATCTAAATAAAAGTGCATGGCCTCTTGGACCCAAAATTGGTTGCCTTGCCAATCCCAATTCATTCATCTCACAAAAAAAAACTAAACAGAAATAAATCCTCAGCAAATTCCTATCAGTTTCACAGCAATCATTTGCTTTTCTGGCTTCCACTAAGGATATCATTATGCTCTTTAGTCCTAACCCAGTCCTAACCTGCTCAGCTTTCTAAATAGTGAGTTTAATTAATCCCCTGCCTTTCTGATTGTGAGTGCTATGTATTGCAAGTGAGATTTTGATGCAAAGCATCACTAAATTAATTAGTTTTGGCCCTGATCCACCAGATTTAATGGGGGTATTTGCACGTTCAAAGGTAGACCACTGTTGAAGTGCCTCACTGAATGGAGCACTTCTCCTTAATGAGAGGGGGCTAGGAGCTTGGCCTCTGGCTGCTGGATGAAGTTATCAGAGGGTACTTACTGCTTCAGCAGACTTCTGCTCCTGGCATGACGATATTTTAGTTATGTCTTGTACAGAAGTGGAACATCTTGAATAATCATCTTATTTCATGCCTTCTCCTGTATGCCATTGTTACCTCATATTGAAGGTGTTCTCACTGAATTTGTGTTATTCTCTCTGCACATGTCAGAAAACACTTTGGTTAAGGCCATGAGAGAGATCTACCTTGAAAGGTTTGATTAAAACACCTTATATGTTAGATTGTTAACAGAATTGTTTCTGTGTGTTCGTGGACTGACACTATTAGTTTAATTCTTGGCCGGGAGTTTACTGTTACCTTGTAGACTGAGATTAAAATTGATGCTATCTTTGTGTTGCTGCAGGATGACAGTGCGTTCCACATCAACAGACACCACTTGTTAACTTTTCATCAGGGTGTACATAAGAAGAGGGAGGGCAGACATTGCCAGCCTGGCTTTGGTTCTTGTGGATTTTTAGATCAACTCAGTGAGTGGCTGGAAATCTATGTCTTCCTTCAGTAAAACTCTGCTTCTGCTAACATTCTGGGTATTTCCCATCTGCCTCACTAAAGATGGAATTTCATTCCGTGAATTTTCATGGGCTTTTCTCAGTATAGGATAACAGCGCCCAACAGCACATGCCAAGATTCAACAAACAGTGTTGCAGTGTTTTTTAAACAATTACTCTTGCAATAGTGTCCTTATAGTTTGGCTTGGCTGGATAAGATGCTGCTGGAGTTTCACAACCATATGGAATAGGTGATGAGATGCTGAACTCAACAGACAAATCACAGACCTTGAGTTTCGCCCTTGAACTTGAATGATGCAAAGCAAAATTACTCAGGCAGAAACACAACCTGGTTTGTGAATCTAGTCTCTGAAAATGTTATCTGAACTGGTGTTGGGAAACTTGTTTTACTGTCTTTTATCTGCCAGGGTTCCTGGGCAGCTGAGGTGGAATACATCAAAACTTCAGGATGACCTTTCTGTTCAAGACAACTGTGATGCAGTGCTTCATCTTGTGAAGTTAGCTCTGAAAGACTAGGTTATTGAGGTCCTGACTGACTCATAGGGCTATTCAGATTTCCATCAGCACCTTTGGGAGTGGAGAAGTTCATTTTAGCCTACTAAACAGTCCTGCTGGGAGAATTGTGCCTCCCCTCCTAAGACAAGCAGTAGTCTAGTGGTGCTGCTGTGGGTAAGGGAGTGCGGTTTGGGGTGGACAATAAACTCCTGGTTGTCATGGAATCATTCTCCAGCAGCAGTGATGTAGGCCATGGTCTTTCCTAGAATTTCTTCCTTAGTTCCAGACTATTCTAGGAGCCCTTTTTGACTGACCTACAAATAAACCAAAAATCTGTGTATCCTTAATGACCCTTTGGTCAGATGCATGCATAATATAAACTCAACTACTTTTTGCTTTAGCTTGAGGTCAAGTAGTAAAGAAGCAAACAGTGGAGTCAAAGTGCAAAACAGCTTGGAGGGAGGAATTTCAAGGAATCACAGCCAAATATTACAAGTGTTTGTCCCCCTTTTAGTGGAAGGGAGATGACTAGTGGCATAATATCTGTGCAAAAAAGTCAACATCCATCCTCAATGATCGTTCACCAAAATAAAATTTTGCAGACGCTGTACTACATCTATCCCTTTCCTAGGACAATGACGATTTTAATGGTTTGACCGTGTTTTGCACAAGGCAGCCTGGCTCCCCAGGGAGGCACGACAGACCTCTCTCCTTCTGCAGGGCCGGGATCCCGGTCCATCCAAGGCGCTCATTTCCCAGGGCAGGGCCAGCCCAGGTGCCCCGCGTTCGAAGGGAGAACGGCGGTAATGAACCGGCAGCCTGCGGTGGGAGCCCTGCCACTGTTAAATTTGTAGCCAATTAGCCGTGTTGCACAATTCCAGCAGAGTAACACCAGTCTCTATAGACTCGGTATAGAGAGAGAAATTAGTTTAGACAAATACCTCTTAATCCCTTGTTCTTGGCTGGGTTGGAGCGCCTACTGCTAAGTGCTAATGGCACGGGGAAATCCCAATTTCCAGTGTCAAGGGCTTCGAGGAATCAGGCTATTAAAGAGAGACATTTATTTTGCATTAGCTTTGATCAGCAGCTCCTGGGTGAAATCTCCTGAAATAAATAGCCCGTGCAGCCTCTCGCCTGGGGAGCGCGGGCTTCGGCCCGGGCTGGCGGCTGAGGGAGAGGGCGCCGGGGCCGCCTTCTGCTGGGCCTTGGGAGCAGAATCACGGAATCAACTAGGATGGAAAGGACCTCAAAGATCACCAAATACAACCTGTTACCGAACACCACCCTGTCAACTGGACCATGGCACTGAGTGCCACGTCCAGCCTTTCCTAAAACACCTCCAGGGAGGAACACTACACATCCCCAGGCAGCCTATTCCAATGTCTACTCAACCGTTTCTAATAGGAAATTTCTCCTAATGTCCAACCTAACCCTCCCAAGGGGCAGCTAAAGACTGCTCCTCTCATCCTGTCGCAGGTTGCCCGGCAGAAGAGGCAGCCGCCTGCCCGGAGCGGGCACTCGCAAGGACGAGCGCGGGCAGGAGCCGGGGCGGTGCGGGAAGCACCGGGCCCTGAGGGCCGGAGCCGGGCGGTGCGGGAAGCACCGGGCCCTGAGGGCCGGAGCGGGGCGGTGCAGGCCGGAGCCGGGTGGTGCGGGCAGGAGCGGGCTGGAGCCGGGCGGTGCGGGCAGGAGCGGGCCGGAGCCGGGCGGTGCGGGCAGGAGCGGGCCGGAGCGGGCCGGAGCCGGGCGGTGCGGGCCGGAGCCGGGCGGTGCGGGCAGGAGCCGGGCGGTGCGGGCAGGAGCGCGCCGGAGCGGGCCGGAGCCGGGCGGTGCGGGCCGGAGAGGGGCGGTGCGGGCAGGAGCGCGCCGGAGCGGGCCGGAGCCGAGCGGTGCTGGCCGGAGCCAGGCGGAGCGGGCCGGAGAGGGGCGGTGCGGGCAGGAGCGGGCCGGAGCCGGGCGGTGCGGGCCCGGCCGAGGCGGTGCGGGGACGGCGGCGGCGCTTGGGCGATCTCGCGCTGCCCCCCGGCGGCCGTTCCCGGCCGTGCCGCCGCTGCCCCGCCGCCCGCTCCGGCCCCCGGCGCTGCCCCCGCTGCCCGGCGCTTTGGCAAAGGCAGGGCTGGGTCCCCCGCCCCGTCCCGCTCGCAGCCGTCCCTCTGTCTGTCCCCGGGGTTGTGCATCCCCCAGGGCGGTCGGCCCTCGGGCCGGGGAAGCCGCGCCTTGCCGGGCGAGCGACGCTGGGAGCCGGCGGTGCCTCTCCCGGAGCCGCGGCCCGATCCCCGGGGAGGCGAGCGAGGCAAAACCGCACGGCCTCGCCTTCCCCGCGGCGAGAATGGGTCGACACCCATTTTAAAATATTAAAATGTCTCCGTTTGCAACGCAAACGCCCTCGGTGTTGCAAATAAAGCCCAAGGAGGGAAATGACTCAGTGTCGCGGAGCCCTGTCCTCGTGTCAGGTAGCTGGAACCTTTCCACGGCATTAAAGGATAATACCTCGTACCGGGGGCTGCCATGAGGTACAAGAGCGTATTTTTACACTTCAGCCTCCCCATGTATTCCAGATGCAATTTGCTAAATGATACTGACGTCTAAATAAGCTAAACATATAATAAAAGATGAAAATTTTATGGGACTCTCCCTGGACGCAATTATTTGGCCCTCATGACATTATTTAGGTGCTCCAGAAGCTTCTGGGACTGAGGGGAAATTGCACTGACACATGCAAAGTACTTAGGGACCGACCAGCATTTTCAGATCACAGAGTGGCATGCTGGGAAAAAAAAAGAAAAAAGTATTGCTCCTAAATACTAATTGCATGCACTGGGTCTTGGTCCATAATTGGAATGTGAACAACGTGTACACATAAAATGTAGCAATTTCTGTACTTATGTAAGTAGCTGTTATCTAAAAATTACACCGCTTACTACTGTGTTAAGTTTATGACTGCTTCCTGGCATTGCATGGACACACAGTACCTGCAGAAGGCACCTGCTGGGTTTCTGAATGCATCAGGGACATCCCAGCATTTCTGTGACTTTGGAGGAACGTTAATAGCATGACAGTAGCACAGCAGGTCGCACAGCAGACTGGTGGGGAGGGAGGATGAGCAGTGCTGGCTACATTAAAGCCACTTTGCAAGCGTCTAAAATAATTTTGCAGATGAAATACCCACATATCAAGCAAGGATGTGAAGATAGAATGGGTGAAACTTGGTTTCTGAGTGTTTGGCTTGTGAGTACCAAATAATTGTACTTGTAAGTAGTTATTTTTCCAGCTGTAAACAACAAATGTGGCTGCAAGTCCCTGCTTACCTCTGAGCCTTTTCTTCAAGCAGGACACGGTCTTGTGCCGTGGCCTTCTAAGGTACAGATTAATTACCTGCTCTGCTCTGATCACATTTTCCATGCCCCTTGGCGTTTATCCTTGTGGTTAGCATCTGTTAATGCCGTGGTTGCGTCTATGTTGTCAGGAGCTAATAGCCAGAAGCTGCCTCTCCAGGGCAGCCAGGGTGGGCTTTTCTGTGTGATGGGACCTCTGCTCAGCTTGGAGGTGTGATTCCAAGACATGAGCCTGGTTTATGGAACTTAGCTGCCATCCTTTCTGCTGAGTGCTCCCACTGAGTGTACTTCCCGTTGTGGAGAGTTGCAGGGATCAGCTGCCAGCATGGGGTATTGCAGGGATGGTACTTGGCCATGAATCATGCCTAATTCTCTAGTGAATCAACACCTTGGAGTGGCAAAAATATTTAACGAGAAATTCCCAACTGCCAGGCTCTTAACTCCTTGGCACTGGGAAATGTGAGGATGACTGGAAACCTCCACTGTGGCAAAGATACCCAGAGCCTAAGGTTAACACAAAATAAAATGCACATTGGAAATAAATTGTGGATTTTTAACATTTAATTAACTATTCAGACAGATTGCCAGGAGGTGTAGCAGAAATTTTTTTCATTGCTTTTAAGTTTTTAAATGAAGACTGGTTATCTTTGTAGAGGATATACTCTAATCCTAATGTAAATTGTTGGGATCGATGCAAGAATTACTGGATGAACTTCTCTGGCCCTTGCTATGCTGCATGTCAGACTAGATGATGCTAACAATCACTTGTGGCCATAAAAATGTATGAGCACTAGAAAATTATAAGTTTGAGAAGAATAAAATGATATGAAATTAACTCCATAACAGAAATATTTTTGCAACATAAACTCCTCTTCAACTTCTCTTGCTTTATTTCACACCCTCACTGAAAGCAGCACAGATTTATAGTTGCATGTTCACAATAAAAACAACAGTTGAGAAACTTAAATAAGGAAAAATTAATGTACTTCAGCAGAATGGGAACTGACTCCCAATAAAAGGTCTGTCTGACTGGTTAATTTGCTACTCAGTTTCCTCATGGAGGAACAACTTCCTGCAGCCATTGCTTGTACTTGACTGACTCAATTTTTAGAAATTCCCCCATTTAAGATACAGTGTCATTGAGTAGGTGACTGACTTTAGGTAATGGGTAATTGAATAGGTAATCTATCTTGATAGGTGAATGGTATTTGTATTTAACCCTTTCAGATAATGGTCTCTCAAGAGCTCAAAGTAGGTTTTCAGCCTCTCTGTGTTGTCCCGATGATCCTGAGAACAACCCACTGACTTCAGCGGAAACACAGTTAGCTACTGGGACCTTACACTTATTAGGCATGTTCAAAAATCTCTGTAAGTGAGAGGGAGATGGAGTACAGGATGAACACAATTCCTGTGTGACTACCTAAGCCAACTCCATGTGACTTAAGTCCACTGAAGTGAGTAAAAACTCACCTCAGTGAACTTATGTGAAAAGTGAACCAGCTTTTTGCTTAATGAGAGTATTCAAAGAGAGGAATGAAAATAAAAGCAAAAAGTCAAATCAGTTGGAGAAGTATATTTTTTTAAATAAAAAGAGGGTGTGAAGGCCTTGTATTGCTAATATTTTTTCTTGCCCTTTACCAAACATAATTCTTGAGGAAGGTGTTGATCTGCCTGGAGTTCAATCATGTTGTGTGGTTTTGCCTTAGTTTGAAAGGTGGAAATTTTTTGAGTTGCATGTTTCTATTTTGAATGAGGTGAAGCAATAAATTCTGATTTTGACACATTTAAGATTTTCAATAATTTCTTCCTTAGCTTAACAGAGACCTGGCCCAGGTTCCTTTCTGATACATTTTCAGTGAGAAACTGTCTGGGCTGCTCACTCCTTAACAAGAAAAAAAGACAACCCTATTTTCCAAAACTTTTCCACAGTAAGAGAGACAGAAGAGAACTAGATACTTCCTATATGTGATTCATCTGGCTATTATCAGCTGCTACATTAGGATGAGGTAATTTGTAATTTGAAATTTTTGTACAAGGGCTATAGATTATGAGCTTATCTTTAAATGTCAGCGTTGTGTTTGCCTGGTGTTGGCCATTGAACATTAACTAGGAATAAACATGAAAGAATAGAGAAGGAGAGAACAGCAGGCAATATTTTCCAAAAGTACTTAATAAAGAAAAAACTAAAGGCTTGAAAAGCAAAAGTGGTCTGTGGATTCATAGAAAAAGGAAAATAGAGGAGGCAGAAGGAACATACAGAGGGCAAAAAAGAAAAAAAATTATCTTTTTCCCTTTGCTGGGGCCCAGATGGGAAAACAAGGATGGCTATGTTTTCTTGTAGCTGCAGTAGTTGAAGTCTGGCCAAACAAGGAAGACAACCACTTGTTTTCAACAGAATATAGCCTAGTGGTAGGGCTTGGAAAACTGATAAATGTTGAAATCTTCTCAATACATCTTTGCTCAGCTGAGTGCCTTCTCTGATACTGCTTAGGCATCCTGTAATGTGACAAGTGCTTGCAGCTTCCAGCACATTATGTAGTCCTCTTCACTTTGCCCTGCCTTTCTCTGGGAAACAGCCTGTGTTTGTGTACAGCTGGTGGGAGAGCATGAGAAGAGATGGGTACCATTCCAACACAGCAAAATATCAGGAGGGAAACTACCTCCCTCCCTCTGCCTCCCCCAGATTCAGCCTGAAGCTGCAGCCCGGCCTATTTCTACTCAGCCACCCCAGAGCCAGGGTCAGGGTGGGTACATCTGCTCTAGTGACTTGGGATAGCACTGGTAGCATTCCCAACACTGGAGCTTGATTGTGCTGTTAAATTTAGAAAGTGGTCCCTGGCACAGTGCTGGCCTGGGATGGCCAACATTCTCTCAAACAGCTTTAGACACATTCATTGCTTTCAGATCCAAGTGCCCTTTAACCATCAATCAGCTGAAAATATTTTCTCTCCAAGTTCTTCTGAGATTTGCATATCTAGGCTGTGTCTAGTGTCTCCTTGAAGGTTGCTGTAACAACTGTGCTTTCTTTTTTGTCTCACAGACTTTCAAATCTCCCCAAAATTCCTCAGCCTTGGAAGCACCTCTTTGTTTGGACTGTCGCACATATTGTCAGAGCGTGGCTATTGATTCAACAACTCAGTGGACAAAAGGACCATTCTGGATTCTTACACTTGCCTTTAAATGAAAGTTGTCAATTAGCCCCTTCAGTTTCAAAGGGGTTTAAGCTGACCAAACAATCTGACACCTATTCACTCACACAAAGGGGAAGAAATCAGAAGAAGTAAATATTGCATATTAAGTCTCCTTGTCTATGAAATCCAAAGAGTTGCCAAAATCTCTGATACTATCTAAACTCTCCATTCCAGGATCTAAAGTGTACATTCATGCCACCATTGTCTCAGCTGCAATTGAACACTGCAATGACTTTTAATCTGCTTGCTTTCTTCTCTCTCTTGTTCCTTGACCCTGGACCTGTCAAAATCACTTACTTTACTGCTCTGATTGTATAGTTCAGCTCTTTGAATCTCTCTAATTCCACTTTGTTTATTTATTCCATGTTCTGTAGTTATTTCCCTTACTTCTTCAGCCATCTGAAGGATGGAACATCTTTGTCTTCTCTTATCATAACTTCTT
Organism: Motacilla alba alba; assembly: GCF_015832195.1. NCBI lineage: Eukaryota > Metazoa > Chordata > Aves > Passeriformes > Motacillidae > Motacilla > Motacilla alba. Next base: position 111,668,468 of record NC_052016.1, read on the forward strand.
AAACCTCATATTGCTTTGTTGGATCCTGTTCCAGGGTCATGTATGCCTATAGAAGGACTCTGTATTTTGCAGGAAACTGGAATTAGTCCTCTACCCGCCTGCATGACATTTTCTAAATATCCATATTTGAGTTTTTTCCTACACTTGCATCAACACACGGGATATAATTTTTATCCAGGCAAGGCATTTTTAGTGCATTGGAGTTCCCTACACTTTATAGAATTGATTCAAACCTCCAGGGCCTGTCTGTGATACAAGGGATGATACTAGGAATGAACAAGAATTTCTGAAAACTACCAGACTAACTGGAAAACCAGGTAGGCCAAGGTGGTCAAGAAAGCAGCCTGGCTTTAGGTTTTATGGTGGTCAAGCCTGGAACCATCTCATAGGATCATGGATCCTTTTAGATTTGAAAAAACCTTTAGGATCATTGAGTGCAGCTCTAAAGCTAACACTGACAGGTCCACCACTTAACCATGTCCCTAAGCACCACCTCTCTGATATATCCCTTAGTGCCACATCTGCATGTCTTTGGAGCACCTCCAACGATGGTGGCTGAAAAGACACCTGATAAACAATTTCTGTTATGTCTCTCTTGGGGCCTTCTCTAGGAATGCGAGACTATTTTCCAAATCTACATTCTACCTGATTTCCAGATGAGACTTCAACCCACATCTCCTGCAGCTCAGGAAATGTCTAAACTCCCAAGTTATATCTTTTTTGGTGTGTGTTTCTCTTTCTGCACTGCTGAAGACCGACAACAGCTGTGCCATCAAATTCAACTGTATGGAGGGACAGACCAGCTTAGGTGAGATCAGGCTTTGAGGCAGAGGAACTCTTAGAACAGATCAGCAGTTTTTTAGCAAAACAGTTTTTGGCATGAAAACACACTGGTTTGTTAACCGTGGTTTCTTGTAAAAGTTGAATCTACCTGAGTGTGGTTACTGGTTCAGACACTGGTGATCTGCTCTGCGAGAGTACCTAATGGATTATTTTGTGTACTGCTCAGTGTCCTTAGCCTTCTCTCTTTCTCTACAAGTTTTCTTGAATTCTCCCTTGTATTTTTCTTTTGATTACAAAATTATTAGCCAATACTGGGAAGTGGTGTATGTATGGCTCATGTATTTTTCTTTTTTGAAAAAAAGAAAATCCATTTCTTTCTCTATTACTGAGAATAGAGTAAAAACTTTCCTCTTTGTTGTGGAATATGGGGCATGTTTTTAGCCAACTCCATTTAATGTCTTTTCCAATAATCTGTCCTGTGTGCAGATTTTCTTATAAAAAATAGTCCCTGCAGTAATTCACGTTCTAGCTCTTTAAATATGTAATGACACTCCCTGTCGTGTTAGGAAAAATGTTAGGAAATACATTAACTTCTCAGTCATATTTCCCATTCCCCAGGTAGAAAAGATACAAGGTTCCACTCTACAGCTCTCTTGAGTCCTACTATGGCAGCTTCTGAAAGGGCTCTTGTTTTTTGTGTCCTCCCAGGAGGAGTGGCTGAAACTGATAGGGATCTCACCTCTTCTCCCAGTGACCTGTGACAAACCAGAGGCAGCCCGAAATACTGCAGAGGCAAGGTACAAGGAAACTGTGTCAGACATATCTAAATTAACTGGCTCCTGAAGAAAGACTCCTTCCACCCTGTCATTGTTAAAAAAGGAAAGAAAACAGAACACAGAAAACTGAAAATCCCAAACAAACAAAAATTGAAGCTTTGAAGAAGAAAGGTAAGTAGTTTTTCTCTGAAATTTCTGCCTTTTAAATGTTTTGAGCATTTCTCAATCCAAAGAGGTGCCTCATCTTCTGCTGAGTCCTGTTGGATTCACTATGCCATGTGGTTGTTTTTTCACAAGGTAATTATGTGACAGTGTGTCTCTTTTTGTATGAATTTTCAATCTTCCATGCTTAAATTTTTTGAAATGTCTCTTTGTACTTGCCTTATGTTAAAAGGGGAGGGGAGGAAGGTAAAAGTGCCTCATCTGTCTTTTCTATCACACTCCTGATTTCCTTTGCATTCGATCGTTTCCTCTTTTATTCATTTCTTCTCATCTCTTAGGTAAACAGTCCAATTCTGTTCCATTTTGTTTCATTTTTGAGGTTTTCCACGTCCCTAATTATTCTCATCACCCATCTTTGAACTCTTTTCCTCTGTGCTACATCCTTTTTTGACATTTTAGGTGCAAATTGTTGTGGGTGCAATTTAGATCACTTAAATGTCCAAGTCCCTGACTTATGGATGCAATCAGGGACTCAGGCATCTAAGTAACTAGATTGCAGACACAAATAATTACATTGCAAAATGTGCCTGCAAGTTTTGTGCCCATGAGAAATGGCTAAAGCCAGACTAAAGATCCGAGCCTTAATCACAAGCAAAATATCCCCCTCACCCTTTAAAGGAGAAAAGACTGCCTCCATTTGAACAAGGCAATAACACAGAAAAAAAGTCAATTGTTTAAACTCTATAGAGCTATAAGTGTAACAATGAACAGAATAATAGGTCAGAAAGATGTGGAACGGCATAATACCAATACTAATACTAATACTAATACTAATACTAAACCAATACTAATTCTAATAATGTCTGAGAAGCTTCTTGGGAGAGAAGAGCACTGAGCTTTCATGATTACCAGTGTTTGTCAGAAATATTTACACGTTTCTGCCTTTAAAAATGAGACTTGGGATGGTTTACTTTGCAGCATTGAAATATTTCTGTCATTAATCTACAGGAAGAAGGTCTAAGACACTTTGCCCCATGTCCACGATCCAATATTCTAGAATATTCAGTCTAATATTATTGAAAAATATTTTCAACAAGGTTTTATCATTCCTTCTATTTACAAATTAAATGCCTTTCTCTGATGAGGTTACAGCAGACTGCAAAGTTGAGATCATGTTGTTTAATGGTGGTGCTGGTGAAAAAGTTGGAATGAGACCTGTATTTTTTTGAAAGAAAAGATTTATTTGAACTGGATCTTTATTTCTTAGATTTTCTATATTGACTGGAAAAAAGTTTAATTTTCAGCTGAAAAAATGTAGCTCCTCTTTCAAACATATGAAGAGAAGTGTTTATGCTTTCTGCTATTTATTCTGAAATTTAAAAAATATTTTTGTCTTCAAAACCCAAAGATTTCTAATACTTAAAATTAATGGAATATTCTGTTTCGGGAAATGTTCTGTTCCATTCCTTTTCATTAAGCTTTCTGAAAAAGAAAGTAAAAGATAAAAAATAACAGTACATAAATACTTAGAGTAGGGACTGGCTATGTTCTAGAATTATACATAGCAGTAAACTTTGATTTTAATTCATCAATATAGCTAAATTTCAAAATATTCTGGACCTATAATGATATTTTCTCTAGGGACTGTCAGCACTGCAGGAGGAGAGAAAAATTGGTGGGGTGAATTTATAATAGTGTCTGCACAATTTCAGCCATCATTGTGCTCCTCTGTTCTCTAAAATTCTATTTTAATTTCTTATGTGTTTTAGCCCTTTGTTTGCTCCACTTCCATCCTGTGCCTCCTTTGCTCTGTGAGTCAGCATTCCCAGCTAATGACTTTTTGTCATCTTATGAGGCTGAGATTGGTTAGCTGTTATTGCCAAACCATAGTATGGACAAAGTAAAAATAAGTTGATTTCCAGTATAAAATAATTTTCAATTCTCATCAGGCCTGCATATGGTACAAGACATTTCTTTCCACAAGGGAGATTATATCCTCAAAAATACTTCTCTTAAATCCTGTATTATTTACTAATGGATCCACATTTCAGATAACTGTGAAGAATAATTTTTCCTCAACTGTGTATTCCTTGTTACTCACATGAGAGAACTTATGCATGAAGGAATCACTTAAGTTTAATTAAATGGGCCACATTAAGTCCCTCAGAAGAAAAATTCTATCTAGAATTGCTTAAATATTCTATCTAGAATTGCTTAAATATTTAATCAGCTCTCAACCAGAAATCCTGTTTGGTTGGTCACCCATGATCCTATCTTCTTCTTACTGAAGACAATGAGAAAACTCCAAGTAATCTTAAAGGAAGAAGAAACAAATTCAGTTCCTACGTGTCAGATTTATGAAATTAAAGAAAATGAGCTCACAGAAAGAAAGAAAAACTGCACAGAAACTTTTCATTGCACTTACAGAGAGCAATACCTCTCTGGAATTAAGCCAAATTTCTTAGTTAGACTAACTGGTATGTCTTTGAACTTGGGTAGAAGGAGAAGCACCTGGGAAACAGAAGTTGATGCAACAAACAGCCTCCAAGACTTGCATCTGGTGCTTGTTCTCCCTTGATCACCATTTCTCCTTACTCAGAGGTCTGGTGGTTTAAGCTAGACTGTGTGACTGTCTAATAGTGAGGCAATGAATACAAAGACTAATTTTCCATGGATGGAGCAAACCAGGGGAGAAGAATTGTTGTCATTATTGTCACAAGACCAGGACCCAGCAACTTGGCAGTAGCGAGCCCCAGCTTTAGCAATCGTGTGCAAATTGAAATGGGTGCAGCCGTGTGAGTGCTTCTCCTGTGCTCTGTTCCCGGTCAAACACATCTGGTGAGGTCTGTCTGTGACTTCCATGACCTAGCACATGTGTTTCTACATACACAGACTAGAAACAAAAGTCTAGAATTGTAGCAGGCGCAGGCCCTGCAAACCTGCCGTGGCGTTCAGAGGCCCAGGACAGGCAGGATGCTGAGCCATGATGAGTGGATGTTAGGAGCCCCTCTCTCCCGCTCTCGGACCCTTGCTTATCTCTCTGTAAGGCTATAGGTCACTTTCCTTTAACCCTCACCATTGGACAATTCTCAATCCCCTCTTGCCCTATATAAACCCCTGTTTCTGCCCGGCTCACCAGAGACCCTTGTCCCTGAGACCCTTCGAGACACTCCGTGGAAGAGCTACGAAGAAGACCAATAAAGACATTGTCTTGGAACCTCACACAGCGCTCTCCTCTCTTTCCTGGTCTTCCGAATGCCTGCTGCTTGCCCCAGATGAGCCTAGCAAGCCCAAGAGCTGAAATCACTGATGAGCTGAGAATCACTAAAGCTGAATATCACTAAAGGCTTGCTAAGGTGCAGGCTGGAGGTGCTGCTAGAGCTTGGGCTGACCAGCCCCCCTCAGAGCTGAGCTATCTGGCTTTGATGCAGCTCCTGGGTACACCCTGTAGCCCAGCCAGTGGCATTTTTTAAAATAGAATAGGCCAGAATAAGTTTTTCAGAGAAATGTACATTCTTGCCTTTGACCATAAAGTAGCTAAGAAGGGAAATCGACATTGTAGGCTTCTAAAATTCTTTGAGGTTATTTCCCTCCTACCTCATTTTCCTCTCTGAAGAGGAAAAAACCTCTCTCTATGCTTTCTGTTCTTCCAAGTGATTTGAAAACTTGACTGTACTTTTCCTTGCATTTCCTTGCATAGTCAACATTTTCAACAACCTTCTGAAAAACATGTGGGATTATGATGGACATGTGGCTAAGGTGTGGGCAGAGCTATGTGGAAAGCAGAATTAGAATTCTTTCTTGAAAATATTAGTGCAATTTCACATGCAACCACTTCTCTAACAAATCTCAAAAAAATTTCGATTATATTGGTTATTTTATGCCTCACCTCTACCACTTAAAATTATTTTTAATATGATTTTTATTGTGTTCCTCATCTAAAAAAGCTTATAATTTCTTTGGGTTTTGTTTTATTTTGTTTTTATAAGAAATTTATATATTGCAGAGGCAAGATACCTAACAGCTTGAGGACTTTACAAAGCCTAAGAACCCCTTGAGTTTTTCTTTTCTCATTTCTTCTCTTTGAAGTGAAACATTTTTGTTACTAGTCCTCCACTTTTTTCTTCCTCTTCTTCCTGCTGTTTAATATTTGCAAGCTTTTCAAGGTCAACTTTTCCTCTCTCTGCTCACCTTGTCCTGCTGACCACTGCATGGTGTCAACTGCTGACCTGGCATCTCACCAGGCTCTTTGGTCCTTGCCCATCCTTTCCTGTGAAAGGACAAGATCATATGAAATGTTAGCCTAGTTGTTGCTTTGCAAAGGTTTCATGGCAATTCAGATGGCAGTGAAAACTTCACAGAATCTATTAGGTTACAAAGACATCATAAACATTCATTGCTGCTCTCAGATATAATAATATTTGGCACATTCTCTAGGAGACTCTTAAGCTTCACCTATCCTCAAGCATGGAAGAACCTTGAATGTTCATGTTTCAGTTTATCTTGTATTCAGTAAGTTTTCTTGTGAAAACTTCCAGAGCCCTTAACAGCAGAACACTGCAAAGTTGCAGTAGCACCAGAAGATCTAGGTGCTGGGTTTTCATGAGTTTGATTGTGAGCATATGAGAGACTGCTGTGTTTGCTCACCTTTGTGTGTGCTCTGCCCAAGCTTTGAAACCCTGCCCCTGTCCAGACAAGGTGTGAGCCTTGTGCTTGATTCCTCTCCCTTCAGGTGACAATTGGCTTTAGACTCCCTGCGTGTCCAGAGGCAGGAGGGAAGCAGCATGAAAGGGTGACTGTCGGAACTCAGAATGTCCCACAGACATTCTTGGATGTTCCAGACCCAGGTCAGAAGCACCTGAGACCCTGGCATGCAGCCAGAAACCCCTGTGGCTTTGAATCTGACTCATGGAACAGTTTACCAACTTTGCAGGAAGAACAAGAAGTCACACAAGTTTAGGTGTTGTAGTAGAAGTGGTCACAGAGTGAAAGGAAGGGTTTTTGAGTGCTGTACAGGGGGGTTTTAAACCTTGTACGCAGGGGTCCAAGTTTTGTACATGGGGGTCAGGGGTTCTAAGATGGAGGGATTTGGGTGTGCCCTGTCCTCCTTCTTTCTCCTTCCCAGCCTCCATGTCTTTGGTGATGTTGGCACTCACAGATTGGTTTAGAGTAGAAAGTCACCATTCAATATAGATAGTAGGCACTGGGGAAAAGTATAAACATGTAACACGGAATGTGTGATATAAAAGATGGCAGCAGCCCTTGGGAGGGCAGTGTGCCTTTGTCTGACCTGCTGAACGGGCCACAGCAGCTCAGGAGAAGAATCTTTTAGATAACCAACAATAAAAAACCTAGAGACCAGACAACAGAGGACTACTGAGTCTTTCTTCGAAGGCACGGGTTGGAAGAGGGACTTTTCCATCTTTCGGGGTCACCCCAGTCTGGGGGTGAGACCCAACAGGTGACAAATCTCATTACCATCTGAACCCTTTCTTTGTTGTTGCTATGCAGACAGCGGTGGCCATTGCCTAACTTGTACAGCCTGGTAAAGTGAGAGGGATATTTTGACCTCCAAGATAATTTGGTATTTTTTTGTCTGGCTATGCAAGGAAGAAAACAATGAGAAAATTTCCTTCCTCCTGTGCTTTTGCAGCCTAAGGGGGCTGTGTTGCATGTGGATATGTCATGACAGTCCTGTAACCATCGCAGCCCTCTGGGTCTGACCCTTTGTGCTTAGACCTCTTTCATTGTAACTTGGCCTTCTGTGGCACTTGGGGCTGGCTGTCATTTTACAGAACAGCAGATTGCAGTGATTGTTGCTTCCTCCTCTCTTCCTGCTGCTGGCAGTGGTTTTATTTTCTCACTTTTAGAAGGCTCCAGGCAAGTGCTGCAATCCTCTTCTTTCTCTAGGGACCTCCTTCAATAATAACCCTGGTCTGACTGAGCCTATTAGGTTTTTTTCATGGAGAAATATTTAAACAGTAGGTCCTGTGATAAGGTTTGGGCATGAAGGAAGCCCTGATTGGATTGAGGCTGTTGTAGGTGTGCAGTGTCTTCTTTTGTTGCTATGAAAAAGCAAGTCAGTGATGGAATATAGGTGCTCTGAGGCGCAGACATTTGCAGAGTAGAATTTCATACTAAACCAACTACCAAAATTCAGCCTCAGGTGAGGTTGAAAAGAGGTCAGTCCTCTTTTGTCACTGGTTCTCTAGCTCTTTACTGCATTATACCCTTATTAATGAATACATTTTATTTTTTTAAGTACCAATTCAGTTTTGGAGAGATTTTTTGTGTTGAAAAAGGTAGGATCTTTTCCCCCTGTGAGTTATGCAGAGTTCTTGGCATTTTAAGCACCACGAGATTGAATTAATTCGACAAAGGAAGGGTTTGGTCTGATTTACTTACGATGAACTCATTTCTGCTCCACAGAACCTATTTTGCCTGAAACATTCTTGTTTAAACAGAGTAATATTTTAATCTTGTGCTTTGGGTCCTTTTAAACCTGATTCTATTTTGTGCTCCTATTATCCCAATAACAGTTCAATTAGGAGTGGTTAAAAATCAAGATATTTATTTTAATTGCATGCTTATCTTTTGAGGGTATATTGCAGTAAATAAGGAACATTTGAACAAAAAACCCTAACATTGCAACATGTCTTGTCACATTATACTTACCCTACACCTGATTTCAAATGTAAATTGCACAGCATTTAGCTCTAATGAAAATACTCTGGTGAAGGAAATTGTTAAGATTTTCTGGTGCTCCCCTAGGGGTAATATTAAAACCTCCATTACTAACATCTCACTCTGAGAAGACAAAATGTGCACTGAGAATACAAAAGCTCTGTTGGCATCTAAATGTGTGCCAATTAATTCGCAGTTACAGACCTGCAGATCTGTATGGAGATGTAAAAATAGGACCTGGGAAAGCTATTTAGATCCCTGTATAACAGGGCTCCTTGACCCTGTATTTCTAATGTTAGTTTAATCATGGCATTCTGCTTTCTATTTATTTATATAGTTGCCTCAATGAACAAATTAATAATTATACAGCACATTGACAAACATGCCGAGTAATATTTGCCAGATTTTAAATTAATTTAATTCAAGGGCCACTTCATTTACAGGATTCATAGGCACATCAAGGAGTAGCTTTTACTTCATTGCTATTCAGATTACACCAAGATTTTTCATAATTTTCCACTCTCCTTTTTATCTCTCACCCCTCCTTTCGCTGAGGAAGATGATTTAACTTGCTTTTCCTAAGAGGTGGCTACTTTCAGGCAGGTGGAAAACAGGTAAATGATAGACAAACAGAAATGTAGATAAATGCATGGGTAACGTACATTTTAGAGAGATAATTTTTATTAGTGAAAAAACAGCTCTAACAACTCACTTTTATTTTTCCATATTTCCAATTTTCAATCTATCTCCTTTTGTTTTTCACCTACAGTTTCCTTTGAATATTATTTTAATATATCTTGTGATCCTGTGGAGGACTGTTTCTGTTGAACGTAGACTCAGTTACACAGAGGTGCAGTGCTTTATATTGTTTGTAAACAGAGACTTGATATTAGAACCAGCAACTGACTTGAATTGCAGTATTTGAAATGAGAAATATATGTCCCATGGCAGGTAAGTCAAACTTTTTAATGAAGGCTGTGTCCTTTGGGCAGGGGGAAGGAGATGATCATCAATCTTTAAAAATACTCCCCCCTCTTTCTCCAACATGGACAAGTAAAAGGAATTCACATTGCTGCTTCTCTTTAATAGTATTCTCTTTTTCTTTCCCATTTCATTATTCTTTTGGAAGAAACAGGACAGCTGGTATGTGAAAAAGACTTTTTTTTTCAAAAGGTGGCACATTGCTATCTTGGCCCATGCACAGCAATGTCTTCTGCTGGAATACAGAGAATCTGAGATGTATTTCATATTTTCTCCATATTTTAGGAAGAACTGCAATGGTGGGGAGATCAGTACCCCCTTATTACACTTCTTATAACTCATATGATCTGTGTTTTAATGTATTTAATTATGGCAACACCCCCCTCAGATGATAGCACTTAGAGATGAATCCTCAGTTTTAGAACTGAAGCCTTGAAAGCCCCTTTCATCCCTTTCTGATGTCACCTGATTTCTATCAAAAAAATCCTTACCTTGGCACAGGAAATTGCCGAGGAGCCACTGCACTCAGCCACCTGAGTGACACAGCAGAGCCTGAGCTGCCACATCCTCTCCCTGCATTGCCTCTGCTCCCTGTGGCAGCAGTGCTTCCTCAGAAATCCTGCACCTAGATTGGTACCCAGACATTCCTTCCTGGGCTGAGCCCCCGTGGTCGAAAGACCACTATGAAATAGTCCTGTGGGTCACAGACACTCAGTAGTTTGCTAAGCACAGATACCTTGCACAGCTGTGTTTGCTCTCCCACTCTTTTCTAAGTAAATCTGGTTGCAGTGATAGCGGAGTTTCAGGGAACAAGATCCTCAAAGACATGAAGTGTGAGTAGCAATGGGGATTGGGTCTGAAAAGCTTTGGAGGAGCAGTGCTGTGTAATTGTACTGAACTTCCAAGATGTAGCCACATGGTGAAATTGAGAGCTATCAGTGAGGATCGTCTCACCTGGCTTCTGGGGAGGGGCTCATCTGCACTTGGGTGTCTGGCAGTGAGGGGTTGGTTTTTGCAATGCATACCAGAGGTCTAGGGCCTAATTCAGTTGCATAAACATATGCTTCAAGACTCTTCCATGCATCTTATTTTGTTGAAGACCTCTGCATGCAGCTGGTGCGTGTGACAGAGGCCCTAGAGAAATCCATTTCCTTCTGCAGCTGGAGCCAGGCAGCACATGCTAAGGTATCCTTATTACCTGCTTTGGATAAATTACATCTGGGTTTCACTAACCAGATCTGCATGAACTGTATTGAGAGCTCAGACACCTCACGAGCCTACAGAGTCCTACATGTTGGTGCCTAAAATAAGGGGTCCTGTCTGGCAGGGAAGACCACCCTAAATATCTCCTGGTAGGCAGAGGTAGGAAGATGAAACTCATCTAAGTATATTAGCAATGAGAAAGCAAGATTTAAAGGAAGACAAGTGAATCAGCTCCCCACACCCCTGGCTCAGATGAAGGCTAAATTTGGAAATGAAAATTGTTTAGGTGATACATGGGTCTCTCTGGAGAAATGTCTTGGAAACCATTTTAGGAGGGATCAGAGGGGCTGGGGGCGAATTGTAAAGCAACATTTGAACCAAATGCTTATTTCTAATTTGTGTGACATGACTTAAAAGATGGAAAACCAACAGCTGGTGATGTGAAAGATAGATATGAGGGAGATAAAAGAAGACTGGGAAGAAAATTGAGAAATAATTTTTATGCCTTTAATGTACATCGCATTTAGGAAATTTGTGAGATATCAATGAATAGTAAGGTTCTTCTCAGAAACAAATAGGAAATAGCTGTGCCTTGTGTAAGACATTAGCAGTCTCTCTTACGTCTGAACAACTTTTCATAGGTAAAATTGCTTTAGCTGGCACGATTATCACTGTTCACTGCTGCATTCAGCATGCTGCTCAATGTGATAATGAGTGATGTCTTTTTTCCATCACTTCAATACAGGTATGCAATTTATTCTGCCAGTAAACACTATTATAATGTAAAATTTATAATACAATATCTTTCAATGCCAGTCAGAGTGATAGTTTGAAGGAACTCGAATGTGTCTGTTATGTATCAGAGCAAACAAACCCCACATTAACAACAAAGTTGCTTACTTGGCAGAACGGTGCAGCTGCCTTGCTTTGCTTGCTGGGGTGCATACATTAACTGCAGCACTGCTCCCTGGAGTGTCATGGCCCCAAACTCCCTGCACAGTCCTCACAGGATCACGGGTACCGAATGGAATGGGCACAGTGATGTCACATTAGGCATTTGGAGCCCGAGGTTTACCTCTTAATATCCCCACAGCTCAAGGACAAGGTCAGTACTGCTGATGATCCTTGGTATTGTTAGCCAGATAAACTCTCATGTTAATCCTGCACATTGAAGTTGACAATACAAATAAATACTTTCTGCTCTGTGTGTGTGTGGGGGGGGTAGTGTTCTTTCTTTCAAGAGCTTTTAGAATATATTCCAAATAATTTCCAATAATTTAAAAGCCTTTTAAAGAACAGGCTCTTCTTCCAATAATTGACAGGCAAGACAATACCAGAGGGGGAGGCGAGGTGGAGAGGGGCGGAGGTGTAGATTGCTCTATATAAAAGCTGCTAAATTATGTTGTCAAAATTATAGCAACATTTTTTTTGCTCAAAAGCCTTGAAAAATCACACTCCTCCAGTCCTAGACTTCTGGCTTTTGTTTGTTTTGTGCAACCAACCTAAAACTTCATGTCATGAAATCTGTTATAATTGGAAGCACATGTTGGATTCAAAATCAGCCCAGGACCAGGAACCCAAACATGTGACTGAAAACATTGTCTCTATTTTTACACATAACTACAAAAATAAAAAATTTTGGCTGCTGCTGGTGGTATCTGTGATGTGTAGGCTGGATTTTTGATTTCGTCTTGTTTATTTCCCATTCTTTGACAGGTTTTCTTGTGAAAAGTAACCTGTCTGGAGATCTGGAGAGTGCACTCTAAGCTGATGTCATTAGACACTTTTGTCAGGGGGAAAGCCACTGACTACAGGCCCTTCAATTGGGAATGGTCTCCATTGAGAACAACATTCAGTAACTTGCTGAAACAGGAGTCTCAATAACTCTACATTTCAGTTCAGAGATCTTGTTTACTCACTTCTCAGTATCTCTTCTAAGCTATAAAATCCCTTCCTTCCTTCCTTCCTTCCTTCCTTCCTTCCTTCCTTCCTTCCTTCCTTCCTTCCTTCCTGCCTTCCTGCCTTCCTGCCTTCCTGCCTTCCTCCCTCCCTCCCTCCCTTTCCCTGTTAAGATTTAGTGACCTGATGTCTTGTATGATGGCTTTCCTCTGGGAAAGAAGGAAATCTGTGTCAAGGGTATATTCATGACCAAATTCATACTGTCTCTCAGACATTACTTGTTGCAGTAAACATGTGAAAAGCATGATGTGCTAGCTCTCCCTCTGGTCATTTCACAGTAAAATGATTTGCTCAAGAAGTAAGAAGCTGGAAAATTTGATTCATTTTTTACTTGAAACATTCTAATGTATTTCTCTTTTTTTTTCCTGGATATTTACATGTAGCATGCCAAGCTGCAATTAATTTCTTGCTATAGTCTTCATGTCCCATAAAGCCTGTATAGCTCAAGCATTTCAGAATTGAAGATGCATTTGGAACACGACATGAAATATAACCTGAGTTTCTGTTCACTCTTCCACATATTGCATCACTTATTAACACTTTCCCTTCATAACAGGTCTAGATGATGAAGCTTTTACAAAATCTGTGTGTCTGACCAGCCGCCTGTCTGTCTCCCACATACCAAACACAAAGCAAAGCTCAGTACCTTGTGTGCACTTTTCAGCTTTGGTCCTTACAGAAGTGTCTTAATAAAGTGGGAGAGCAAGCAACCTTCCGAAAAAGGGCTGAGAAAACAAGATTGTGCCTTGCACAAACAAGAGGGAGAGACTGAGATGCTTTTTCAGCTTGTGGTGTTCAAACGTGCAACAGGCATCGCATGCTGTTGTGCTTTATGGCATGTCTCTGCTGTAAAGGCTGATTAAAAAAGAAAGGCAAATTCATGCTGTTGTCATCTGATGACATTTCAGTAAACCTACAATAATTTGATTATTTTGAAGAAACCTTTCTAAGAGTAAACTGTGTGCTTTGAGAAATGTGCTTACACATGATGCTGCATGAGTTGAAAGTCTTGATATTGTTGACAGGTAGATGAATAGACTGCAAGATGCAAGACAGGGAAGAAATTGGTCAGGAAGCCTGCTGAAGAAAGGGACTGTTTAGCACTCTTTGGTGCAATATGAGCAGCTCACCCTCCTATAGTATCTGGGGTAATGTTTGTAGAATAGAACCACAGAATTGTAGAATGTCCTGAGTTAAAAGGGACCCACAAAGACTGCCAAAGTCCATCTCCTGACCCTGCACAGCACAATCCCTGGAGTCACACCATGTGCCAGAGGCTGAATAAGTAAGCCAAGTGACCTCATATGCTTCTCATATGGTTTTCCCTCTAGACCCTTCAGCACCTTTGTAACCCTCCTTTGGTTGTTCTCTAATAATTTTATATATTTCTTGTATTTTGGTGCCCAAAACTGCATGCAGGACTCAAGATAAGGCTGCAACAGCACAGAAAAGAGTGGGGGTTGTCACCTCCCTCCATCCATCATTCCAGAATTCCTGGGAGATTTTGCAGAACAGTAATATTATACACACACACACACACACACACACACACACACACACACACGTGTACAGGCATCTTTTCTGGGACTACAAAGTATGTTTTTATCCACACTTTTTGAACATTGTGCCTCAGATTGCTTTCATACTGACCCAACTTGTAAGAGCAGCCCCTTATCCATAGAGGTAAATAAATCTCATCCTTTTGGTCAAATATGTGGATACTTTCCAAGATTTTTTTTTTTTTACAATGGTCCTTATTACCTAGCTTTCAGCAATGATCCTAATCTAATAGTTTATGTGCTAATTTTTGGCTTGTCTGCTGCTGTCAAATCCAGCAGTCTTTTAAAGGCAGGCAATAAGCTGTGCTTCATCATTGGTACTGTCCCATCTACCTGCTTTATTTTATGCCCCGATGTGAAGTACTGCAAAGATTAATGGGATTTAAATAACTGTATCTTATTTTTCTATATGTTTAAATGTACACACTATTTCAAAGCTAAATAATGTCCTGACAAGTGAAAACAGTGCCTGGCATGTAACTGAGAAACTAGTCTTGAATGTTATTGAATTTCTGGCCAATTCTGAGTTCTACTTTCAGGTGTGCCAGACCTGATGTTGATGCTTCTGACACATTGGGTACAGATATCATTTGTTTTCCTGTTAGTCTTGCACTTAACCTAGCTCTGCCTGGAAACTATCACCAGTGTAAATGAGAGCAACCTTTGTTTTTTCACCTCAGGTTTCACCATCTCATGTCATAAGCCAAAGCAGTTCCCAGTTGCCACTTTTGGAAGAGAATTCAAATCACATTGTGACTGATCCAAAAATCAGGCCTGGAATGTGTAAGCCTGTTTTTCTCTACTCAAGTGCCAAGGTAACAAAACATTGTCTTTCCAAAATATTGAAAAATATATTTCCATATGTTCATGTGTCTCAAGAATCACTTTGTTACCTGTAAAAAACAAGTTTACCATCAGACTGTGAAGAATGCTAACTTTATTCCACTAAGTGCTACACCCCTCCCAAAAAAGTGTCAGGAGTATCTGCAATGGAAGGATTATGATCAAGGAAACACTTCTTTTGTAATGAGATTACTTCTAACACGGTGCTATAATCATATGTGCAGGGTTACCAAATGATTTCCTTTGCAGTAGCTCTTATGACAGTAAGTACCAAAGTAATAATTTGTGTCTGCTGCATTTTGTGAGCTGTTGTCAAACAGATAACCTGGCTACATGCTCAGAACTGGTATCTCCTGCTGTTCAGCTCAATGGACAAGGGAGCTTTATTCATGGAGGCACTCTCAGAATTTAGGTTCAGACTGTGCACGGAGGTGCTCTGGTACTTGTAGAAAAGCAGTAAATTCTCTCTGAATAGCACTTACATTTTATTAGCTATTGGAGATGAGTGTTTGCTGTTTTGTTTTCTTTTGCAATAACATCATTTTCTGTGCATAAATTCTGTTCATGATTTTTGACTCTTCATTCTGTGTTTTGTTTTGTTGGGTTTTTTTGGCTGATTTTTTGTTTGTTTGAATTAAATGAATTTCTTAAATAAATCAACTTTTTAAATTTTTTTTTTTTTTGGCACTGGAGATGGAGAAGTTACTGGATTATTTCTCATCCATTAATTCTGAAACAAATAAGATCTTCCATCAGATAAAGTGAGTCAAACTCAGTGCCATGACAGATCACTTAATTAACCAGCTGGGAGAGCTGTTTCTTTAGTAAGAATCACCTGCTGGTCAAGATGAGGATTTACAATTTCCTCTTCTTTAGATTAGGAATTTATTTATAAGATAAATCCAAAAAAATGCTTCATACTGTAATAAAGTTATGAGCACTATGGCTCCACTGTAAAAAGCCACTGTTTATTGCCCAATAAAAGGCTTTCAGTACAACTGTATCTATGCAATTTACCAAGCAGGAAGTGAGCACAGGATTCCAATAGTTAATAACTGCTCTTGCCTTGGTTATGCCCTCTTCACCCATTGCTGGCATTCATTAAGGCTCAGATTTTTCAGCCATTGTTCATATTAAGCAGGACCATCAAATTTCCCAGGTTTAGCTGTGCATTGAAGTCTCTTCCAGCCTACTGGCATCTAGTCTGGGGCCCATGAGCTTTCCTGGTGCTCACTTACTGTGGCTTTGTTTGCTGGCTATGTCCTGACTATATTTTAAAATTAGGGGACAGTCTTTTCCATCTCCTGATATTCCATGCAAAGGGGAATGGAACAGTATATAAGCCATAGGAACTAATGCTTCCAGAACAAATTTCTGACACAGGCAATATTTTACACTTTGGAGGTGAAGGACTGCCAAATACTAAACATTATGAATCAAAATTTCACCTCTCATTGAAATTAAACCAAAAGGGGGAATATGTCTGAATATATCTTATCACAAGTAAAAAAAGACAGGATGAGATGAGATGAGATGGCCTCAGTCTGTACCAGGGAAGGTTGAATTCAGCTGTTAAGAAAAAAATTTTCACTAGTAGGGTTGCCAAGCATTGAATAAGGCTGCCCAGGGAAGTGGTGGAGTTGACACTCCTGGAGGTATTTGAAAGATGTGTGGAGGTGGCAGTTGTGGATATGGCTTATTGGTGGTGCTGGGTTAGCAGTTGGACTCAATGATCTTACAGATTTTCCAACCTATATGTTTCTGTGATTCTATGATTTAATAATTCTGTTTTAATATTCCTCCTCTCCTGTTTTTTTCTTTTATCTGATGCAGAATTTCATTAAATTAATGCAGGAATTTAAAAATATTACCTTAAATAGCAATTCATTTTTGAGTTCTGTTTTTTAGCATTTTACAAGGTAAATTTCTTTGTTCCAAGTAAAGATTTAATGTTTATATTTTCTTTATGACAGTTTAGTAAAGAATTTTGTTTTTCAACATTAATTGTTTGGTTTTTGAGTGGTTTTTTATGATACACTTTCATCTCAGATGATCAGCATTATAATTATCACCTAAAATTTAGCCTCAGCAGTGGTACTGATACAGAACATTACATTCTGAATGCTTACTTTAAATTATAACCATTTTTGACAGCTGTGCTGCTAAGCATTATCTAAGCAAAGTAAATGTATAGGGTATTCAAGTGTGTGTGTGTTGATGTTTTTAAGCCAAATCACTCAGAAATGAAGCTTTTTCTCAGGTATGAACTGAACTGGTTGGCTGTGTATTCTGTACATCATCTCTGGGCTCTGTTATATAACACAGGCTGGTTTCCTGTAAAGGTGCCAGATAAAGGGCTACTTCCCACTGCTCTCAGGTGTTATGGCAATTGAGGACTCACTTTTACATGACAGTGAAACCTCCATAGCATGGATGACTTCCAAAGAGAGCAAATGAAAGGAAATAGCACTTTTCATGAGTCATAAAATGATCATGTTCTTTTGCTAGCTGAGACCAAGCTGATAATGCTTCTGTACACTGGGGTGCATTGTGCCTTTCTGGTTAAAAAAAAAATAATGACCTCAGATGTGTGTAGCATAAACACTGAGAGATTTCTGACTATGTGGGTGAAGCTGCTGATATACCAAAGCAGGTAGTTTTACTGACTATTTTGCTGTCTTTGACAGGTGCCCCACAAATATGTGCTACTTATTGCTTATAGTTCAGCTTATTGGCTAGGAACAAAATTTATGGGACTAAATCCCACACTTTGAGAGATTTGCTCCTTTGAGGCCACTCAGGTGGCTGAGAGAAAAAGCCACCCCTTCTAAGACTGGCAGAGAGCTGGGAAAGGGTAATTCTTTTCCAGCTGTGCCTCCCAAGAACCGACCCATAATGCTGGCTTTGGGAAGCAGTGAGTATGTGCTGCCAAGTATGTTTTAGTGGCACATGACTGTTTTTTAAAGCTGCTGCTTGCTGTGACCCTTGGAGGCTTTTAAACTAATCTGTATTTAGCTATTACAGCATCTCTCCATCTCTGGAGACTCATCTTTGACCATCTGTTTTTGGAGGATGAAAACTGGTTTGAGTTCCTTATTTGTCTGCTGAAATCAGGGGAATTGGTAGAGTGCTATAAAATTGGAAACTTGGGCTTTACCTCCCATTTACAAAGAGGAACATTTCTATTTTTGTTCACCAGGGAAGGCAACATTTGCAGCTGACTGGAGGAAGAGCCCAGATGTACTCAAAGATGTTGAGAGGCACTAATGCATGGACTGACCAGTTTATGGAACTGGATGAAAGATGGAAAACAAGACAATTGTACCAAGAGAAATTATTTCAATCGCTCAATGTGCCCTGAAGTGTTCTGCATAAACTTAAAGGTGGGATGGGAGAAAGAGGGTTTCAGCTTTCTTAACTGCATTGTGAATGCAACAGAGAGAGTGATTTATGGACTAGGTGCTCATGATCTGTAGCACAAAATAGAGCCAAATATTGAAGTCTTCCATATTTCACATATTTATACTTGCTTCGTACAAGAGTTCACATGTGAAGGACGGGATAACAACACTTACTGAACTTCAGGGACATGTAGTAATAAACCCTCAATTTTCCTTGTTTCCCAAATTATTGGTGTAGCAATATGCATCCATTCTGGTCAGTGGAAATGGTTTTTGCAGGTTGAGTAATCCTTTGTACTGTGCACCACTATTATTTTCCTCTGGAGTCTTCCCACTGTAGAAGATTCTGTGTATTTGTCTCTTTGTATCATTACTGTTGTGAAATTTTCCCCTGGATTGGTGAGCTCTGAGTCAGATTTTCTGCCCCTTTGTACTGCTTCTCATGCCTTTCACCTTTACTGACTTCAGCAGTGCACAAACTCAGAGGCTTTAATTAGATGGACAAATTCTGCTCGTGTTTGTGGTGTGATGAAGGCCTGGGTATTCCTTTGGGTGAAGATGAGTCTCACTGAGGTCGAGATGTGGTCCATCCTTATCTCTGATGTAACAGTGTGAAGGAAACAATCATAACTACTTAGTTTTTTGACTGCTGGTATGAAATCAGTGTTGCTTGGTCTGTTGTGCCACTATTCATCTCTAGATGCAGACCTGAGGTAGGATGAACCAGGAGGAATAGTGAGCACCCTTGCTGGAGCTGACAGTTGTCAGAAGAAATGTTAGCTGGAAAAAAATGATTTTCTCAACTTGCTGGTGACCTTACCTTGCTCTTTAGAGAACACAGCTTGACTGATGCATAATTGTATCCTGAGAAATTTGTTTGATCAAATTTTAAAGGGAATAGTTATTTTTTATTCTGTTACTTTACAATGCTTTATCAAAAAAGGCAAAAAACCATTGTTTAAGTGGAGTACCTCAATGATGCAAAAAATGAATCAATTTCTTACAGCAGTGCCTGTCTCTCTAATGGAAGCCCCCAGAATGAATGGGCTTCTGTTTCTTGCTGCAAGTGTTAGGTATCATGTAGAGGAGCTATTGCTCGATCAGAAATCGTGCCTAAACCTGTTATTCCAAGGAGACAATTTTTTAAATAAAGAAGTGATTTCTTATTTTAAAGCCTTGGTAAATAAAGACATAAAAAAGGGGTTCACGCAGAGACATGGCCATAATTCTGGGTGGGAAGCTATGATGCTGGTTTACTTCATTTTGTTTCAGAGAAGGGACGGGGTTAGGCATGAGCAACAAATCTATACAAAGTCATTTATCAAGCTTTACTGGAATCACTGTGATGTCCTTGAAAGCAGACTGCTTCATTTCTTACATGCTCTGATGTGGAGGAGAGACTGCTGCTCTAAATCTCAAACATTGAGAAAGGCAATGTGCAAACAGCTGGCACTAGCTTTTAGTAAAAATTCAGGAATGTGCTAACACAAGAATAGAGCAGCTACAAAATTATTTTGACAAATCATTTGTTGTCACACAGAGGTTGGCTTCCCTGTACTGATTGTGCTGCAAGATTTTGCTGTCTTTTCACCTTCTTACTGAAGATCTTGGACACTTAAAGGTGCATGGTCAATAGATGGCAGCAAGTCATTTAGCCTGAGTCTTACCTCTTCTGGGCAATCCTCTGTGCACAATCAGTGCTCACCCTCTTGTTTTAAGAAAACATCTTCTTCTTTGCAGTTCTAAAGGCTGCAATGAGATGTATAAGCCAATGACAGTTAATAATATATTTAATCAAGGAAATATCCTCTTGCAGGTATCTGGTGTGTCTTTTTTCAAACCTCTGAACACAGTTTCACCTCCATGTTTCTTCAGTCCAACAATTACAAACCCCTTTAATTGGGATCCAGAGTGATAAGAATTAATGATTTCCTGTGGGTATGCTTTATCAAGGCACAGCAGAGGAGACAGTGCTAGAGGGGAACATCACCTGTCGTAGTTACCCCCATGAAGACCTTACATGTTGTCATGGCAGTGAGTAAAGCTGGCAGGAAGAGAAAGTTGATGACATGAATTTACTGAATGAAGAAAAAAGCAGTAATTCTTCAAAGTACAGGAGCTGAAAATAATGCCGGTCACAGAAATGTTCCTTCCAGGAACTGCAGTAGAGACTCATTATCTCCCAAACTGACCGCAGTTCCCAAAAGGAGTTTTCATCTGTTAGTTTAGTTTGGGAGCTTTGACACCAGGCTTTCTCCAGTCACAGTGCTGCCTCTGACACTAATCTTTTGTGCAGCTTTGAAAATGGATGAGAAAATCTTTTGATGAAATCTGTAGGAATCCAGAAAGTGAGCCAGTACATGACCCACTACACCGTCTTTCTCCTCTGTAATCTTTACTGTTCCCTGATATTCCAGTATAACTCTCTTACAGCAAGAAAGTCCTGTGAAGGAAGACGAGGTGTGCTGGTTTTACTATTTATCTCTTGCAAAGGTAATTGTGATTACAACAGAAAATAATTATTTCCCCTGTGATATTGCAAAATCAAGCAACTGGAAAATCATTGCCAAACTTAAATATTGTAGAACTACCATTTTACTGAGTGATTGGTGGTGTTTTGCTGTGAGTTGATACATGCCTGATAATGATACTGACAATATTGGCACCTTTAATTGTTCTTACAGAAAGTTAAGGTTCATTTGAGAAAGGATAGGTAATACCACATTCTAAAATTAAAGATGTGATGATAAAACCTCGAGTTTCACTGTTTAGTTATTAAAAGTTAATTTATTTAGGAGAAGTCTAAGAAGTCTGTTTTACATCCTTTTATTTTATGTATGTATCTTACCTTACAGCTGTTCTAAGGATTTGACACTTGAAAGATTTATAAAGCCAAGATATATAAAGAACATTTGAAAACAGAATCAATAATTTCTTACATAACTACAGTAACAGCATTATTCTGGAAATCTTAAGGCATATATTCAAATGTTAATTAATATAGAACCATTGTAAGGAGAATAATTATTAATATGTTCATATTATCAGTGAGTAAAGTGGTCACAGAGAATATTCTAACACTGCTGGGAATGCAGTAATAACTCCTGCTTGACCAACTTGGTAAACTGATTTGGTAAATGAGGGGAAGTTTGGTAAATCAGTGGATGTTGCTGACCTTAATTTCAGTAAGGTCTCCCATAAGATCCTCACAGACAAGTTGATGAAATATGATTTGGATGAACAGACAGTGAGGAGGATTATAAACTGGCTGAGTGGATGGGCCCACGGGGTGATGATCAGTGACATGAAATAGGAGGCCAGCAGCCATCAGTGTAATCCAGGGGTCAATACTGGGTCCAGTCCAGTTTAAGATCTTTGCTAGTGATGGGGAAGGTTGTGCCCTCAGCAAGTTTGAAGATGACACAAAGCTGTCATCTGGGGAGAGTGGCTGCTAGGTGCTGCCATCCAGAGAGGCCTCATCAGGCTGAAGAAATGGGATGACAGGAACCCCATGAAGTTCAACAAGAAGAAATGCAGTCCTGCACCTGAGGAACAACAATCCATAGGCCAGTATATGCTGGGGGCTGCTCAGCTGGAAATAAGTTTGACAGAAAAGAACTCGTGGGGTCCTGGTGAACACCAAGTTGAACATCAGCCCCCAATGTGTCCTTGCTGCAAGGAAGGTGAGATGGATCCTTGTCTTCCACAGGCAGAGCACTGACAGCAGGTTGAGGGAGGGGATCCTCCTGTGTCAGCACTGCTGGCCACACCTGCAGTGCTGTGTCCAGCTCAGGGCTCCACGTAGGAGAGACAGGGACATATGGGGGGAGACAGAGAGAGCTGGGACAGTTCAGCTTGGAGCACAAAGTCTCAGTGGGGAATCTTAAGGTGTAGAAGGGAGGGTACAAAGAGAATGGGGCCAGGCACTATTCAGTGGGGCCCAGTGACAGGATCAGAGGTGACAGGCAACACTGAAACACAGGAGGCTCCCTCTGAACATCAGGAACCATTTTTTTTTACTGCAAAGGAGACTGAGCCCAGGAAAAATGTGAGATCTTCCTCCCTGAAGATATCCAAAAGCTGTCCACACATGGTCCTGGGCAGGTGTCTGTAGGTGGGTGTGCTTGAGCAGGTGGTTTAGCCACGTCGCCTCCTGAGGTCACTCCCAGCCTCAACCATTTTGCGCTTCTAACTAGGATTCCTTACTCAGTCTTTCTCTAACATCATATACTCTATAAAATCCACATGAACCTGGACTGTGGGTTTTATTATTAGCACCTATTTTGTCACATCTTTGACAACTAGAGCCCTCTCTCACCTGCAGGTTACTTTTTCCTGTCTGTCTCTTCTGAAGATGCATTGGTAAAGTCCCAGAGTGAGGTGTAAACTGAAGCCTTTACTACCCCTATATGTGATTGTTTAAAGAGAATTCCTTTGTGGAATTCTGTCCCCCACTGTTTGGGGCTTTTTCATATGACTATCTCTCTCCCATACACACAATGGCTCCTAGTCCTGCAGTTGATATTGATGGATTTGTTTCCATGTTGGGTTTCTTTTCTTTTTAACCTGTGCTTGGTGCAGAACATCAGGATCTGAGTGACCTGAGTCCTGCTTTAGTCTAAGTCTGTTAGGGTAGAACTTCAGGCAGCTACTACACTACAAACATCAGATTAATTGCTCTTTTTATCAGCAGTTAGGCAGGATGTAAGTTTGGGGGCAGCCTTAAACAATTTGCAGCTCATCAGGAATTCTGGAAAGAGGGAATTATGGAAGGAGAGTGTTCCATAATACAGAAATATGGGGAACCTTCCTTTTGCCTCTGACAGTCCTTCTGACTTTTTCAAATGCTGAGTCAGTGCTTAATCAAGCACCAGTTCTGTGAAAACTCACAAGCATGAAGCACATGAATCAGCTCATGGTATACACCGGCAAGGATGCCCTTGAATTTTGGTGGGGTCGGAGCCCAACTCGAGAGTAATCCTGCTGACCACTGGATGTCACTGCGACACTGCAGGAATGAAAATCAAGGCGAGGATTTTCAAAAGTCTCCAAAGAATTTAAGAGCACGAGTCCTTATGACCATTATTTCATCTTTGGGAATTTCCCTAAAATTAGCTGTTAGCCTACATGGCACTGGTGAATAGTGAGCTTTAATTTTGAGAGTGAGACACTCTAATCTATCAAAAAAAGTGTGTGAATTAGTGTCACTAAAAAGCATGTGTGTGTGTCTCAGAAAGGGGATTCCCAAAAGGGATTCTAGTTGCACTGTTTTCTGTCATTGATACAGTGAAGATCTTGATGATAAATGAAATTAAATTATATTGTTCAAATTAAAAAAAAAGGCAGGACTAATGGAGATTTCAAGTTAATCTACTCCACTTTAGAGCTGGAATCAGATAATGTCAATGCTAATTTAATTTACTCTTATCCTCTGCAGCTATTTCACAACCTCATCAGAAAATACACCTGATTTCTTTAATGTTATTTCAGACCACGATTTCCGAACTTTCTATTCTTGTTCTTCCCCTTTTCAAAGATGCAAAGAAAGCAAATAAAGAGTTGTGAGGACATACACTGCCATATAAAACAGCCTTATATGTACATAAAATAATATATTATGTAATAATAGTAAAAATAATTGAATTCTACTAAATAAGGAAAAGAACAATCTGGAACATTGGACTACTCAGCCAACAGCAGAAGATAGAAAACTAGAAAATGAACATACACATTGAACAGATTTCTTGAATTTGAGACAAGTCTTTCACTGTTGGGTTATTGAAAGGAAACCTTACTTGGAGAGTTGTAGAAAAGGCTGCTGATAGTGACAGAGCACTTATTGTGGCAAGACCTAAGGGACTTGCATTACAAATCATTCATAAATATGAAAACCAAGTTTGGTCTTTCCTTAAGATTGGGTGTTGGGTCTGTGCACACCCAGCACACACAATCCATGAATTCTTCTTGTGCTGCAAGAACATCCCAGCCAGCCCCTGAATACCTCAGGGCTGGCTTGAGGCAGTGGCCAGCTTGAAACCAGAAAGCCTTCACACCTGAGTATTTGCCCAAACAGGTAAAGCAATTTTAGGCAGTTTTTGACATTCCCTAAGGCACATATAGTCCAATCCCTGCTACATATAGTCCAATTTTTATCCTTAAAGTTGGAAATTCCTGTGTTTTCAATGAAAATTATTTTTGCTTGTTTTATGTTGACTCGGGTATTTGGTTTCTCCCTTGATTCTTCCACTGCAATATAGGTAGCAGAAGTAATTTTCTAACCTTAGAAACTAAGGCTAAGTCATGTCTTCCATACTCTCTTCATTACTTTTTATTCACCTTCAGACAACTGTGAATACTGCCATGACTTAATTATTACATGGCTGCCAAGATTCTGAAGTTTCTCTCTAATTTCCCCTTGGTAAAATAGAGCAATTTATGCAAGTATAAATTTATGTACCTCCACTAGAGTTTTTGGCCTGTGGTGAGTATGTTGCTGTGTATTTTATAATGTATTAAGAGTCGCAGCCACAACAGAATCTCCTAGATTAGCTAGTCTAAAGGATAATTGCTTGACATGATGCTCATTAGCAGAATTTCACAGATGGTCAAGACTGAGTTTTATTAATTGCTCAAGTTAAGCCAGAGTTTGTTCATAATTAATGATACAGTAGTAAAAATTTTTCTCAGCTGAGAAGTTGAATAAACATGGCCCTCTAGAAGGGAAGCCAAAACTGAGACGGTGAGTATTTATTGCTGGATTACTGGACATAAATTCAATACTAAATGGGTAAATTGTTTCATGAAAACCAGACCCTTGTGGGTCACATGCCACAAACAGCCTGAGCTGGAAAGTAGATTAAGGGTTAAAGTTAGGGTTATTTAAATAGAGAGCCTGGAGATGTGGTTGTGAGTGGTTGGAAATGGACATCCAAAGGAAGGTCAGGGAAACAAAGAGATTTGTGCTCAGAGAATATTTTGTTTTGTGGGTCAGAGGTGGGGTCTTAGTCCAGACCTGAGATGGGAAGTAGGATTCAGGTTTGGATTTGGACTGAATGGATGGAAGGGCCTGGAGGTGTGGTTGGAGTGGTGCTTAAAATGGCAGAAAAAAATATGTTTCATCTGAATGAAAGAGATTAATGGAAGATAAAGAGGTTTCAGAACCATTTATTCAAATGGAGGGATGGGCAGTATTTGAACAAGACAACTACAGGGATATTGGACAGAAACTATTTTAGAAAATGTTCTATTGAATGTCAGTGCCATTAAAACATATAAGTGAATGATATTGTGTTTTGACTGTTTCTATACTGTGAAAATGATAGAGGACTTACCTCAGAAAAATTATAAGAAAAATTATTGTGGTGGGTTTGTAGAAAAGAAGAAATATGTACACTTTCTTTTATGAGATGGTAGAAGTAGTAAATCTGCTATAGGCAATACTTTTCCATCATTTGTATTTGGTCTTCTTTCATATTTGTTCTAACTTCCTATATTCTGATCAGCTTTTACAGGGCTGCCAGTTCAACAGAAAATATAAATTTTGTTACTATAAATTATGCTGCACCTGAAAGCACAAATTTCTCATACAGAAGTTTTTCAGATTGAATGCCATATATCTAAAGAAAGGCTGGGAGGGAAGGAGTGAAAGGATTTTTGGAAAGCTTTTAGAACCATTACCTCAGCACAGAGTTCCATTCTTTAGTGGAAGAGAATAAAACCATTTTGCCAGAAGAGATTTCCCCTTAAATCAGCACCTGAAAATTTTCAAGCTGACACTTCTCAGCCTTTAAAAAACACTGTTTAGAGACAGTTACAATTATCTCCCAAACAAGCAGTTGCAGTTCTCAGCCATCCCCAATAAGCCAGTGTGTGAAAATGGGCAATGGAATTTCCTAAAAGCCTTGGAAGATTTATAGAAGATTTATAGTGATACAGTGAAATAGCAGCATTTCCTTTGCAGGTTTGTTAGGTGCAGCATAGACACAACTATCCTTTGCATGTGCAAGGGCTGTTCGTAAGCTTTTTGTCTTTAAGCTTTTGTCTTTTTTTTTTGTCTTGGCTGATGCCAAGATAGAGTAGCAGCTGTCACATGTTTTGATGGCCTTTTTGGCAGTTTTCTTACAGACCGATAGGGCAGCTTAGCTCCAGAGTCCTTGGAGGGATATGGAGGCAGTGAATCCTTGGGTGAGGATTGAGTAGAGCAGGAGCTATTTCATTATACTGTGCACTACAGGGACTTAGGTACCTCTTTCCCTGTGGAAGGAATGAGTGAATGAGCTAATTAATCATTAATTTCATGCCTCTCAAGCATGAAGTAGTCTGACACTCACAAAGCCAAGGAATTGACTCTCCTCTCCTTTACACCTTGTTTAACCTGATGAAACAGCAATGACTTTTTCCTTTTAATATAGGAGAGAGCTCAGAATGGGCCTTAATAACTTTCTGATCACCTTAAAGGGAAAGCAACCTCCCCCTAGAATTTACTCAGAAGACATTACAGAGAAACAAAAAAGCTCTGTGTTCTGCTTCAGATCCTGAAGCATGTTGATCCCCAACACTGCCATCATGATGTGATTTCAGTAGTTATTTGCTCAAGTAAGGTGTCCATTCTCTCAGCCAAAGGAAATTTGACATTGGGTTGCCACAATTAGAAACAGCGTTATTGTTTGGATATACAAAAGAGTGATGACTCAGAACTGCATTATGACTTATGTTAGAGAAGTTTGCAGGTGGCCTTAACCAAGATTTTCTACTTGCTGTTTTTGGGGTTCGGTCACATTTCTGAGGTTCTGCCCAGCATGCAAGGGTCAGTTCTGCAGCTGGTGGCTGTTACAGCCTGCAAAAGCAGATGGGTGAGGGCTGGTGGTGGCACACCATGTGAGGTGTAGGCTTGTCTCACCTGGTCATGGGCTCCTGCCTGCTGCTCTGTTCTGTTGGATGTGTGACCTGAGCACGTTTCAGCCAGGAAGAATTCACAAGCCAAGTGCTGCCTAGACACCAAACTCATGCAAAGAGGAACAGGGGCCAGTACTGGGTTTGTCACAGATTCACAGAATCATAGACTGCTTAGGGTTGGAAGGAATCTTAAAGTTCATCTATTCCAACCTCCCCACTACAGGCAGGGATGCCACTCACTTACCAGATTGCTCAGGGCCCCATCCAGCCTGGCCTTGAACACTTCCAGGGATGAGGCATCCACAGCCTCTCTGGGCAACCTGTGCCAGTGTCTCACCATCCTCTGAGTAAGGAATTTCTTCTTAACATCCAAACTAAACCTGTCCTTTTTCAGTTTAAAACCAGTGCCCTTTGTCCTGTCACTATCTGACCACAAAAAACCACAACAACAACAACAACAACAAAAACCCCAAAAAACCAAACCCCAACCAACAAACAAAAACAACAACAAAAAACCCAAAAACCAAAAAACAGGAAAAACCCTCTCCCTCCTTTTTGTAAGAAACCTTTAGCTACTGGAAGGTTGCAGGTCTCCCTGAAGCCTTCCATTTCCCAAGCTGAACAACCCCAGCTCTCTCAGCCTGTCTTTGGATGGAGAGCTTTTTCATTCCTCTGATGATCTTCCTTGCCCTTCTCTGGACCCATTTCAGCAGGTTTGGGTGATGTGAAGACAGATTAAATTTTTCAAAAGCAAAGAACAAAAATATCTTGTCTCAGGTTTTCTCAACTGCTTCAGTGGAAGAGAGTATGATGATGTACTTTAAAGCGTGATTGAGTCAGCCCTGGGTGAAGCCTGGACCCCTGGCTGGTACTACTTTGTTCCAGACACCTTTCCAGTATCCCTCCTGAAGATGTTCATGAAAGCAGTGCAGAGGGTGCAAGGGCTCCCCTTGTGCCCTGGCCATGCTCTAGTCTGATTGCAGTCCTTGAGATTTATGGGGATTCAGGCAGGCTTCATGTCCTTTGCTCTCAGTGTCACAGATGGAAATGAGATTTCATACTCACAACTTCCAATGTTTTCATTTCCTCATCAAATATTTGTTTGTTTGTTTGTTTAGTCCTCTCCCTTGAAAATCTGCTTGTGTTTTGTATATTTATTCTTCCTGGCAGGTGCTGGTTGAGTAAATGACAAGACATAACTGAGTTTTTCTCTGACTGTCACAATCCTCAGGACATGCAAGGTCAGCTCTCAGTAGAAGAAGCCAGCCTAACAAGGTACTAATTTATTTCAAGGAAAGAGATTACTGATCACAGTAGATTTCTACAGCAGATGAATATGTAATTAGGAATGAATAATTTATTAAAATTATTCAGCCTTACTATCTGCTCACAGTAAGTCTGTGAGTATTGCAGAATGTTCTTATGTTTGTCATTACATAGCTTCTGCTATCTCCTTGGCTTAGGTTTATTTTTCTGGCCTGTTTCCTGAACTAAAATTTGGCCATATCACTCCAAGAGTGGATAGGTGAACAATTTCTTCTTTTGCATGTATTGACTAAAAATAAGATTCATAAAGCTTTTTGAAGCATAATTTAAAGTATTTTTCCATAGTTGCTTAGCATTAGCCCATGAAAAGGGAAAGCAAACACAAAATGAACCCTTTAAAAAGAGTGACAGATAATAAACAGAGCATTTGTATTATGCTTTCTGGCCAGGATTTCTGAAAAATTGTGTTTTATGTGTGTATGGTCTTCTTTTTTTTATTTTTAAAGTAGACATCTAAAAATTGATGTAGGAATATCCAATGAGAACTGTCAAACTTTCTGCTGTGGTTTAGCATGTTAAATCCCACACAGCTGCTTGCTCACTTGTCTCCCCAGCGGAATGGGGGAGAGAATTGGGGCAAAAAAAAAATCCTGGGTGAGATAAAGGAAGTTCAATAGCACAGAAATGGGTAGAAAAAGAATACTATTACTCCTCCTTCTATTGGTAAAATAATTACATTACAAATCAAGTGATGCACAATGAAATTTCTCACCACCTGCTCAATGATCCCCATCCATTTCCCAAGCAGCCACCCTCAGCCACCTTCCATCCTAACCTATACATCTAGCAGGACATTTTATGGTGCTTTGTCCAGCTGGGGTCAGCTGTCCTGGCTGTGCCTCCTACCAGCTCCTTGTGCCCTGCAGCCTCCTTGCTGGCAGGGTGGGGTGAGAAAATGAAAATCCCTTGACTCAGTGTAAACACTGCCCAGCAACAGCCCAAACATCAGTGTGTTATCAGCATTGGTCTCATCCTAAATCCCAAACACAGCACTGGACCAGCTACTGGGAAGAAAAGTAATTCTATCCCAGCCAAAACCAGGATACTTTCTGATTTTTAAAACTCATGACATTTATTTAAATGCATATATTTGGACATGTCAGCCCAATGGCAGATTCCTGTTTTCAAGCTAACATGAAAATATTGCTTAATCAGCCCTCAAAATGAGCATGCTAGACAAGATGGTTCCACGCTACAATTTTCTTTTGTCACTAGCTTGAACAAAAATATCTGGTTGGACTGCATTCAGACCTCTTCTTTGATTTCTTCACTGAAGATAAATTGTGTATTTGGAAAGGAGGACTTTCAGAAAACACTTTGGTCAGTGGTAAGGTGTGTTTTTCAGAAGGAGAGATGAACTACTAGAAGATGAACTACTACTACTACTACTAGACAAATTTTCTCATTTTTATGTATCTTTCTTTTACCTGGAAAATGTAGGACACTTTAAAATATGGAAGAAAACTAGCATTTTTTTGCTTTGTGAGCTTCTTCTTCTTTATATCGTCTTTCTATTATACCATGACGTAATTTTTCTTGCACACTTTCTATCAAGGATTCATCTGCCCTACTCTACTCTCATGTGATTCTTCTAAGTGCATGAGCACCCTTCCTCTACTTTCTAAGGACACAACGAGTTTCCTTCAGCAATAACCTCCATTTTTCTCTGCTGCTTTCTGCTTGCTGAGTCTGTCCTTATCCAGATCTCAAACCCCTGGTGCTCTAGCTCAGGCCAGCCCTAACAGCTGCTGCTCAGAGGTGTCCTTGCCCTGCATGCCCTGGCTGTGCTTTCCCTGCACTGTGTGACAGTTCCTCGTCACCATTCCCATTTGAGAACACCAGGTTTTTCATAACCTGTGTATGCACAGCACATGTAAAACCCCCCACTGATGTGGATTCCAGCTGTAAATCTGAGGAATACAATCAAAAGCTCTGAAAATTTCTCTTCTTTCCTCTTACCCATTGCCACTGGGTTCAGCCAGCCATGCCTGCTGTATCCTGTTGTATCCTGGGAGATGCCAAGTCCCCTGTTCTGTGACTTTCCCTTTTATTGACAGCTGACCTGCTACCAGGACTCTGGAGAAATGGGGGCTGAAAACACTGTGTGTGTGTGTCAGCACCACCATAATGTGCCTCGTGGGGATAATCCAGCCAAGGCTGCATTCCTGGTACGGTGTCTCTTTCCTTTGCCACCTGTAGTCTACTCATTTGCTACCAGGCAGGGTTCCCTGTCACCACATCTGTGGTGGGGGCCTCTGGGTCTGTAGAGAGGATTGAAATGAAGGCATCATGTGGTGATACTGCCTGCTGCTGTGCCTCAGCCATAGCAGGCAACAAATTGACCTAATTGGAAAGTTGCAAACTTTTTTTCCAGTAGAACCCCCCACTCCTAATTTTCCACGTGAGGGAAAGGGTTTCCATTCCCTAACCCGCAGTAGGGAAGCTACTTCTTTGACTTTTGCTTTTAAAATATGTAGCTTCTGGGGCAGAAAGCTGGCTGTGAATCAGCACCTGATGGGAGGATCACAAAGAGAGCCTTCTGATTCTGTCCTCTGCCCACTAAAGCCTGACACAGCAGGAGGGACTTGCTGGGTGCTGTGTGATGAGAGTGGAGCCACATGTCCGTGAATCTCCAGGCTTCTTTCCACCATGGTTTTATTTTTTTTATTTTCTTTTTTTCTTTTCTTTTTTTTTCCTTTTTCTTTTTGTTATTTAAATTAACTTTATTATGAATAAATGTTTGATGTATGTTGTTATGTATGGTAAAAGGCGTTAATAACAAATTGAGGAAAACTGTTGGTTAGAGTGGGGTGGAATAATGATTTGGTGACTAATATGTGTTTTTTTAACCTGTTTTTTAAAGAAAGACTTTAATGAAATGTTTGTGAGAGTGTGTACACTTGAGAAGGGGATGAAACACATCACAGTTTAAATGCTGTCACGTTTTACAGCCAGGATACCATTTTTTCTTCTACAAAAGCTGATAAAATACAAGTTCCATTTAGGCGTAGGATTTATAGTTACTTTAACATATGCCCTGAAAAAATGTGTATCTACAGGGGATAGTAGTTCATGGAGAAAACAAGTTGGTGCTGAGAAGTTCAATTACTCTCCTGAAATATCAATAATGTAGCTGGAAGAAAGAAAAAACAACAGGCCACTTCCTATATTGGATGTATTCTCAAAACGTCTATAAAGGCTTGCTGCCAGCAGCAAGAAAGTAATAACTATAAATGTTGCTCAGTGGGAAGACTTAGTGATAGAGCTCCTCTGTTTGAAATTTTACCGAAGCCCTGTCAACACAGTGTAACTTTCATGTTTTTGCATTTTTATTTTTATTATCGTTTCTATTATTCTTGGCAGGTGCATGTGTTGGCAGGTGAACTCAGGTTCTCCCTCCTGGGAAGGCTCTCTATCTTTTCAAGTCACTCAGTGTAAGCCTGCAGTTTCTTGACTCTGGGATCTGTGAAATACGTTTTAAACGTGCTGTTCTAGGTGGTCACTGTAGCACTTCCTCAAGTCCCCCTCTATTCTACAGAAAGCTTAGACAGCAGAGTGAGCGATGTAATTTTATTCCTTAAAGAGTTACCAAAATCTTCTGGCAATTCCTTTTATTTGACAGCTATGGTTGAATTTAATAATAACAATAACAACAGCGACAATGATGTTGATGATGATAATGGTGATGAAACAACCCCAACATGTTCTAGGCTGCTTGAGGCAAAGTATTTTGTGTTTTTTTCCTCTTCTTGGCACCTGTGCCTGGTCTCAGCAGCACAAAATCTTATGTACATGAAGAAAACAGAGAACATTGTGTGATAGCACTGCCACACGTGGGAGCTGACAGAGCTTTGCCATTGCACAGGACAGCCCTTTATAAAAAGAGCTCCTGAGGAATCTTCTGACCTTGCTTCTGATGGAGATTGCTGACCTGAGGTGCTGAAACAAAAAGGCTGAAAACAGATTCAGGGGAATGAATTGATGTTTTTCTTTTCTAAGGAGCTTTAAATGAACAACAGTCTCCCTCCCCCCCCCCCCTTTTTCTTTAATTTTAATAACCATTCTCAGCTGAAGGTTTTAAAAATGTTTTTACAGTTACTTTACATATTTCAAAATAACATTTATTAGCCTAATACCTCTAATTATGCATGATGGATGAGTCACATGTAGAGTGTGCTCCCACATTTCTTCATTTGAATTCATGTACATACTTACCTAATTTGGCAGCAGTGGCATGGCTACGTGTTAAATGAAATGATCCTGCTAAGATCAACTCTCAGATCTATAGTGCAACAAGGACTTTAAGATTCGGGTCCTTCCAGGTTCTCCCAATTTTTTCATTGTAGGGATCATTACATTGGTTTGACCACCACCACCTCCCAAAAACTCACTTCCTCTCAAACTACGACATTGTGAAAGTGGATTGGTGGGAATCTGTCTTTTGGTTCAGACAGGGAAATTTGGTGCTCCTGTTGAATAATTTTTTTCAGTAAGAGCAATTCAGTTACTTTGGGGATGAGCACTTTTGGGGAGAGAGGAAAGAACTTTAGAGTGGGCTTAGGTTAGTATTTAATTTTGGAGAAGTGGAGTGTTTCTGAAGCAAATGTCCCAATTTGTGCCTTGCTGTGCTGCAGTTTGCGCCTGGGAGAAGTTCCAGGACATGGATTCCTGATTTCCACCGGCATAGGGATGGTCTCTGCTTGCTCAGGTGTGCTCAGTCCATACGACTATGATGTTTGTTCAGATGAACCCTACTACAAAGACTTCTAGTGGGGCTACCAGGCCCACCAGTTTGCTACCCTCACACTGCAAGGTGAAGCAGACAGAGCTTCAGTGGTGTGCAGCCAGTGTGACCTTTCACTTGGGTGATGGGACACATAACAAATATACTGGAGCACTTGCCCTGGCATTTCATTCCAGTCAGAAAATCATGCTGATACCTGTTACTGTAGTTTATGGCTGTTGTCAAACATCTACGAAGTGGAGATGCTTCTTGTCCACACCATTTGGTTTTTTTGTGTGACATCTCTGTGTGATGGAGGATAAGTTAATACGCCCAAATAATCCCTGAGGGAAAAAAAAGAAATCTAATTTTCAGACTGGAAAGGAATGTATTGAAAGTCATTCATTCAAAGGAAGGTTTAGCTCTGTGGCTGGGAAGGTGCTGGAGGCCCTGCATTTTGGTCTTCTGCACCAGTTTGTGTTTCTTGTTCCCCAGATGGTTTCAGTAAGTGGCTTTCTGGCAAAGAAGAAGGTGCAGCTGTCTCAGCTGTATTTTTTTATTTTGAATCCTTATCGCATTTTTGCGTCATAATAAACACACACACACAAACACACATAAAGTCCTCTGTCACTGTATTTCAGCAGGAGCTAGAAAAAGATCTATTAAAGTTCTAATCATTCCCCAAATGTAGGAAGGGAACAACAACATTTTCCAGCAATGTCTGATATGTTATCTTTAAAGACAAAAAAACTTTATGGTGTTCCTTACATTTTCTATTAATAAGAAGAATATATATTCAGTAATCACTAACTTAATTATTTTTGTTTGAATCTCTGGGAATGCCTGGTTTCCTAGTTAGGTATTTGAAACATCTTACCTGATGTGTTTACTAAAAAAATGTAAGCAGTCAGACTTTGGCAAAAAGAAACTTCAAAATCAGAAAATGCACTTGAGACATATTTATGCAAGAAGAATTACACTTTGGACAATTGTCTGGCTAGGTTATGTAGAGGGTTGCTTTAAGCAATCACACAAGTTATCAGCTGAAACAACTTGCTTTATACACGTGGTTCCTTCAATAAAAGGTCAAATGAAATTGTGCTGGAAGCCTAGTGGGTGCTTTAAATGGCTAGTTACTCAAAATGGCATTTTGGGCATGATAGTAGAGAGAGTCTCAAATACAGGTTCTGTTGTATTTTGTCCCATACTCATTTTTAGGGTAAAAAAAGCCACGACCAAAACCCAGATGCTGGGTGCTGTCACGCTGAGCTCTTCCTGTTTTTTTTCAGTCTTTCTAGAAAATGGATACAGCTCCTCAGTAAAAATGCAGAGATGTGAGGCTGTGTCCCTATGTGTGATGCCTCACTATTACAAACAACCCTATCATGTAACAGCTTTCAGAAATGGTTCAAGCTCTTTTTTATGAAAAAAAGGAAAGTTGTCATTTTCTATCCCACTGGAGGGCTTTGATCTGTGCTTTGACACTCTTATATTTTCCTGGGTATTCAGCTTAAACAAATTCCTTAATAATTTTATAATCATTTATTAATCACTGTGAGCACCATCCTAGAGGCTGTACTCCCTTGGAATATATGCCCAGGAGGTATTTGGAGAGAGGCATATTCTCACTCAGCCTTCATTTTGCCTGACTAGACAAGACAGATTCTTGTAGTTCCTTAGTTGAGTCACCTCCTTCTTGCTCACATAAGATTAAGAGCTTCACCAGACCTACTTCTCTCACCTGCCAGTGGCTGGAGGTGGATGGACTACGTTAGATGAGGTATTGTCTGTACTCTGTACAATGTCATTAGAGTCTAGAGAATTCACCAATACTGATACATCATAGAGCTGTCTTTGACTTTGTCCTGGAAGATAAACTGCTTTCGTGTCTTGCAGGCGCTTGGTCAGGACATTAACAAACTTGGGTTCTTCTTTTCAGGTATTTTGAATTAATGAGAACTGACTAAAATAACTCCAGCTGCTAAGTTAGAGCATATTTCAAGCTATTGTTATATTAATGCATGAGAAATACTAAAATGTGCTGGATTTGAAATCTCTTGTATGTTTTCTTTTCGCTCGTGTTTTCAGCCTGTTCCAGTGGGTGGCACAAGAAGCACAAAAACCAGGTGAGTTTCCATCCCAGAGTGTCCCATAGGATTTCTATTTAACTATTGTAGTTCTTAGTTAAAAATAATAAAGGAGATGCAAGAGGGTAAGGAAGTGCATTCCTCAGTTTGTTTGGCGTCGGACATTGTGAATGTTTAATTCTTCAATATTGGTTTTTACTCATCAGTGTCTACAAACTACAAACTACAGGCTCCAGGGGGTCAGTCTGAGAGCTTTCCTTCCTGAGAGCTCTGTGGCTGAGGGCTGATGTGGTGGGCACTGTGAGGGAGCCTCAGATCTAACCTGGATTGTACCCACTGAATGCCTTTGTGTTCCAAGTGCTGTGGCTGTGGGCTCTGCATTGCAGCCTGTGCAGAGCAGAATTTGGCTCTTTCAGTGGCATTGAAATGATCTTTATTATTCTCAGTTCCAATTTCACAGCTGGGATTGAAAAAAGAAAATGACAGATCTAAAATCAATACTGCAGATAAGATATTGCCCTGGAGAACATCCTACTGTAATGTTTGGTGGGAGGGTAACTGGGGTGTTATGGGAAAGTCTGTAATGGTCAAGCAGGTGCTCCAGCCATGATGCATCCATGTGGTTGCTGTCTCAATGAAAGATTGAAAGGAACAACTTACTATTGCTTTGCAAAAGTACAGGCAAAACCAAACCTTGCTGTGACAAAAGAATGGATTTTGAAGAGCAAAATCACTGGGGATTTGAAGACATTGTGTACAGTTGGGATCATCAGCTGGTATTTCAGGTCAGGGGTAAGAGAGGCTGGAAATATCATGAGAGATTTCAGAAGGCCTTTAGGAATCAGCTGGGTCTGAGAGAGCTGCAGGTGGGAGAAGTCCCCGTAGTACTCTCTCCAACCAATGGACTCTGATCCTCCTCTAAAGCAGGAAGGCTGTGGTTGCAGGAGAAATGCAAAGCAGAAGTTGTCTCTATGGACCATATGCCTGATGAGATGTCCAGCAATCTGCTGGGCCATTGTAAGCCTACTGTGTCTACTGCTAGAGGGGACTCTGGATGCATGAAAGAGTCAGAGGAGGAAGAAGAGAGAGCAAGACACAAGGTTAGAAGAAGGTCCACTAACAAACTTTCCAGTGTAGCATTTTTCCAAATGACCAAAGATGGGGAAGACGTGTTCCATCAGAAATTCTCATTTTGTTCATGGCAGCTTCTAATAGAAGCCTGTTGGATTTTGGCAAATGCTGCTTGGAAATGCCCGAGTCCCTGGGCCATTGGTGCTTAGTGCCCTAGTGAAGCTGAGGACTGGGAACTCTTCTGTGCCCTGGGGGTTCTCTAGTCTTCTGTGCTTCACTGAGGAGGATTTGGGAGCCTGAAGATGCATGATTCCTGAGAGCTGAAATGCTGGCTTGAGGGGGATGTGTGTGTGTATGTAAGACCCAGATGGGCTGGCCAAAGGCCTGAATGATTCACACCAAAGTGCCCTGGCTCTAGACTGAGGTGGGCAGGTCTTGCAGGCTCTAGAAAACTTGGCATTAATGTACAGTAGTGTGTGGCTCTGGTGGTGCTGCTCTTCACAATCTGCAAGGCTCCAACACTGACTGATAGAGGTTTCTCATGGATTTGGGACACTGGTGAATTCCTGAATTTGGGAAGAAAACAAAAGAAGAAAACAGTGAAGAGGAAAAAAGAATGGTGAAGAAGTAGAAGTTGAAAGTTTCCAGAAATAAAGAGAAGATTTAAGACTAGAGAAGCTTCAGCCACTGGCCTTTTCTGTGTCAAAATCTTAACACTAGTGAAATACTGAGGTGGTAGTTTTATTTCTGGCTGTCACTTATTTTGGTGAACAGGGCAATTCATACTGTCCAGCTGAATGATGGAGAAGAATTCTTCATTCGCATTAGGGGAATATAAATAAAATATTACTTTGCATGAAAAAATAAATACAGAAGAATAAGAATAGAGGAAAAAGGGGGAAATGTAGACTTTGAATCTGCAATCTTAGACTGGTCACAAGCATGCAATTCTTGTAGACTGAAGCACTGATAAGAGATCAGAATCTGACTGGGAGCTGAGCCAAGGAAAGGCCAGAGAAAGACTCAGAGTTTAATCTTGCAATGCAATGACAATTTGCCAGCAGAGCAAGCCAGCTCTCCTGCAGGAGTTTTGTGAGCTGTGCTCTGATGAAGGCCAGGCTGGTACAGCATCCACAAGCAGCTCTAAGCCCCAGCAGAAGCAGAGGGCAGGTGCAGTTCAAGGTGGGTGTCCATTAGAAGTAACAGTGGTGTCTCATCATCGCAGATCCTTGTTACTCTCACAAGAGACGTGCAGTTACTGGGACCTCCCTGCTCTCTGCAGGGCAGTGCAGCAGCCAGGATACACCCACGCTCTGTTCCCTGGGTCTTGGGGACATTTGCTGGTCAAGGGAAGATTTTAGCTGGAGGAAGGTGGTGTGCTTTTACTCACTTCTCTGTGTTTCCCTGGCCGTGTCCAAATCTCTCCGACTTGCTCCCAGCCCCACTCTTTCTCTTGGCCTCAATTCTCCAGGGAGAGGCTGAATTTTCCCTGAGAGTGGGGAAATCCCCCATTTTTTTTTTTTTTTTGATTCATCTTTCCCAAGGTAGTCAGCATGATAAGCTTCAAATTCTTTCATGCTCTTTTCTCCTGGTGGGAGCAGGGTGCCAGGAGAGGAGAGGGGTAGTGCTGATGGTGGGGAGACACATCTGGTGTAATGGGAGAGGGGCCTCTTCTGTCCCCTGCATCCTCATGGACTCTTAGCAGCAGCTTCTTTTCCCTGGATGGTTGGGACTCAGCTTCCTCTGCTTTTCTCCTCCTGGGGGAAGACGTGCCCCAGGAGTTGGAAAGCAATGGGTTTGAGCCTTGCTCCCTCTGAGGGTCTGGATGTGTCCAGGAGACACTAAGAAGCTGGCAGGAGAGACCAAAAAGCTGATAGAAGAGTCCAGATGAAGGAGATGGCCAGGGCTGAGTCCGCATGTCGTCCTCCCCACACCACCCTCATTTTACTTTGGAGTCACCTTTCCACAGGAAAAACCCCAAAGCAGAAAACCAAGGCCTCTCTGGGAGACCCCAGAAGCAGGGGGCTGGGTGTTCAGGGGATGCAAGTCTGCAGGAAGATGAGCATCTTTCCCCTGTTTTCCTTTTGTTCAGTCCCTGGGATGACCCGTCCTTGTGTGGGCTCAGAGCACAGAGTGGTTCTGTGAGTGGAGCCACATGTGCCACTCCAGGCCACTCTGGGCCACTCTGTGCCACACCACCACTCCACCACTGCCGGGCGGCTGCGTTGGGGCTGCTTTGATGGCTGCCTTCAGAGGCAGAAGGCAAGCAGAGGTGAAGATGCCATCGGCGGTGCTTTGCCCGTCTCAGCTTTGGATTCTGACTCTGAGCCACTCAGTTGCTTTTATTCCCACTGCAGCAGGGGGGAAGTGCAGAGATAAAAGTCCTCTGGATGGCCCAGAGAAGAGAGGGGTCTGAGTCGGTGGTTTGTAAAAGCTGGCTGAGCAAAGCAGATCCCATACCTGTGCAGTCTCCTCAGGGAACGAGGTCTTCAGTAAATGACCCAGTTTGTGGTGGTTTTTAATACCACATTGCAACTTTTTTTTTTACACAAGCAGATGGAAGGAATCAGCATCTTGGTGGCAACGGTCCATAAGAAAAGGCAGGATGACCCAAAGCAAGACTGACATTTGTTTGCATTTTTAAATAGGTGTAGAGGTTAGTTCTCCCATTAATTTTTTTGCTTTGTCACTCTGTATGCTGCTGCTCAGGATCAGAAGGAAACCACGACACTGCAGCTTTTCCTCATTTTTCATGAGCACTAGCCACTTTGAGATCTTTCATACATATTTTTGTAGATGCAAGTTGTCTATTAAACTAGACCACGAGCATAATAAAATAAAATTTGCAACAAGCCTGCAGAGACAACAAGAGAATAAGGTTCAACATATCCTGTTTGGTAGATACTATATTCATGATAACCAGACAGAGACCTCAGAAGGTTACCCAGTCAGCATTTTATGTTTAGGGTGTCTCATTAAAAGACATAACCTTCATGGGTTCAGTAAAATGTACATTATCTGTGGATCTTTTTCCTGAAGCTTCTCTTCTGAAGGCTTCCATAACTCCTTTATTGCTTGCACTATCTGTTTCTGAGTATTATGCTGCCAGAGAGCATTGGCTCAGCAGCAAACTTGCATGTGTGAGTCAAAACAAGGCTGGTGGGAAATATGTTTTAGGGCAGAATTGTCTGGAATAGACCACAGGTGAGCTGTCATTGGGCATTAGTGTACCTGAGGAACTGTGCTGTTCTGAACAGCCAGGAGAGGCTTATCTGGGCTTCACAGGTAGGCTGAGACAAACATGACCAGCCTTGCCCGAGGTGAGAGCCAGAGGTTTCTGGGTAATCTTCTCCACACCGTGTTCTCATAAATGTGGATGAAACTGAAATGAAATTACCTCCACATGGAACAGGAGGGACTGATACATTGTCTCATGAGGGTACAGTTGAGATGAAATCCAAAATGGGAAAAGGTTTGCAAAAATGTTTGCAGGTGGGAATGAATGGAAAGATATAAATACAGAAAAGTGAGCTATAGTATGTCTTTGCTGGATGGGACATACTTTGATACAGGCTGTGCCATAATTAATCTCAAGGGTGAACAAAAGAACTGGAGTGGGTCTTCAGGTGCACAGCAGAAATTAAAAACATTTACATTTATTGACAGATTTCTTAAAGTCACTGTTACTTTAACACACTGCTACATGTATTTCATTAGCAGCAGACCAATGGTAAGCCATGGTTCTCAGGTATTATACAGGAGAAATACCCAATGTCCTTCTACTGAAACAGTTCTCCTGGTAAATTCATTTAAAGACAGATTGAACATTCTTCCTTCTCCCCCTTCACATGGTTTCCTCTGAAGTCTGAATTCATTCTTCCCCACAGTCTTGTAGAAAACAGTCTGGTGTGTGGAGTGAGCCCCATACTGAGTGAGCAGAAAAGTGGCTTCAGGTCTAGTTAAATTAGTTCAAAATGGACCTACTCCCTAAATTCTTCATTCCTGGATAAATCCCCATCCCCACTCTCAGAGTTCATTCTCAGCAGTTCATTTCTCCTTCCGTCTCTGACAAGCAAAGCATTAAATATAAATCTTTGCAACGACATCTATTTTTAAAGTAAGAAGAATAGCACTGAAGGGAATAGAAAGTAAAACTGAACAGCATTTCTTGTCTTTTGATTAAGCTCCCCCAGCTGTGAATAAACAAATGTCATCAGCATTGGCTTCCCTTCACGTGTGCCTGGAAGGCGAGCTGCAGCAGGTTGGTTTGCAGGAGCTGGTACAGCCCTGGTTGAGCTCCCAGAGCCCCCTTGCACCGCCTGCTCTCACTTGGTCACACCTGCCTGTCCCCGGGGACAGGGCTGGCTGGAGTGGCTGCTGTCAGAGGTGGGACTGCAGGAAGGGCCACCCCAGCTTGGCTGCAGCAAGGGTGTGGTGGCTCCTTCCCTCCGTACGCGATGGTTTCCTTCGATGTGCTGGAAGCTGAAGGATGCCTTGTCCCAGATTGTGTGCCTTGTCCCAGGTTGTGTGCTTTGGGAGCTGGCTTGTGCACAGCTTGAAATAAGGAGTTATTACTTCTCCCAGCAGTTTCTCAGATACCCTTTGCAG
Source organism: Motacilla alba alba (assembly GCF_015832195.1). NCBI lineage: Eukaryota > Metazoa > Chordata > Aves > Passeriformes > Motacillidae > Motacilla > Motacilla alba. The sequence goes on from NC_052016.1 coordinate 111,709,529, forward strand.
ACCCACAAGAGGCCCCCAGCTCTGCAAAGAAACACCTGTACAGTCATTTTCAGGCACAGGCTTTCCAGGGATGGATTGAATCTCTGCTTGGCACAGTCTCACAGAGTTTTCCTTCTCTCTGCAACATTGATGGTGTGCACTGTCAAACCTTGTGTCTTCTCCCCCTGGAAGAGGCCAGGAAGAGCTGCAATAAGATCATCAGCAGACAGCTGTCTGTGCTGCATCCTTCACACTCCCTCATCCCACCTCCTCTTCTTATTTCCTTTCTTCCAGGCAGCATTATTTTAAGTAGGGTTGGTTAATCTTTGGTGTCTCAATACCTGTCCTCATTGATAGAGATCTGCTTCAGAGAGTCTTACCCCTGCTATGACTTCCCTTGCTTTTATCAGTCCCCTGGAGAAGTAAACTCTAGGAGGTGACAAGATGATGGGTGCTAACAGGAATTGGAATAACTGGGACAGAGGCGTAGCTAATGGGAAGAGAAGAGATGAGTCTCCAATAAAGTTTCATTCTCAGCTCACTGCCATTGCCTGGTGTTTGGCCAGGGTAGAGGTAAAGTACACAGATGAGTAACAAACCTCCTTGCATTCAGAAAAGGGTCTGTGGCTTGATATTGAACACCTATGAGGAATCAACCACAATTAACAAACTCTAACATATCTGCTCCCCAACCTGGCTCAAGGGATTGCTTCATGGGTTAAAGGAAGTGCAGTGCTGTTGAAAGGAGGTGTGATAAATGGAAACAGGACATCAGGAGGAGGTATGTTAATAGCATTTAAACATTATTTGTCTGTTTTTGAAAGTGGAAGAGTGATTTTTCATTGTGAGGTTTCTATGTAGTGACACAAAAAGGGGGGCTATTGGATTCTGTTAAAATCAAGCCCTAACCGTCTCAGTTTTCCCTGTCTGCTGGTAGCAGTGAGGGTAAAAGTGGCAGAGCAGATGTGAATAATTGATTTTACTCTCTCTTCCAGAGACAGTAATGTCCAGCAGCCAGCAGGTGAGTATGTAGTTGCTTCTTCAAACTGGGTCCAGCTCAGAGTTTGTGACTGCAATGTGTGGAGGGCTCATACTGCACTGTCTCTTCATTACAAACATTCACGTGAGGCATTTCTCTTCCAAGACTCACCTGAATCCTGCATGGCAGTGCAGGTTCAGCTTTATTTCTACAGCGAAATATTTCCTTCATCCTGGTTTCACAAAAAACTTGTGTGAATCCCTGCCTCTCAGATTGGCACAGCCTCTGCAGGTACTGGTTTACTGCACCCCACATATTACAATTATTCATAACTTGTTCAGTACAAAGCTCCCTTTGTCCCAGAGGTCTCAAACCAGGAGACTTGGTACCTGTGAATAGTGAGAAGATCCTAGAGTGCCAGAATTGCTAAATTGCTGGTTGAAAAGTAGACTACTCCTTGCACTGGACATTCCAGCCACAGAGCATGTAACGAAGGACTTGGTATAAATCTGAAGGTTAGGGGAAAAAATTAAGAAAAATGCACTCTACATCCCTATCCCTGTATGCTCCCTCAAGTCTTCATAGCATCTGATGACTGTTTGAATGCTGAATTTAGACAGAAAATTCTATGTTTTCATTTTGGAAGAAACAACTTTTAACTCGCAGATGTGTTAGCAGTTCTGATGCATCAGATGTTCCGTGTGGGGAAACATTTAAGCAAGAACTATTTTGTCTTAAAAAAACGTTTTATCTCTCCCCTCTTCCTAGCATTTGGCTGGTAATCAAACTGGGATGGGGAGGATCACAGACTGCTATTCTCTAGTCTGTGAATTTATGGCAGTGGCACTGGTTTATAGTGAGTGGTTTCTGGCAATTAACATCTGCGTGGACATATTTGTCCTGTGGCTCAGGTAAATACCTCCACAGAGGGGTTTATCTCCAGGGTAGAGAGACTGCTGTAACCAGCTTCTGGGTGGAGATTTGGGTTCAGGCAGAGGGAGCAGGGAGGTACTGAGTGAGAGCAGATAGCGTGGAACGGGTGCTGTGGGGCAGGTGGAGTGAGTGCTGGGGAAGATTGTTGTTTTGGAGCCTAATTTATTGAGAGGGTGGCTGAAGCCCCAGAGCTGGGGTGCCACTGGAGCAGTAAGGACCCAAATTCTCTCTGTTGTACAGTAGCTTGGCTAGTAGGGCAGTGATCCAGACAGCCACCCAGCCAGGCAGTAACCTAGCCAAGTTTAGTTCCTTCTCTGCTTGAGGGGGTTTGAAATTGCATCTTCAGCCTCATGCCAGAATTCATAACCATTTAGTGGCTGGAAAAATAGGACATACAGTTCAAAATGCCCCTGCTCAGAGGAACAGCAGAACTATTGCCTATTGACACTGCCTTCCTGCAAATAGTGCTCTGGGGATCTCAGCTTCTGATTTTCTAATTTTTTAGAGGCTAATGTGGAGACAATGTAAACAATATTAATTTTGAGAAATTAAATTTACTGTCCAGCTGAACTGTGGCTGCTCCCCAGGACTCACAGAGTCCTGTTTCTTTGGTTTTATTTTGAAAGTTTCTTTGAAAACAAACTTAAGTTTTTTGAGGATAAATACCCTCATGTGCGGGTAATTAATAATTGAATTGGAAGTAGAAAAGAAGAGGTCCCACTTTCTCCCTATTGCCTCTGGCTCCAAAGTGTGTAATCTAAGTTGTGCACTGTGATTATGGTTGCTTAGTTCTCTCCTCCCAGTAATGCAGCCCCTTTTGTCCAGAGCTGTGGTTTTCACTGGTAAACACAGTGCTTCTCATCAGATCTGGTGTTAAACTACTTTAATTGCAAGTAAAGAATTTTGCTGGCTGATTTTCTCCTCTTCTGATTTTCCATGTCCTTTGATCTTCTGGATCGCTGATCACATCCCTTTCCTTTCTTGGCTAAATCCATCTTGCCCATACATCTGACCAAATGTTTGGTTCCCAGATGCATTCCTGATTAGAGCTGGCCAGGAATTTCCTGACAAAGCATGCCTTTGTTGAAAAATGCCAATTTATAAAATCTAAATGCCTTATAGATGTGCCTCTTCTTTAATGCATTTTCAGGGAATAATGGGAAGATTTCTGCTTTTGGGATTTGCTCCAGATTGAATTGCCATGAATTATAAAGTCCAGAAAACAGTGCCCTGAAAGGGGCTCTGGGAGCTGCTATACTCCTTATTCTGTGGCAGTGGCCTCCCTGGGTGGCTCAGATAATGTGACAGCAGTTTGTTGAGTCCTGTGGAGCCAGAGCTCACTGGTGTGATATCCACCTTTTAAATTCCATATCAAAATGGTCAGAGTCCTGAAAATACTGACAGCTGTCAGCATTGAAAAAGTCACATTCCAATGGATCTCATGGCTTGGTGGGAGATGGAAGAATACCTCCATTCAGTGCAGGTGTATTCCTGAGAGCTTTACCCAGCTCTGCAAAATCTGGAAATACAACTTTTAAAAACTAAATTACCCTGGTTGAAGAGGAGAATAAATCAAGGTATATTTTTGCTATTGGAAACAAGATCTTGTCTTGAGCTGCAGAGCCTTAGAGACTGAAAGTCTTTGTTTATCAAAAAGTCAGGCAAAACACAGGAAGCTTATTCAGGCAGTGGTAATGCACAGTGTGAGTTGTGGCCACTGCCTCTGACCAGGAGGGTCTGAAAAGGACAGCAAGTTCAACCTCAACATCCATTAAATCTTTAACCTTTTTTGCTATTCTTAATGGAAACTGGTGGAAGAGGAAGTGGGAATATTTTAATAGATTTGAAGTGCTCCCTTCATGAATTATTTTTCGTGAGGAGATGAAATGCCTCACTGTATGGACACATTATGTTCTCATGGTCTGCCTTATTTAAAGAAACAGTCATAACAAGCAGTCACAAAGCTTTATATGGCTTCTTTATTATTTTGCTCTTGTTATTGTGCCTCTGCGGGGTCTACACAGAAGAAAATCAGTAGATCAGCAGAATGCTGCTGCTATTGTGGAGCCTTTGTGTAGATCTGTGTGGCAGTAAAAATATGAACAATATTTCACTGAATCCCATCCCTCATTATTTTGGGGCCATTTCCTCAGCAGGCTGTCACACAATACTAAGGACAAGTTGGGTTCACAACTACTTGAATGATGCAGAGAATAAAAGCATATATGCCTCTTTGTGGAAAGAAAACCTGCCTGGGCCAAAATAGAAGGAAATCACCACAAATGCACCTTGTATCTACTTGTCTAAACAGACCTATTCATTTCTGTACAATACACTTTCCAGTCCTCGGGTTGTCTCAACCCATTTTTAAAAATCAGTCCATTATAATAAGCACACCAGGGATAGATTTTGTTGACTCACTCTTTAAAGCTATCTTATAAATATGCAATAACTATATTTGTGAGAATTCAGAGCTCCACATTCCCAGCTTAAAAGCTCAGTCAGTTTTCAGTTGCATCTCCATCTAATGCCTGATAGTATCACAGAAGGACACAAAAAAATTTCCCATAATGTGATTACACTGGAAAAGTCCATTATTTGAATCCTTCCACAGGAGGATCACCGTAGATTGCTGTTTCACTACAGATTGCCACTTCTCTCAGGAGCAGCAGAGGAGCTGTGAGGGCCTGGCATCCCCCAGTCCTGGAGGAGGCAACCTAAATATAGAGGCCATTTTAGGAGCCCATAGAATTAAGAGATCAAAAGAAGGATACTTGGCATTGTGAAGGATTGCAAGGTAGCCTTAGGCACAGTCAAAAGGGCACCACAGACGTTCAAGCAAATTGCTCCTGGAAGAGCATGCCACTGCCCCCAAACTGCCAATGCCTTTCCTTAATCCTCCTTATCACTTAGCATCCTACAGGAAATCTACAGACTGGTGATTTAAAGCCCTTAGTGGGGCAGGAAAGCTACAATACTGGGATCAGATCTCTGTCGTGACTGGGCTCTTAATGGCATTTTTAAATTTAATCTTGAAAATACTGCCCCTGGAAACAGTGACTTATTCAGAGGCTGAAAACAGATTGATTTTGCAATGACTTTTTCCCCCATAAATTGCCTTTGAAAGTCAGAAAGCTTTTTTAGTATCTTATTTTTGATATTTCAGTGTGAATGTTAACTAGATACAACTGTTGCTTAGTTGCACCATCCATGTTTTGTACAAATTAATTTTCTGTCACCTGCACTTAGGCCAGTAGCTGCTTAACTTTTCTTCATACTGTAAGGATTATGAAATCAGGATCATGAATAAATTTATTTTAAGAAAGTGCAGCCTCTTTATCTAAATGTGTCTTTATTATTTCCACAGCAGGCACAGCAAATGCCACCATGCAATCAAACAAACTCTTAGACAACAGGTTTCAAATAAACTGTCCTACAGCTGCCCTGCAAAGCCACCCCAGGAGCTGGCAACCTGTAGATGGGATGGCAGTAGGATCAGGCTGGGTTTTGCCACCCACCCCCCTTCTTTTGAGGGCTTTCTTCACAGAGTGAAGCAGAGAAGCCTGTGCTCTTGCCAGCCCCCATGCATGAGACGCAGGCACGTGGCTGTGGCTGAGCTGTGCATCTCCTGTGAGTGCATGGCCTGAGCTACTGCCCCTGCCTGTTCCCCACCCACTGTGCCTGGGCTCCAGCCGGCTCAGCTCACACACTCCAGGGGCTAAAGTCATCCTTGCCTGCCTTTGTAAAGGTGCTGCAAGCTGCCGTTCCTCTGGAGGAACTGGGAATGGCAGGATGTTGTACAAGACCCAGAAAACACAATCCATACCTAGAGGCAGGAGGTGCACCATTCCTGAGAGGCAGGTTTATGAAATAGCATGAAAATGCTGGGTTTGAGCTTTTTTTGCTTTGTTGTTCTGAGAGGAGCTCATGGGAGGAGGGTATATTTCAATGGTAGTTAATTAAAGACTGCTTTGTTTGTAATTCCATGTGGAATTGTCCATGATTGCAAGTTTGAAGAAAAACAATACACAGCATTTTGCCTTTGGCGCTGTTGCTGGTTTAAATGCTATGTAGTCCTGTCATATTCAGTAACAGGAGAAAGGAGGCACCCAGGTGAATGTTGCTAGAGCTATTTGAAAATTAACTGCTTCCTGTTGAGGGGTGATGAAAGCAAATTTCCAGGGCAGAAACTTAGGAAAAACAAAAAGCTGAAAAATGATAACATTTTTGATTTCTGTAGCATCACTGACAAGAAAAATCTTCAAGTCAGGAAGCAAATAAATGCGACATTCAGCCATCCCTTTCATTTTTGGCAAACCATCAAAACCTGTTTCTTTTCTATATAGAAACAGATTTTCTTTCCTAATGTATTTTAAATTAAAATTTTTGGTGGCTTTTTTTTTTTTTTGTGTTTTTTATGTCTGTTCTGTGAAAAAGCTGTTTTCTGTAGAACACCATTTCAGCTGCAGTTTCAACAAGCTCTTGTTGCTTCTGAACTCAGGCTTCCTGTGTAGTAACACATTGCACTGTTGGCACACTCCTCTAACTAACAGCCTCCAGCATATTTGGTGTCATCTGTTCCTGTTTCCTTGGCTGAGACACGGGCATCCTGCCACATATCTTTGTATCCTTGGATCACTGACATTTTTATTGTTTTTAAAAATAACCCCCCAGCTGTAACTTAAACATTCTTCACAAAATTTCTGTTTTTACTAAATGCTACTCTGTGTTTAGTGCAGTAATGTGATAAAAACGGTGTGGGTGTTGCTGAGCTGATTGGCATCTGTTGTAAGGTGGTGAGCATTTGCATTTTCACTGAAGGTCACAGGATGAGGGTGCTAAATACTTGGCTCTTGCACAAATGCTACATATGACTGTGAACATTTGTTTGCATAGTCCTGGTCTAAAAAATGTAAAAATAATTATTATTCTTTGATGTAGAAACAGAGGTACCTAAGTGCAAGCCAAATTTGCTATCACAGATGAGCCAGGGTAGAACTTTTCACACTTTCTTTTAGGACAAGTAAGCAGGAAATCAGTATTCCTAAATAAAAACAGGTATGGCTGGGGTAATTATTTGTTATAAGGGAGTTTTAGAGTTGCTCTCCCTTCCCCGTGTTATTTTGTGCCAGCAACATTTGCACTCCCCTGGCCCTGGGACAGTGTTTGAAGACAAATCGAAAAACATAAACAGAGATGTCACAAGCATGGAATTCATTGAATCAAACTCAACTGCTGAGACTACACATTGTGGTAGTCTACACATCAGCTCTCTCTGCAGGCAGAAATGAGAAGGAAGCACTGCTGTGGTGCAGCTCGAGCAGGTGGTTCGTGTGGTCAGAGGAGTCTTGTCCTGGAAGAGGAAGGGCAAGAGGGTCAGAGGGGACACAGATGGGATTGTTGACTCCCAGTAACTAAAGAGGTATTTTATATCGTGTGATGTCCTACTCAGCATATACAGCTGGAAGGAGAAGGAGGAAGTGGGGAGGGACATTTGGGGTGAAGGTGTTTGTCTTCTCAAGTCACTCCTATGAGTAATGGAGCCCTACTTTCTTGAAGAGGTCTGAGTATTTGCCTGCTCATGGAAAATAGGGAGTGAAAACCTTGTTTTGCTCTACTCACACAAGTGTCTTTTGCTTATTTAAAAATGTCTTTATCTTGACCCATGAGTTTTCTCACTCTTACCCTTCTGGTTCTCTCCCCCATCCCGCTGGGGAAGAGTGGATGAGGAGATGTGTGGTGCTTAGTTGTCATCTGGAGTTAAACCATGACAGTTGGTTCTGCTTTTCCTGTTCAAGTGTGATTACCAAGACTAGAAAGCACCACCTTGGCTGCTCAGCACACTTCTCATTTCAAAATGTAATATGCAAATGGCCACATCTCATTCTGAAGATAAACTGTTCTGATAATTACCTCTTTGTTCCAGCAAATCAGATCTTACTTCATTTGTCTGACCTTGACTCTAGTCAACATATTTGTTGCTCTCTACCAGGTCTGTTCTTTGTTTGACCCTCCAGGCCTAGCTCTTCTCTGTTTTGTCATTCATAAGATATATTTTGAGACCTTAAGGCTTATAACACAAGCTTTTCTCTCAAGCCTTTTGGTTTTTTTTTTTTTCCTGTCTTTGAATGTGCTCCATATCACCATGGACAAATGAACCATACTATTCCCAATTGGCCAAGCCCCTGCACAGCAGCAAAATCCCTCCCTAGTGTTTGATATCCCCCTTTCTTTGGTGTCAGGGCCTGATGCAACCCTTCACTCTAAGTCTGACAACTCCCACCTCTGAGTTTCCATCCAGTAGGTGGGATCTGCCTCCTGCACTTGGTGATATTTCAAGAGTTTTTTTCAATGGATCGAGCCACTTTGCCATGCAATTGAAAACCTTCTGTAAGGGCAAGTGTCTTCCTCATTATTTCCTACTCCACGAATCTCTGTAATGTGCAGACTTTATTGACAATGATTGTAAATCCCAGTTTGGAGCTATATTGAAAACTTCACCTCAGAAGATAGGGTATAACAATTAACATTGTTAATTAACAATTAACATTGAGCGCTGTATGGGCTCACTAGTTCCATCTTTTTAAAGGTAGCCATAAAATTTCAAAAGCCCTCGTAACTCTTTTCAAGTTGGCAAATGTATAAATGACAAATAATTTTATTTATATTTCTCTGAACAGGCTTTTGGAATAGTTTCATCTGTTATATTAAATAGTTATGACTGGAATAAAATAATTTTGATTTATTAAACTAAGGTCCAAGTTATGCATAAATAAGTATGGTTTCTAAGCAATTGTGCCAACAGCACCAAGGGACTAGTAATGAAATGTTGAATCAGGAAAATTTCAAAATAAGAAATTGTTCTTCATGTCTAATTTTTCCAAAAAAATTTCTCTTTAATTATATTTGTTCTGTTACAGATTTCTCTACTTAGTCTTCACTTATTCTTCTGTACTAGATTCTCCTGTTAGCTGATGAATTCTTTCTCCTTTTTCCCTCATCCCATTAGTGGTCACAGGCACATCATGACAAGATTAAACTTTTCTTGGAATAGTGCAGGGTGGAAAGTGTGATCAGAAAAGATTTGACTGTTCAGTCTAGTCTAACACCATGCAAGGCAGGAAACGTCTGGGTGTTTTGATGAGAAACAAAAGGTTAAATCTTGTGAGATTGTTGGTACTTTTAATTTTAAGTCATTAAAAATGACACTCTCCAAGACAGTGTAATATTGAGTTGGGGTTCAACATTTCAGGTTGCTCCTGAGAAACTTCCTAAAGTTAATTGGAATATTTTCCATGTTTTTTTTTTAATGGAATTTAAATTATTTATTTAAAAAATAAATGAAAAGAAATTTTATTCAAAGACTTTGAAAGGTGTTTGTTAGACTTGAGATGGATAATTGGCTACATGCAAAGATGAAATAGGTATGGGACTAGGGAAAAAGTAAAAATTGTATTCACATTAGAAAAATGATGTCCTTTTAGGTTAGAAAGGGGTCTCAGCTCTGCTCGCTGGGCTCTGGTGTGTCTCATCTGCGGCTCAACCTGATATTTACTGTGCAGAGACAAAGCCTCACCCTCATCAGAGCAGATGAACTGGGTATTCTGACATGGGGAGTAGATGTCCCCTTGACGATGCTGTGCAGTGACTTCTGTGGATAGCTGTGCTTTGGATTAAAGAAAAATAAAAACCAACAAAAGAACTTGAGCAAGCACAGGGGAGAGCTTGGCTTACATACAGTCCTCCATAAAGAGCTGCCTTGTTTCTGACTGGCTCTGTCCAGACTTTGACATCTCCCTAGGGGGAAAGCTGACATGTTTCTTACTGCAGGGCTCTCTCTGGAACAGGAAAGATTCAAGACTATTCTGTAGATTTTTATTTCAATTGTGCCCCTTTAGGACACATTATGAACTCTATGCTTGATAGTGCTGCATAATGCTGTGAACCTAGTGATAGAATTTTTAAATGGAATTAAAATATTTGATGAAAGTTCTGCTGAGATTGTTGCTACCTTGTATCAAGACATACTTTGCTTTCATTTTATACGTTTGCTTCTGGAAGCATAAACAGTAAGCTGAAGTATTCTGATAATGACTTCCACTATTTCCTCTATGCTTTTTTAATGTTTCATTGTGAAAAACAGACACTGTCCACCTTTCTATCCAAAACCACTTCAAGATCAGGATTTTCAAGGTGCCAAATGTGTGTACTTTGAGTTTGAATTTCAATATATAACAATTGGAAAATATGTCCCAAAAAGAAAGAAGAAAGAGGAAAGAGATATGTGGACATATTCCCTGGCTCTGACTGAGAACAACGGAAGAAAAGTGAGCTATCAGTAGAAATATATTTTGTTGTTGCCTGTAATCTGTGTTTTCCTTTCACACCAATTTCTGAGCAGACCGGGGCCTATTTTCCATTTGTTGTATGTGAGTAACTCCCATTGTTGAAAATGGAAGTTATTTGTTGTATCAAAGAGGAAAACGTGGTTAGAATGTGATTGTAACTGTTTCTTCCCCCTAATTTTCTGTACTGTGTGTTATTATTTTGTGGAGTGCCATGTTTTTTTTTTGTTCCTGCAGTGTTTCTCATATTCTTAATAAGGTCAGCTTGCAGTAATTTCAAGAAGAAAGGCATCTTTTGCTGCAGTGTGCTATAATTTCAGGGCTCTCTGCAGGCAAACTTGAAGATCAGGATAGATTTTTTCCCCTTCAGTTTGGTCTGTTTTACTTTGTTAAAGCCATACTGATGGTCCAAATGATCTCTGCTCAGCTTCTGAGTTTTAGTACAAACTGGAAGCTCACAGCAGTCCTTCTGGATCATATAATCAATGTGAGGTTCATAGTTTTTTTTACAATAAAGAGCTTATTGCATCACTAGGAGAAACCAGAATGAATTTCTCAGCTGGGGGTGAGGTTAGGTGGGAAGCATCATATTTTTATCACCAGGGCAATGCTGCTAATGATTAAAATATTCTTTGTTTTTCATTGAGCAAATAAATCTTTCCAAACAACTGTGCAGATGCAGGATGATCGTATCTCGTGACCTTTATTGACAAAGGGAATGTTGCCCTTAAATTCATGTGAGTGCTGGGCCTGATTGAGTAGCTTCAACTTGAAGGAGCTGAGTTGTGCCAAGCACTCATTACTGTGCAGAAGAGCTGTGCTATTGCTTCAGCCTTTCCCAGCAGACTCATATTTGAGCTCTGGTTGTACAGAGAGTAGAGCAGCTATTGAACAGGTGAAGTGTCATTAGTGTCCTTGTGATCTAAACTTTTTTTTTTTAACAATGTGTTTTATATTCTGCAGATTTAGATCTTGTTGGGAGAACCACGTGTCTTCAGCCTGAAGGATCCCAGGATGGAATTTGGGAATTTGTCCGTCTTACTTTACCTCTCCTTGTAACACTGAGGTTTTTATCTGAGCTTTCCATCAACTCCCTTTGATGGTCATTTGTGAAAAACGCATGCTTTTATGTCTTCATTCTAAAAACTGACCTAAAAGAGATCAAATGAACACATCCTCCCTAGAAGAAGGACATTCCCTTGCAATTTCAGTGGTAGCCATATTTGCATGTGAAAACACCCAGTATTAGAGAAAATCTCCCTCAAAGGACAAAGAAAATCAATTGTCATTAAATGATTTGATGATGAAAGACCTCAGAAAGCCCTTTTTTTTTTTTTTTTGGAAGTTGATGTGTCTGTGGTTTAGATCTCTGTTGACTGACTTCCTGGCTGCTTCCTTCTGAAGTACAACTGTGCACTGCAAATAAACCTGTCACCTGAACAGAGGTCAGTGACTTTTTTTATCCTGCCAACAAGCGGCCTTCCTGAACATTACTGTAAGAGAAAAGGATGAAGTATTTGAGCAACCAATTATAAGAATCACCGTCTGCAACGTCTAGTAAGCTTTCCATTCATTGTTGAATGATTGATTGCAACCAGTTCAAGTGCTGCAGTTTTACTTTGCTAAATTCAGGTTTTAGGTAAATCACTCTGAAATACATTGGAAAATTGAGGCCCTTAATGTTCCTACCCAACCAAGATAAAGAAGAAGCTGTTGGATGCCAGAAAATGAGTCCGTGCAGCCTAAGGACGAGTGATGAGTCACATTCTGTACTGCTGTGGTGCTGTAAGAACTGCTGTTGAACGCCAAGCCTTGCCAACTGTGAAATTACTATTTCTGCTTGATAATGTTTTGTTTCCAAGCAGGATCTAGATAAAAGGAAATAACTGAACTTTTGAAACAAATCAGACTGCTTGTCAGACTTTTTCCTTTGGTCTTCAACCAACACATTATGGAAAGTTTTAGACTTGATATAATCATAACTATCACATGATTTTCATTTCCCCCCCACTTTGTTGCCTAATTTGGCTGAATTGATTGAACATTAAAGTAATGCAGTCACTATTATTTTGTCAAACTGGGATATAATACTTTAAAAAAGTGCCTGCACATTGAAGTAATTTATATGGTAAAACTAAGCCTTGTTTCTAACACAATTAAAAAAGGAATTTTGGCGTTTGATTACAGAGTTATACTAGCATCCTTGGAAACTGAAAAACTCAAGTTTTTGCTAACATGGTAAGGAAGGAAAACTTTTACTTTAATGGTGAATGCATAGATGCCTCTAGGATAGTTCAGGTATCATCTGGATTTTAAGGTCTGTTTGCTGAAAGCACAAAAAGGACATTGACTATCATGGAATGCTGATTTTTTTTTTTGTTAGACTTGTTTAAGAACTTAACAGAGAAAGGTACTTAGGCCTGTGTGTAGTACAAAGCTTCTGAGCAGTATCCCCGAGTTCAACAAGCCTGCTCCAACAATGGCCAAGCACTTTGGGTGAGGTGGAGTCCAAGGTCATCGATTTTTGTAGGTTTCTATGCAAATACCTTTCATGTAGGTACATTTGTCCAGCTGTTTCTGATTGTCAGAAATCCACAAGAAAGTGGAGCTGTAAGAATCTGCTTCCTATTTTTAATTGCCAGAATATTTTGGTTTCCCTTGTAGTCTTTTCCAGAGGGAATAATTTTGCTCATCTACATTGTGTTTTTTTCTATAGGCAACTAGGAGGTACATCTTATGTGAAGTGGAACGAAATTTCAAAGAATCATTCTGAAGTAGAGATAGTGCCAGTGTGTCTTTAATAACAGATTGTGGTGTACAGTTACTAAACTCCAAAACAACATTATTGGACGGAATCATCTGTCCTGTACTTAAGAGTACTGATAACATTAATGTTAATATTTAAATATCTATGTTTTCACTATGTTAGCTTTGTATGACTTACTCAGTGATTCAAAAACTCTGACTTATCTGTGGATTAAGTAGGTGTCAGATCTGCCTTATGAAAAATTTAGTGATTCATTCTTTCACAAAATACTTTAATACAGAATATCATATTGTTTGACCTCCATCAGCAAGATGTCAAACAGCCTGGCTTTAGCAAACAGGACTGAAATCACCAGATTCACTGTGATGAAGATGACCAAAGCCCCAACCCAAATCTTCCAGACAGACGGGTTACCTGAAGATTACAAAGTGATAACCTAATGAGGCTTTTGGAAGACTATCAAGTCTCAGAGAGAAAGAAAGTGGGTGAGACATTTCTTGAATCAATGTTTATCTGAAATGTTTTCCTCATTCTGCTGGAACAAAACCGTATCACGGAGCTTCTTGGCTGATAGCTTTGGGAAGGAAACCTCTTCAGAAATGGTTTTCCTGCGGAGTTATGGCCTCGTGGTGCCCGCAGCCAGAACGCCGGGCACGGCGGGACCGAGGGAATGGCTTCAGCACCACGGGCAGCGCCCGCGCCGGGCCGGCGGCGCCAGCGGCGGGAGCGAGCACGGCGGGAGCGGCGGGGCGGCGGGAGCGAGCACGGCGGGAGCGAGCACGGCGGCGGCAGCGAGCACAGCGGGAGCGAGCACGGCGGGAGCGAGCACGGCGGGAGCGAGCACGGCGGGAGCGGCGGGGCGGCGGGAGCGAGCACGGCGGGAGCGAGCACGGCGGCGGCAGCGAGCACAGCGGGAGCGAGCACGGCGGCGGGAGCGAGCACCGCGGGACTGCCGTGCTCACCGCTCGTCCGCCCGAGGGACGCGCTCTGACTGCGCTGACCAGGAAGGGCCTTTCTGTGCCTGGGCAGAGGAGGCTGTGATGAGCCCCGGAGAAAGCACAGAGCAGCAGAGCGTGGTGCGAAGCTGGCACTGCCAGACAGAGTCTGTGCGAGGGAAAGAGACGCTCCCGGGATGTGGCGAGAGCAGAGGAGATGGAGCCAAGAGGAGCCCAGCTGCGAGAGCGCAGCAGCAAGGCTTGAGGTATCCGACCTCAGAATCTGGACTCAAACCTGATGAAGGGTCTTCATCTCACTCTTCTGCAGATCCCATTCCATGAGAATAGTTCACAGTAGAAATACCCTATCACTTGAATTTCAAGAGATCTGTGCAGTGCAGCTAATAACTTGGAGCCTGCTGATTGTCACTGAGTGACTGCCTTCAGATTCTGCAGAGACGGCTTTGCTTTTCACTTTTAAAATGAGTGTGGGAAATCACACCTGCAGAGTCTGTGGAAAGTACAGTAGCTTAGCAAGGACTGCCAGTGAGGAGTTACCACAGGATACAAGAAATCTTTCTGAACCAGCTTAATTTCTCCCACTGTTCCTGCCCTTTGTGGTTCCTGAGGCTCTCTGCCCATGCGATAGATGTCATAGAGCTGTCCTGACAATGAATCGATTGTGTTAAGGAGGTGGTCATCCGTAGGACTTGTCAGTGTCAAATAAAGTTTAGATTGAGGCAAAGGACTGAGAGAAGAGGTGGGACACTTCCAATGTGCAGCTTGCGATGTGCTGTTATGGAGAAATGGATTTTCAGTTTCTGTCAAACAGTTCCTTCACAGTGATGGGAAAATTGTTCAACCATGTTTTTCCGCATTTGGCTACCACTTACACAGTCTGTATTTTCTTGTCCTAAGTTTGAAGTGAATGTGATTCCTGATTTGCAGAGGTTTTGGCACAAACAGCACCTCCTGAGCTCATTGGAACTCGTCCATAGAAACAGGATTCTTGGAACATATTAGGTGATGCATAACTGTAGAGATTATGGAAGATCAGCTCATGCGAATCTCATAGAGTTACAATTTACAACTTCTGATTTCATTTTAAAACTCTCTGTGCTTAAATCTCTGTCACTTCATCTTCTTGAAGTGTACAGAAATATAAATTTCTTCATATTGTCAAAGTTCTTATACTAGGTAAAAGAACATGAGATACACATCCATAGACATTATAGCTGTCACTACTCTTTGCAAGCTTAAATGCTGTGGAATGTAAAAGAAGAGTGAAAGTCCAGGATCGAGCAACTAAGAGAGCAGATAATGGCATTAATGTTATTTTACCTTTTGGCCACCTGTTGCAGTACAGCCAATGCCAGCAGTGACTGCGAGTCATTACTGTTTGACAGCTGCTTCATGTGCTCTGGAGAATGACTGTGTAATTGTTCTCAACCTCCTTTCTTGTGGACAGGTGTCCATACCATGATTAGCACTAATTGGCAATGTTGTTGGCAGTCACAGAAGGGAAACTAATGAAAGAATGAGCATGAAGGGGGAACAAATTTCTCAGCCGCCAAAGCAATATGCCCATCTATATTCCTGCCTGTTCTGGGAACAGAATGTCAGCTCTGTGTGTCCCCTCTCCCCAAACTTATTGTTTAGGAGAAGCCAAGTTGTTTTAAGGGAGAGAAAAACTGAGTAGTTTAAAAGGGATTTGATGCTGACAGTGGGAGAAAGACCTGCTTTAGGAATTTTTAAACTTGTGTTTGATCAAGTTTGTTTGATATTAACTTGTTTAGAAAGTAAGTTTTCAGAAAGGGGGCAAATGTGGAGAAAGAGATTTAAAAATGTAACACCCCAAGGAAAACTCAGTGGTTATTTTTCACAAAACAATGATGATGCTATCCTAATTAGGATATCATCAAATCTGTCTCTGGAATGCTGTCATTGTAGTCTTCACAACATGGTGATGTCCATGTCACAAACAACCCACTTCCATCCACTGTCTGGATATGACTTTGTATCAACCTATCTGTTGGAATTGTAGAGGACTGTTGGTAGATATAATATTAAAGTTTGCTTCATGTCTGCCACATGAACACTCAGACATCCATAACATGATTGGGGAAGACCATATGTAACAGATACATTTACTCATTTGAATCAGCAATTCTCCGGTTCTCTCACTATGTGACACAGTATCTGAATTTTTGTGAAAGTGGATGTGTGTATGGTCTCATGGGTAGGAAAGGGTCATGGTGACCAGTGCATAGTGACTTACTCAAGAAGTTACATCGCTCTGAAAAAAAAAATCTGGATTCTGATGTCACCTTCTATCCTAGTTGTTATTCCTTCTCTAGACACCTTGAAATTCTTACCTGTTCTCTTGAGTTGCTGAGTCAAGACTGTTTCAGATCTACCAGTTCTGCAAACCCTGAAGGAATCACCTTTGCTGTAAATGTTTGTAATGGTGTCTTTTCCTGAGCTAGAGGCTGGTAGGAGCAAGTTGACAGCATTTAGATGCAGAGCCAAACACACCATAAGCATGTCCAAGTGTGTACATGATTTTGCAGCGCCAATGAAAAAACCCCAGACCTCCTGGGGATCAGATAGGGGCAGCTAACACTGGGGTATGGTAATGTACAGTTCTCAGCTCCCACATCAGGTCAAACTGAAGCATGTATCTTAAAAAGGGCATGGGAAAAGTAAAAAATAAAGAAAGATGAGGGTTGTGCATGAGGAAAAATACCATTCCTAGGAAGTAAAGGTGGGTGGATGAAGGAGAGCTGAGTTGGTATGGAAAAGCCCAATACTGTTGTGCTATCATGCAGGAAAAAGAGAGAGGGGGCCTGCATTGATTCTTGTGTATCATTGCCTTCTCCTCAATGACTTATCAGCATGGAGCCAACTGCATCTTGTATAATGGATGTACTTTCTGTAGGATCAATACTGGCTCATCACACAGCTGGCAGATTGAACACCTTTTCTGTCTCAGCCTGCAGCATTTATTCTCTCCTGTTGCTATCCCACATTATGTGTTCTGATGACATGGCAGGCGGTTTTGTTGGGTAATGTTAAAAAAAACCCTCGTGCCCACTCAGACAGGGGAGCACAGATGAACAATGGCAATATGGAACATCTACAATACCCTTCTAACCCCTTCCCCAGCTTCTTTGGGACCTTGACCTGTCCTGTGGTCCGAGAGTGACACCCATCACAATGCCTCAGAGGAAAGAGTCTCTGGATCACCTTTTGGATAGCCTTCAGGAATAGGAAACTTATTTTGAGAAGCCAGAAACTGTATTTTGGGAATGCACAAGATTTATACGGAATGTTTTGGAGAGGAATTAAAAGTGGGGAAAGGGATGTATCTAGCTGATTTGGGGAGGAAAAGAATTTGTGAAAAGGGAGGGGTCAAGGGCTGGTTCCATGTAAAAAGGTTGCTGGTCATGCCTGGCTCCTGGTCTTCTCACCAAATCCCATTACTGTTTTTGAGGGTGAGGAACTCTTTATTTTGTGTGCATGTGGCAACTGGAGTAGGATACAGGCACATGGGGCATGTGAGGGGGTGATCACTAGGAAATACTCAGCTAGCCTATCTGGTGACATAGATAAGTGACCAAATGTTTAAGCCACAAGTCTAGGCCAGATACTGGAGTGACCAGAGAGGCTGACAGCTGACTTCTAGGGGGATCAGAGGCTCTGAGACAAATTCCAGGGACACAGTGTGAGCATGGACTGAGACCCATTCAATGCGTGTGTGTGGCTTGTTGGGTTTTTACATACAGCACCTGCTGGGAATACATGGGTATATATATATATATATAAAATATATATATCCCAGCACCTGCTGGGAACTATACACAGTATACCTGTGTATGCAGGGACCTGCTGGGAATACATGGATCCTGGCTGGATCTGGAGACATGGAGATGCAGCAGCCTTGCCTCTTTTGGTCTACTGGGTTTGGCACCCCCTAAAAGATTTATTAATCTTGGTATACCTGATCTTCATGAATGCAGAAATAATCCTGGAAAAGTCTTTATTTGTGTATTGCCAAACTTTGGGAGAATTTAGGTATTTTCCCAAACATGATCTTTTCTCTCTGAGAATGAGTCAAATAACTCATGGGAGGTAAAAGTTCTAAAACAAAGGAAGCAAGGAGAAATAGGAAACATCATATGTGGGCTGTGGTACATTTATTCTTATTTTCTAGAGAAATTAAGTATTTTTATATTTCTACTTCTCTTTAACCATTAAAGCAATGACAGAAAACAAAAATGTAAATGATGTACCGAGGTTATCTTTTCTGGAGAATAGTTCTGCTTCCCTTGCTTAAGTGCCTGTAGGTATTACTCTTAGGATAATTGTAGCATTTGTCATGTTGTCAGATCCTTTATAATAATTTTTGTTCCCATTAAGCAACAATAGATGAAAGGAAACCTTGGCTCAGGACACCTGTTGGCAGCCTCACAGTTGCTACTGAATAAGCATTGCAGCAGTAGTTGTCACTGCAGACAGGATGTCACTGAAGAGAGAGCTGGCATTTTAAGGACTGCTGTGTGTTTGTAAAAGCCTGACCCAGTCTGAGAGCTCTGCCTCATCCTCCTAGCACAGGTCTTATTTCACTTGTTGCAGTGACAGGAAGCAGGTGAATCACAGGAGTGAGAGAATAAAACTCACATAAATGGGAACATGGATCTCTATTCCATTTTCATGACAGAAAAGAAAGGGTTAGGATTAGTGATTTTCAAACCTAAGACAGTTATCTTCTGATTTTATTTACAGTTATAATGCAGACATTTAAATAATTTTAGGATAAATGACAATATACCCAGCAGTGAAGGTATTTACTTGGTGAGTATGCTAGTAGCAATATTTTCAGAAAAAGGAAAAAACTTTTAAGTAAATCCCTACTGTATGGTGTTCATATGTTGCTGTGAGTGCTACTTCTTTGCCTCTTGTTTTCTGTCCCAGAGGGGAAAACTTTAAATTGAATTGCTGTACGGTCACACCCCTCACATAATTTGTAAATATACACTGTGAATGAGATTATGTTTTAGTAATGGCAAAAGCTGGTTAAAATGTTATGAATTCACATGAAATATTAGAGAAGCTTTGAAATGGGGGAGCAAAGCAGCAGTCAGAAGGAAATAATACTCTTCCCAAATGCTACAGAACGTCATACTCAAAACTGTATTACTATAATTATAGGGCAACGATAATTGGGTTTTATTTTAATATGAAATTGTATCAATAAACATTCTATGTTTCTTAAGTGCAATCTCTCTTGTACCAGTCTTCACACAGTATGACTGAAAGCCAACATGCTACATTCATTTGCAGGGGACTCAGCTTTATGAATGTCTCTTAACTGAACATTTTTTTTCTTAGAATGTTCTGGCCTCTGATAAGAGGACTTCTGTGCCAGAACTTGAAGGATAAAACTGAGCATCTGGGAGTGTAGGAGGAGAAACCAATTTCTTCCAAACAAATTTAAAGGCAGCTAGTAGAAAGCCAGGCTGAAGTTGAGGAAGAATATACAGCTGCCTTGACCACTCTGCCCATCTTCAGGCTGGCACTACAGGTTACATGGGTGCCCTCAACTTTCACACGAACTTACACTCTTTTGTATCAAGCATTATTGGTCTGGCACAGGGGCAACACACTTGCAGGTAAGGTACATTTTAAATCTTACAACTTCTATACTACTTTACATTTTAACTCTGTTCAGCTTGATGCATTGATTGCCAAAAGCTCCTGCTTGTGAATAATTCAAGAAAGTCAGCTGTCAGTAGGTATATAATTTGGAGAATTGCCTTTGTACTTTTTAAAATCCTTGAGCATGTGCCAGCAAGTGACTGAAGCTCAATTTTAAGTTATGTACTAGAGCTCAACTTGTACTGAGTTGTATTTATATGAATAGACTCTATGGGTTTAGACTTCTCCCATCAGTTTATTGCATAGACTCCAGTAGCATATTGAAGAACAGTTTCATGTAGCATTATTGAACTCAGAGCTGATAGGTCTGATGATTTCCATCATTCTGTCACGATACCTGAATGTCAATGATGCATTGCTGTAAAGCTGTGAGTATTGCCAGTCTCATTTTTTGCTATTGCAAGGCACTAGAGCCACTTGAATTCAATCATGGAGTGAAAAGGTAAGAACTCTCTGGAAGAGGGGGGGGAGAGAGAGATATTGAAAAACTTTCTTGGGAAATGTGGGTATCCTGGATTGCACACATCTGAAATACGGATGCAGAAATTAAAATCAAATTATTAAAAAAAAGCTATTACATATAACTAATCTGTATAAACTAAAACATATGGGTCACAAGATTAAGCTGAAACCTAATACATGTAAAATAAATGCATATAAAAATAAGTCTGATAAACTCAAGGCACTTAACACACTAAGTAACTCTTGAGCAATACCATGAGCCTTATGGTCTCCTTGTTAGTGAGGTGGTGCATTTTTTTTGGTAGTATGATAGTCCTGCTTGCTATTCAAACCTCTGCTGTGTTCTGCACTCTGCAGGGATGTGAGATGTAGACCTGCAGAGTCCACACTTGCTAAAAACTGGAAAAGGATTTTCATGCCTACCAGAAATATATTGTGAATAGGACATATTGAATCTACATATACATTTATATAAAAACATAAATATAGTTTTATTTGGATCTGGACTACATTCTTCTTTGGAAATGGGATACATAATTTTTAATCTTTTAAAACGTGTGGATCAATATGTCTGTAATTATTACATGTATGATTAGCAGCAATTTCTCCTTTCCAGTACATATTCCAAGCAGTAGAATTCAATGCATTTAGCAAGATGCCATTCCTCTCTTCTGCAATCCACCATGTGGAGGAAGAAATTAGAGACAGGTGAGCAACAATGCTGGTGTCACCAGCATGGTCATGTTTCCTTTTATCTGAATCCAGACAGCTCTCTTGGCTGCTAGGGTCTGCAGTTATGGGGAGAGGAAGAACAGGATGCTCAGGAGTTGGATGAGTGTGGTGGTGTCAGCTTGGGAGGGCTGGCCTGAATTTTACTCCCTTAGCCATGTGTTTCTTCCTATTCTTGTCAGAAAGAGACCTCAGTGCTCATGACTTTTATCCCATTGCAGGGTCTGTTCCCATATGATCCTTTAGTTATTTTCCACTTCTCTGGTGCAGTGTCCCAATTTGTTCCAGCAACAGAACGATGGTTGAGTCTTTATGCAAGGCAATTACATTTAAAAAGAAAAATGCAAAATTTGCTTGTGTTTCTGTTAACATATGTTCTGCTGTGTACAGTCTCACTGAGGTAGAGGTCATAACTGTGGATGAGGTGGGAAAATTAATTGCAAAGCTGGAGGTGCTTTTATTTTAGCTGTTGATTCTGTTAATTTTCTGCCCTTTGAACCATGAGGATTGCCTTAGCATTTTTTTTTCCCCCAGGACTGTTCAATTATTAGGCCCCTCACCTCCTTCCAAGCTACTGTTTTTCCATCTCCACTTTTATTTCCTACTGCTCCATTGCTGCATCTCCTTCCCTCATTGCTCCACTCTGACTTCCTTAATAAAAATCTTATTTTCTATTTCTCCCATACATCTCTTCATGTTTTTATTCATGCCACTTCTGAAGCTTCTCTCACTCTTAATGTTGTTACCTAGACTAGAGCACAACCTTGCCTAATTGTGCACTCTTCCTGCAAACCAGCCATGCAGCCATTGCTGAAGAAGTAATGCATAATAAATACTATATAGCATAATAAATACTATATAGTCTGCTATACATATATAGCAGACTATAAAAAGTTTTGAAAAAACAATTTTTTTCCCCTGATGGTGGGCTGAGATGTCGACTTGAGCTAAAAAATATTTTCTTTAACTTTAAAACAAGTGTCTTACCCAATCTCTGTAATTTTTCTTCAGTTTTGAACACCATCTTCTGGGCTAGGTCTAAGGCTGTGTTTTGTATGGTTCTGTGCAGGGAGGTAAATCACAACCCAAACCTTTGGGCTTCTCTAGTTCCAACCCATTATTGTGCACTGCAAAGGAAGTAGAAGGTATTTACTAAAACATAATTCAGACTGTACAAGCCTCTCAGAACTTTTTGCAATTGCCACATGAAAAAGAGAGATTTTCTCAACCCTTAGTGTTTGATTTGTCTGTCAGTGGCCCAGGAAAGCTGAGACCCTTGGGCCTGACCAGCCTGTCAGTGTCCTCTTAGGGGGACCCTTCTCTGAATAGTCCTGCTGGGTCAGAGGCTGGTCTGACTGACTTGTCCAGGAGCACACACCAACAGCACAAGGGAGAAGCCTCAGCAGGTCACCCACATTATCCAAGCATGTTCCCTGCTGGACACTGCCTGTGAAGGACTCACTCTCACAGCTTATGGAATACCACTCTTTATTAAAAGAAAATTGTGACAGGTGAAAGCTTGATAGTATCTGTTGATGACAGTATCTGACTGCAAAGATGCACTCAAAGCAATGCAGAGACAAGCTCCAATACCCAATAAAAGCATTCAGACACAGAGTGTGGTTCTTACCCAAGAGGAGTGAGTCCCTATGGAGGAGGACACAAGTTCAGCTCATTGATGGATCCTAGCAATTACAATAACATTTTCCCTTACTTCTCCCCAGTCTCTACTTAGTTTTATACTATTTCTTCAGGTTTAGGTGGAGCTTGAGTCACCCCAGTCATGCATACCTTGGTTACTACTGATTGGTGTAACTCACTTTGCTCTTAAAGATACAGTCAATAAAACACAGAGCACAGGCACATTGAGGGGTGGTTGTACCTTGGAGGGGGTACCTTTGGGATGTAGGTGTGTGCTAATATTACAATTAGGTTGTAATAATGTAATTAGGTTGTAAAGCTCATCTGATGAGAGTGATTTCACCACAGCTGCTGCCTTGGCAACAGTACCTCTCCTCCTCTCCCCTGGCTGACAGGTGTTATGGGGTTTATCAGCTACACAGCCCCACTGAGCTCCCCTCCCTCCCTACGAGGATTCCAACAGAGCCTGGCTGTGGTGTCTCCACTCTGCTCCATGCTCCATTCCATCCCGTAGCAGGGGCTATGGTTGCAGATTGTATCCACATGGAATCACCACGGGAGAGGTTTCCAGTGTGCCAACCCCATTCCACCCAGGGAGCAGCAGCTGTATTTTACCCTATAATTTCTGTACATTTGTGACTTCTGTTGCAATGTGAATATAACCTCTCAGTTTCCTATAATTTCACCCCCAGCCATCTTTCCACTTTAATTAGTGAGGCTTTCTTAAAAACCAGCTAAATCTGGGAGCATGGAGTTTCACAGCCCTTTCATACAGGGCTTGTACCAGGCAGACCTTATAAAAAAGGCTTGACTAGGATGTAGCTTTGATATTTCAGTATGCCATATTAAGTAACTTTCAGAGCTTCTATCATTACTTAACGTGTGAGAGTATTTACTGAGTCTTTATTAGAAGTAGGTTTCCAGGTTTTTCTGCTTTTATCTTGCCACCTACAGTACATACTGAAGTCTAACTTGGAAGGAATTTTTTTGGCTTTATTCTCTAAGTGATCCAGTCCTAACAATGAGTCCATGATGATCAATTTAATTTAATTTATGTTTTGTCATAAACTGTTACCTTCTTGACTTGTGTGTTTAATATGCAGCCTCACTCAAAAGAGCTGTTGGATACATTTTAAATTGCTTTATGTGAGTCATTGTTCTAGAGGGAGCTTTTATTATGGATTGAATACCAAGGATGATACATTTACATGTATAAGATCAGATTCATGCTCTATTAGATTTACGCCTGTTTCCTAGGTGTGCCTATATTCACAAATATACATTTGCATTGGTATGCATACAGACTCACAGGGTCTTGGAGACAGAAGGATAAGAAGGAAACATTGGGATGCTGCCAAGAGAAACTACAGTATCTTTGGTCTGATTATTATTCATTATTTATTCCTGTTGCTGCATATGACAAGGTTGTTCACACACAGTTGTCCCCATCCTTGCACAGCCACTTAGGCTGCTTGCCTTTGTTCCATCCTAAAGCTGCAACTTAAGAACAACAGGATATGAGAGAGGAGGAGGAGGAGGAGGAAAGGTTGACTCTGGACCTGCTGAAATGTCAAAAAAAAAGCCCATCTAAAATAAAAAGCTGAATACCTACCAGCAGAAGAAACTATGTTTAACCTCCTGCAAGTACATGAGCAACTAATCAGGAAATAACCACAAACATGGTACAGGGAGAGCAGTTTATAAATAGGTGAGACTGGACTACAACAATTAGAAAAGTAGACCAGATCTAATTGGAGACCTTCCTGCTAGAGCCATAGAGGTTGGGATTAAGGCGTGTGTGTTTGCTTGTCTGTTTCTGGCAACTGCTTTATGCTGCTGGGGGCAGGCAGCACAAGCTGCTCAAGCATAAGGTCTTGGTGCATCTCGCCCCACCTTGCCATCTGCAGCATGTGTGGACATCTCTGAGTCAGTCACACTGAACTCCAGCTACACAGACAAGGCATTTTTGAGTTCAGTTTATCTGCTGGTTTTAGCTATCTGCTTTTAGATGAATGGTGCTGTGGTTGTGCCTTCTCCTCTCCGCTCCCTGCAGTAAGAACCCTCCTCCTAGGGACACCTTAGGGACACCTGCAGCACATGCTGAAGATGTCTGTGTTGGATCAAATGACTTTCAAGTGAGCTTTGGGAGCTGGCTGTGCTTTCTTTTGCCCTCAGTAAGCATGATATTACCTGTACTGCCAGCACTATAGAGAAAGGTTTGGTTTAGGGCAATGTACCTTGCATTTGCAGTAGGATATACCTGCACATGTGGCTGGTCACTACTGCTCTGCTGAGGGAAGCTGTCACCTGTGATGCAGTCATCCTGACAGGAAAAGTGCTTCCATGTGGGAACCGAGGACACCCCTCTGGATGCCCTGGGTGGCCCAAGCCGCTGGCAGGGGGCTCTGAGACCCTGGCATGCAGCCAAGGACACACGTGGGGTTTTGATCTTAGCCCGTGGAGCAAATTACCATCTCTGTATGAAGAATTACAAGCCACACACACAAGTTTAGGTATTGTAGTAGAAGTAGTCACGGAGTGAAAGGAAGGATTTTTGAGTGCTGTACAGGGGGTTTTAAGCCTTGTACGCAGGGGTCCAAGTTTTGTACATGGGGGTCAGGGGTTCTAAGATGGAGGGATTTGGGTGTGCCCTGTTCTCCTCCTTTCTCCTTCCCAGCCTCCATGTCTTTGGTGATGTTGGCACTCACAGATTGGTTTAGAGTAGAAAGTCACCATTCAATATAGATAGTAGGCATTGGGGAAAAAGTATAAACATGTAACACGTAATGTGTGATATAAAAGATGGCAGCAGCCCCTGGGAGGGCAGTGTGCCTTTGTCTGAGCTGCTGAACGGGCCACAGCAGCTCAGGAGAAGAATCTTTTAGATAACCAACAATAAACTACCTTGAGAACAGACAACAGAGGACTGCTGAGTCTTTCTTTGAAGGCACGGGTTGGAGGAGGGACTTTTCCATCTTTCGGGGTCACCCCAATCCGGGGCTGAGACCCCACACTTCCATTGCTACTTTTTCTGCTATCTGAGTGAATGTCAGCCAATGTGACAAAGCAGCTAGGATTTTTCCCTGGTATAAGATAAGCCTCTGACAGGAGTTGGCCCTGTTGCTGTGTCTGTGTGCAGGCTCAGATCTGGGACCTGTGGAAGCATCAGTGCAGGAATCTGCTGGCAGGATCCCAGGGGAATAAAGTAACATCAGGCATGAGATGGGTGAGGGATGAGTGGTAGAGTCCTTCAGAGAGTGAATCAGAAGTTTACACAGTGTAAACTTACTCCCAGAGTTAACTCCACAGGAAACTGCAATTTTGGATGTCTAAAGTTTGATCCTAGAAACCATGTACGCCTGAGAGCAAATGTAACTGATAAACACACTCAAGTAAACCAAATTGTCATGATTTGATTTAAATTATAAATTAAGTAAAAAAAAGTTCTTTCAAGTTAGTTTCTGATTTGTATGTTTTGCTATCTTGAGCTCTACCAATACACTTTTTTTCATTTTCAAATTCATCTTTTTCACCTCATCTGCTTGGGAAACTGTAACATTAAAACGGAACAAGGACAAACTTCATTTAAAAAGCAAGCTGTGTTTCACATCTACTGTCAATGACAATAGCCAGCTTTCGATGTGTAATTCTGATAGCATCAAAATGAGAAAGCCTGGCAGTGATGCCGTGCTTGGTAATTTTAGAAGGAGGTTTTGGAGCTTACTTTGGGCTTTCTGAACTATTTGAATTATTTACTGGCAGCCACAGGCGAGTGGCATTTTACAGTGTGTTAAAACCAAGCTTTGATATCTGAAAATAGCTCCTTTGGTACAGTGCTTGTCTTCCTTGATTCTCACATAAGCTGCATATCTATCATAGCTGAGTGATAAATGATAAGATTCTGCTGTTTTATATGCAGTGAAATGACAAGGTCAGTTTTAATTAAGCTGAGATCAAGCCCAGTCTGTATTGCACACTTCTGATTAGGTTACTTCAAATTAACATAAGTTTTTGGAGACTTCACTGAAGTCAGTGGTGTTAAACACCAGCTGTGCTGGCAGATAAGCGTGGGATATAAGAAGGAGATAGAATTCACATTGAAATTAGCACTTGGCACAATATAATTCTCTGATTGCAAACTATGCGAAGTTGCCTGCGCTAATTGGTTGATTTTATTTGAAGCAGATGTTGTTAGCTTTCCCACTAATGATCTGGAGAGAAATTTTTTTGAAAGAAATGCCATGTTAGGTTCTCTGCAGTATAATAAGCTAATTACAACTTTAAGTACTTGCAGTAATTAGCACAATGTGTATAAAGTGGTCCTGATCTTTTCACCCTGCTGTATTATTGTTAGGACATGTAAAAAAAAAAAACAAAAAAAGAGAGAGCTAGCTGGATTTAGTTTCCCCAGTCTAGCTTTTTGTTTTCCCAGACTTTAATAATAAGGCGATAATGAGCAAGACTTTTATCTCTTTTTTTAAGCACACCAAAAAGTTTTAAACCTTTCTCCTGTTTCACTCTGTCTTCTCTAAATCAGATCTGTTTAGTTTTATCTATCTCCATTGAGGTAAAGCCTTTCAGCATCTTAAAAATCCCATTAGTAAACTGTTCTGTGCAGCAACGGAGTGTTTGTTCTCTATTAACTTATTTAATCACTTGCCCATGGATTACCAAGATCCAAAGTATATCTGACCTATAGAAAGAAAACAAACAAACCCACCCTGGAAATTTCCTTCTTTCAAGAGCAATTGTGCTCCTTGTGGTTTGTACTGTCAGTGATTAAAAACTGCTGGCAGTCTGCAAAATAGATACAAGAAGACCTAGCAAGTGATCCTGCCTGCAGAAAGAAGGAAAACCAAAATGAGTTATATGAAAGCGGTGAATCAGATATTATCCTCATAATCCCTTCTGAAGTTCAGCATGACTGTTGCAGATGGTGGGTACACTCCAGAAATGGCTGTTCTGAGAATACAGTTTAATGAATATTTCAGTTTAGCTAGTGGTCTCCTGGCATGGTTTGGTGAAACCTGCTCTTCAGAGACCTCCACCAGCCATTTACACTGAAGATGCTTTCACTTCCCGGGAGAAGCGACTGGAAGCCAGATAGAACCATTTGCACAAATACGGTCACATTTCCCAGCTCCCTGGTTTTGTGGGCTAAGGGATGACACACTCGCTGGCTCGGACATGTTGTGCCATTTCAGGAACGCCTCCATGGCCCCAGCCACTCGTGTGACACACATGTGCTGCCAGAGACTGGTGCCATCAGGGTCCTCCTTGCCACCACCCGAGAGAAGGGCTGGGGGACTGTCCCTTTGGGTTTGTTTCCTGGCAAAATGATTTACTGCCTGGAACTGTAAGGGCAGACATTTCCAGGCAGCAGGAGCCTTCAGCAGGAGTTTTGTGGGGGGCTGTGGACAGAAACCTGTTTAGGTGGGCTGGGCTGAGCGGAGCTGTTTGCAGCCCTTGCACGATCCCGAGTGACTGCTCACAAAGATTGGCGCAGCAACAAAGAAGTGACAAAGTACAAAGCCCACAATGTCTTTTGGGCTGGCATGTGCAGGGATGTCCATGACACCTGGGGGGTAGAGCAGGAGGGAGCTGCTGATGGCACTGGACAGTATGACCAGATTCTTGCTCTCTGACAAAGGGCTTCAGGCCCCAGTGTTCCTTCCTTAGGTCCTTCTAACTGCAAGTCATATCTGTGAACATTGTTTTCCCTTGGTGCAGAACAGAAGAGTTTCAACCCATCATGTTTTTTTCCTTTTTTTTTTTTTTTTTTTTTTGCTTTTCTGTAATGAATTTTAAAAGAAATATGTCCTTTGCAATTAGGGCATGAGTTGAATGTCTACCTCTCTGTAAAGTGCACATAAAGAAGGTATTAAAAAACAAATCTTGTATTTATCATGGCATGCTTCACTGAGATATATTCCTGGGTTAGCAAAAATGGTACAAAGTTTAAAATACTCATTTGCTTCCAAAAAACGTGAGTGGAAAAAGGAAATATTTGTCATCATGGCAGTGGTGAGCTTTAAGGAAAACTCTTGAGTTAGCACTAAATCATCACTCAAAGTAAACCACAACTTGATTTCTGTAACTCCTTGAGACCAAATTAATTAATTTTATTGCCTTGGGCAAATCTTCTAGCTGTGGGTTTAAACTAAAGCAAACATGCTACTTCCCTTCAGTCTGAAGAATTGGCAAGTAAAGATTCTTTGTTATTTTAATCTCATGATTCAATCTCCTGCTGCATTAATTTGGTGATTTGACTAATTGGTGGTTTAACCTATTATTAATGTTCCTCCATTAATTTCCTGATGCAACTTTAATGACATCTTGATGTCACTATTGAATTAAAGACTGTTTAGTCTAAGAAAAAAAAGAAAAGTAAAGCAGTAGTTTTAGATGTTGTTATCTATTTGCTGAATTTTAATGTCTGTCTTAATTCGAATAAAAGTCTGTATGTTTTTAATATGCATTGGGCTTTAATCCTGAATAAAGCAATTCATTTTCCCAAGAATTTCTGTGGTTTTAACTGAAATAAACAGAGTCCATTACACTGTTCTAGGTTCTACTCCAAGGATGGCCTGCAATGCATGTAAAAGTCTCCATGTGGAAAAGCAACTTCTGGGTCAAGTTGTGGTGACCAGAAATATTCCCTCTGGACTACAGAGAAGCAACAAAGCAGAAACTTGAGTTCTTGGCTTTGCTACAGCTCATCCTCAGTCTCCACACAGGTCTCTTCATCTGGTTGTGCCTCACTGCCTGCTCTTGACCCACTTAAATGGGGATCTCTCTTCATTCCCTTCACCTTTTACATGTTTCATCTGTTTGTAATGTAAATTGTCAGAGCAGAGACAATTTTTCACCTGCATTTATGATCTCTAGAATTTTGGTTGGGATCTTGAAGGGCTGTATGGTGCACGTAACATAAGAGCAGCTGTGTAATTAAACCCAGGTAATACCAGGCACTGTGGAACCATAGTTATTTATAAACAGACACTAACAGAAAGAGTGACTCTACTGCTTCTGGAGCCTTGCAGCTACTCTTCTGAATCATATTTGCATCTCACCCAATCTGATGCAGAGAATCACAAGATGTGTTGACTGAAATGATAAGAAATGCCATGAGGTGAACAGTCATCTTGTTTTCTAGTTTGTTTAGCAGTGTAGTGCAGCTTGCAGGGGGATGAGCTGTGCAGCTTGGCCAGCAATAGATGTGGTGGCAATGCATGTCTGGCCATGCAGCACGCACGGGAAACATCTCCACATCCCTCTTTGGCCGAAGAGACACTAAGGTCAAGGCACTGTTACCTAGCAACTAATGAGAGCTGATTAATCCATTTGTGGGCACCACAGGCTGCAGTGATGTATGGGAGCCTTGTGCCTGCTTCTACTATTCGCTTAGCGGCAGGAAAAGCAAGTACCTACAACATCAGTACAACATCAGAAATGCTGACAACATCATCAGACGTGTAAATAGCTACAGCCAAAACTGACTGTCCATTTTCAATGCCAGCATCAGATTTTGAATTTCTAACTTTCGTTATTGTTTCTTTGAAGACTTGGTAGAGATGGGATTTATATGTGAAGGAAGCCAGATTGTAGATACAGGGCAATTTGGTTTTTCCAGAAAAGCAAACTTTAGGCTTTCCAGTGGGCTCCCTGTGAAAGCAAAGCTACCCCCAGTCTCCAGTGTATATTCCACAAATGCCTAATCAAACTAAAAGAAAGTGAAACTTTTCTGAAACCAATTCTTTTGAGTTTTAAGGACCCCTGAAGAGTTAAATAAAAATAGGGCATTTTATAATGCATCCACATGCTCCAAAAGGGCAGTACCTCACCCTGTCAATGTCTAATGAACTGTGCAGTTCCATATGATTTATCATTGCTGGTGTTCCACCAGGAATGATCAATAATATAGTCTATATAATTTCTTTTTTACTTCTAAATGCACCCAGCAGGGTAGAGAAACTTTATTAAATTGTTGGAAAAAAGTAGAAACACTTTCCATATTTTAACAGAGGAGACCGTAGCAGACTTGGTTTGCATTTTAAAGGCTTAAAGTCAAAAAGCAAAACTATCTTTCAAATACACTTTGCTGATTTAAAAAAAAAATCATTAAAAATATTAAGATTTTATATGTGAGAAAGAGACTTTTAAAGTGAATAGTTTTAGCAGAGGAGATAAAACTTTAAAGAATGTATTTTCCACTGTTCAGTTTAGACAAGAAAGCCCGAAAAGCAAAATCCCAGAGGCTCCAAGACCAGTAACAAGCAGCAAAGTTTGGCTGAGACTCAGATGAAGTAAAATGTTGGTTTTTTCCATGCCCTTCATCTTCCCGCTCCCTCAAATGCCTTGCATGAGACCTTCCATTTTCAGGCATTAGTTTTACATTCTTTCACCAGCTTAAGGGTGTAATGGAGAGCAAAATTATCTCCCCTGAAATGACCAAATTGGTTTGCAGACAGAAGTGAAGAAAGAAGGCCAATTCTCTTGCTGTAACCAGACCAATCTGAGGTATAATACATTTTTTGCCTGTCCCTATCATGATTGCTTACTCTTCTCAATCTTGTTTATTCTGAGAAAATTGTGCTGGAGAAATTTCCTTCTGATTAGTGATTAGACACAAAAGGAAATGTGGACTGCCCTACCCACTCATTCAATTTCCTTTGTGCTAGGCTGTTACCAACACTTATGCTTTCTAACCAGATGTTCCTGAGAAGCTCTTTCTTCTGCGCTATATTCAAACTCCCTAAATAACACAGGGGTCAGAAGTTTGCCCCTTGACCAAGGGTGCTTTGGAGCTGGAAATGTGTTCTCTGAATTGCTTTTCTAAATCTCTGTGAGCTGTGTGGGAAATGGCTGATGCTGGCTGAGGCACATTTGATAATGCCTGCTGCACAGACCTGGCAAAGGAGCGAGGACCTCAGACCACAATGTCAGAACATGTCAGTCAGAGTATGGGGGCACACCAGGCTGTCTTCTGCAAGTGTATTTAAAGGGCTAAAAATTAGCGTAGAAAAGGTATAAATTAGGGTATTTAAATTAGGGTATTTGGGGTATTATAAATTAGGGTATTTAAACCCTAATTTATCTCTGGTGCTTGGGAGGGGCAGCTGAATGGTCAAAAGTATGAGGATGTACAGCGGGTTTTTCAAGCAAAGGAAGATACCTTTTACATATTGTTTAAACACTCTTACCCTCCTCTCCTACCTCTCCATAACTGTCTCCACAGCTCTCCCCCACACAGATAGCAAACATGGCAGAATGGCCTCTAAAGCCTTTACAAGAAGGAAGAAGCACCTCCACTGTAACTCCCACCAAATTTAAAATGTGTGGGTTTTTTTTCATTTTTATTTTTAAGAGTAGAAAAGAAGGGAAAAGAAGCTTCAGTTTTGTTCCTGATGTATTGAATGGCTTGTGTTGGAAGGGACCCTAAAGATCATCTATCTCCAATATACAAGAGGACATTCACCTGAGAGGCAATTGTGCATATGCTGTTTGGCACATTTTACTTTTTTACCTTCCACAGCACACAAATGTTCCTGGAGGCAGGTTAAAGGTGTTTAAAAACCCAGCTCTTAGGGAAACCATGTTGGAGGGAGCAGAGAGTGGATGACAAAAGAGACATGACAAGCCTGGACTGTGTTGTGTAATTAGATTCTTTTCTTCACAGGTTATTTATCTGCCCTTGCTCACTTCTTTCCTAAGTCCAGGCCTGCCTTTCTCTGTGGTCCTTACCGTTCAATCATCTCACCCAAGTTTCCCAGTTCTCCACCATGAACTGATGCTCCTCTCCAGCTTCAGAAGTGGGGAAGGGGTGAAGCAGTCCCCCACTGTGAGCATTCAGAAGCCACTTGCAAAGGATTTGGATTCCAATTTACAAAGATCCGTGACCACTACAACCTGTTTAAAGGTAATTTAAACGTACCTACAAAGGAAAAAGAAAGTATATTAAGAACATCTTTCTGTGCTCTGGGAGTTGCAGGGCAGCAAATGGAGAGCTGTGGGCAGTGCCTGGTCTGTCATGTTTCCCACCTGGGAAGAGGTAAAAAAGTCAGGGCTGTGGAGGAGGAGGATGCTCCAGTTAACACAGGGAATGCATTTCTGTTAGAAGCAAAACTAAACCTCCAGATTTTCAACCTAATTTAATCTTATAACAAATTCTAAAGTGTCAGCATCTGAGGCCCCGAGTCCCAGAAAAAAGCAAAAGAATCAGAATTTAGAAGTTTTTGTTGCTCTTACTCACGGATTGTTAACTTGAATGAAATATCTCCTTGGGCCTCAGTTATCTGTACAAGTAACTGAACAAAGTTGCTTCTACAACCTCTTTTCAGGACATACATCAATTTCATAGGTGGCATGAGAGTGTTTAAAATTGGAATGAAGAAGGATAGCAGCACTTTTGTTGTCCAATATGTGACTTGCACTAAGAGCCCTCTCTTCCCAAACAAACTGGATTCTGGTCTGTGCCTGTCTGGGGTATGTATTTGCTGTCTGAGGTTGCTTGGTGCTGCAGTTACAGCAGCTATTTAACAGCTTTCTTAAGTGTACTTCATCTATTTTTCTTCTGCTGCCAATATCTGCTAAGAATAATGCTCAGAACAGCTTACACAAGCACAGAGCAGGCCCATTTCCTACTTAGAAGAGTGCACTGGTAAAGGTCACTTTATTCTCTGAACGGCTTGGAGCTGGTCCTTAGCCTCATGGTGCTGGGAGCAATGTTCCAGGCGGGGCCATTTCAGCAGGAATCTGGTGTCTACACTGAGCTGTTACAAGCAGCACACTTAGCAAAGGTGTCGGAATCCAGGACATCCCTCTGGGTGCCCTGGATGGCCAGAGCTGCTGGCAGGGGGCTCTGAGACCCTGGCATGCAGCCAAGGACACACGTGGGGTTTTGATCTTAGCCCGTGGAGCAAATTACCAACTCTGTATGAAGAATTACAAGCCACACACACAAGTTTAGGTATTGTAGTAGAAGTAGTCACGGAGTGAAAGGAAGGATTTTTGAGTGCTGTACAGGGGGGTTTGAAGCCTTGTACGCAGGGGTCCAAGTTTTGTACATGGGGGTCAGGGGTTCTAAGATGGAGGGATTTGGGTGTGCCCTGTCCTCCTCCTTTCTCCTTCCCAGCCTCCATGTCTTTGGTGGTGTTGGCACTCACAGATTGGTTTAGAGTAGAAAGTCACCATTCAATATAGATAGTAGGCATTGGGGAAAAGGTATAAACATGTAACACGTAATGTGTGATATAAAAGATGGCAGCAGCCCCTGGGAGGGCAGTGTGCCTTTGTCTGAGCTGCTGAACGGGCCACAGCAGCTCAGGAGAAGAATCTTTTAGATAACCAACAATAAAAAACCTAGAGAACAGACAACAGAGGACCACTGAGTCTTTGAAGGCACGGGTTGGAGGAGAGACTTTTCCATCTTTTGGGGTCACCCCAATCTGTGGCAGGAGACCCGACACAAAGGAAGCACTTGCTTCTTTCCTGGGGAATAAGAAATACCCTGCCTTAACAGGCAAGAGAAGTCTTCACCATGGACTAGAAGGGGATCACCAAAGCCTGGTTCACCTGTGGTGAAGACAGAGTTTAAATTATGGGCATACAGTGTGTTGCTCCTTGTTATGCCAACAGAAATTTGCTCTGAGTTTGGAGAGCCATCAGCTTCTCCTGAGTCATCTCAGACCACCACAGTATGCACTTCCAGCTTCCCTCTAGCACTCCCACATGCTGGGGACTTACCAAAACTTGGTGGGGACTAACATTGTGTACGTACTGCCTGCGATGATCCCACTCACCCCGTGACAGGTGTGGTCTCTCTGCTGTGTTGTTCTCCTTTCTTGCACCTCTTTTGCTTTGTGCTTGTACCGTACATCTTCCTCAAAACCTGGCTCTGTAAAACAAAAATAACAGCTTTGTTTTACTGACAGGGCAGCTGGTAGGTTTTTAACCACAGTTTGTTTTTATTGAATGTCAGTCACTGATATGAGTTCATCTAACTTTGCCTTCCTTCTCAGCACCGCAATCTGTTCTTCTTTGTAAAATATTGATAAATTTTTAGAAAAGGGAGCCAAAATCAATTAAAACCAAACAATTTTTGACACTTTTGGTTTTCTGCAGTGGTATTGGTTAATCACATATTCATAAATACTCTAACATACAGGTCAGAAAGATGACATTAAAATTTAATGCACTTGGGAAAAATAAATTTAAAAGGTCTGCTGGAGAGGGTTTGCCATAGTTCTCTTCCTGCAGTCTGTCAGAGGATGCATAAACCTGTGACCTTTTTTGTACAAAATTACAATATATCTCTTCTATCTAAAGCTGGATAATTACAAGGTTACATAGTCCCTTGGCAGGCTGAAGAAAAGGTTACTCTCATTTTCATCCAAAGGCTTTGGAGTAATGCTGTGTGCTGGAAAGGTGTACAGTCATTTAATCCAGTGTGAATGGAGAGGAGGGATGGTGCCTCTTGCCATTGCTGCTCAGTTACTAACAGAATGACAACCCTGAATTTATGTTTTAGTTAGCACTGTCATTCCTCTTACACACACAGCATCCTGTGTGCTGGTTTGT
Organism: Motacilla alba alba; assembly: GCF_015832195.1. NCBI lineage: Eukaryota > Metazoa > Chordata > Aves > Passeriformes > Motacillidae > Motacilla > Motacilla alba. The sequence continues at coordinate 111,744,596 of NC_052016.1, forward strand.
TTTCAGGGATTAGCTGGAGCCAGTGCTCAGTGATTCCTACCAACATCTTCAGGGTGCACCCACCAGTTTCTTCAGGATTTACACTATAATATTTTGAGGGAACTGCCTAAGACTGGTTGGGAAGATAAACTGAATGAGAAACTGTACAGTGCAGACACACTGGGTATCTGCCAGGTGGCAGAAAGATGAATCAGTCTGCCCTGGGTAACCAGTGGGATTGAGCCTGGGAATTTCCTTTGATCCTTGTCTGGGAGGTGTACCCAGTCCTTTTGCCTTCAGCATCAAAGCTGAAACCTGATGACGAGTATGCAAGGGATAACTTTACCCAGCCCAGTCACAGCCACTTCAAAGGGTGCCAGTCAGACTTGAGGACTCAAGCTGAGTCTGGTGCTTTGCTCCAGACCTAATCCTGACTAAAACAATCAAATAAAAGATGGGGAGTGAGTTGGCCATGTCTGTCTCCAAGGAGGAATCTGTTGCAGAATGGTGAGCAGGTACAGGCCCCCGTGTGCTGCTGAACAGCTGGCAAAGGCACAGCTACAGCAACTGTGGACTTTTGGATGGGAAATGAACAGGAAGTGATGGATGTAGCAACAGCTGTAGATATAAAAGTGTGTACAGATATTAAGTGCTGCTGCAAATTACAAAAAGCAGAAAGTTAAGGTTTAAAGGCCTTAAATTCATCAGTGCACCCACAGCCAATTTAATTGATCCCTGTTACAACAATGCCAGCCACCATATATGATGGATTCCTCATTATGATCTGTGATGTTACCACACTTTGCTGCCATGGTGAAGGTGACTCTTTGTCCAAAGCCTGGACTCTTGGTCCTCCTTCTTTATCTTGCCACAGCATGGAGGTTAGTGAGCTCACAAAAGTAGTTTTGTGAAAGACAAGAAATACCCCAGAGATTCTGCAGCTATTACATCCAATTCACTGCAGACTAGAATATCATGGAGCACCTGTGACAGTCCTGTGAGGGCTGAATTTGTTTTTGGGCAGACCTGGCTGCCCTTTAGTCTGGGCTTGTGACAAAACTACTGGTCTGTATGGACCAGCATGCCAGGCAGCATTCTGTGCAGTGTTGTGGTCCTAAGGTCTTGAAACACTATTTAACACTTAACACAATTAGCAAGACTAATAATAAAAAATGCTTGGAAAGCATTCAGAAAAAAATATAAAAAAGCAAAAAAAAAATTAGAAAGAAAAAAAGAAATGATAACATCATTTCCCTGGACATTTTCTTGGTATTTTCTTCTCATGACCCATCACCCGTCCTGTGGGGAAGTCAAGGTACTGGTGCCCTGCACTAAGGGGGATGCCCACTGGATGTCATGATTGCTCCACAAAAGTGCAAACACAGTGTAATTTATCTAGCAGTCAAAATGTTATTCCTGAGAGGAAGCAATTTTAGGATGTACGTTTTGTGTAGTTACTCTCTTTCTCTGTTTCAGCCCCTCATCTGTACACACCCATAAATCCTCGGATTTCTTGAACTGTGCAGACTCAGTAAGCCACAGCTAAACCCTGTGTCTGCTAGGTTTATATGCGAATTGTGTGGAACAAAAAATGACTGAAAGTTATCCAAATAAATTATATAGGAAAAGACTCTTGTCACTGATTTTAGAAAAAGTCAGTCACCCACATAACTTTGAAAATCATGGTCTTATTGCCATGATTAATGAGAGAGAGGTAGAGTCTGTAATTGCAATCAAATAGATTCAATCACTTAATTCAGTGATTAATGAGATCAAGAAATTGTATGTGGGGTCATCTCAGCTTTAGACTCCTGCGCTGCCTGTAAGTTCTTTACAGAGGGAAAGCAAATAAAAAATGAAACAAACAAAAAAAATGTACTATTCCTCTGCCAAAAAACTCTTCTCCAACCATCTGAATTCATAGTACACGGAAAATATGACTGCAAATACCTACATTCTGCAAATGTCAGTAGTGGCTAGCTCTTGTTTTAATTTACTATTTAAATGTATTAAACATGAAAGGAATCTTGTTAAATGTCATAATCATAATGACAATCCAAATGAAATTAACTAGAAGAGTAAATTAGATTCAGAGGCCAAGCAGGAAGTAAAATGAGTCATGGGGAAGGGAGGAACCCCCAGACTCTGCACGGCTTGGATTACAGTCTTAAATGTCATGTGGAAATGAATGCAGTGCTAATGTTCTCATATTCAAGGGCAGGTTATTTGCTCAGTCTCCAGAAGGCAAGCTTTTGTATTTTTCTTGAAGGGTTAGGCAAATCTGTGGGCTAGGCAAACCCAGAAACTGTGCAGCAGCATGGTGCTACCTGAATGGCAAGCACACAAAGACTGTTTGCATTAACAGAGATTAATTTGTAGAAATGAGGCTGACAGATATGCAGAAATCATGATTCATAGAATCATAAAATCTTTTGGTTTGGAAAAGACTTGTAGGGTCATTAAGTCCAACTCTTAACCCAGCACTGCCAAATCTACAACTAAACCATGGCCCCAGGTGCCACATCCAGGTGTTTTTTGAACACTTCCAGGGATGGTGACTCCATCAGTTCCCTGGGCAGCCTGTTTCAATGCTTGACAACCATTTTTGTGAAGAAATTTTTCCTAATTCCCTGTCTAAATCTCCTGTGGTGCAACTTAAGGCTGGTTCCCCTTGTCCTATTGCTTGTTACTTGGGAGAAGAGACTGCCCTGATCTCACTGCAACCTCCTTTCAGGCAGCTGTAGAGAGCAGTAAGGTCCCCCCTGAACTGCCTTTTCTCCCAGCTAAGCATCCCCAGCTCCCTCAGCTGCTCTTCATAAAACTCATTCTCCAGACCCTTCACCAGTTCCATTGCCCTCCCCTGGATATGTTCCAGCACCTCAATGTCTTCCTTGTAGGGTGGGGCTGAAAACTGGACACAGGATTTGAGGTACTGCCTTACAGGTGCTGAGTGTAGGGAGACAACCTTTTCCCTGCTGGCCCCCCTGTTTCTGATAGAGCCCTCTGATTTCCAGTATCAAAACAGCTGATACTCACATGTGACCAGAAGGCATAAATGAAGTGAAAAGAAATGCATCTGTGAACAGGATAAATAAATTGTTATGTAGAAGAGACAATTTAGTCCTTTTCTTCTCTGTCTCTGGCCTTATTTTTCTGAAATGTTGATGGAGGCAGCTCCATGATGATCCTCTGTGTATAGATTGACCATGCCTACCAACACTGCCATCTCCAGTAACAGCACTTAGAGAGTTCAACAACAGAGATTTTCCTTATTGGTCCACCTCATATAGTTGTATGTGTTGCAATTTTTATGGACTGTCCAGGTACATATTCTTTGATCAAAGATATTTCTCAAGATCAGCTTTCTGGTTTGCATTCTACTGTCGCAAATATTCAGCAAAGGACAACTTCAGATTATGATTATGTTATGTCTTTTCTGTCACTCTATCAAGTAATATCTTATGACTATTTGTAGTAGGAGGAGGTCAGAGAAAAGGTACAATATTAACTTATAGCTTGCAGATAACTTGAGAATACTTCAAGGGTCTCAAAATGTAATTTAAGGATTATGTTAGTTAAAACAAGGAAAGGCCTTACCGTTTCAAAAGTATGCATCATATAAATGTTATTCCTATCTTGTCCTGCTCTCCCATTAACTTGCAATTCATATTACATCTTCTCTGATCTTTGTCCCTTTTTTTTTTTCAGTTTCAACATGAACTATTATGAAAGACTAAATGAGAATAGCAGGTTCATCAAGTGAAAGTGACTCTTAAATGCTTAGATTTTTGGTGGATGATTTATATTTTACAACACAGCTCTGGAGGGCACTAAAGCCAGGAGCAATTGCTGTGCAGTTTAATGATTTGACTATTTTGCCCTTGCTTTGAACACAGCAGATGAGTTTCTTTGTCACAGGAAGCAGAAAGAAGCAGTTCAGCTGGGATGGTCCAGGTATGAAGCAAAGACCTGTTGTCCTTCAGGATGCAGCTGATGGTCTGTAGTGTCTGTGCCTCTCAACAGCTCTGTCCCCTCATGGGTCCATCCCATTTGATTTGGGATGGAGTGGTTGGGAAAGCTGTGAGTGAACCAGTGGTTTTGTGCTACGCTGTAGTGATGTTTTCTGCTTGATTTCATTCTCTTCCTCCTCTTCCTTACTGTCTTTTTTGCCTTTCTGACTACTGAACATTGAGCTGACATTTCAGGAAATTATCCAGAGTTATTCTGAGACCTCTTTCATGAATTGTTAATGTAGAGCCCATCATTGCATATGTATAGTTAGGATCATTATTTTGCCATGTGCATTACTTTGCATTTATTGACATTGAATCTCTTCTGCCATTATTGTTGCTCCACCATGAGAGCTTTCTGCACGTATTTGAGGTCAGTCTTATGTTTGATTTTTCTGAATGCTTTTTTAGCAGCTGAATATTTGCCACCTCACTAGAAGAGATTCATTGCATTAATAGTGATGAACAGGCTTCTGCTGTTCATTTATGAATAAAGGGTGAACAGAGCTGGCTGTAGCCCTGAAACTGACTCCCTGTGGGACAACCTCCCTCCACTGTAAGAACTGACCAGCCACAATTTTTGACTGCTCAGCTTTTAAAGTGACAGTTATTAATTAGTAGACTCTCTCTTTCTTTTCTTCCATGACAGCTTAATATCTTTAAGAGTGTTAAATGTCCAAACTTTTCAAAAGCTTTTGGGAAATTCAGGAGTGTGATATAACCATGTCACTCCGCACCACATGCTCACTGATTTCTTAACAGAGCATCTCTAGCTTTTTGAGGTACCTCTTTCCCATAAAAAGCCATGTTGGATCTGACTTTTCTCCACTATATCTATGTGCTGTTTATGACAAAACTACCACTATTCAGTTCACTGTGCCATTCAGGCTCAGTGCACGGGAGCTGTCACCATCAGTACAGCTCTTAGAAATCACGGTCCCATGCTGTGCCTTTTCTTTCTCCTCTACAGATAACCTTCTAAACCAGAGATTAAATACCAAGCTTCATAGTTTAGCAGTGTTATACCTCTGCTCCTTCACCCTGGAGACCATCTGATCCTCTCAATTTCTTATGATTCTTTCAATTTCTTCACCACACTGTGGGTTGGGATTGTTCCCTGGTCTCATCCTCATGAGGAAAGGCTTTGGTGTCAATGAATCCCATAGCTCCTATAGGAGGAACACCCTGAGGAAGAATTAATAAGGCTTTTTTCCTTCAAATTCATCTTCCCTGCATGCTCCTTTTAGATGTAAGTAGGACGTTTCAGCCTGGCTTCTTCACTGCCAGATTTCCAGGTAAAGTTGTTTGGGAAAGTTAGTATTTTTAATTTTTTTACTTCTTTAAAAAATCTTTTTTCCTATTAATTTAGACATGTACAAGGTTTTACAGGCAACTTCTTAACATTCAAGCTGTTTTTAAATTTTTCTCATTTGGTCCTTTTTATTTTTTTAAGGTTGCTTTTTACCTCTAATGGCAGCATTTTACTCTGACTTTGAACACTCTGGCCTTTTACTGCGGTTAGATGGTAATCTTATATCTTTTCTCATGGCAGTGCATTTTGAGTCTTTAATGGGCAATCTGCAAAGAATTCCTACCTATGTTTTGTGCCTCTGCCAGTCCATTGAACTACCTGCTGTGTAGCCTTCTCATTCTCCCCTCTTTGAAATGAAATACTCCTAGGAGCTTGAATGAAATACTCCTAGGAGATTTCTGTACTTTGAGTATCTTTTATGTACCTTGCAGTTACTACCCTAGGGTGGTTGTTTGATTGATGTCATGGGACAGCTTCTGTGCCTTGGGTTAAAATGTTGACAAGAGAGAATTGGCATGGCTGATCACTTGGTTCAAGAAGTCAGGCTTCATGCTGCTTAATAATCTGTCTGCAGCATCTTCCTCTTGTATGAATTTTCCTAGGTCATAAGGGGCCAGACTCAACAGTTTTTACTACTCTTCCTCAGGTGGGTTGGCCCTGGCCAGCAGACAAATACCCACCCAACATCTCTCTTAATCTCCTGTTTCGTGGGGTTGGGGCTGGGGAGAGGGGAAACACAAGGAAGGTCAGAAGACCCACGGGTGAAGATAATAGTTTAACAGGGAGAGGAAAAGCTGAGTGCACAAGCAAAGCAAAAGGCAGAATTCATTCAGGACTTTCCATAGGTACGCAGATATCCAGTCATTCTGAGAAAAGCAGGTCTTTAGCATCTGCAATTTTTTAGTAAGATGAACAATGTAACAACAAATGTCTTCCCTTTGTACTTTCTTTCTTGAGCTTTTATTGCTGGCAATGCAGCCATATGGTGAGAAATATTCCTGTGGTCATTTCATGCCAGCCGTCCTGCCTGTGCCCTCTCTCAGCCTCTTGCCCACTCCCAGCCTACTCTGGGGAGAAGGAGAAGAGACACTTGACACTGTGCAAGCACTGTTTCAGCAGCAGCCCAAACACTGGTGTGTTATCAGGACTGCTTTAGCCACAAACCCAAAGCAGAGCATCATACTGACTGCTGGGAACAAAGCTGAGTTCCTCCCAGGCAGACCCAGTACAGTCTCCACCCCTGGCTGCAGATCATTTGCACCACAGCCAGCAGGCACTGATGTGCTGGCACCAGCCCCTGTGGGTTAACTCTGTGCTGCCAGTTGTTTTGTTTCCATTGCCACCCCCACAGGGGGTTTGCCCTTGGGGTCACTATGGGAGTAGAGCACTGGCCACTCTTCTGTAAGTCCAGCTGGATGTCCCTCACTTCTGCAAAATTCCTTGGCCCTCTTTCTCCTTTGGTAGCTTTGATAACTTGTCATGTTAGGCTCCACACAGCAGTTTTCCACTTTCCATGGTTTTCTGTAACATGACAGGATCTGTCGGTAAACAGAGCACAGAGACTTTCACCTTTAGGTGTTTCCAGGACTGGTGGGTAGAAATGTGTTCCAGTGTGTCTTCATGTGAGGAAAGGTTCCCCATATGGAGAGTAATGGGAATGAAAATGAAGAACTGAACTATACCTTTACATGCATCTTCTTCCTGGGGAGAAATGGGAGACTTTGAGAGACAAGAAAGTCCCTCAGGAAGGGAAACACTTGTGCCATCAGTATAAAGGCCAAGGAGTTCTGTATTCTCTGCAGCAAATCCTTGAATGCTGATCGCCATTCATGAGGCAAAAATCACATCAGGGATATTTATACAGTGTGGGGGATACAGGTTGTGGCTGTGTGTTTTACATGACTATTCCAAGATCTACAGTATCAGACAGTGTGAGCACAGAGGTAAAGACACTCCTGCAAATACTGGGGTAACTGCTCTGCCTTGTCTGAAAGAGAAAGCGTGCCCTGCAACCTGCCATATGTGAAGGGCTGACACGTGGAAAATAATAGCTGTCAGTTCTTTTTATCGGGGGGTTATTTGTATATATTTATGTTTTTAAAGAATTGGAGCATTTTGTCCTTTTTCAGAGGCAATCACTTGAACAAGAATGTATTTGTCTAGGCTGTGAGATCCAACTGCAACCTGGAGTCAGCAGGCAGCCTTTCAGGTTTAGGAAAAATCAGAATGTAGAGGTCATGTCTCAATTTTTCATCCTTTAGAGTTACAAAAACACTAAGTTTCTTTCACCCACCAAGATAGCTTCTGACTGAAAAAGGCTGGTTGTTACATGCCAAAGAATTGCTTTGGCTTTGGAAATAGAAAATTCAGTAATACTTAGCATAAATCCACTCATCTGGACCCAGAAGCGATTTAAGGGTATGTCCACTGAAGGCAAAGAATACAACATGGGCAAGTAGTTCACCTTTTGAACATTATCCTTCAAACAGTCCAACTTATGAAGATATTTGCTATTTATATCATTACCAGAGGATGGAAGGGAAAAAATACATTAAAGTTATACATGAAAAGCAGGTCTGGATGCAATCTAAACTCTCACCTAAATTAAAGATTAATTTCTTCTGACACAGGCACTCATACAAATGTGGTGTGATGCTTAGGCCAGCAGATCACAAGTTTAGCAGCCAGCACATGGCTATCTGGGGTATTTAGTGGTTAGCTGATATCAGGAGTAGTGAGTGACAAATGGGCAGTGTCAGAACAGTCTGTTGACAGGCATGGAAGTAAACAGGAGGGTTGCTCTGCTGTACACCCATGTGTTGTTGGAATCTTTGCCTGTTGAACTAAACAGGAGCAGGCATTGGGCTGAGCCTCTGAGACACAGCCATCCTCACTGATACATGGCTGGCTTTGCTTTAGCATCTGGATTTTTCTTTCCTTTATTGACAAACAGAAAGCCTGTCTTGGGGCTGAAGACTCAGATGAGACATTTTGAAGTCTGGGCACTGCACTGCTGAACTGAGCAAAAACATTTTGAATAGTGAGACCCCGGTACATCTAACATCCTCCAAAACACATCATCCTCACAAGTGAGTGTAGAGAATTGCTGTACCTCTGGAATATGGGAAAGTAAAACACAGAGAAGACACAGACATTTTATCCAAAACAAATGGGCTGAAGAACAAAATTGCTCATCAGAGTAATCAACTTTAAAGAGTCCTTTTCTTGATCTCAGTCTTTGTTCAATTATTGCACTTAGGTAATTTTAAAGACATCAGCGTAACTATTTTATGCCTGCTTTTGTTAATTTTCTTTAAGTACAGTAAAATAACATTTTATTGCTTGCACAATTCCCTGATCAATTGCATTTTCTTTGTCACACTTGCTTGGCAAGTAAAACTGCCTGAGCTGTGATGGTTGGGTAAATTAGTATCATTCACAAGCTCATTTTGCACTTTGGATTGTCAAATGTGGTTTGACTAAGAAAACTTCTTCCCTGTTGTTGTTGTTGGATGTGGGATGTGGGAGGAATGGAAAAGATGTGTAAATTTTTGTAATGAAAGAGTGAGACACACTTTTGAATGTCTGTCTTATATATGTTGATAAAACCTGCAGACACAAATCAGCTTCTGACTGTGATTTCACTAGTGTGCCACAACTTCCCACGTGGTCTAATGACTAAGCACAAAGGGAATATTAGGCCTATTGATTTACATCTTATTTAACAAAACAAAAAAATATTGGTGACAATGTGCAATTCCAGAGGGAGTGTTAGGAAAGAAAGAAACTACAGGCAGGAAGGAGGGTGGGATTCTCGAACATTTGTGTTGCACAATGCCAGGGATTTAAATGAGGGGTGTCTCAGATTAACCTGTAAGGCAAGCTCTCTCTGGAGGTTTGATGCCCTGTTGTCAAGGCCTTGGGATCTTCAGGAGAGGACAGCAGCTCCCCTGCTCCCTGCCTGAGCTCTCCCTGCAAACCCAGGGCATGGATGATGGGGGGGCATTGGCTTGCTCTGCAGTCTCCAGCATTGCAGCCAAAATGCAGCTCAGTGCACAATGTGGCTGTGAGATCACCCTGGCAGGTGCTCCAGAGCCCTGTGCTTATGTGGCCTGAAGGGATCCAGTTCAGAAATTTAAATTCTCTCATTAGCCTATGGAATTTCTGTGAGTTTAACTGGCAAACACAGGTTAGATATTTGCCTTACACAGAGTAACAATCTCCACAGAAGTAAAACAGATTTATCTTCCTAAAAAGTCCAGCATTGGACAACTTTAGGTGTATATGCTGACATCTGATATAGAGGCATTCTGTTTGGAGTCACACAGAGACACAAAACTTGGATTGTGGAAAATAAGATCCAAAACTCTGGCCTGGGACACTTCCAACTGATGAAACACTGTGAGTACAGAGATGGGGGAGGCAGCCTTACGAGTGTAGGATTATGATTGTGAAAGCTCATATTTTTTATGCCACTGGTGCCATTCCTGAAATAAATATTTGTTTTTAAAGGCAACTAACAGAGAAAACACATGCAACTGAAAAATTGCCCATTAACTATTGTGTGTAGGTTAGAAGGGTTCAGCTGCATTTCCTTCTGTGCAGTCAGGGGTAATATTGGTGTGATAGAAAAAGGCAGAAAGATGTACCTATTAATGATTATCAAAGGGCAGAATTTTAGATCTTACAACTGACAAGGGCTCCTGAAGTCTGCTAATTAAACCATCTGAAGATTTGATCAAAGGCATTTAATGCGGAGATTGCTTAGCAAGATGCAGATAATTAGATGAAGGCTACTAATGATTTACTTCTGCAAAGTGTAACCTAGCACTGCTGTCTGAAAAATGACATTTCCTGCAAATCCTGTGGTTCGTGTTCCTTGGTGTAACAGCCTAATTGTCAAATAGCAAGTGCAGATCAGGCCAAGAACATGCCTCATATTCTGCTTCACAGTTAATATAGACAGTTTAAGCTGGAGAACCCTGGTGATGTAGGTTAAGAAGGGATGGATATCTTTTCAAAGAGACAGAGTGCTCTTCACTGGCTGAAGAGATGCCTCAGTTTGTGTGCCTGGAGCTAAGTGAGATGATTTCTACTGCTAGCAGGGGCTGTAGCTGGGACTGAATCAGCGCAAATAGCTTTGCCTGAAGTTCTGTCACTGCCTCCCGTGGCTGCCACCTTCACATCAGACTCTGGGTCTTGCTCTTCCTTTTGCAGTGCCATGTGCTTCCCAAGCCTTAGAGCTGAATTCCCTCTCCCAGATACCCCTCTCCTCTGGAGAAGATAGATCACCTCTGCACCCCACAGAGTTCTCCTTCTGAGGCAGAGGGCAGCTCTTCCTCCACCAGGGTCTCTTGGGGATGGATTTGTGGGTTAGTTTTGCTTCCCACAGGAGCAGGAGGTCAAGTTGTCTGCTTGCTTCCTAAACAAGTACTCTGCTGACTGGATTACGAGGTGAGGCTCTACTCTTTAAGAGGCTTAGAAAGAGCTTGAGGGCATTTTCCAGGTGAGCTGCTGCTGCTGCTGCTGTTGCTGAAATCTGGCAGGCTGTCACTGCTGCTTGTATGCAGGCCTGGGCTCTGCTGAGATGATTGTTTCTGTCAAGGTGTACGTGACACTTGGCATTCCTGCTGGCAGAAATCCTGTGCTAGGGGAATTCTGTGAGTAGCAATGCAGGCATTCTGAGAAATTTAAATGAAAGCTAATTTAGGTAGAAGGTGGCCTGAGGTTTCAGATTCATACATCACGTAAATCTAACCCCTATTGTTGTACTGGTTTAAACATTCCCTTCTAAAACATCTTAGTAAGTTTTTAATTCTTTCTTAACCATTTTTAACTGTAATATGAGGTGTGATTAAGCTTTGTCCATTTTCCTCCAAAAAACAGCTCCATGCAGAAAATTCCCATAAATTATCCAAAGCAGAAGCAGTCCTCAGCCTTAATTGCAGTATTCATTACACACTTACACCATCATAAAAGCTCCTCGGATTTAGTGAAAGTCAAGAATTCTTTTTTTGTTCATAATTTTAACATGCATCCTGAGGGAAGCTTCTGTGGAGAGGCAGCAGGCTCTGAGATGAGCTGTGGCTGTTGCTGAGCATTACAAAGCAGCTGAGACCTCCTCCTGCCAGTTTGGGCCCTGCTCATCTGCTGCCCTTGCTTGCTCTCAGAGTTCACCTTACTGACACCAGCGCACTTCTCCAAGCTCTGAACCCACCTCTGGGGCCAGTGCCAAACAGGCAGACACTTTGCTGTGACCCAGAAACCGAGTGAACTTTTTGTCAGTCCAGGAGGCTGGATCTTGCACGGTGCCCCATGGGTCAGACCCTGATAGTGAGGTGAGGGAGGAGAGAGGAGCATGAGTGCATCGCCAAAATCCTCAGGGCAACTGGGCTCAATGGCTGCATTTTTGTGGTGTCCACAGCTCCTCTCTCTGCCCCACATCACCTGGGTGAGGGGTCTGGGCCAGAAACCGAAATGTTAGGAGTTGGCATTATGGCTTTGTCTGTCTGCAACAATCCCTGCACTTCCCTGGTTATGTGCTGGGGAAGGAGCCGGGCACTCAGCACCTCCAGCGTGCCCACCTGGCTTCACTGGGAGCAAACCTGGGTGAGGACAGAGCGGGGATGAACAGGGCTGGGCTGAGGAGGGGGAGCCTGGGGAGGGCAGTGGTCACACAACACTGCTACAGCCAGAGGATTCTATGTGACAGTGCAGCTACAGGATAAACAGGTAGGATCCAACTGTGTCTTAAACGTTCAAAGAAACAAAATCACGCTTGGTGGACTAAGGTGGAAGTAAGGTGAGAGACAGGTCGCTACAGACAGAAAATAAATGAAAGAAATCCAAGCTGGATTTATCAGTGATTAAAGATTAGAAGGGAAGGAGAAATAATAATAACAAAACAAAAAGCTGGCAAGCCAGAAATGGAGCAGAAAATGTACTCCAGATAACAGAAAGCCAAAAATTGCAGTGTTTGAAAACAAAACAGTGATAGTGGAAGACCTGCTGAAGACTCCAAATATCAAATCAGGATAACCCCAACGTGGCGAATAATGAGCTCCCAGCCTCAGAAGGCTAAACAATTGCCTTATTAAGCTAGGTCATATTGCACTAATACTATCTTAAAACTATACTATACTAAAAAGATACCATACTAAAAATATACTAAATAAAAACCTATGACTGTCTCCAGACAGTCATGGCACAGCTTTTTTCCAATTGGTCAATCAGTCCAAACAACCATTTTCTTTGGTAAAATAATCTCCATAACACATTTCACATATGCCAAACAACAGGAGTAGCAAGTAGAGATAAGAATTGTTTTCTCACTGCCTTCCCCAGGAAAAATCCTGGGAGAGAGAATTATGTCTCTCTCTGCTCAAAGAATGTGAATACCACACCCCAAATAATTCCTATTTTAGAGGGATCCTAGTAGTTTCTGATGGATTACTATTGAGACCTGCCTAGTTCTAAATCTGCATGTCTTGCTTCCAATTTTGTGATTGGTATTAATATTCCATTCTGAAATAGGATAAAGATGACAAATTTTAAGTTTCTGTGGAATGCTACAGTCCATAAAATTTGTTTCTTCTAGATTGATATGTTTCAGGTGAATGTTTATGTTAGTAATTTTTACAGTACCACAGGATGTAAGAAAACCTTCAACTATGTTAAAAATGAACTTAAATGAAAAATCAATTTTCAAACAAACCCCCAAATATTCCCTTTAAAAATGATTTATTTTCCCTGCCCAAGCAAATGTGCACAGAAGAACCATGTTTCTACAAAATCTTTAATTTCAGCTTGCCAGCAGTGGAAATTTGCTTCACCAGGAGCTGACCAGCTTTGTTATTGATTCACTCAAGGAAAGAGCGCCGAGGGAAAACCCAGTGACTGATTTACTACTGCCTTTTTCTCTTATAAATTCATTTACACTTAAGGGCAGGAAGTGTGAAACACACATACATACACAAAAGCAGGCCTGTGCAATTCATAATGCAGTTTAGATCCATGCAGTTCAGCTATAGTTACAGAAAGAACAAGGCAATAGGGAAGCAGGTACAATATTTTTGTTATCCCTGAATATGTAGAGTTCATATAATTTGGGTTTAATGGTCCATGAACAGATGAATATCTGGTATTCATCTGTTTTGAGACTTCATCTGCTCTCACCTTAATTGGTAAAGAGACTTTATTTCTCAGCAAGGATAAACCCCTTTTTCACTGGATGTTGTCAATAAGGAATAAAGTGCAAAAAACCAAAAAGGAACTGCAATACCTTTGGGAATAAAACCCCTCAGCAACTGGAAACCTCTCTATGATTGGGGATGGTGATATGTCAGAAGGGCAGAGAACTTTCTCCAACATTAGAGAATGAGCAAGCTCTGCATGTGAATGCTCGTGCATTTGAGCAAATAGATCACACACGGTTCTCTGGACAAAAACAAAAGAAGTAATTAATTGCAAATTATATGGTGATAGCAATTCCTGTTGAGAACTCAGCTGAATTTTCTTGTGTTTAGTCGCTCTCCATCCCACAGTGCCCTCTTCTGAGATACAGGAAAGCCTGAAAATGATGGGAAGAGACACAAAAAAAACCCTTGCCAGTACATCACTTCTCGATGCTCTCTTGCTGCTTAGGGTGGGCTGCTTTAACCCAGAAGTGCAGACACAGGAACTGTTTCAGTAGGCATCCCTACAGAACCTATATAACATATAATATGCTTTTATTCAATTTGCTAAGCTTTCCTGTCCTTTATTCCAATCAGAGAGCTGTACTTTGCATTTTTAACTCTGATTGACTTAATTCCTGCTCGCTGCTCCCTTTACAGTTAGGTCAGCCAACTGCATTGATATCCAAATTTTACATTCACTGTCCCTTCCAGATCTCCAGCTTTATCTCTTCAAGCCGTGTAACACAGCCACTACAACCACTTTGAATCTGTGAAGTGACTGACAACTTGCTAAACTGTTTCATACACCATCTGAAAACATCCACACCTCTATCTTGGTTCTGGAAGCAGTAAAATGGCTTGAGTTAGAGGGCAGCTCTGCTGGGGAAAACTTCTGTTAATGTGCCAAACGTGATGTTCATGCAAATTGCAGGCATGGTGTTAATAGCAGTGCAATTCCCAGGGCCCAGGCTGTCTCCAAGAATAAAAATGTGTGGCATCAGTTTGAGGTGATGCCGCTTGTTGGGGGCTGAGTGTACACAATTGTGGAAGCTGAAGCACAGACACGTGGATGTTGTGTGTTTTACTGCCTTCTCAGACATGCAGTCATGGCTCCCCTGAAGTCACCCTTGCTTTTGTATGAATTTGATGAGAATATGGTAGCTGCTGTCCAGACTTGCCTTTGTCCTCACCATCGTGCATTTCTGCCTGCCTGTTCTTTGCCTATTCTGCCAATTTCTCCTCCTGATTCTGTAGTTCAGGTCCTCATTCATGCCTGCTTAACCTTCCTCTGGCCAAATTCTTATTGCTGCCCACTAATATCCCTATTAACCATACTATCTTTTCATGGATGTCTTTCCTAACTCCCATCTCAATGTTACCCAGTCCTGGCATATAGACTGCCAAATGGACTGTCTGCCCTTTTCTACACTTGGATAAACTCAAGGGTGAATGAAACACACTTTTATATAAGTACTTTTATACTGGTAGGGGACCCTGATTGCTCCATTTTCCCCAGCAGTGTAGATTCTCCAGCCATTGCCTGGGAATAATCACTGTGAGGTCGGCAGCATTAAGGGCTCCCTGTGCAGTGGGTCAGCAGATGGCTGGCATGGGAAGGAGAGGTCCATTGAGGGTTCAGTGGACAGTCTGATAAGTCCTGCAGATCTGCAAGGTGGATAGTTTCTAGATGTGCACATTGGGTGTCTTCTCAATTTGGATGTTAAAGAGGAGCTCTTCATGATGCTTCACAGTCTGAGATGTGAATCTTGGCTGACTAAAGTCACCTTGAATTTGAAGATATTTTTACATTTAGTCTTCTGTTCAGAAAGCTGTGTTTCAAGTTCCAAGGCTTTTCACAGCAGTCATTTTAAAATAAATATATTTTATAGTAAAAGCAGAATACCAGCATCCCACAGTTAGTCAAAAATAACTTCATCCTGCAGAAGTCAAAGGGATGCTGTCCAATGACACTAAAGATCACATGATAGCCATTAGTCAATATTTGTTATACAGTAATTTTCAGGTCCTTGTTCTATTGGTGCTGGTATGAAATGGCTGGAAGAGTTAGTTTAGCCTTTATTTTAAAAGTATTTCTTGTTATTTTTCCACATCTCATGAATATATTCAGACTAGTTTACAAATTTACGTAAATTCTATTGTTTAAAGAGAAAAAGAATGTCAAAATAGCTTCAAATATCTTCCATTATGTTCTTTGTTGCTCTGCTGTGTTTCTGTCTCTATCTATATTTTATTATTAAGAAGGTCTGATTTTACTTTTATGATGTGAAGTCTGTCAAAACAATGCATTAAATAATTCTGAATCATTATTATCCAATACTACATCTGTTGCTTTCTTAGTTTTTTCCCCCTTCCCTTAGATGGTCCAGGATTGAAACCTGCTATTTCCTTAATATTATTCAGCTGTGTCTGAAATATTCTTTTTTCCTCCTACTTATAATCCTTCAAACTATTGTGTTCATCATTCAAAGACCTTGAAGGGTCTCGCCTGTGACTGTTCCAGGTGTGTGAACGACACAGAAATGCTCCTTACACTGGTTCTTCCAGTCAGAATTGAGAAGTTGCTCTGCAGCAGCTCTCGAGAGGTATGGACAGAAAGGTGGAGAAGGCCAAGTATTGCAGAATGATTTTAGAAAGCATGCTATCCAAGGCCTCAGTGTTTCATGGCCTGCACAGTTTTTTTGGGAGGGATGCAGTAGTTGAGAAGAGGAGTAGCCTGCAGGGGTGGCTTTAAGCCTTAGGAAGCCTGAGGATAGCCTTGCTCTGCAGGCTGTGGATGCGTGATGCCTTGTGGAGGCTGACCTAGAACAGAGGCTAGACAAGTTAAAGAATAAAGTAGGGATTTATTAAGAGGCCTCAATGGATCCACCTTGGGCAGCACAAGAGCCCAGCCAGGGCTGCACCCCAGGTGAACCCAAAATGGTCACAAAATGGGCGACTGGTCATGAGCTCTCTCACTTTTATAAGTTCTGCTCCATTTGCATATTTGAGTTAATTGTCCAATTATAGCTTTAGGTTATAAAGTCCCATCCTGCTTGTTTTTCTCTCTTCATTCCTCCATTGTTAATGCTCTTGGGCCTGAAATTTGGATCATTTGCCCTTGGTCTCAGCTAGAGAAGGAATTGTTTTGTCTCCCTACTCTGTGAAGAGAGCTTACTGTCCCTTAATATGAAGCTCAGAACTACACACCAAAGCAGAACAGAATCTGAAAAATATAAAAATAAAACCTGAGGCATCACTAAGGGAGATCTACCAGCCAGGCATGAGGGAGTAGAAAGCACAAACAAAACATATGAGGCTTCCTAATTCTTCAATTAAGTCCCAAGAAACTGTAGAGAACAAATACCTAATTTTAAAGTGTCTGTTTAATTCACAAAAGGCTGCAAAATGTTTCCCCAAATTTTTACAAGCTTACAGGCTGGCCTGAAATACAAAACACCCAACCAAGCTGTGCCTCAGGAAAAGGTCAAGGGCAAAGCCCCAGGTTCCTTCAGTGACAGGAACTGCCTTGTTGAAATATCAGATGATGGCAAGTGGAGTTTCCTCATCTTGCAGATGAGGGCAAAAATCTTCGTACAGTGCTCTCATCATGGCAGGGAAAAATTACCCATGTCTCTCTGAATTAGCTGTGAGTACACAGGCAGGGCACACAAATCCCACCAGACTTGATGCAACCAAGACATGACTGCACCAGTGCACCCACCACAACAACTTGGGAGCAATGTGGTTTCAGAATCATGCAAACTGCTTCTTTCTCCAAAGCTACTTGCATCATTCATTGGAGAAACTATGCTGGCTGTCCCTGTTCCTTCTTCAGACTCTTTTCTAGTTTGTCTAAGTGTGGTTTTCCTTAGGGTTTTTTAAGGTTTTTTCCCCTTTCTGCCTTTTATACATAGTCACTTGCTTTGCCTTGAACAGCTTGTCTGTGCAAGGTGGAACTTAATATAGAAAACTCAAAAGTGAATGTGGACAATAAGTCAGTAACATCTGTGTTGGAAGACAGCATTAGATCTCAGAGTTATTTAATCATGGCTTTACTTTGCTGGTCTTCTGGGCAGCCCAGGAGTGGAATAATTGCTTCATGAGACCTCAGTTTAGAGACAGGCTGAACTTTGTCCTTTGAAATGCCAGCGTAGCTTGTAAACTGGTGGTCACTGTACAGGTGTGTGAAAATGTATGCATATGTGGTCTTACATATTTCAAGTTCAATTATTAAAATGTTCTCCTCCCTGTGATTTATAAATGGTGTTCCAACCAAGATCCCATCATTCTGGAATGAGATGGAGCAGCGAGACGAGAAAGACTGTTTGTATAATCACCTCTGGAAAGAGCTGGGAGCTGGCTGTGTCTCAGCACAAGTTCCAGGGTGATGCCCTAGCTCTTCACTACATTGCAAAGAGTATTGCTGGTGCCTTCTGTTCCCTTTGTGCTGCTGTGTGCTTAAAGGAGCAAACACTTCAGGCCCCAAGCAAACTTGGGACCTGCAGGGGAATAGCCAGCTTGCCTTTAATTAGCACACTTAGGTGGGCAGAAAGAGATACAGCCTATTCTGAGAAATGCACAGGCATTTTATGGTAGAGCAGGATCTGTTTGGGATTTTTTTAAAGTAACTGTAGGGAGTTTTTAAAGTAACTGCAGGAGCTCTAGGAGCTTTCTTTCTGCCCACCACAGGTGAGAGTCCATCTCCATTTGATCTGTTCACCTTCTGACTCGTAGCTCATACATTCCTGGATCCAGCTTTCATAGGAGCTGGACACAGGTGCCAAGTTTGGATGCCTTTCTCAGAAAGCAGAAACAGCATCAAGCTTTTGCAGCCTGAGGAAAGGCCCAAGCATCAGGCAGCATTCCTCTTGTCTGAGCTGTGCAGAGGTGCTCAGTGGCTCTGGAGGAGCTGCCAGCTTCTCCACAGGTCTCCTTGCCTGGAGGAGGGCTGGATTCCAAGCAGGCATCCAGTACTTCTCCCTAATTCCCTGTCCTGGAGGGGTGAGGCAGACATCTGACATGGATATCTGACAGCCCTGCCTCTGGACGTCTCATTGCAATTCACTCCACAGAATAAGAAAATTAGCTGCTTATTTCCAACGCGCTGAAATATTTTCTTCTCCTTCTTTTCCCTCAGACTAGGTGGTTACATTTTGATGCACTTGCAGACAAAATGAAATGAGATGGACTGGAGCCAGTATAATACTGCTTGCAGTGCTGTAGTCAGAATCACAAAGGAGAAACTCCTGCGTTGTGTTCTACTGAACCCTCATCCCTGGCATCAGTTACTGCTGTGTCTAATCAATACAAATGTGCAAAACATTGTGTAAACTCTTTAGATTTTGCAGATAGTTCCAAAAGGCCATTAATTCTTTCTGACTACCTGGGCAAGCATCTATTTACCTGGCAAAATGATAAAGCATTAACCTTCCCCTGTAAAGTGATGGGAAAGGAAAAAAATGAAGGAGGAATGCAGATATTTTTCCTTCTGAAAAGTGTTTTTCATGAAAGACATTTGATATTTTTATGGTAGACAGAAAAGAGGATTTCCTTATTGAAAATCATTTTTTTCACTCTCTTTCTGAAACTCTGGATATTTTTAGATCAAAAAACATAGAAGAACTCACATTACTAGAAAGATGCCTTGGCCTATTGAAGATGAAGCATTACAACTGGAGGTATTTATTCACAAAGTTGGCATCTCTGTTGCCAACCTGATTTGCATTTGCAAATTGCACCAGATCTTCAGACCTTTAAATTTGCATGCTTCCAGAAAGCTATTTATTTTCTAAAGGGATGTGTAGTTTTAAGTGTTTCCACTAATATTGCTGTGGACTTATTGTTTCTTATTGTAAATTTTCTTAGTAGTCCTGTAGTCTGAGGAATTTGGTGTTACCTCACAGAAAATTGTCCCCTGAAAGGCAGAGTTTGGGAAAAGAACCTGTTGTGAAACTCAAGCCTGTTAAAAATGGGCATAACTCATGAAGATTGAAGAGTGTGTCTTTTTAAAAGCAACACTAATGTTATGAATAATTGCCTCTTTGAATTCAAGGGAGACTGGAAATTCACTTTTAAACTGTCAGAAATGCTTCTTAGTACTCTCTACGATACAGCAATAGAAATTGGGCAGGTACCCAGACAGGAAATGGAAATTTCATTCTGATATCTGAAAGTGTTGTGTAATTCATTCTTTCTTGACAATCTTTTGGCCTTTAATTTCCTGAACTGTCCATAAACCACAGAATTATGCAGAAGTCTTAGAAGTTAATTTTGCAAAATATTAACCTATAAAGCTACCTTGAAATTCCTAGTCTTATAACCATATTCATCCTCCTGGTAAAATAGAGGCTGGTGGCTGTTAGTGTTTGATAAATGCTGTGTTTGCAGAGAGCATGGCCTCACACATGTTAAAATTACCATTGGCTTTATGACATTCCTTAGAAAGAGTAGCAATATTTATATCTCTTTTCTTACCAACTGAAAACTGATACCAGGCTAATAATAAATTTACCATTGGGGTAAGAATGTGGGGTAAGAATGTCATGCCCAGACACCTTAAATGGAGAGTCCCATGTGATCCCAATAAGGTAGAGCTGGGAAATATGCAGAATGCAGACAAACCCAAGAGTGTTTCTACTTTGCCAACAGCTAAGAACCTGCGGCTGTTAAAAATAATCTTTCCTGGATACAAATTTTAGCACCTCAGGAACAATTCAGAAAATTGGAAGAAGTTTATGAAAAATATGAACAAGGTATTCCAGGCTTTTAGCCTGTATAGACCCCTCTAAATTAAGCATGCTGTGCATGTGATTGTAGAAGCCACAACTCACTGATGCACCTGGTTCCTTTCCTGTCTTTGTCCCTGTCAAGTGAACTGATGAAACGTCAATTTTGGAATTGTTTTCTTCAGATACAGTGAGATTTCACAGGATAATATAATCACATATTAGCAACAAGAAAATCATGGCTAAACATCTTCCTTCACATGAGATTGACACCTGGCCTCCACATCCTTCAATGTGTCAGTATTGGATGTATATACAAGACTAAAGCACTGGCTTGTGCCAGAGTAAAACTAGTGTACTGGAATAAAGCTGGCCAGACTCGACAGAAATCAGGCAGATATGCAGTTTTTCAAATTCCTTTCCTTGGGAGGTTTAGTTGTTTTAATGAGTACAACTAGCCTTTCAGCTGTACAGAAATGGTTTGAGTTGGAAAGTTACCATTCCTGCCCTTTCCAGCAGCCCGTGTCACAGGCAAAGCCTTATGCCTTTTCTGCAGCAATGTTCATGGTAGCTACACTGGTAGCTGTGTGCCAGAAAGCCACCTTGACATTTCTGTTTGTGAAAAATGGATTGAATTGTGCTTACTTCATCTCTGGCAAGAGCAAGGTGCACCTGAAGCATTCTGCATTTTAGAAAGGAAGAAAAGTGCAATGAGTTTATTTAAAAGCAAGTGCATGTGCACACATATTTAGGCATATCTCTTTCCATCCAGGGGAGGTTAGACTTTCCTGCCACACAGTAATATCAGAAAATATCATGAGGGTACAGTATATTGAAGTCACTTGGGTTTAAGGCATTGCTTCTAAGAACTAGAATTTTGCACCACAGGCATAAGAAAAATACTGCCTTGCCTTTACTATTGCTCAGACACAATTGCTAGTAAATGCTGGTGACCTTTTAGACAAAGGACAAGGTTTTGCAAGTAAAGGGAGGATGAAAAATAATGCTTTAATATATTAAGTATCCCACTGCTAAGGCAAAGAAGTGGCAAAACGTGGAGATGTATGTCCAGGTCAGAGTACTGGCCTAGAATGAGATGAAAGCATACTTCCCAAAGTGTGGAAGTTTTCTTTTCTTCCCCCACCTTTAAAAAAATTGCTTTATTTCCAAGTGTTACACAAGCTTAGCAGAGGCTTTAACCTGAAATAGCTAAGAACAAATCTCACCCTGTGAAGAAATAGTTTCCCTTTGCTGGAGCAGGTGTGTTGAGAATCCTGTCAGATGCTCATAGATCAGGAACTGTGAGGGGACTGAGACAAAGTGTTTCCACGACTGCAAGGAGACAGTTAAAAAGAATGAGCTTTGTACAAATTTCTCAGAGGGAACGTTAATAAAAAAAAAAAAAAGGGAAGGAGAAATGACTTTTTCCAAAATCTGCAAGTCATTGACATTGATTTTTCTGGGCCCAGTCTATGATCATGCATTTGCTTCTATCTTGCATGTAAGGATATTTGCAAAAGCTGTTTAAAGAGAAATTACTAACAGGCTTTATACATGTTTTGAACTGCATTGAGGAATACTGCTGCAGATCTGTGGCACTCCCTGCTTGTGTACTGCAAGAAACTTTTGTCCTGTGCTGGATACATGGGAGAAGGAGTCACAGAGAGAGGAAAAGGTATTAAGAGCAGGTTAATAATTATAGAAATTATTTTGAGGCTGCATGAGTAATGGTAGTATTATTTCAAAGGAAAGTAGTAAAACAACAAAAAAAAAAGAAAGAAAGAGTTGGGGAGGGATTCATGTGACTTCTCTAGCTGAAATGGTATGATCTCAGATGCAGGAATGGCTTTATTCCCTGAACACACCCCCTTTCTGTACAATGTCTTACATAATTAATGTGAATTTTCTTAGGCAAAGTTTGTTTTTACAATTTGAAAGAAAAAGATAAAGGGAAAGAAAATGAAAAGCAGCAAGCCATTTTGAGGGTTAAAAAAATGTAAGTTGTGCCATTGAATCACCAATTTGAGGTACATGCCATGGAAGAATTTTATTTTTGTCTAGCTCAAATTGGTCTCACAGCACAGCCTCTGTGTTGGCAGAGGAAGGAATGTGATGTTCGTGGCACATCCCTGCAGGGAGCATCAGAAACAGCTGAAGACTCCCACAGGACTTTCCAACATAACACAAAGTACACTGGGGAGAAAAGACTTTCCAGAACATTGTCTTTTACATGGACATGTCACAAGTGCCTTCATTAGGACTTGAGGCAAAGTCACAACTGAGTCCTGATGTATTAGAAGGCTGCTAGGGAGCAAAATGAAAAACCAGAAGGTCAAGCTGCTACCTGACATGTAGGGAAACCTCCACCTCTCTTGCCCAGGCTGGTGGCCTTTTTGACTATGGCTGTGTTACTCAAGCTTGAACCAACAAGCTGCCTCTGAGGACACAAAATGCTTGCCCAGGCTATACAGCTGATGTGACTGTCAGATCTGTTGCGTGATTGATGGCTGTTCAAGGTCTTTTTGTAAATTGGCCTCGTATCCTGGATGGTAGAAGGAATAAGTTTGACAGTTACTGTGATTTTTTTAAACAGCATTCCTTGTCAGAAGTCAGACCTCTGCAGATTGCTTTCTGATCCTACTGAGCAGCGTGCCAAATATATTGCTGTTTTATGAGCATCTTTCCGCCTTCCCAATTCCAAAAGTTTCTGGGGAGACTAAGGCTCATGAGCAGAGTGCTAATATAGCCCATAAATCGTGTTGATGGCAGTGCAGTGCCTGAACATTCCCAGGGGAGAAGGCTTTACAGCCCTTACCAGAAGCATTTGCTCTACATCAGGCATGATACCTGCCAGAACGACCACAGCTTGATTCCATGTGGCAGTTTACAGTTAGCTGCCATTCACTTTTATTTAATTTGTAGCAAGACTCTGAGGCTAACAGGCAGGCTTAGGAAGGCAGCATGCATCTCAGTAGGTTGGCACTCACCAGCTTGTGAGCTCCCACAGCTGCACCTGCAGCTCAGGGTGTGCTGGTCCCAAGCTGCACCGAGTAGAAGTTTCATCCTTCTGTAGATTCTTGCTACCATCTGAAAAAAAACTATCCAAGATGAAAGGGTTAAGTACACTAGTGCTTAGTACTCTGTGCCAAAACAACTGTATTTTACATGCCCAGCTCACAGAAACAGTCCAAAATCCTCTGAATGCTGAGTAAGAGCATGATGAAACCAAAGTTCCTCACATGTCTTGCTCTCATTGAGAATGGCACTCCAGCAAACCTCAGAGAATGAGTTTAAGGGACAATTGAACACCCCTGGTAATCTCTTCTAATGTAATATATGCAATTAATATAAGTTTCTAAGCTGCCAAGACATAGTTAAGTACCTGAGGATTAGATCCAAAAGAGACAGCACGCATAACCATTGATATGTTTAATGAGTGCTGATGCCTTAAATTTCTAGCTTGTATATTTTTCAGATCCTGTACTGCATTAGTGTACAACTCTGAACTCCATAGAGAGTGCTCGTAAGTTCTCCTCACAGTTTGGTCAGACCAAACAACCCTTCTAAGCCTGACAACCAAGGACATCCTCAGCCTCAGGCCCCAAAAAGTAGAAACAAAAGTGTATGGGGGGAAGAGCAAACTGGGGGAATATGACTTCATCAGCTGAAGCTAATGGACAATTAACCCCTGATATACACATAGACTCAACCTATATCTGTCTGAAAAACTCGTGACCATTGCCCATCCTGGGGGTAGCCCTCGCAAGGCTTTTGCACTGCCCAGAGTGAATCTATTGAAGGCCTTTAATAAATATCTACTTTACTCTCTAACTCTGTCGAGTCTCTGTTCTAGGTAGCCATTCCGAGGCATCAGTGCTATGGAGAAATGTAAAGCAGGACTAATGGAAGAGGCCATAACCCAGAGCTACCCCACAGCTGGGTGTACAGTGTCAAACTGACTTTGACTTTTCATTTAATTTGTTTACCTACATTTTCTTCCAGGGAAATGAGAGATATAAATGGGACATAAAAGATTCTTGCTCTGAAGTCAAAAGAAACATTCCCACATTTCACAGTCTCTAATGTCTTAAATACTTGAGAAAACAGTAGCTTCCGTAGCTCACACAGAAAGGAAATGATAGGAGATACTTGAAGACTGAATTAATGGGAACCTTGAAATAGACCCCTTTAGGCAGAGATGGTAGCATTCATCACACCAGGGCTGGTGTGCTGGGTACCATGTAAAGGTGCAGGGAATGACACTTTGTCCCCCAAGTCCCAGTTATTGTCCTCCTCCAGTAATGTTAAGTGCAAGCCCAGTAGCCTGTTTGCATACTCTTTGATTGGTATCAATGTTTGTATTAGTATTCAAAAAACAACAAAGGGTGTGTTAAAAATAGCAGAGATGACAGAAAGAGGGCAATTACTTGGTTGTGTGAATAGGAAGGATAATATTAAGTTACTGTGTAATTAAGGTTAGACCAAGGTGAAATAAAGATAGCAAACAAGAAAAGTAAGGAAAGGTTACTCACTGTGGACCCAAACCTATCCCTGCTGAATTTAATGACAGGTTTACACTGACCTCTGTGAAAGGGAGCAGGAGTAGACTTGAGGTTAATATAGAGACATATTCATAAGGCAGTTTAGTGAAACTTGATAATGTATAATAGAAGAAAAAACCACAGACAGATGTGAGGGAATTTATCGAACTGAGCTCTCATCTTGGAAGCAGTTTGATGGCTGCTCTCACACATCGTGCTTATTAAGAGAGATGAAATGCATGGTTTTGTTTCATATTAGATTATTTATGGGATTTCTTCAGGGCAAATTGTTTTTGAAAGGCCTGAACCTGGATATGTCCTGCCACTGGTCACTCTCTGGCTGCTTACCAGCAGGGTTCCAGTGTTGTTTTCATGCCTGACTGGGAAACATTTGTAGCCTAAATTCCATCTTGTTTGGAGCTATCAGAAAATGCTGTGTTCTTTTACTGAACAGACATGGAAGTTATTGATTTCTCCTCTGTGTTCATGGGGACATTTCTTGGGAGTTGTTTGGACTGCCTGAAACAATTCAAGAAAATTGTGTGTGAGACAGAGAAGGAAACTAATTAAATCTTCAGAGAGGAAAAGGACTTAAATGATGAAAGATGGTGGTAAATTACTTAGCTAACAAATAGGTGCCTTGGAAATTGAACTACAAATTAGGTTATCTAATTTTTCACCACAAACCTAAGCAGTTCCATTAATATGATTTCCATCTTGTGATAATATTTCATGGCTCATCAGGAGCTTCCTGAGACATCTTAATGTCAGCTAGAAGCAGTGGTAATACAAAGCTGTTGATTCCAGGTGAGGTGATGACACTTTTCTGAAGAAAAGGACAATAAAAGCGACGATGTTTTCATGAGTTTTTACATTCATATTACCAAAGAAGATAGTGCTGTTTGTGTCCAGCTGAATAGAGCATTAAGTCATAATTTAGACAAACAAATCTGATCCCTTTACCATCATGCACGTTGCCAACGTTGCCCGGTGGGGCTGCACTGAAGGGCTGTTGTGATGTCCAGTGGCCATGCTCCAGGCAGGCATCCTCTGAGGCAGCATCCAGAGCTTTTGTTTCTTGGCTGGTGCCTTCTGACCTTTAGCAACATCTTTGTAAGTGTTGGATCAGATTTTCCAGATTTCCCAGCAACTGTCTTTGTGTCCGCTAGCCCTGCATAAAATCCCTCACTTGGAGCACATGCTGCAATTATTAGTGATTTGATTTTCTCATCCAGATATTGTACTATGTTTCAGCATTAATTCTGCAGTGAGAAAAATGCATATTGCACAGTGTGTTATCTCATTCCACCTGCCTGCACACTGATATTCAGCAACCTCTTTTTCTAATATGCAGTTTATTTTCCCCTTCTTTAAAACATGATTTTAAATCAAGCTGTAGGTGGGAGAGCTCTTGTGAATTTGTGGGAGGCTTTTGTTTCTGTCTGTTCCCAGAGCACCTTGCTGCATCTAGTTTTGTGGTTAGTGAAATGTGTCTAAGTGGCAGAGACAGATGAGCAAACAGGCATGGGTCTGTCTAGCAATAGCAATATAGAGTGCATGTTTGACAAAGGAGGAGGGAAATATAAATTTTCCTTTTGAGAGGTAACTTCAACCTTTAAATGATTTCAACAGGATTTTGGATTTCATCCCCCTTCCCCTCCCTGCTTTCTTTCCAAGTGATTAATTAGAGAAGTTGTTATTTTGCACTATCAGATGTGGTGGTGTTTGGCTGTGGCAAATGACAGCATGTCTAGTGTGTGGCATTTTAAATAATTACTGCATTTTATATCAAGCTGAGCAGGTTGTGTGGCCTCCATCACAGGTACTGATAAGGGCAGCCAATCAGATCCAAACCCTGTGACAACTTCCTTGCCAATTTCAGACAAGGAATGTGCATTTGTTTGTTTCCAATAGTTGCTGTCTTGTCAGATGACATTTTGAAGCCCAAGAATAGCAGATGAGATTAAAGGCCTGAAGAAAAACAGTTCAGCAATACTGCAGAAGCAGCTCTTCCTTTCTTTTCCTATCAGCCCAACAGTGCTTGCTACCAAGCCACTCATTTGGGTGGGACCCTAGAGAGGCCTAGTAGGGGAGCTGCAAAAGCAGACTGACCCTTTACCAGTGATGTTCCTTCAAGATGTGGAAACAGAACTTTCCCCCTTTTGATTCTAACTCTAGATGAACAATGTATCACCCATAAGGTGATGTACAATGTCTAGTTGCAGGATCCAGTTTCTTCATTGTTATGACATTGCTTTCCCGGTGGCTAAAGAAAAGTGATAATGCCTGTTTTTTAAAAAATTCTACAGATCATCCTTAAAATAACTGAAATCCACACGACTGATTTAGGAACTTGTATCTCATTAAGTCTATTGGATATACTATCAGGATACTCAGAGGTAATAAGCTTTGAATCCCAGTGACTTGGACAGGAGGACCTGCAGTTAAACTACTTAGAGGTGGATTTTAAGATGGGATTTAGATGCCTAAGTATGCAGATGGTTTCTCATTCCCTTTTGCAGCAAGCACTATGAAAAGGTATCCTGCAGGATTTAATTTTCCTAGATGTGTGCATCTGAAACTTTTCTTTTAAACATCTGCTTTGAGGCCTTTAAAAAGTATTACCCTATGAGAGTGTCCATGGGCTGTATCTTGAGAGCTTTAAATGCAACATGGACTTCAGGCTCCTTCTGTAAAAGCTCTGGTTTTGGCCGTTGTCACAGATGTGTAGGGGATCTGACTGAGCCTTCTTTCATCTTCCTGAGGTGTGCATGCTCTTGGGGATGGAGATGGATAACTGGTAACACAGTGAAAGTGCATTTGTTAATACATGCAAATGATTATTCACAGAATATTTTTGCTTTGTTAGCTGGCTTTGTCAAGTATCTACCTGCCTACAATAAGTGGACTCAGAATGTCACAAAAATAAGGGCTCTAATGGTCAACACACTGAAGGCTGGATTCAGATGAAGATCTGAATAACATGTCTTCAATAACATTGCCTTCAAAGTCAGCTAGCAAGAACATCACAGGATTGGATCTGATGTCTATATGGACACAAGAATTAAAAAATCCCACCATACTGAGTAGAAAACCCACTAGAAATGGCAAAAAGATGTGATATGCTGCACATGTATAATTTGAACAGTGATTGTTGTTGGGTACCTGAAGGCACATACATTTGAGTATATAAAACATTTGTAGGACAGTCTTCCTTCTAAGAGCAGCTCTGACCTGACATTTCAATGGCAAAAATAATTCTTTTCTTCCTACTTCTTTTTGAGAAAAGAAAATCTTCACCTCATCTCCTAATTCAAGATCCTCTGACTGCTGCACCTTCTAGCTATCAGTCTTCATTTACTTTTCTGTACAGAAGAATTAGCCTTGTAGAAGGGCACTTTTAATAAAGTGCAGTGTAATTCCTCAGTACATCAACACTTGTTGTACTCTTGCTGGTTATACCAGGTAAAAAATGCTGATGGTGTATCAACTTCATCTCAATGACAGTATAATGATCAATTTATTTTTTTGTCAAATACATTCTTTAATATGTTGCATTTTGTGTGGTTGACTATTCTGATAAAATCAATTTAATTAACTATCAAGATGTGACAGAACATATTCAGGTAGTGTCATTCATTTCAAAAGAATAATAATTTCAACTAAATACAAATTGCCAGCCATTCTAATGAGGTATCTCAACATCAGCAGGATTTCATGCTAATGATCAAAATGAGATTTCAGGGCTTCTAAAAAATCATGATTATAAGCCAAGATATTGCATTAATACCAGGGTACACTGTCACTATTTAGTCAGTAAATCATCAGTATTTTAAGCATACTCTGTGTGTGTACGTTGGAAAAGGGAAACAAATTACCCTGTGCTCAGCTTGTTATTCAGGAAAGTTTCTGTGGGTAGGCAGGTGGTGTCCTTACAACACATCTCAGACTTTGTGGGGTGCAGGTTTCCTAAGAACAAATAAGCAGTGGTGTGTGCAGCTTACTGGAGTTTACATTGATGTACTGTGCTATCGCTCCATATTATTATAGTGTGAGGCTGAATATCAGCAGGTTCTATTACAACACTGGATGATTAAAGCACTTCTTGACTTTCCACAAGATTTTAAATTCAGGATGAAGGAAGGGGAGGCATAGTTGGTGAGAGAAACACAGAATGAAAGTGAGAGGATTATGCTTCAGCAGCCTTTGTGATAAAATACCAGTAATTAGTTTCAGTAAAATCCCATAATAGTTTTTTTGTGCTTTGCAGGAAACCAAGTGGCAGACAGATAAACAAATTACTTTACTCAGGGCAATTAAGATGCTATTTCAAGGTTTTGACTACGTTTCCCCATGACTGCAAGGATCATGTCCTATTTTTCCAAGAACTTTATGTTCCTGAAAATCTCATCCATTTTAAACCTATCATTGTGTACACAGAGCTACCACATCTGTGAGCACAGCCTGCATTGCAGGGACAGCCCAGGAGATAATGAGTTCTGGGACCACATTGAGGGGAGGGGGAGTTTGTAACACTTGCTGCTTACTCATCTGAAATGAACCCCCAGTGTCACTGTTGGTGCCTGGCTCTGACACCTAGCTCAAGGAAAACATTTGGGCTTTATAGCCCTGCACCCTTGTGCTGCACCAGTAGATTGAAGTGAGATTGTGCACTGCAGTTTGAACCGTTCACAATTTCGTGGCTGTTTCTTGATAGAGAGCCATCAAAAAGGAAAAATTATTTCTTGGCATATCAGTGCAAAGATTTCAGACTAATCAGAAATAGTGGTGAAAAACGCATTTTCAAGTTTTTTTCTTTTGACTTAAAAGACTTTTCAAGTTTGTGTTTCAAGAAGGCACTTGTTAAATTAAAGAGTAGCTTAATATATGAATAATTCAGGCATTAAAAAAAGATAATAAAAAAGACAATCTGAACCTATATGGTACAGAATAATTACACTTTCGAAATTACTATTGAGAACACATCTTAATGCATGGTCATCATTACTTCAGGTTAAGTTTAAATAAAATTATGCAAAATACGAAGATCATCAAATTTACAAATGGGAATTTTAATTTCCTTTTTTGAAGAGAAAGTCTTTGTTACTGCACTGAGACCAAGGGAACTATACTGGTATAAAACGTAGGAATGGCATAGAAAGGAGTAGCAGGTTGTCTGGCCAGACTTTGTCCAAGGACACCAGTTCTCCTCACTTAATCTGCCTGGCTATGATAAAAGGGAAGAATGTGAGTTTCACACCAATTTCTGCAAGAACCTGAACTCCATTCCTGAGCTGTAGAAGTACTGCATTTTAATTAGGCTTGGTGGTGTTCAACATGTCTTTTTACTGAATATTGGATATTAAAGTCAAAGCCTGTTCTGGTTTTCATTAATAGACTGCTTCAGCCTCCTCCTGTCTCACTTCTGGACTTTCAATCCAGCTATTTAATTTCAGGTTTGGCCATCCAGCTGTTTTAAATCACAAATTACAGCTTGTGCAGCTGGGATGAAACCTAGTGCTGGCATCCCAAAGAAGAAATTTCATTGATATGAACATACAATTTTCATAACTCATTTTATTATTATCATTACTTCTAAGCTGCATCAATTGGATTGATATTATTGGATATTGAATGAGACCTTGCACATCAATTAATTTATTCTCTCTACCAGATGGAGTAAAGGAGACTTACTTGTCTCAGGTAGAGACACCAATAATTGAATTGCTAAATATTCAGATTTATTAGCAGCAATCAGAAGAAGAATTGAATTGTTGTAATCATGATCTCTTCCCATTACTCATCTTCTCTTCCTACCAGTGACTCATGGTGGTAAGAAAAGAAAAGAACCTTATGGGAATATCTTGAAACAGGGTAAGCTGGAGGAGGCTAACGGCATGTTTGTGATTCTTACAAGAAAATAACACAGCCTGCTTGGATGGTGGTGGTGGGGGGAACCTATGGGCTGCAGGTGGTGACTCTAGTGAATGTTTGTAAACGACTTTCAGCAAGGAAAAAACAGGAGAGAAAACAATTCATTGCAGTTTACATGGTTATTGTCCCGTGTGGTAGTCAAACTTGGATCCTGCCTCCATCCCTGATAATATCAAACTTCTGTCATTGGAAGAATGCACCTAGAATGAACTCTGACTCCTGAACAGCCCAGCTGATTGACAAGCTTGCCATCAGAAAGAAAAATAAAAAGAGAAACAGAAATGTGAATATAAATGATTTAGAAATGATTCCTTCATTTGATGAAGGAATGCACTTGGAGTTTGTGTAACGTGGCCAGAAATCCTTTTGGGCTTAAATGTATTCAAATGGCCAGGGACAGCTGATAACTGCTGGAGAATCTTCGCTGTTCTGACCAAAATAATTTCCTGAGGTAAAGTCACTGTGATCCAACTGATATCTTTAATGTGCTTATAATGTGAATATAAATTGAGGCAAAGAAAACTGTTCAAAGCAAAATTCCTCAGCAGCATTGAGGCTGCATGTTCTGTGGGATCACACCCAGTTTTCCATGGATATGTGAATTTGTTGGTGTGGATGATAAAGGGGCACATTTGAAAATGTTTAATTAGACTTTTCCTGGTGATGATACCTTTACTGCCTATTGATCAGCTTGCTCTGCCAGAGAGAAGGTGGTGCTACAAATGCACTGCCACATTAGAAGTTTATGTTTGCTTAAAAATGCAGGCAGGAAGATTGTAAGTTTTTTCTTTTTATTCCTGCCCAAGTACACATTTAATTTTCTGCAATGATTTTGATATAAATGTTTTGATATGCATCTGGTGAAAGTATTTAATATCCATCTATTTAGTTCTGTCAAGTTCCCAGCCAACCTGGTGGTCAACACTGCTACTGTCACACATATATATTTCTATTAATGAACAGAAGTTATAGCAAGGCTACCTAAAAACTTCTGTAACTTCATCAATTAAAAAAGAAAAGTTTATGACAGGAAAAAAAAAGAAGCACTTTTTGCCTGAGAATAATAATGGAGACTCACTCACATGCTAAACAAGCCTCATGTGGGCAGAAGGAAGCTCCTAGAAACAGTTTCTCAACATTTGAGCCCCTGAGTCTCACTTTCAAATTGAAAAGATCATCCTTTATTAACAGTGAACCATTTACATTTTAAAGTTCAACTCTAAAAAAAATGATTGCAGAAATGATCTCATGGGTATTGTGATAATTTTCAGTTATGAGAAACCTCATGTGCTCAATTCCTAAATAAAACTGTCTCCTTCTCTTCTATCAGCCAGCCTTTACACATAGCTTCAGAAGAGGAAAGTTATCTTCTCAAGAGGATGGTTTCCTTCATGCTCACAGTTTACTAACAATAACGTACTTATCTGGGCCTTAGCAATTCTGTTTGGGATGTGCAAGGTGGATTAAACCCCATATCACTCCCTGTAACATAATGGACTCTGCAGTGCTAACAAGAAGTAGTAAAGGTAATAAAAGTATATTTCAGGCAATAAAGCAAACAGATACCACTACTGAGTACACACCAGGAGCAGATGGCTGTAATAAGACAAACAGTTTGCACAGACACTTTCAGAGAAAAAAAAAAAGAAAATTCCTTTTTGGTCCTGATTTCCCCCCTGTATCGAAAAACCATTAGTCACACAAAAGTGGCTGTGGCTTCCCCACAGAGGCTCAAGCTCAGGGTACTGGACTATTTTCCATTAAAGATTTGTTTTTTAAAGGAAAACAAAATATTAAATGAAAGTATAAATAGTTTGAAAAGCATCTGCATAGCTCAGAAATTTGTTATTAAAAAAATGAAAAAGAGTCCCAAAGCTAAAATGTTTTAGATGAAAAGATGAAGTCTTTCTGTTGATGCACTTTGCTGGGATCTTGTGGGATTTAATTTTGCTTCATCCTGTACTCTTTTTTTCCCCATGCATTTAAAATCTCAGTAAGCCACATCTCTCCTGCAGACCAGGAGCTCTCCTGGGAGACTCTGTGCATGACAGAAGAGGTAGTCTGGTTGGAAAGCCAGGCATGTAGGGAAAAATGGAAATTGGAGAACTCTGAATCAAAGTTGCAGTGAGGCACTGCAACTGCATTTTCAAATTGTATTATTTCAGCTTTGACTACTTTTTTTTTGCCTTTTTTTTTTTTTTTTTTTTTGCTACATGTGGGCAGTCAGTTTTGTGATGCAAGGAAGGCTACAGCAGATGATAATGAAAAATCACTTCTAATTTTTAGGGGGGTGAGAAGAAGAGAAAAGGAAAATAACTTGTACTGAGCTCTAGCTGTGATAGCAGATGCCTCCTCTGGAGAGTTGGGACCACTGCCTGGTTCTGCTTCGACGGTCACATGCCCTGGCACCCCTGGCATTCCTCCTTCATCCAGGTATTCTGAAGAATAGCCTGAACATGTGACCATGAAGATTTGAGAAATTAATTTCTTTCCCTGACTCTTGATATTTCTGCCAATTGACTGAAATTGTCAGCACTTTGGGATTTCAGCTTTCTTGAGCTCTAGGTTCCCAAGCAATAAAGAAGAAGAAAAGTTCTGTACAAAAGAAAGTTTCAAACTTTTAAATTGGTTTTGTCTGGCTGTAAAAGAGCACTTAATGTTTGTATCTGTTAAATCTTTTTAATTATTAAGTAGTCCTGAAGGCACCTGTAAATTAAAGGATGATTGGAAGAAATAATAACATGATGAGGAAATTGGGGATAGAGAGTGTTAAACTAACCTTCAAAGTGTCAGTAATTAAAATTAATTACAGTTCATGACTTGCACTGATTGTAGAAAGAGTGTGATGCTGTAGGGAAATAACATGAAATAATAGGGTAGGAAATATAGGAAATAATACCAGAGGTTATTAGAACTTTTTTACCTCACTGGCTATTTGAATATTACTAAAAGAACTTAGAAAGGTTTTTTCCTCAGTGGCTAAACTTTTGAATCAGTAAGTTTGTTTTGGGTGTTTTTTTCCTTCCAATAAAAAAACCAAGCTCAACAAAAGGCAGGAATAATTTTTATTTTGAAAAAGAACAAAGGAATATCTTATATTACTTTCTAATGGTCTTAATTCCCAGAAGACCCTGCATGTTTGTGCTCTATGAAAGGAGCAATAGATCTATCAGTAGCATCTGATTTACGAATATCCATGCTTACCTGCCTTTTGGGAAACAAGGAAATATCATGTGTATGATATGGTCAGTTTAGAAGGTAGTTCTAAACTGGAAGACTGGACTCCCAAGAGAGAAAGAGACAGCTGCTGAAAACAGAGATGCGTATGTGCATAAGTAGGGTCAAGAAAAATTAAATAAAAAAAAAGAAGTAGGTTCAGGCTGTGACAGCAATGCAGCACCTTCAGTAGCCTGAGTCTTGGGTACAGACAATTAAAATGGCATCTTCCCAGTGCTGATGTGAGATATCAGTATACCCTGTTAAAACATTTCACTTTTTTATACCGTATAAAAAAGTTAGTATAGTCACTAAGTCAGGTCTTGGATATGAAAAAGAACATGTCAATTCGGTATGTCACAACAATTGGGATGGATACCTGTTCCACAGACAATTTTGGGTAAGTGATTTCTGGTATTAGAAGGATGTAGCTCTCCTCCTTCCTCAGCAAGAACCAGGTTGACACGACTGGAGTGACTTTTGGCCTCCTTCTCTGGAGGGATCAATATTTAATTACTTTATAGAAGATGGAAGAGTCTCTTCACGGAAAGAAATAAGAATTCTCCTGGAAATCCTCTAATGCAATGGTCAGTAGGTACCCTTTGGAATGTGGTGTTTGAATCTGGAGCCATGAGGTAGATCCACGTCTCCTGTGCAGTGGTGTAACCAGCGCCAGGGATTGGAGGGTCCAGTAATTTATTATTTTGGCTTGAGATATTGGAATAAAATCTTGATTTTTTGGAAGACTTTCTACGCCTCAGCCCTACATCTGTGTCTTATTTCTCATGTCACCAAAGGCCCTTTGGGATCGAGTGTCATTTCATTGCCATGGCTGAAGCTGTGACCCTGGAAGGAGAGAGGGAAGACCCAACTGGGCCTGAAACAGAGAGGCTAAACTGGGCTGTGTCCTGCTGATTCTTGTTTGGGATAGCACTTGGCACTGTAAGCACTGCAGTAGCCACAGGCAGGGTTACCTGGTGGCCGCAGTCCAGGTGAGTGCCTCGCCGCTCAGCTGAGAAATCTTGCTCCAGCTTGTGATTCTCCTGCAGTGGGAAGGATTAAGCAGCTCCCCTGGAGGCAGCTCCTGAGCATTCCCTGCTATGAAACCACAAACCAAGCCCTGGGAGGCATAAAGTGCCCAACCTGCCCGTGCTGTGTGCCTGTGGTGTGAGTGCAGGCTGGGGCAGCCAGCAGCACTGTCCCCTGAGCTGCAGCCTGAGGGACTGCCACAGCTCTGATGACCTGCAGCTGCTGATGGGGGAAGGAGGGTTGGGGACATGCTCATAATTGTGCTGGCCTGAAGCAAGAAAGCATTAGACCCTTTACTTTGAGGCAATCAAAGCAGAACGTTCTCAGGGTTCACTAAGGCTTAGCAATATTTGCTTTAAACCCAGAATGCTTGAAATTTGAAATACTTTGATATCCATGGACTGCTGGCTGTCAGAGCCAGAGAGGGGTGGAGCAGTGAGGGAGGGGACAAGAAGGATTAATGTCTTCTGAGCAGCTTCTTTCCCCTGGTATCAGAGAGGTGTTGTGTAGGTAGAAAGATAAATATTTGTGTTTTGTGAGTCAGCTGCATCTGTGGTGGATAAAGGGCTCAATAAATCCTCTTGGCTGTCCAATAAATAAAACAGTGTTTCATGCTTGTGTGACATCACAAATATTTGCCGGGTCCACCTGCAGGTCATCTGTATGCACTTGTGCCCTTAAATCCTTTCCAGCTAGGATTTAGCTAGTGCCTTTGCTCTGCCTTATCAATGCTCATTGTCATTGTGGCTGGAAACCTGCTTCCCTTCCCCTGAACAGCTCCCCTGCCTCCTTCATTACACACAGCACAACTGTGCTATGGGCTTGACAAATACCAACTGGAGAAAAAAAAGGAGGCAACATGTTTAAACAAACACTATTTTGGAAAGGCTGTCATGGAAGTCTTTTCTTGCAGGACACAGATTTAGGCAAAATATTAAGATTTTTTTTTTTCTCTGCACATTAGATTTCACCAACACACATATTGTATATATAGGTCATCCACTGTGATTTGATATTTACTTGGAGAGGGGATGGCTCTCCTCATGTTTGAGGTAGCGACCTGAGGTCAAGAGACACTATGAATGTAAAGGGCAATATCTCCAAAGTAAATAGTATTTCTTCTACCAGGAATTGTTTCTTCAGAGTAGCAGGAATATTTCTGAATTGTTATCCTGGCTTGATGTTCTGGTCATCTGGTTATGAACCAACAATGATATGCCTTTACCAGTAATATGAAATATGAATCTTTATTACCCCTACAGATAGGCCTGCATGTCATGAGAACCCTCTGTAGCTCTTGTCACCTGTAAAGTAACAATATCTTACATAAGAAATGCATATTGTTGTCCATTTTTTTTACTCATTGCATCTTGTTTTTCTGCTACAGGAAGTAGTAAATTGCTACAGGAAGCAATGGATTTGTTTTCTGGTGCATCTATCCCTTCTTTATCTAGTCATTCAGGTGACCAGTAACTGCAGGTGCCTTTTGTGTCTCTAAACATTTTTACTACAAGATGTGGACTTCTTCTATTTCTGACTTTAAAACAGAAAGGGAAAAAAAAAAAGGAAAAGAAAGAGATACCTCTATGTCATACATTAATACAAAATTTCAAATAGAATTGTTTAAATCTAATTTTTACCTTTCTGTATGAATTTCCCATTGTTGCCAGCTCCTTCAACAGGCATTATTATCCTGGAGGTTTCTTGAAGCTCCAGTCAGAGGATTAGTTTGATTTGGTAGAGAAGTCTAACTTTTGCCAACAGCAATAATAACAATAATTTAAAAGAAAGAAGAAAAGGGAATTTGTGGTCTCCATGACTAACTAAAAAACCTCGGGAACTGAATGAACAAATGAAACAAAGGGGAAAAAATTAAAAATTCTTCTGCTTCTTTTTCACTTGCAAGTTTATAAGCAAAAGGAATATTTTATTTTATCTCTTTTTGATCTTGATGCATGCTTTTTGAATGTTCAAGATTGCCAGAATTACATCCTGACTTCCCTGAAAGTTTATATAATTATCAATTCTGAGAGCTGAGGGTGTATTTTCTAGACAACACACAGTTTCAGCTAGCTAGAAAAAGGGAGAAGTTGATCATGTATCCAGTGCTGTATTGGGGTATCTTAGCACTGGGCAAGAGGAATAAAAGCCAGATTTGAAGTTGCCATTGAACTGTTACTTGCAACAGTACATCTGAATGATGCTCACAGGGTATTTTCACTTTCTTGCAAAAGGAGTAATTTACAAGTCTTAACATGCACATGCTGATTATACATGCTGGTTCACACAGTTTAATATATATCAAAATCAATGGGCATTGGAACAGACAGCTTGTAAAACTTGGCATAAACTTAACGACTTGAGTGAGTTAAAAATGGGATAAATTTATGAAACCTTCAGAACAGATAAGTTCAGCTCCTCATTCATTAAGCATCAGCTCTGATCACGGTGAAGTGGGCCAAGAAGTTACTGTTTCCTTTGGAAAAAGGTGTGATTGCCAGCTGCTGGCACCCAGTGAGCTCTGAAGCCCTGGCTGGCAGGGTGCAGTGCATCGGGGCACTCCCTCCCCCAGCAGCTCCCACTTATCCAGCAGGAGCTGCCCCCTCTGCCCCAGCCTGGAGGGGCAGCTGTGGCCTGGTCACAGCCTGGACCTGGCTGCATTTCCTAC
Organism: Motacilla alba alba; assembly: GCF_015832195.1. Lineage (NCBI taxonomy): Eukaryota > Metazoa > Chordata > Aves > Passeriformes > Motacillidae > Motacilla > Motacilla alba. The sequence goes on from NC_052016.1 coordinate 111,782,187, forward strand.
ATTTGGGCACCACTTCAAAGGACACCAACACCTTCCAAAAGCTGAGCAAATCCAGTGGAACAGCTGACAGTTCCAGTGGAACAGGAACTAAGCACATACACAGGCACCTCAGTATCAGTGACCTGCTTTAGAGCACCTGCAGTGCCCGCGGAATTCAGCAAGAATAATCTCAGGAGGTAGGCTACTAATGCTTGTGAAAAAGCAAAACTCTATTCTTTTTGGCCTCTAAGACACAGTCAAAGTCTAACAAATGCCTTGCAGGTCTCACTTAGGGGTCAGAAGGTTCAAATATTGCTGAAGTGATGTCCTTACTACTGCACAGCCACCCAGCCATCCTTATTATTTATTCATCACTGCCTTAAACTTGTATTTCCCTAAAGTAGATTGGGGTGTCTTCTTTCCTGCTATACCTTTTTAGTCCTTTGTGATTTAATTTTGTTTGTTCATACAAAACATTAGGGTGGTGTTCTTATTTATTTTAAATTTTATCTCATTTTATTTCTTCATAGTTTGGTTACAGTTTTCCTCATGATTTCCCCAGTTACACACACATTTCCTTCTTTGCACTTCCTCACAGATTTGATTTCCCTCTCATACTGACAGTAGCATTTGCCCTTTTTTATAAATGAGATATATATGGAGCTATAATTCCTTAAAGTCACTGGCTTGATCTACTGGGAAAGTCCTTTTAACATTGCCACCCAGAAGGACTGGTTAAGTGATCTGCCTGTGTGCTGGCATTTGACCACCACAATGCATTATTTAGAAATGCAGTTCTCTTGAATGTCAAGGGAGACCTACTTTTCCCTTTCCTTTTCTATTTAAATGAATTGCTTGCAGCAAGAATTTGATGACTTTTTAATGAGATATGTTGTTGTTGTTGTCATTGTTTAGATAACTAATGCCACAGTGGGGTGAAAGAAAGGGCCCAGATTTTGGTTGCTTTCGAAATTTTTTTTTTGTTTTTAATTTAACAAACATCAAAATACTGTACGTACACAGAATGAGAAAAAACAAATAATAAATATAACCACTGCAGATGATTAAATGCTCTTCACTGAGAATTAACAGTGACTTCTGCACAGGACAAGAACTAGAAAAAACACTCTGTAACAGACACAAACATGCATTGAGTGCAGGGGGGGAATGAAAGGGGGAAAGAATGTCATATGGAACTGAGATTCTGAGCTCCCTAAGCCAGAGCTGAAAAAAACTACACCCACCCCTTGGGCCAAGTGCTCATCAGGGAAACAAAATTTCTGTTGGCATCAGCATTTTCAACTGTTAAAAGGTTGAAAGTTCATCATAATTTTTTTTTTAAAGTCCTTTTTGCTGCCAGATGCTTGAGGCTGTCACACTGCTCAGTTATGAGGTACCCATGGAGACAGAAATAGCCACAGAAGTTCGTCACAGCAGAGTGGTGACAAGCAGTGCCTGACTGTACCATTACAAGCCATGCTGCACAGGATGCTCAGAAAGCCACTGGGTTTAAAATGCTGCTGGATGTTACTGTGACCCTTGCGAAACAGGCCTGAAATTTGCAGTTGATCAAAGATGGCATTTTAGGAACAATGAGCTCTTTCAGCCTGGAAGAGAATTAGCAGAGATGCAATAGCCATGGATATTGTTCTACTCTTTCATCCCTTAGTGGACTATGCAAATGGTGGCAAAGCCACAGCAATATGTAGTGTTTTTTTCCCAAATCCTCTCCACCACTTCACTTCCCCTTCTCTTGTCTTATCTGATCCTGGGGTAAGACACTACCCTGCAGCATTTTCTTGAACCAGAGCAGCAAGAGATAATGACACTTTATAAAGTGCTGGCAAAGTGCAGCCCTGTGTGCGATCTTAGGACCTGCAGGTTTTTCAGGGGCTGTCACTGGGCAGGAAGCATCCTCTGAAGAACTGTTCAGGTTTGTATGTTTAAAATACATTTCAAAAGAAGTAAGCTTTACAATGTTTTTCACAGCCCCCTTATCCTGATGAACAGGGAACCAGGGTGGAGTAACCTATCGCCAGCTTGAGCAGTTCCCCCCCACGTGGTTATAGGACTCAGCTTGGTGACCTATGAAATCCATGAAGCACCAAGCCAAGACTGTCCACAGAGAATTTCAGCTGATCCAAAAGCTGTTTATCAACTTTATTCATCCTCTTGGATTTACACAGACGCAGGAATGAAGGATGCCTCAAATAAGAAGGCCTGCAAAAGAGTTATAATGTTATTGCACTGAATTATCCCTAAAATGAATAAATATTTAAATGTGACCAACCATATTGCAGCCACATATATTAGATGTCTATTATCCAGTGCTGACCTTGTTTTCACACCATTTTTTCTTACTTTACTGTCCTTTGTAGGCTGTTTGGTGATGTTATTTTCACTTCACTTCATATGGTTCTTTTTTGCTGCTCACAAATTGCAAGAGGCTAATGGGACAATTCTTCAGGAATCACACTGAAATGAGTCCAACAATGCCCTGCTTATGTTTCATATTTCAGTACATGCAAGTACTGCATGCCATCTTTTCTCTTGAATTTTCAATATATTAAACTTTAATAAAGATATTATTCAATCTTAGTAAGACTACTGACACCAATGAATTATTTTAAATTTTTTCAGTTTATAGTCCAGATGTGGCATCCATGTGTTATCCAGTCAGGCCAGATAAGATTGAAAGCACAGCGGGGTTAGGGTGCTGACAACTCACTGCTCAAGCCATTTTTCCTGTATTTTTAATTCTCCAACTGTCTAGTGACGAAGCTGTTAAGTAGAAACAATGACCCAAGACTTGCACTTCTTGCTGAGTGCTCTTAAATGCAGTGAGTGCCTGTCCCACTGGCATTTTTCTGCAGCTGTAACTTTTGGTTCACAGCATCCATCACTGTTTTTCTGAGGTGGCAGAAACAAATTTTGCAACTGTGCTTTGCTTAAAAATCAGATTTTTAAAAAAAAAATTATTCCTGTACATAGAGAATAAAGCCCTCTTTGTTTTTATGTTTTAGTTCTTGTAAGACCCTGGGAAAATTGTTGGGGTCTAGCAGCCAAGAGCACGCAAAACGATGCTTCTTATGAGTATGTAAGACAACTGAGATGCAATCATTCCTTCAAAAATGAGAAGGGGTTGGATATCGAAATTTCCTTTACAGTTTAGTAGTCTTCCACAAAATGTCTTTTCTGCTCAGAAAAACTGTTTCATTATGTATCTTGTGGAAAGAACTATTTAAAGAAAGCAGTATATTTTATTAAGAGACAAAATCTTGAAAACATCAGTCACATTGAGGGCAGGTCTGAATTATTTTTCTTAAAATATTTGGTTCCTTTCCTTGCCTTCAGCAATTGTCTATCACAGAGCTGGAAGTGGAGGATGGAATCAAATGGGCAGAGGAAATAACAGTAGGAACAAATTTCTGCCAGTGTTGTATATAATCCGTTGATTTGTAATGTCAACTGTTTGTGACAAGAACAGAACCTCCCCTTGTACAATCTCCCTTGTTAAGCACTGGATAAACTGTTTGGAGGCATCTATAAATAAAGGTATAATCACTTAGTGGAGCCACACTGGCCTGACCAAAGTATTTCTATTTGTAGGCAGTTATGTGGATTTCCCAGGTAACTTACTGGGGATTCTGGAGTGAATCAGGGTGACAGAACATCTCATTGACCACAATTAATGTTTTCTTTCATCTTCTGGTTTCACACTTCTTGGAGTTGGATCTGTTGAGGAATACTTGTGCCTTTGACTGGAGTATGTGTAGATGCTATTATTAGATGCAAAGGTCAAAATGTCTGAACAAGGCTCCCACTGTTGGATGCAATCTCCTAACTCAATTATATACTTATTTAATCTTTAGGATAAATTGTTTAAAATTTCTTTCAGTCTGCACAGTGGCATTTTGATGTCTTAGTCAATGAAATGATTAAAATAATACTATTATTTCTTTCAAATTATTTTTTCCCCCATTTCCATTGTTAAGCATGTTTCTTGAGCTATTTGGGATGTTTGTCTGTCATGCAGAAATGTCCAGGAAATTGTGTAGATACAGTATCTTTAGGTGTCCAGATACCAACAAACAAACTGAGGAAACAGAGAGAAGTCCTGCCCTGATGTCATCTGGGCAGCTGAACTGCCTACTTCAAAAACTCTTGAGTTGACAAGTCTGTAGAGAGCTTTTAAATTTACAGCTTCTACATATGAAACATTTAGGTGTGGAGCTTTATTTTTCAAGCTGTCATTTATTATGTCCTATTATTTAATTAATGTGCATAGTGCATATGAACATATTTATTTCATAATTTGAGAGAACTGATGGGATGGTGTGCTAGATAAGGCATTACATGTGGATCAAGAAAATTGGGCTCTGTAGGTCTCTTTGTGTCTTAGCCCTTCCTTTTTTGGGGACACTGGAATGGGGAATTGTGGGGTCTCAGCCCCGGACTGGGGTGACCCTGAAAGATGGAAAAGTCTCTGCTCCAACCCGTGCCTTCAAAGGAAGACTCAGTAGTCCTCTGTTGTCCGGTCTCAAGGTTGTTTATTGTTGGTTATCTAAAAGATTCTTCTCCCTGAGCTGCTGTGGCCCGTTCAGCAGCTCAGACAAAGGCACACTGCCCTCCCAGGGGCTGCTGCCATCTTTTATATCACACATTACGTGTTCCATGTTTATACTTTTTCCCCAATGCCTACTATCTATATTGAATGGTGACTTTCTACTCTAGACCAATCTGTGAGTGCCAACATCACCAAAGACATGGAGGCTGGGAAGGAGAAAGAAGGAGGACAGGGCACATCCAAATCCCTCCATCTTAGAACCCCTGACCCCCATGTACAAAACTTGGACCCCTGTGTACAAGGCTTAAACCCCCCTGTACAGCACTCAAAAATCCTTCCTTTCACTCCGTGACTGCTTCTACTACAATACCTAAACTTGTGTGTGTGGCCTGTACCACGGGCTAAGATCCAAACCCCACGTGTGTCCTTGGCTGCATTCCAGGGTCTCAGAGCTCCCTGCCAGCGGCTCTGGCCATCCAGGGCACCCAGAGGGATGTCCTGGGTTCCAGCAGGGAATGGGTGAAATTCATAGAATCACAGAGTGGTTTGCTTCAGAAAGGATCTTAAAAAGATCCTCAATCTCCCTGCAATGAGCAGGGGCATCTTCAAACAGACCAGGTTGCTCAAAGTCCCATCTAACATGGCCTTGAACACTTCCAGGGATGGGGTAACCACAACTTCTCTGGAAAACCTTTTCCAGGACATCATTATAAAAAAACCATCAACTTTCTTATTATATCTATTCTGAATCTACTCTATTTCAGTTTAAAATACATGCCTTTCTCTTGAAATTGAGTGAGATTTCTGGACTGTAAATTCCCTGCTAAGCAGACTCTAATTTATTGCGTAAGGTGGTGAATGCAAAGAAGCACCCAACCCAGAGGGGGTATTTATATTTGATGTAAACAGGGTGAAAAACCACAGCACTATAATAACCCTGTAAAATGTGAAATGACAATGCAGATACAGGTAATTCCTAAGTGTTTCTCCCTACCTTGATTTTACATGCTTTTCCCTACTTAATCATGTTTGCTGTTGAAAAAAATAACATTGAAATAGGGAAAGTCTCCACGTTCTCCAGTGAATTGTAAATTCTTCCTCAATTCTTCTTCTTGTCATTACCCACAGCTGCTGTCCCATAGCCAGTTCTTCAGTGCTCTTGCACTACCATTGATTCATATTATTTCAGACCAATTATTCATACAACAATATGGTTTTCCTGTTAGAAGACTATCTTGCTAGATAAGAATTCTGCAGGTTCCTGGTTTTTTTGCGTGTTGGTGGGTTTGTGTGTGTGTGTGAGTGTGTGTGTGTGTGTTTTATATGAAGAAACAAACTATGTCATGGGTTGGGTTTATTTTGCAGGGCAAAATTTAAACCTCTCCAATATCTTCTGACCTGTTGAAGGAGAAAACCTCTTCAGTTGGGACAGATTTGCACTGATTAGATTTGTCATGTTATTTTCAGCTGAAGGTTGACTGTGCAGGAGTTAAATAAAAACCAGGGAAAGTCTCAGATGTGAATTCATAGACTATTCCCCTGAATGCAGCTGTTAAAAATCCCCATGGATACTGTTAGCCTTGCTTCTAGCACAGTACTTACACTGCCATTCTCTGTGAGTGCTTAGCAAGAGTCAGTTGAGCTATTTAATAGCCGTAAAGATGCCTGAGATTCAAAAAGGTCCCTGGGTTACTTCATGCTATGAAGCATTCATCTTTTGAATCAGATTTGTCAGTACCAGTGGTACAGATGATCAGCATACGCATCAGCAGCGCTGCAGAGCTGTATTTTCTTTAGACCACAGTACTTTTCTGAGAGATCAAACTCTGATGGATACACTGAGCAGGGTCAAACCCTTCTCTCTGAGTTAGTGCAAACAGCAGGGAGCATGAAATAATGAGCCAAGACTAAATACCCCTGAAAATTAATCACTTCATGAGCTTCATCTTAGCAAGTCAGTGTCCATGGAGACTGAACAGAGCAACAGGTGGACCTTAGAGACCTTGGTGTTTCTGACAGCAAATGCAGCTGTTGCCAACCTCTGACAGAATTACAGACTTCGAGGTACAATTGGTGTTTCCTTCCAGAAAGACTTGGCTTGTTAGATCTGCATCCTAAGTCACAGAAGGAAAATGCTCTAAAAAGTTGCAGTTCAAAAGAGGGTTTCTATCTTTTTGACTACAGCAGATTCAGTTCCTAGTCAGTTTGTTGCTTGATATAAACACTATACAAGGCAATAAACTGAGACATTATAAAGGTGAGTTAATTCAGAAGCAAGCCAGGTGCCTCCAGTTTTAAAGCTGGCAGGTTCAGAATTCACAGAAAAACTTGTTGCCCTTCCTCTTCTCCGTCTCAAAAATGTTAGCTCTCCGAAAGCAGAACTTTTGGATGGTATAATGCAATGCCTTAGCAATTCATTTGGGACATCTGGACATCAATCCAATATTGATTAAACTAAGAGTCTCTTCCTGCCCCTGCAGTCTGCTCAGATCTTTCATCTGTCAACATTTTTCTTCAATGCAAGGCCTGTCTCTTTGGCCAGTGTGAATAGTGCAGACTAACTTTGTGTGTGCTGAGCCCCAGTTTGAGGCTGATCCAGCTTCCAATTGCTCTGCCATAAGTCAGTATCTGTTTGTAGGACTTACCTCACTGGATCCAAACTGGTGAAGCATAAGAAAATCAGGGGCTGTATGTCCTATTTCTGGTGGGCATTTACCCTGCTATTTCTGGACCCTTCATTGCTTGTGCTTGACAATGTCCTAAGATTGTGAATATCATGGTCCAATTTACTGTCATTTAAAACTTTCTCTACTAGACAGGAGAAAGAAGGGTATGTAGTAGTTTCTGGGCTTTCTTTCCTCTTTGTTTCTGTTTTTGGTATAGCTTTCACAGGTTCAGTTCTCTTGAAAGTAAAGGAATTAGACTGTTGACCAGACTTTGCTTTATTGGGTTCAGTTAGTGCTTTAGATTTCCAGCTTTTCTTTTTAGAAAATTAATCCTTCTGAAACAATCAGTGATTTTTCTGGAAGCCCTTTGCAGCAAAAGAAGCTGAACATGAAGAACTGTTTGGCATAGTATTTTTTGTCTTTTTTTTTTTTTTTTTTTTTTTTTTTTTTTTTTTTTTTGTTGTTTTGTTTTTGGTTTTCTTCCAGAAAAAAAAAACAACAAAACAACCCTATGTGGATAAAGAAGCTGAAATATTTGCTCCAGAATGAATTATGTCAGCTAGCAGTTTTAGCTAAGCTCTGAAGCTGTGATTTTGACAGAAGGCACTTGTAAAGACTGGGCAGTTTTGAGAACATGACCCTAGGGTGCCTGCTTTTGCCACTGTCCATCATTAAAAGGTAAATGAGGGGAGAAAAGCAAGTAAAGTCTGGCCTCACAAGGATGTTAGTGTGTCTTCCACACCACCGATATTAGATGCAGAAAGGACTGCAGAGGATTAGCACCAATTCTTGTTAAGTAACTTCATGTACATATTGTACTAAACAAAAAGGGCAAGTACGTGCAATTAGGAGATGCTGAAGAAGATAAAGCTGCGAATCTCCTGGAAATTGAAGCTAACTTTATTTAGCTAATTTCTAAAATATGGCCTAACCTAAGCTTTTAGACACATAATTAAGTGAACATATGAGGATATTTCCTCTACTGGAAAGAGATTAGAATATCCCTTCTGTTCAGTGCCAAAGTTCCCTGATGTCAATAGCCCAATATTTTTCACTTAAATTGAGGATTCAGGGATGTTATGGATCCATGTGCTGGGTCCTGTCAAACACTTAATTCTCTCATCTGTCATCCACAGACTTCAGAGCCACACACTCTATTTATGACACCTTTTTTTCCTTAACTTTCTCTGTTAGAGAAGGTTACTCAGGTGTCCAGTTTCCCCTGTGTTGTGACCTTCAGACATAAGTCATTGTCAGTATTGGCTGCCACAGGACAAGGATGTCGAGAGATGGAGGGAATTGCTTCCCACTGCTGAAAAAGGAATGCTACCAGAATTCAGTAAAATTAATAAAGAATGTAAGGGAGCTGTGAAATTTTAGTTATTCAAACCAGTCAGAAAATCCATGTGTTAAAGTTGCTGGTGAACTTTTAAAAATATGGAACTAGTCAATATATGACAATGTTTTTTCCTATTCTGCTCGCCACTTTATGCTCTTTTATGAGCTTGGTGGTACCAACACTGATGATGACAGTCTGCAAGGATTATTTCTGTTTGTCATTCTGAAAGAAAGTTTTTTGGGTGATGATAGCCATTAAAACACGGACAAGACCTTTGTACAATTTTTTTTTTTTACCTTGTGAGGGTTATAAAAATCCCTCATCATAAAAATGAGGGACACTCAACACTTCTGATTCCTGAATGACTCAGGAGCAGTGGGAAAAAAGGATGTTTCAGTGGTATGGCATGCTATGTCTGACCCTGAAAACTGCAGCTCCTTTCCAAAGTTGTTTTTAGAGTGGCATTATTGAATGCTGTGTTGCTACGAGTTGTCAGTTGGACTGTCAGTCTGTGGCTGTGAATTACCATGGTTAGCAGACTCTGTTATCTTAGAAATGCAAAATGCTTGAATCCTGTTTGGAGCATCATCACTTAAGCACCATTCCAGAAACAGTAGTGACATTTCCCTCCAGCTGGTGGCAGGATGCTCAGGCAAGGCAGGAGAGGCTCACAGGCAGTCACCCTCTTTTCCCTGAGGATTTCAAGACTCCACCTGCATCTCCTAAAAGAGAAGGTCAATGGGCACTGCTTCCACTGCCTTTTGCCATTGGTTTCACTGCTATAGGCTGTCAGCTGAAATACATGCTCAGAAAACAGGTCATGATTTTTTGATGATTTGTATGTTCCAAAATTAACCCCAAGCTTCTGTTTCTTTTTTTTTTCTTTTTTTTTTTTTTCTTTTTTGGGGGTTTGTTGCTTTTGTTTTTGTGGTTTTTTAAAATTTTTTTATTTCCCTGATGAACAAACACACATGGTTACATTTCTTGTTTTCAGTGTGAATCACTCTGCTTTTGTGTTTTACTCCCAACAGATTTTTGGACAGCATCAAGTGATAAGAAGCAGAGACATAGACAGACTCAGGCCATGTTTATTCCCTGATGCACTGCTACTTAGTTTGTTTTTAATGATAAATGTCAGGTGTCTGCCCTTTTAAGAAAACTGTGTGAAAAATTATAATTCTCCATATCAGTAGGGGAAATACTTTGCATCTTTTTGGAGTGTGGTTCTTCAGTTTTTCAAAAATTAAAAGCTTGACCTTTAATAATGGCATCTTTTATCTGAGTCCCCCAGTTTGCCTTGAGTTTATTCTAGTAACAATGCACTCAGCATTGAGATATCCTCTGTTAAATGAACATGGAAAACTCTCATTTGAGCAGAAATACTGTAAAGCAAATATTGTTAAGGACCATTTGTTATGTAAAAATAGAAAAGTTATTAGTAAGCACTCTGCGGCAGCTTAGCTGGTTTCCTCCCTTTCATGCTTTCATCTGAATTCTTTCCACTGAACTCTGGATGAAGCTGAAAACCTTGTATGGCACAGACAATCTCACTTAAATGATGCTTTGTAACTACCTCAGCCTAGTGTATCTCAAATCCCCCCTAAAATAGCTCCCAGGAGTTTCAAAAGTTAGTATGATTGAAAGAATGTTATTACATCTTGCTCTTCGAGGAATGCAGTGTCAAGAACATGCCAGCTGTGATCCCTCTGAGTTATTCCCCCTAAACAGTCTAAGGATGCTGGTCCCTGACTGTTCTCTTGCCTTCTCATGTACTACTTAATTATCTCAGAGTTTTTTTCAGTGACAAATTCCTTCATGGAATTTGGCCTTTCCATTAATATCAACTCTGTCTTCATGGGACCACTAGTCCATTGTGTTTAAGAGGGAGCAAGTAAGCCAGATACTGCCTAGGTGTCTAATTTTTTGCTTATTTTCCATTTAAATTTCAATTTCTTATATGAGATGAAGGGTAATTGTGCACTTTATATGTTTATTCATTAATACATGATGTAATAGTAGTAATTATGGAGAAAAAGGATAAAAAATGTTCCAGCTGAACTCTAGACCAAAGCTGAAAGTGCATTTTCTTATTTGGCCTCATAACCTTGTAGTTGGAATCTTATCTTTGTCTTTTATAAGTGAGATAGTAAGGAGGTGGTGCACTGGGCTGCAAAAAGAGTGAATGTCAGTGTGTATGAGAAATATAGTTTCTGAAACTGCAAGTAACTGCAAATACTGATGTTTCTGTACCTCTGTTGAGTCAATTGCAGGAAGAAAATCTGAAAGTAAAGGGGGAGTGAGAAACACAAACTGAAAGAGAACTTGTGTTTTTCACAAGGGCAGTCACTGACAATGTCAACAGTTCTTGAGAAATAAAAACCTTTTATGAAAACATCAATTAGTTGGTTTTAGGAAAATAAACATTTGGTTATGAGCTGAAGCTTGGCCATCAGTTTTTGAAAAGTGTCCCCCATGGTCCATGCAGCTCTGTTCAGAGAGCTATTGCCTTCAGCATGCACTTCAAAGCATGGACAGCTCTACTCCACCACAGACAGCAGGAGCTCAGTTGCAGTGGCACTCTGCCATTTCCCTCTGTGATATTTCCTTAAGCAACCCAGAATTCACAAGCAGTCTGAGTCTCAGTAGGATGAGTTTGACATATATATTCGTGGATAACCCTAACTTTTGTATTCTCAGGGGTTACAGGGAAAAACAGTGGGCTCGTGATTCAGGGTTCAAAACACTGGAGAATTTGCCTCTGTCTCTTGAAGAAAGTGGTTGTTGATCTGAGCTGAATACCCAGATTTTCTACAAAGCATAACTGCAGCATCTTGCTCCAAAGGACTGCACAGAATAAAAGGTGCTGAAATGCTGTATGTCTTACACTGCTTCACCTCAAATTTTGTATATTTCTCAAGCTGGCAAAGAGGTGGAACAATATTTTTAGTGGGTCACATCTCTTCTACTATATTGGCTCTTTGGATTTTTTATCCCATTATTTGTGACAGCTAAGAGCTCAGACATCTCACTGAACAAGACTTTAAATGTCTTACAATTCAGTTTTAATATCATATTAACAGCCTTGATAAAAAGTGGGTTGTTGCTTCCTTCATGACACTCATAGCCAAGTTACCTTGTCCTGTAAATCAGCTGCTGAGATCAGCGGTGGCCACAATCCTGTAGCAGAAAATTAGCCTGGACAGGCTTATAGAATATTTCTGCTTTTTGCAAAGTCACACCTATGTCCATTCATTTCTTATGGGGCTGAGGAAGCAACAACCCCCTAGCACTATCAGGTTTTCATGAGTGGCATTTTGAGTCTGGAAGTAGAGGAAATGTCTTAGGCCTAATGTTCCCCTTCCCTTCTGCAGCAGAACTCCTATCAATAGCTCAGAAATTAGAAATTTTTATCCAGCAAGGAATCTGGAAAGTGTTTAGGGGCCCATTTGGAGATAGGCACCTGCCAAGTTAAGAGTGGAGCATTTGCCTTCTGGAAAAGAGCTTGAAAAGGTCACAGAAAAGCTCCATTCTTCCTCACCACTTCCATTTATTTTTAAGTATGTTTAATCCTGCTGTGCATGAAGCCTCAAATCTATAAACAAGATTGAATGCTCTTAGACTCTCACTTTTCCTAACAGTGAGCTTTGGATGGATTGAATTGACGGAGAGGTTTATTCAGAATAGCTCAGTATGAGATTCAGTTCTCAGATTAATGATTTAATTTCATTGAGGGACATGGAAGATCTTTTAAAATGTGTATTTAGGCTCACAGGTAGGTCAAAGTATACTCAGGGAAGTTTCTGAACAATCCCTCCATGGCTTAAATGAAGTAATTTTACTGTGAATTGGAGGTACTGTTACAAACCCTCATATTAAGGTAAGAAGCCTTCAGACCTGCTCCCTAGTGAAAAAATTAACTTCAGAAAACATGAAGAATCATGAAAGGACATCAGAGTGGGAGCACTGGGTGGAGGCAGTGTCAAAGAAAAAGAAAAGTAAGAACGAGCATTGTACTTTGATTAAACTTTTCTTCCCCTGCAGTGTGGAGGGCATATTGTGAAAAGAACATCTCTGTAGGTGTTTTTTTTGGTTTTTTTTTTTTTTTTTTTTTTTTTTTTTGTTTTTTTTGTTTTTTTTGTCCTGCAAGCTCTCACAGCCTGTGTTTAAAAATACCAGCTTTTGCTTTAGGCAAAAGAAGAAGTATTTATGCTATTAAAAAGATTAGTAAAATTGTTGCTAGCAGAACAGATCTGAGCCATATCCCAGCAATGCAGCATCTGGTTTAAGTGTAAGAGTCAATGTGCTGGCTGTGTTAGTGGAGCTGCCTTCTGTACTGGAATGCTTGAGAGTTTGTTTTAAATCTCAGAGATCCCAGGGTGGTTTGAGCAGCAACATCTTCCATAATTAATTGCATGTGTAATGTAGCCCATCTGGGAGGTCTGTGATTACTTGCCTGTATGTTCTTGAACATATTACAATACCAATAACTACTAATTTTAATTAAAACTTTGAAATGTCTGTTGGTTAAAATATTCATTAATATCACTTGATTATGTTGTTTTGTAATCTTCTGCGCTTTCTTCATTGCTGGTTATCAAGACTATGCAAAAGTATGGCACTTCAAAGCACATACCTCCCCTGGAAGGGCAACAGTCTTTGGAGATGTATTTTAATTTTGTTTTTGTTCAGAGAGGAAATAATCTCCTCCTTTTCAAAATACTAAGAGTCTCTGTAACACGCAGAAAACCCACCATCTGTCATGGCCTCAATTCTACAGTTCAAATGATCTTCAAAATGTTGACTGAAATGTAAGGCTTGTGCAGTGGTTTGCTCACTTATCCTTTATCTCTAGATTTTTTAAACTTAGGTCTACCTGATGCAGATGGGAATGAAACGCTCATATAACCCAAGTGCTAATGTAAATTTGTGTGATCTGAAATTCCACTTTCTCACTCTTAAAAAAAGAGTCTTTGACTTCAAGCCAGTACTTGGGCATCCACTTTTTTTTTCTATCAGTGGCCCAAAGTCTCATTTTCTGAAAACTTTCCAGCTCCTTCCCTTGGATTTCTTTTTTGCCTTGAAGAAACTTTCTGTCAAGCTTTTAGGATGGACAAGGAAGTTTCAGTGAATTCTGGAATGAGAAATTATTTAGAAACCATCAGAAATTATCTAAAACACTAAACACTCATTCAACTAGAGTCATGAGAAGTTTTTAAAGAAGCTTGTAGCCTATGGCTTCCCAGAATACAGCATTATCTAACAGATCTGTTCTAACAGATATTATCTAACAGATTATAATGGGTATTTTCTTACAGATCCTGGGCATCTAGAAAGCTACACAAAAGTAAAACTCCAACATAAATGGTGTGAGAAAAATGTTTTGAATAACTGCTGCCAATAAATAGCTCCTTTGGAAAGAAGAATTACCTCAAAGATAGAAACAAAATGTGCTGATGCTCTCACACCACAGAAGGTAAGAAGCAGTTTGTCAGCACTACAGAAATTTCTGTAGCAGCTGATATTTTTATATGCCATAAAAAAATAGCTGCCATGGTTTCTTTGTCTCATCAGTAATTTTATTGCTTTAATTGTGATCATCTTGATAGCAGTTATTTCCTTAGTGACGTCTGCAACAAAATATTAGGAAGATGCTTTTTCAGACTATTAAAGAGATAATTTAATAAGAATTGTCCACTGCCATTGCTTCAATACATAACATTGATAGACTCAGCAACTATCAGATCTTAAGAGATGATCCAGGGCACATCACTCTGCCCTCAGATTACTCTGAAGGGAGAAATTTTCCTTGCAAGTAGTGTGGATATGCTCAGCTTGATTATATGCCTTATTTTTGGACAATCACCTTCAGTTTTGGGCAGTATGGGATGAGCTGTAAGAGGTATTGACGATCCCAGACAGCCAAGAACTTTTCTGACTTGCCACAGTGCTCAAGGCTTCATGATGCAAGCAGCTCACTGAAAGCCTGTGACAGTGGGGACACTGGTGCCCCTCTGGAGGTGGTGCCCTCCATCAGGCCCCTGCTTGAAACCGGGACAAAAGCAGGGCTGTGGATCTGAAGGCAATACCCTGTAACAACCCCACTTAGACTTAAAATTTTCCAAAGCCAACATATTCACTGCAACGCAATATTTCTGAGCACAGCTCAGAAATTTTGCCATGATGTATTCTTAGCTTCAATTTCCAGCTATTGCATCTTGTTGTATCATTTCCAGGCAGACAGGACAACCAGCTATTGTCCAATTCCTCTTAGGCACTTACATCTTTCAGATTGCCATGTAATTTCCAAGGAGATGAATTCCAGGTTGTGGGAGCTGGGTGCTCAGACAGAGTTTGAATGCTCTGATATATCCTGCCCGCTGCTCTCTGGATGAGCTGCTCTCCAGCTGCTCATTCAGAAAAGCACTGTTCTCCTGTAACTACTGGGGAACTTCTGCCATCTCCTTCCAGGCATCTTGCATGGTAACCCGGCCAGTGGCACTTGTTTGGGACAGGTGTCATTGCATGCCTGAGATACTCCTCTCCACCCCAGCCAGGCCTGTTGGGCTTCTTCCAGATTCAGCAAGTCAAAATAAGGTACTCACAATAATTTCTCAATTTTCAACGCCAGCTGAGGAATGAGAGGAATTATAATTTATATAATAATGAGCGTTGCTGAAAATGGAAATAGCCTGTTAAGAGGAGATTAAAAGCTGCAGGCAAAAGGTTAAAATGCTTGCAGTTGGTATGGTGACTGCTAAAAGAGAATCAGAGATGCCAACTGTATTATGTGTGTATCAAAAAGTATTTGAAAAGGCCAAAAACTCCCCAAATACAGTTGAACGGCAGAGGTGGCTAAAAAATTAGCAGGAATTAGACCAGATTAAAAGCAAAAGCAAAAAAAAAGCAAGATTGGAATAAGGAAGAAAATTTTGAATGATCTGCTCAGGGTAAAATATACAGTTCTTTTTTTTTTTTTCTCCTCTTCAAATTGATCAAAATGAAGCTTATCAGAGCACTTGTAGGACAGACAGATCCTCAGGGCATAAATGGTCAGCCTATAGCAGAAAAGCCAAATTAGTTATTTGCCTTTATGTTTTCTACAAGAATACACAGGGAATTTCTTGCAAAGAAAGAGTAGGAGGAACCTCAAAATGAAGTGTCAAGTTGAATTTCTCAAGCTGAGAAGGTTTTAGACAAATAGGTAAAATGATCAGGAATAAATAAAAAAACCCAGATGATATTCTTTCAAGCATTTGAACAGAAATTTGAAATTAAATAGAGAATCAATCACAATAGTAGACAACAGTAGTATATTTGACTAAATAATTTCCTACCTTAAAGAGCTTTAAAATAGCAAATGACAAAGGCAATGCAGAGGACTACAGACTATGATATAAAAGCCATAATAAACAGCTGACTTAAGTAAATAGAATTCAAGAATGCAGCCTTTCTTGTATAGATACAAGAATATGACACATGGCAAAGAATTAGCAAAGTTTCATACAGGGAAAAAATGCCTCACAAATAACCCTGAGCTCTTTGAAGGAGTCAGTGATATATGAATATAATTACCAAGCTGGTCTGCTTGGATTTCCAAATAGCTTTTCACATGAACCTTCATCAAAAAGGTTTAAGAAAACTAAGCTGTCTTGAGATTAAAGATAATTTTCTCTTCTGGCTTAATAAAAGCAAAATTGATAGAAAATGCAGAGATGGGAAAATGTGGTTATATGATTACGTCAAGGGAAACAAAAGGTACAGATAAGGAGAGGAATTACAATGGATGCTGCATTTCAGGAAGTTTAGCTGTTCCATATATTCATAAGTGACCTAGAAAAGAAAGTAAATACAGGATGACAAAATTTGCTGCTGATGAGATATTACTTAAGGCATTCAGCTCTCAAATTGACTGCAAAGAATTACAGGAGGATTTCATGATACTGAATGACTGGACAGTAAAACAGCAGATGAAATTCAAGGTCAATATATGCTAAGAGATGCACATGGAGAAACACATCCTTAATTGTACATACAAAATGATGGTTTCTAAATTAGCTATTGCCTCTCAGGAGGGAGATATTGAAATTACTGTAGCTGGTGCTATTAAAACATCAGTTAAATTCTCAACAGTGGTCAAAGGAGCATAAAGTTTGATAAGAATGGTTAGAAAATGAAATGAGAACAAAATATAAAATATGATTAAGACATTTGATAAATGTATGGTGTACTACATCTTAAGCATTGTGTATAGTTTGTGTTTATGTTTCTTGAAAAAGGGAAAGTGTATCACAGAGGTGGAATGGTTTCTTTCCAGGAAAAACTTAAACATGCTGGGAAGGAGATGACTCAGGATGATATGACATATATATATATACATATAAATGTTAAATAATAAATGTAACAGGCAAGACTGGAGCAAGTTTATTTCTTTGCCTTCATAGTGCAAACTGCATAGTTTGCCTTCATATGACAGGCATGAATAAAAAATAGCAGCTAAAGACAGAAAGTAAGCAAATGGAAGTACCTTTTTACACTGTGTGTAATTAAATTGCAGCAGTTCTTGCAGGGGAAGTTGTGATGATCACACGTAAAATTGGGTTCAAAACCCGCTGAGAATGTGAGCTATTAAACACCAGGATGCATCTCATGAATTCCATCAAGTGCTCTTTTTTGGGGTGAGACAAAGGCAGAGAGACTACACAGTCCTTGCCTGGTCTTTTCATACTTCCCTAACCAGCCATCCTTGAAGGATAGTGAGGAAGGTGTAGTTTACTTCTTTTATTCCCTAACTCTTATTATTTATCTTCTGACAGTACCAAGAAAATCTCTTTTTACTAAGCACTGTGCATGAAAAGAGTGAGTGCCTCTCCTTGCCCCTAAGTGCTGACTTGAAGACCTTGTTAAAAAAAGGTATGGAAGTTTGTCTCAGCAAGATTCTATACCTTGTCCAAGGTCACACAGAGAACCTGTTGCAGTGTGTAGCTGGAATGATCATCCTTGTAATCCAAATGTGCCTAGGAAATATGTCACAGATTTTAGTCATGAGCATTTTTAATTATCCGGGCCTTGCTTGGATTCATTATTCTGAGTCATTTAGCACCATGCTCTTATTAATTATATGGCAGCTTTCTGCATTAAGTGATTTAATTATAGAATATTACCTCATTAAAGACAACAAAACTGACCAAAATAAAGAATTATTTAATAAACATGATTGAATCCTTAAGCTTTTAATCAAATTAAACATTGATTATTAATTAAGTGGAATGGAAAGCATTGTCACCTTAACTGGAAAAAAGTGGAGACAAATGAACTAAGACTTTTCACAAGCTGTCTGAAGGTGGGGGTATTGAAAAACTCATAAGTGTACACTAGTGGGAATAGAGTTCTGATGCTGTTGGGGCAGCCACATGTCCAAAATAGACACAACAGGCATGGTGACCCTTTCCAGGTTCTCCTCTGTCCAACCTAGTCTCACACTGAAAAGCAGGATCATAATTTCCAGTCGTTTCATCTGTGTAGTGTGTTTGATGACACTTTGGCTCTTAGAGAAATTATTTCATTAATATCAGCATTTTAATTTTAAATCATTCAGTAGACAGGCTGTGCTGTTAAAAATGTATCTTCAGTCTCTTTTACATTCCTTTTTTTTTCTACTTAGCACAGCATGGTTGGGATCCTATAATATCCCACAGTTTCTTCAATAAACAAACTGTGTGAATTTTTGACCTTTTCCTTTCTACAGTTTCTAAGGCTTTTCTAGGATAGCGTTATAGTCTTGAAATTTCCTGAAGATGTTTCTCTTGATGGAACAACATAAAACTTTTTTCCTGCCTTTATCTCCTTTCTAGTCCCTTCCCTTGAATATGCCATTGTCAAAATCAGTGTTACATTTTTTTTCCTTCCTTCTTGCCTTTTTCCTTCTTCTGTAGCACACACACTGTGAGGTTCTTTCTCACCCCTGCTGTCTGCGATCATTTTTACCTTTGTCCTGATGCTATGGGAGCAGAGTGTTCAGTTCCATGCTGCCACAGTCTTTTTTTTCTCTCCTCTCAACTTTGTTGCCTTTGAGTGATGCAGGAACTGCTGCATGGTACCTTTGCCCCATGAACCTCAGTGACCTAAAATAGGCCAGGAGAACTTGACTAAAGGGAGCAGATAGCATTGTATGCCATTTTATGAAACAATTGATGTGTATAATATGACTGCATGGACAGTTTCCCTGGAATTAATGATGCAGATCAACAGTATGTTGAAACACTCCCGAGGTAGGTTTTGAAGTCAAATGATTCTCTTCCCAAAAAAAATACTGACAGAAGCCCTGCATAAAATTACAGTAATTCCAATCCCAAACCATATTTTACTTCCTTTGGTTCCTGAATATGGAGTGTTGCCCTTGGTGGGGTGGCAGGTTGCTGCCAAAGCTGCTGTTTCACTCCCTTTCTCAGCAGGATACATGACAGAAAATACAGTGAAAGGCTTGTGGATTGAAATAAGGATGGGGAAAGATCAGTCTCCAGTTACTGTCAGGGGCAGAACAGGCTCAACTTGGGGAAATTAATTTAATTTACTGTCAATTCAAAGGAGCAGGATAATGAGAACTAAAACCAAATCCTAAAACCACCTTCTTTCACCTCTTCACTTGTTCCCAGACTTCACTTCTGGCTTTGTGTACCTCCTCCTTCCCAGTGGCACTGGGGGATGGGGAATGGGGGCTGTGGTCAGTTCATTATCTGTTGTTTCTGCTGCTGCTTCCTCCTCAGGCGGAGGACTCCTCATACTCTTCTTTTGCTTCAGTGTGTAGCCTCCTTGAGGAGAAGCTTCATGACTGGGCTGAACACCAGGTTCAGATCTAAGGGGTGAACTTTTCCTGTGAGCCATTCATGTTGTAAGGGGTCCCACTGCAAGAGATGTCTTTGTTGCACTGATTAATGCTCTTAAAAAATGGACTCAAGTTTTGGCCCTGGTTCAGGATTCAACAGCAATGCCAAGCTCATCTATTTTCTTACTCAGAAAAGCACAACCTGATTTCAAATCAGTTAAAACTTAGGGCTGAGTTTTGATTTGTAACTATGAAGTATTACAGCAACCAAGTTGAAAAATCAGGAGCCAGCTACTAATATGATGATACAGGTGTAAAACAGTAGTTGGAGGATGACATTTTACCCATTTGTGACGGGTTATGGAAAATGAGAGAAGTGTATATTGAAACTCACTAAGAAATGTAGGAGAGCAGCCAAAGACTGACTCAAGAAAGATCACAAAAGAGCTGTCTGTAATCCAGCCCATATTCACTCAATGGACAATAAGGGGTTGTGACAAATCCCACACTCCAGAGGTGAATGGTGCTCTCTGAAACAGTTGTCTCACATCCTTTGTCATTCCTCAATGTTTTTTTTTGCTAATGTCACTTTTGAGCTTTGGTTGCAAAACTCTGCAGGCTCACATTGTTTCTTATAGGCTCTGCTGTGATTTGAAGCAGTTCTGCTGGCAGCCCATCAGCAGAATCAACAGGGTTTGCTGGGCACCAAGGGCAACCTCCTTGGTCTGGCTTCATTGACAAGGTGGCAGGTTTGAGGGAGTTAAGGCAGAGAAATCTCTGGACTGTTCTGGAATTAGTCCCAGGTCTGGTTCTTAGACTGATCCCTGTAAATGGCCTTTTAAGAGTTAATTTTACTGCTTTAAGCACATCTACTGAAGTTTTAGATGAACAGACTTTTGTCTTTCAAAAAAATGAAGTTGCAGAAAGAAGTCAGAGATTCTCTTCACTGCAAGACAAACTGTAAATAGGGATAATCTTCTTTTGACCAACCCCAGCTCAGCATAACAACCCTCGCCTTGTTTGAGAATCCACTGAAAGGCACAACTGCTCAGGAAAGGGTGAATTATTCCCACAATAGAGGCTGAAACCAGAATTTATTTTAAGCATTAAACTTGACGCACAGATACTGCTTTTCACACAGAATAATTGTTAATAACAATGAAAATGGGAAATTGACACTTTTTACAGGAGTTCCAAATGACATAAATTTGAAATATGAATCTAAATAAAATATGTTGCATTAATTTGATTGCATTACTATAACATTATTTCTTGAGTTATGCTATTATTCTAGTATGATTTTAATAGCAATTATTTTTATACATACATATAAGCATGATGTTGCTTTTCTGGCATAAATAATATTTTTACATGCAGTTTTTTCCATCCTTGTCTCTACTTTGTATGGATCTTAAAATTTTGATGTGATCATTTCTCAAGTTTAAAGAGCCCAGCTAATGTGCCTACACAATGAACTAAATTAGAAATAAATTAAATCCTCCACTGCTTGTCCTTCTCAGCACTTCCTGCTATATTGTAGTGGCAGCATGAAACTTATTTATCACTGTAAGGAAACATAAGCAGCTATTCAGAATAAAGGAGACACCCTCCTTACCTTTGTGCAAACACAATTGTTGTGCAGGGTAGAACAGAGCTTTCTACTCTGCAGAGAGGTGAGTGAAATGATAATCCTTTCAAGGCTTCTACAGAAAAGCAATTGAGGGACAAAGAAAAGGAACATATGTACATTATTTCCTTAGTTAATTTTGAATGTTTTGTGGTAAACTATTTTCTCTTTATGAGAACTAGAAATATTGTAGTGTTAGCACTGCTGGAGCTGTCTTTCACTAAAACCATCAAGCACAGTTCCTGGTCATTTTGGAAGAGGAGAAATTAAAGGGCAATTTTTTTGGAAAGACTAACATCTCAGATTAAAAAAATCAAGCCATAAAAAGATAAAATCTAAGCATTTTCTGGTGCTGTCTTGTTGTGTCATATCATGTAAGAAAATTATCAGGTTTTAGTGGCTGGTGACAATTGAGAAAAAGTAAGCATGTCCTTCTTGAGGTAGCCTCTATAACAGAGATCAAGATTTAAAAATGTTAGCATCCCTTCTACAAGTTGCTCCAAAAATTTAAAATTGGGAAACATTTCTGAAAGTTACATTCACTATCCCTTATTTAATTCCAGTAGGTGTTTGTTAAAATTGTTTGTTTGTGAAAAAACCCTGAAAAAATTTCAGTTGAAAATGTTAGTGGATTGATCTTTATTTCTGTGAATGCCAGTTATTTATTTACCAGCCTTCTCAAAATAACTCTCAGGTTGCAAGTTGTTTACTGATTCCTCTCTGTAATCTGAATCTAGTTGTGCTGGTTTTGCTCCTTGCTGTGTGAAGAAATGACAGGTGACAACACAAGCCCCCTGTCCCCTAAGCACACAAGCGACCTTTCCTCACATTATATGTCAGTATGAGGTTGTGCACATTCCCAGTCCACTATATAAATTAAGCAAAAATACCAGGGAATAAACAATATGTAAAGACATGGCTGAAGCAAAAATTCATCATTTGAAAAAGTCAAAACTAATGCGAAGATATTTAACCTGTTGTAACACACTGTAATGCAACAAGGATGCAATTTCTTTTATTGCATTCTTGGTATGTTTGCAGATATTTTGCAATGTCATTGAAACATCTTGGTATCTAGACTAAAAATGGTATCTAGACTACCTATACAAAATGCAAAACAAAACAAGATGATCTCAACCTATCAAATTTTATGAACTGGAATACAGAAGAACAGTTCTGAGGAATAGCTAGGAAATGTATGCACTTTGCTGAAGGCCATATGCAAAAATAACAAATGGAATGATGAAAAGAAGAGCAGGATTATCAAAACCCGTTTTCTTGCCTGAAGATCCTGAGCTGAGCAAAACTATTTCAAAAGTGTGCTTAGCCTGTTGAGTGGAAAACCAAACTTTGAGTAAGGCACTTTTGGAGCCTTGTTCTCAGAGCCAGCCATGTGAGAGACAGGGTATCCCAAGCAGAGGAGTGCTGAGGTGTGGGGTCTGCACCTGCCAAAGAGCCCACAGGACCATGGCTGCGAGTGAGAGATGGGCATGAGTTGGGAAGGACAAATGGGGTTGGTGGGTGGAGGGGCCAGTGCTGGGAACATGTCTGGAGACACCACTGGAAGGAGGAGAGTCCCCTGAGAAACCATCGCTGGAGCTGGGACACTCTGGGGGACCGTGGCTGTGAGCACCCAGGGTCAGGGACATCCCTGAGGGACTGCAGCCCATGCTGGAGCAGAAGAGCAGTGAGAAACCAAAGCAGGGGATTTGGGGTTGTTCAGCCTGGAGAAGAGAAAGCTCAGGGGAGACTTTACTGAGGCCTTTCAGTAGATGGAGAGGGTTACAAAAATGCTGGAGAGCGACATTTTGCAAGGGTATGTAGGGCTAGGACAAGGAGAAATTTCTTTAAACTGAAAGAGGTTTAGATTAGATATTGAGAGCAAATTCTTTACTGTGAGTGTGGTGAGACACTGGAACAGGTCACCCAGAGCACTTGGAGATATCCCATCCCTGTGTGTTCAAGGCCAGGCTGGATGGGGCTCTGAGCAACCTGATCCAGTGGAAGCTGTTCCTGCCCATGACAGGGAGGTTGGAGCTAGATGATCTTTAAGGTCCCTTCCAACCCAAACCATTCTGGGATTCTACAATGATTCTAGGAGGAAAGAGGAAGGAGGAGCAGCAGGAAATGTCTGTGTAGGGACAGGAGTTTCCTGGGCAACCCACTGTCTCTCCAAAGGCAGCAACGGGGCCAGCACCATGGGCTGTGAGAACAAGGGAAGGCAGGAAAAGAGCCATTGGTCTGAAGCTGAAAGCAGAGAAGGGAATGAGAGATTTTTTTTCCCTCAGTGTTTGTTTAATTGTTTTTTCTTAATATGAATCAGTAATTAAAATTTGATGTTAATTGGCAATAAATTACATTAAGTGCAATTCCCCAGGCTGAAACTGCTTTGCCCACAGCAGGTCGTTATCCTGAAATGTTTTCTTCTGATGGTGCTGCTGAGGAGAAGTTTCAGTGATGCGCAGAGCAGACATGCAAGGAGAAGGAAGCTTCTTCAGAAATGATATGGTGGAAATTCTCAAAGTGTTGGAGGAACATGCCCTTGAAACTATTACAGTACATGGGGTAACCTTTGAGGAGGGCTGCCTGCTGCCAGGGTTATTTAGAGGTTTACATCTTTATTTAAGCTACATTATCAAAATGAATGTATAATAAACTGCTAGAATGCCTTGTCCTTTTCTGCACCGAGCACATTTGACACAGAAAAAGGAATCCACCTATTATTTGTCTAATGAATAAATGCAAAAATAAATCCTTACTATGAGGCTTTCTTATATAGATCTGTTCCAGATATTAAGCCACTATATCTTGCCTCTAAACTGCATTATTCCCCAGTGCAAACTGAAATTTTCACGAAGTGGCATTTCCTACTACACATTTGAATTTATGTATATGCCTTGTACATAGTAAGGCACACAGCGTTCAACATATATCAGTAAAAGTCTTTGATTTATTTTTCCTAGAACTAGGTCACATAAAGCATTCATTTTAGGATGGGGATATATATATACCTACTTTTACTGGCATCTTTGACTCTGAATGAAAATATAGAGCTGTGTTAAAGAGATATTTGTCAAGCAAAATAATGGCTTATTGTTTTTCTCTGAGTTAAAGGTGATAATTACTCATGGTTTATATGAAGCCATCAGTAATACAGAGCTTCTCTGCTATTGCTATCCACCCTGTAGGCACCCCTTGTAAGTTCACCCCCAATGCCTGTTAATATTTTGGAAGTGATTGATCATCCAGAGAAAAAATGAGTTATGGTGGGAAACAGCCTCCTGTGTCTCAGAGTTCAGCACTTTACCACTGCAGATAACTACACTAGGTAACATCTTTCCTCCATCTTATCATTCCCCAGGTGCAAACTCCAGTTTTGCTGGAACTCATTATTCTTCAAGAAATTATCTCACTTTGCTGAATAGAGCCTTATCTGCATGGAGTTGTTGGATAAATGTCAATGCTCAGTTTATACTCATTAATTCATGCACCTATGGAGACCTTTGTTTTAAAGAGCTCCACTTATGGTTCACCTTAAATCATGTACTTAAAAAGCACAAAACAAATATACTTCCAAACTTTATAAAATTGTCTAAAACACCACTTTTTTTTTCCCCCCAAATTCTCTAATAAAGTAGGCTTTTAATCCCCCCAAATAACTTTATAGCCCTTATATTAGTAATTGTTAGCCTGTGTTCATCTTTGAACATTATTATTCACAATATTGCAAATGAAGCCAAGGCAGAGCCCTGTTGCTGAAGGATTTCACCTGAACCTCATCAGAGGACAACTTTTGCCTTTTTTCTTGCCTGTGTTACAGAAGTAGTAATTTTACAACCGATTAAATCAGCAAATGCAAATGTTCGTAAATTTGCAACATTGAGAGGTAATGGATTTTTAAGAGTCTAGATTTAAAAGAGAGTTAATCCAGCTGTCCTGATTTTTTTCTTTTGGTCCCTTTGGTGCCAGATACAGATGGGACTAGATGCAGACAACATTTTGTAGCAAAGCTTACACTGATTATAACTGACTGGCTGATATCTGTAAGTTAAAAGTCTGGAGCTTTGCTCTTTGAGTAACTGTGAGGCACAGAGAAAATAATGAATGCAAGGTAGAGAAGGTGCAAGAGAGGGAATTCATAGGTTTACCTACACTGCATGCTCCAGAAGAGGCACTTCAGACAAATGCACACTCAATCACTTTCCTTGATTGACTCTTCAGCCATGAAATAACTCATTTCCAGTCTGTTTCTAGCTGTGTTTGGCTTCCTATCTTGCACTGAGGGGTGGAGCCAGTCCTGTTCCCGAGGGCTGCCAACTTTTGCTGGACTAGTTGGTTTTGGGCTCTGCAGATGGGAATGTGGCAGTGAGATGTGGTAGGTATGAGTGGATAATGCAGTGAGGCAGGGCTCCCTTTAAATTGGGATGGAACTGAATAAATGAGAGGGGATACTGTTAAAACTGTGGCTTGTGACCTATTTTTCCTCTTGTATTTTGCCAAGCATGGGAGTCTATGAGTCTTCTTCAAGCTTTCATGAGACTCTGCTTTCCACTAGTAGAACTCTAGGAGAAAAGAAATATCTGAGTGCATAAATGCCAGGCACCAAGCTTAACTAGACCGTGTGAATGTTAAACTCTTTTTGCTGGAAGGATTGATATTAAAGCTCTATTGGGCTGTAAGTCTATTCACACTGGCAGAGAGAAGTCCAAGGAATTTCTTTTATCTCAGAAGAGGCTGCAGTACCTTACAGGCATTAATCTCACAGGAATGTGTTTGGGGTCTGCCCTATGGATAGGCCTGGGTAGATATGGACAGCCTAAAGGGTATCTGTAAAGCAGAGTTGGAGCTTGGGTGTCCCATTGGCCAGGGCAGCTAAAACCTTTCCTATTTGAAGACTCTCAGGATGGACCTCTTGCCATCAAATGTTCCAGTGCAGGCTGCTTCAGTGGCAGCAAACAATGAACCCAACAAACAGTGCTTTTTAAAAGAAATTTACTGCCATTTAGGTGTGTGATTTTTGGAGGAGGATTGGGAAAGAGAGAATTTTCGACATGATCATATGTCATGGCTCCCTTGTAGATGACATATCAGATCTTGGAGCAGAGAACAAAGACACAGGTTTTTCCTCGTGACCACAGGAGGTCCCACTGTTTTGGCTTCCTTGTTCTCTTCAGTGAAAGGCAAAAGTGAGACTGAACACACCAACTAGTGAGCAACAGAACCCAGAAGGAATGAGCCCCAGGTTCCCTTCCAGTGCTCACCAGTTCACATGCAGCATCATTGCTTGATCTCAGATGTACAGCTACAGAAGGATGACACATAGAGAATGGGACTTCTCTTAAAATTTAAAAGTTTATATTTTCGTGGTTTACTTTTTGTATTTTGTGCTACTGCTGACATCACAGCTGAGCAAACACCCTCCTGTCAATAGTAATTTTCTTTCCTTTTTCTTGCAAGGTCTGAGCTGGGAAAAGTAGATCCATCTAGTTTGGGGACCCAAGGGAAACTAAGAGAGCAGACAGCCAGCTTGCTGAGCTGCTCTATGTCTTGGCTGCAACAAAGAACCTTTCCTTTGCAAATGAACACAACATTTTTTTATGAGGGAGGTATTATAGATGGAGATGGATCAGATTAGTGAGGGGACTACAAGCTATAAATACAAAATGCAGTGATTATAGGTGGGCAGCTCAGTACTGGTTGTATGCTTTGATAATGGATCTTCCCATTTTGCTTTGCTCAAATAAGAGCTATACAAATTTGTTGTGGTTTCTGTTATTTTTGCATTTTCTTTATGGCTTAATTACTTTTCATGTCAGAAATAAGATATGCCAGCTGACAACAGAAAAGTTTGAGGTTCTAGAAAAATTTAGGTGTAGTTTGATTTGAATTCAAAATGATGATAGTTCTGGGAAAATGGTGCTGTTCTGGATTGAGATATTTCTTAGTCATATTCAGTCCTATGACAGCATCAAAAATTTACTTTCATATTTTTTTCTGGGTTGCAATATATGACTTTAAAAAAGCTGTTGAAGCCCATTGGAAGAGTGCTGATTATTAAAATCCATTAATATAAAATATCCTTTTAAAAGGTCCTTAAGTTTGGAGCTTTGCCTGCAATCACTCTATTAAAATATCAACCTGGTGATTAATCCACACTAAGCAAATGATTGTTTGTGTCTCTTCCTCTGATGCCCACACACTTGCCTGTACTGCTCAAAATTAGAATATTTCTTTCTTCCTTCCCTTTGTAAAGGGAATTCCTTTGCCAGAGAATGTGTTTCTCAATTATGGACAACAGAAAGCTAAACTAGCTCTGAATAAATTTAAAAGTTACACACAGAACCACCCCACCCCCCACCCCACCCCCAAAGTCTTTCACTTTGGAAAGACTTTCCATATTAAAAAAAATACAAATCACAAGATTTTGAGGGTGGAATAGGTCAGAGCAATTGCAGATGAAAATAAAAGGATTGCTGAGGACTTTTGAAAGAAGTCAGCAGTTGTAACATAGAAATAAACTTCTACCTGTTCCTTTCCTGTCACCTAATTGTGCTCCTTGGATCACATGCTCCTTGAATTGCTATATATCCTCACATTGTTGTCTTCTTCACTAGAATTTTAAAGCTTAGATTTCATGGGCACTTAGTGCCCATGTTCTCTCTTCTGATATTTTTACTATAATTGTTACGGTGTCAGCTGTGCTGATCACTTCAGAGGGCTGATCTTAAAAGTGTGGGTACACACATTCAATATTTATATAGCCTTTTATCAGGATACTGAATTTATTAATTCACTTTATCAGTCTAGAAAGGAATATTATTACAGGAGCATTGGCTTTCTTCTTGTGTTAAGATTTTTCAAATGGAAAACAGAGTTACCTTTTAAAACATACCCTTGATAAGAAATGAACTCTAGATTTGTGCCACTTTAATAATTTAGCCTGACACATAACAAATAGAGCAGCTTAAGTTCTCCATGGAAGCAGTTTACTTAAGAAAGAGGACACAAATCAAACCAGTTGCATATTTAAGTGTGACTGCAGTGTGTAAACCTCACTACACTATCATGTTAACTTTTGATAGCCATGAAAGGAAGATGACATGTTTTCTTTCAGCTTTGGTCATTTAGAAGGTGTATAGAAGATTTCCATCCCTGTGCAAGCCCACATTATGCAGGGTTGGTTTTTTGTTTTGAATCCAATCTGTCTGTGTCAGAAGCACAGCAGTAAGTCTGCTTCTCTGTATGAGGGAAATTGTTTTCTACTAACTGATGACCTCAGCATAGCAGTTTCTTTTCCAGCACATCAAAGCTCACAGCCAGACTTGCTGCAGCAAGTGCACTTTTGAGTGGCTTTATGACATATAAAGACCCTCTTTGGCATTCATACTGTGCTTTTCTATTGTTTACAAGCTAGCAGTGAATTATTTATGGAAGTTGCTGGAGATACGACTCTCCTTTTGCCCAAAAGCTGTATTTTATCTTATGGTGAGATTTTATGTGAAAGCTATTTTGGGGGTTTATGTCCTTTTTACATTTATTTGACAGGTTTTATGGTACCAATCCCTTGATTCAATTTTTTGTTACTGATAAAATCATTCTCTGAAAACGATTATTAAAAGCAGCATAGCTTTAACTCAGCTGATGATATTTTTCTTTGCTTTTCTGTTTTTGAGTGATTTCAGATGTGATCATACTGAACAAACACATGAACATTCTCAGCAAAGCAGCAGCTATTTTGTTTCTTCAGATAAATTTTAGATCTTGAATTCTTTTATAGTCTATGGTGAAAATTAGCCATTGAAATGAATGTAGTTCCAAGATACTCAGTTCTCAGCAGCACAGCAATGTTCATAGTGAAATAGTGAAAAATGTGGCATGATCACATGATTATGATCATGGCTGATTGGATCAAACTTTTTTTCTGGCTGGCATGGCTTTTCAGCTTATACATGTAAAATTTTGTGTGGGAGGTGTTTTGAATATATATAGCATGGGATTTTCAGAAGTGGGTAGGACCATCAAAAATCTGTTAAATTTCATTATAAGAGAGCTGGATTGGCACTGAATCCTTTAGGAACACTATTTTTAGTGTGAGCTGTTCCTCTTCAGGATTAAGCATTTATGTTGGTTGCTTCTTGTTTCTCTTCTTTGAGGAAATATGTGATCTTTGGGAATGCATCATGGCTGCCAAATTTTAATCTGAAGGACTCAGCTGAGTTGCCTAAACATTGGAATTTAGTTTTATCTGAGATGCCAGAGGGCATCCCTGACATCTGAACAGGGCTGACAGATTACTCAGGGAAGAAGGGAACTAGATGTACTGCTGGTTGAGCAGCTGAAGGCCAGCCAGAACACCCTAGAACATCTCAAATGGCATTAGCAGTCTGTGCTTAGGATGTGATTCATGCCTTAATTTCCTTTGTGGTTTCCTTCAACTGTCCAGGTACAGTACTGAGGGAAAAGCAATTGGAATCAGCTTAGCTAATTGCTTTTGCTGTAACAGAGGCTCAGTGGAACTGAGCCACTTCCCATTTATTGTCACAGTAGTTGCAGTTTCCTGTTTGACTGCTGTCTTGTGTTTACATGTAGCTTTAAGGATCTCCATATGCAGGGACCTGTTTTATGGAAAGGCATTGGCACAGGTCTTGGCAACAATACAAATACTCTAAAGCCAGAACACGCCCAACTGTGCAGCACTGCATGTGCATTTGCCTCCAGAGGTAAAGACCCCACTCCTGCTTGTTTATTCCTTTTCTACTTACTAGCCCAGCAAATAGAGCTTGGTCTTTATCTCAGTAGCTGGGGGCCTGGCATTTTATAAAGACCTAGTGCCTACTTGACTGACATTTTAAAATTTGCTTCTAAATCAAGGCCTCCCCACTCAGTCAACCACCCACAGAATGACATTTCAGAAATAAAAGTGTAACATCTCTGCAGATATGTCCCTGGTTACTGAAGCATCTCTCAGTCTCCAAGATAATTACAGCTTTACCTGTGAGCTATGGTTCTATATGTGAAGCAGGACCTTGTCTCTCAAAATACCAAAGGCTTTGGAACCTCAAAAAAGCAGATAAATTTTGGTCAGGGACTGTAAGACCTATTTTCTGCCTGAGTTAGGAGTCAATGTAGATATATGATGGAGCTAAAACTAGTAAGGCATAAGGCTTACTGGCCCTCAAGGGAAGTTTTCATGCTTGCTTATACCAAAGTTCTGCATACAGAGCTTCCAATCACATTCAGCCATAGCTCTATGTGAGGCAGATATTGATGCAGTCAAATATTGCAACCAAAACTAAGAAATGACCAATCAGTAAAAAAAAAGCTCAAAGTGAAGAGAAAAATGCTGGGTAGCTAATTATTTCAAAAGAATTTCGAAATTCCAAAAAAGTTAAAAAAATTCCTTAGGAAATTAATTAGGAAAGCTATTTATCCTTTCCATAATGGGAAAAATTATTCTTAATTTCAGCCAGTATTTGTCCTATCAGTACTACTACCATTACCATGTGCCACTACAAGTACTACAACAGCATACTAACTAGAAATATACCTGGTTTAACTCACTTGATTTTGAGTACCTGTATTTTAAATACAGATGGGTACAGTCAAGCCTATTGTCTTAGAAAATCCCCTTAAGGTTTATCAGTAAAAGTAGCCCTGTGTCCTTCGCTGGAAAGCTGATTGTTTTGTTCAAACCACAGTCTATTGCTTTCCCCTTCCAGATTTCCACTGAAGAGCAGTGATGTTTTATTCTTCGTTCTTTAAATTCAGCAGACAGGCTTCTCACATCTGGTCAATTACCTGTGTCCTACTTGCCCTTTCTGTCTAATCCCTCTCTTATATACAAGTCCTTTATGATGTGACAGCTGAACATTAAAAACAATGTGAGGTTAGATCAGAGGCAAGCTGAAAGTAACCCCTGTCTGAATGACAGATGCCTGTGCTGTACTTACATTTTGCTTCTCCAGCACAAATGCCCATGAAGATAATCTTTCATATATGACTTTACAGAAATTTAATTTAGAATGAAATTTGTTAAGAGACCTTTTAAAATTAAAAACATTGAAAAAATGAATTCTGCATAAGTGAGTTTGGTATTTACTGGCAATGTTTGTTTAAAACTATAAGATCTCGTAAAATTCTTGTTAGAAATGACTGAACAAACCCTGGATTTGATGCTTGGGCAGTGAAGTAAAAATAAAGCACCTTAAATGCCTCGCCCTGATGGATGACACCTTTGTGTTCTGTTTATGAGTGACTCCAGTGCTATAATTTTGTGACATTTCAACGAGGGACATTTTTTAACCCCATCTAGATATAAGTTAATTTCTCTCTTTTCCAGTCTTTGCTTTCTTCCATACCTCAACCTTCCGCAGTAAAAGCAACAAAGACTGTATTCTAACATTTTAGTTATGACCAAAATGTGCTTGGACTGGGCATAACAGAAGTGACCAAGAACATGTGTCCATGGAATAAATATTTCTGAATAACTATAAGTTTTTCTGGCAGCCATGGGATGGACTAAGTCAGTGTCCTGGCTCTGGCCAGGACAGGATTAATTTTTGCATTAGTGGGAGGGGCATGGCCAAGGCATGGAGGTTATTTTATACCACCTCACTCATTGCCTGTGTCAGGAGGAAAGGAGTTTCTTCTGGGGAGACATTATGTCTCAAATGTCCCATAAATATGTCTCATATTTGTATATATTTGCATTGTATTTACTCAGGAAATGTGCTGCTGTGCCTAAGCCACAGATCTCCAGAGATCTGGCTTATTCTTCTCTTTACCATCTAGCTAATCATAAATGATTTAAAAAAGATTTTTCCAAATTGTGGTCTGAGGATGAGTAGTGGATTGCAAAGCTGTGGAAATTGTTTTCTGGGTTTATTAAACTGTGTTTTCAATAACAGTTAGAATTTGAAGCATAAAGGGGGCATGACTATCTACAAAAAATGAAGAGAGCAAACAATGGCCCACTCCTTATTACCACATTGGAGTGTGATATATTCTGTCATTAGTGCAGACTGGGTGAGTGAAGACTGCAGGTACTGATTCCCAGTCCCAACTAATTTTCATTCTGGCTATTCCAGTTCACTTGGCTTGCTCATTCTTTCAAAGGCAGCAGTTTTTCAGACACACTGCATAATACTCAAGACTAATCTAGCATAGCATTAACTGAAAATGTTAAAAATACATTTTAATTTTTTGCCAACACTAAGTATAAACCTTATGATAAATGAAGGAAGGATATTTATATCAGTGTTTTCAGAGCTCTCAGAGAACAGAGGAAATCTATACATTCACACTACAGTCCCCAACCCACTGCCATTTCCATGCCCTTAACATGATATTTATTCATTGCAAATTAAAGTCGTATCACTTCTGCTTTCAATTCCTCTGTAATAGCGGAAGCAGCAATCTAAACAGGCTGCTAGATTCCAATGACATATTCATTAGGACTGAATTATTCGTTTAGCACATCCTGAAAATAGGGACTGCTTAGTACATTTGTGCAGATGTCACTTTGCTGTGGGCACAAACCAGGAAAGAAATGACTACAAAACAAACTGCTGCAGTTCTGTGCATACCAGTTTATTGGTAACCGTACCCTTCTTTCCTCCTCCAAATAGTATTCCTCTGACAGGGTTTGCCTGGCAGAGCAAAGGCATAAGTTTATATCTGGAAGTCCAACTAGGAGAAGGAAAGGCATTCAAAACAGTTGGGTGGAATGTTCTCTGAACATAAGACACATCAGAGAATAAAACCCACTTTCTGCAATACAACTGCTGTTTTAAAATGGTGAAAAAACCACATAAGTTCACATCGCACCATATGGTGTTGAGTTAAATCTGCTTCATAGTTTTGAATCAAGAACATATGCACCCAATGAAGTGGCAGTTGTTATAGAAAATATGACTGTTTTGTTAGTAAATAACATTCAAAAGCTACAAACAGTCCCTAATTTTTTTCTTCTGCAGTAGATTATTATGCAGAACAGCTACTACCAGGAATGAGCATTTAAAATCTATCGACTCCTAATCACTTTGGAGAGCGCAGGAGCTGGCTCAGTGTGCATGAGAGTCTGCACAAACTTGCTTGTCAGGGGAGATCACATAAATACATTTGTTACACTGCAGGTGGCATTTTAATGTTTCAGTGCCACCTTTTTGAATGAGGAGTGATCAGGCTGTCAATCAGAGTGGAGCAAGAGAAACAGCCCCTTTTTTCTCAGATGCATTTTCCCATTTCATCCCACATATCTCACATGTGTAAATCAAGACACGAATCGTGCTAAGCGCAGGTTAAGCCAGGCTACTCAGCCATTCATGTTTGCTTCTTCCACTGGGGCAAAACTGGAACTGTTTTAGCTCGGTGCTCTGAACCTGGTGCACAGGTGTTGGTGCTCTGTACTGGGTGGTGGTGAACCAGTGTGCCCCAGGCACCTGGCAAACTGGTGACTTTGTACACTGTCAGTATTTGGTGACAGCTCTGTAGGGGAGTGGGAGAGGGACAGAGAGCTGTAGAGGAAAAGACACAGAGAGAGATTTCTGAGGATATAGCAAGGATTCAGACATGTCTCTGCCTTCTTTTGACTGGCTTTTACTGTGTCTAGTCCCTGTCTGAGTTTGGGAGCAGTAAGAGAATATTTTGGGTCCCTGCCAGGATTCACATAAGGAACTGTCCACACTCAAATACTTCACTGGCTTCAGTGCTAGTGCTATCTAAAATAGCAACTGCAGTTTCTGAAGAGCAGCATGTCTGCGTGCTGCCAGGGATGTGATAAAGGTTTAGAGATAAAATCAGTGTGGGGAGCCCAAATAGCACCCTGCTCAGCTGCTGCCAGGCTCAGCCCAGGAGCCATCAGCCCACCCGAGGCCCACTTGCACAAACCCAGAGGAGCACAGGGGCTCAATGGCAGGTAGGAGTGGACATGAACTGAGGATTCCTTAGGAACCACCACCTGTCTGGGCCTCTCCCAGGGCTGCCCCAGCAAAGCTCAGCCCCAGTGTCCAGGTGTGAAGTCTGTTACCATGGGAGCAGCACTCTGAATCACCTTCTGGACTAAGAGGGCTGCTGCCTGGGGACAAGACCCCTTGTGTGATGCAGGGGAAAGGCAATTTGGCATCTCACAAGATTTAGGGGGAGGAATGAAAGGTGGGAAAAGGGAAATGTTTAGAAGATTCAGGGAGGAACAAGAATGGGAAATTTGAGGGGTATGCAAATCAAAATGTAAACGGTGGGCTGGTCAGCCTGTATGGCTGGCCACGCCCCATGCCTGGTCAGCAGTCTGTCCTGTCTTCTCATTAAATTCCTTTCTAACTGTCAGTGACCCTTTGTTCTGTGTATATACATGTGTACATGCATGTTTACATGCATGGAAGTGTGAGTGCAGCGACTGGAGTCCCCCATGGGCTGGAGCAGCTCTGTGTCCCTGGTGCCCTGGCTGTACAAGTGGGGAGTGTCATCAATAGTGCAGAGCAAGCTGGTGAGCAGGTGAAGAGGCCTGGGAGCAAGGGGGTCTCTAAGGGTCAGCTATGAGTGCAAGAGTGCCTGTGTACCTCCAAAAGCTGAGGTTTAGGGCAGAGGAGGATGGCTACTGGGACCTGGGAAGTGCCAGCTCTCTCTCTCTCTGTGTGTGTGTGTGTGTGTGTGTGTGTGTGTGTATGTGTGTATATGTGCATGGTGATTTGCACTAGGAACTGGAGTGGGATCACTCACAGTTTTGGGGTTTCATATGTCCAGATTCCAGTAGCTGAGGAAGCTGAGATCAAGGGATAGCTACTCGGCAGACTAAGAGCAGCCACTGACACACAGAAGCACACAGGTATATATGTATATATTTATGTGTGTATAATTGTGCATGTAGGTACGTATGTGGTGTGTGTGTGTTTGGTGTGTGCATGTCCCTGCTGGGAACACATCTTTAGCCTCACTTTAAACTGAGCCATGGGACATGGAGCAGCCTTACCTCTGTCAGGGCTCTGAATGCAACATGATATATTTTACTCTAACAAATTCATTCTGTATTATGTTTATTCAACCATTTATTTTGTTTCCTCACTCATCAGTCACGTTAAAAGCCCATTGTTAAAAGGACAGGTTTCAAGTGCAGCAAATGTTGTACAGTAGTGCTAGTGCTGTATTTTAGTAACACATCTCTTCCTGAGCCCATGCCATTACAAGCAATTATTTAAAGCCCATCCTGCTGGAGCACATGGATGCTGGGATAGACCCATGTGGTACCAAGAAAATGAAACTTTTTCTTATCTCACGAGTCACTGACCAGGAACAGAGTGCATGGAAATAAGCTCGTGACAGCTGTGAGTCTCCACAACTTTTGCTCAGCTCTCCATGGGGAGGAATGACTGCCTTTTCTCAATTACTCCTGACAGCTGAAAGATTGGACATGTGACAGCTGCCTTGACAAATATCTTGATCATAGTGCTTAATCTTTCCTTGACAGTCTTCACAACCAATGAAACATAACTCCTATCTTTAAGCTTGACAAGATCCTGGAGAGCTCAAACTAATTGGTAATGCTGAAGTCTAAAACCTTTGAAAAAGTGTTTACAGGTTATAGTGGCACATATCTAAGTACAAAATTCTTTAACACCTCTAAGACACTGTGTTATTCTGTTCTCTGCTGAGGGCAGTTGCTTTACTGCTGCTTTTGCTGACCTTCCTTTCTCTCATTTTTGCAGTGCTTGCTCAGGTCTTGTTTTTATAATTCCCCTCCTGTACTGCAGCATGACTGTGTTTGAATTTACAAGATGATATTTGGTGAGTAGCTGATCTCTGACTAACTGGGGTGCCCATCCTAGTCAGCATTTTAGCTTTTAGATGAATAAAGCATGAATTTGCCTTCAAGGTTCTGTGAAATTGTGACTGCAATATTTAAGAAAACATCTTTGGCTTCTTTCACGTCCTTGCCCCCTTTTGCCCAAAAGAGGGCACTCTATACCTGACTTTCTTTCAATTCTTTTTACTCTTTTTTTTTTCTTCCTTACCTTCAATCATTAATTGCAAAAAAGACTGTGCTGCTTTTTATTTACAGTTCAAAATATGTGTCTCTCCCTTGTTCATGTCTAAGGAGAATCATTCAAAAAGTAGGGAAAATAAAAACATTCACTGTAAATAATGAAATATTCCTTTATTCCTTTTGAGTTACTTATATCTTTACTTCTTCCTTTTCAGTTTCCCGTAAGTAAAAAACCAGGAACTGTCTCACAATCTGACCTATAGTGCTAACCAGCAAGCAATTTCGTTTGGGAAGCAGAATTTGGGCTTTCCCATGGTGGAAGCATAAAACAATCCAGTCTTATGATTTTGTGTGGCACCATGTTGGGCTTCCCTCTCTTGATCTTAGTGCTTCTTGGGACAAGTATATCATAGAATCGTGGAATCAGAGTACCAAGCTGGAAAATACCTCAAGGATCCTCTAGTCCAACATTTCTCAGCAAAAGAATGGTTGAGAAAGATGGGTGGGCACCCTATCTAGCTGAATTGTAAAAGAATCCTCCACTTGGGGAGGATTGTTGGGGAATCCTCCACTTCCTTGGGGAGATTATTCCAATGGCTGATTGTTTTCACTGGGAAAATTTTTCTTATGTCCAGTAGAAATCACCCCAGGATTGACTGGTACCCATTACCCTTTGGCTTTTCCCTGGGATTCCGTGTCGAAGAGGACGTTTCCAGCTTTGTGGCCACCCTGTGAGTATGAGAGCATGGTGACAAAGTTTCCCCTAGGCCTTCTTTTCTCAGGGCTGAGCAAACCCAGGTCTCTCAGCCCCTGCTCATACAAAATTGCCTGTCCTTTGTTTGCCTTTGTGGCCTTTCTCTGGACTCTCTCTGCTGTGTCCACATCTTTTTTGTGTACCAGGGACCAAAACTGAACGTGATATTAGGGCAGTGAGCTGATCATTAGGGTGGGATAAGGATTTCTTTGCATCTGCTGGTGATGACATTTTATATTAGGGTTTTACCATTTCATATTAGAGGTTTTACCTCTATCCCTAAACCTCTCTCTGTCTTTTTAACATATCATCTGTATCTGCCACATTATCTGTATCATTATCTATATTTATATCAATATAATTTTTCTTTGATTCAGTTTGAAGTCTTGCAGATTAAACTCTTAGAAAATCAATTAAAGAAAAAAAAAGAGCACAACTATTTCTATACACAAAACAGGGAAAGTTCTTTTTACTTTTTGATTAAAAAATATCAGACCAAATGTTTAACTCCATATATTTTATCTGCAGACTTTGCTGCTTCTGCTCACCAATGGTGTCTTTATAGCTACTATTGCTCAGTTCTCAGGGTCAGGTTTAACCCAACTCCACATCTCTTCAAGCCTTCTTGATTTCCATTTAATTGTATGTATTTTACATCAGCTCTCAACAGGTCTGCCTGTTTTTCTATTTGATATTCTGGTAGTCAGATCTCTCCTATGACAAGTGCAGGTGAAGGAAACCCACTTCACATCTTCATGAAAAAAACCTTTTGACTTCAGAAATAATATTTGGCAGTAAGAGACTCACATATATTTATACGTGGAGTTATAGTTATACACACTTCTAAAGACTATTTCAAGAGCTGTAAAACATATTTTTAGAACTGCAGACTCCTATCTCTGGCTGCTCAGCTACCTTTAAAAATTGACTTCTGATGCTTCAGTTAAATAATCTTTCCTTGGGTCTCAGTTGCAGCACTTGAGGCTTGGCAATCTCTTCAAGGAGCCTTTGTTTATGCCAAAAGGATGTTGCTTCCTCAGCCCAACATGATTTCAGCTAAATGAAATAATATGCAAATTCATCCATAATCTGGACTGTTGCCACTCACCATGTATGCAGAGAGTCTGCCTTTCCCTGTGCTCATAGGCCTCTCCAGATTCCCTCATGGAATTCCTGTGTTGGGACAGGAGTTCATTTTGGATCTAAACTTTCTATATTTCTATAAATCCAGAAGGTGGTTGGGCACTGGAACAGGCTCCCCAGGAAAGAAGTCACAGCACCAAGCCTGGCTGAGGTCAAGAATTATTTGGACAGTGCTCTTGGGCACATGGAGTGACTCTTGGGGATGGTCTTGTCCATGGATGGGATTTGGACTTGATGATCCTGATGGGTCCGTTTTAGTTCAGTTTATTCTGTGATTCTGTGATCATATTTACATGAATACTGCTGAAACAAAGTACCTTATGCTAGGAAAAGTTTAGAAACTGATTGAGTTGAGGTATTTTATGTGCATATGCATACACTCACACATATACACAGAGGTAAGCACAAATACATATATCTATGTATATTTGTACATATATACACATCTCTTTAGAAAGAAAAATAATCCCAGAAATTGTTAAAGTTTGAAGGCTTTTTTTTCATGAAAGGACATTTTCTATGAGAATGAGTGCTGATTAGATAAGAAAGTAATTGTTTAAAATGGAAGACAAGAAACACATAAAATCTGCTCCATGGTGAAGCATAGGATTTTGAAACTGTTTATGATGAGTAAAGCTTTATAAAGCATGGCAAAAATGAGTAAGGGATCAAACAAGGTTGTTTTCTCCATTTAAAAAGTTTTGAGTAAGAGTGAATTTGCTACATTCAAATACAGGATATTAAAATGTGAATGGAAATATATTCTTAACATATTTAGGGATAAGGAAAGAGGTATGTGAAAAATGAAAGTGACATCAGTTCAAGTAAACATTGTCATTTGATTCTAAAAAAAACCCTGGTTTATATCTCTTTAAATATATAAATGGTCTTTCATGTTGATGTAGGAAAAAGAGACAGAACAAACAGATAAAGGAATCAAGTTGGCACAGCTGTCTGTAACATTCAGAAGGCCTGGTGTTACAGTATTTAATTAAAAAAATAAAAAGAAATCAATTCAAATCTCCTCTAAAGAAATTTTCAGAAGTTACAAAATGGATTGTATCAGGCTTTTTGTGATAAAGACTACTAAAGTTGTTCACCTGGGAGAATGATTCAAACCATAAGAATGAGGCTTCAGTAGGGCACATTTTGCTCAAAATTAGTCACATGATAAGTGTGACTGGTTTTCTGAAATGGAACCCTGTAGGAAAATCAGCTGGAATTACAACCTCTTAGTAATATTAACCCCGTGGGATATATTATTGGGAAAAGTGGTTTTAATAAATAATACATTTTTGTTCTAGGGACACAAGACTGAAGAGAAATGTTCTGAAACAAGGTATTGTGCATGTGAAAATCTTGGAAACCGGGATACTGCTAGAATAATGCAAAAAAAATTCATTAACTTTTGATCCAGCTGTCTTTTCCTGCTCTTAACACTGCTTATGGTTTAATACCATCTTACAACCACTGCTATTAGAAAAAGTTGCTTTACTTTAGACATGCCATTGCATGCAGTGTTCAAACATAGTCCTCTCACAACTTTTCAGTTAAAATATAATAAACAGAAATAGATGTGCCTCTGTTTTGTTCAATCTAATTATATATTGTGACTAAATGTGTAAGAAACAAGAAATCAGTAATACTGTATATTATTTTCACAGTGGGTGATCAAAACATTGTTTAGTGGTTCTATAATTATGATGTATTAGGAAAATTCTCATTCAAACTAGCAACATCCACCTGAATGGTTAGACTAGTTAGAGTACACTGAGCTATAATAGAAACCATAAAAGAGAACAGTTTAAAACACGCTAGCAGACTTTTCATTGATAATGTATTCAACTAAGTTTGTTGTTAAAAACCCACAGGTGTAAAGCACATTAAAGTGTAATTGCTCTGACAGTTCAAGGCAATTGTTACATATTAAGGCATATCTTTACTATTTACTTTTAAGATATTTATGCACCTGAGAAACCACATCTAAAACACCATAAAAGAGGAAATGGTAAAAAAGGAGCCATAAACCCAAATGACAAAGAGAATAAGTTATGAGCACAGTTGGTGAGAACTATGGTAAGTGTATAAATGGACAATGAACTGCTGAATGTTCTCACAGACACATTTTCTACCATAGAAAGAAATGAAAATTCCCCTACCCACAGACTGCTGAACACTACTGAGCTTTCACTAATCTCCTGGAACATTATTCACTTGCAAACTTTAACTTGTTAATGTGAATAGAAATGAAACAAACAATCTCTTTCTTACAACACAGTTTACTTACTTTTCTCAGAAATTATGAATCAGTCTGCAATTGTTCATCTAGCTCTTAAGAAAGCTTCACTCAACCTTAATGACATCTCCATTTCCAATTTGAGTGAAATGAATTAGAAATTGCAAAAAAATAACTGGACTGTGAAGCTAGCAAGCTACTGCCATACAATTACAGAGGAAAAACATCCCCATGCTTGTACTCTCAAAGAGAGAAGAAGTAGAGACTTCAGAAAGCCTATTAGGGACTAGATTGTGGTTATTGATTTTACATAGAAAGCAATCAAATTCACTGGTAAATCCCCTTCATAGATAATTCTGTTTGAAGAGCAGACAAGTCTAATTGTTAAAATACACTTCTCTTGTCAACCTTTAGCATGTAGCACAACCACATCAGCTGCTTAATTAATGAAGGCTGGCTTAGAGCAAAGTCCAAGGAATTCAGAGGCTTTGGTTTTGATGTGAATCACAAACAGATGCAGAGAAAAACCACACACAGTACCATGAACTCACAAACTTGCTGAAAGATTTCAGTCTGCTAGATTGGGATTTACACATTTAAAACACACAGAAGTTCCCAGGGAAACTTGTCTTTTCTGTCTTCCCTTCAGGCACAGAGAGATTCTCTTGAGAACCTTGCGGCTGGCAATCATGGGCAGCCAGTGCACATGCAGAAATGCCCATGCTGGGGAAGAACATTCCTGATGTGTGGAGTTTTGCAATTGAATCTCAGAAGGTGGAACGGTGTAAATGGACATTTTTCCTTCTGAGGACAAGTGAACTGGAGTACAATTCTGCCAAAATACATGCTTATGCCCTGAAGATTCAGGTGAAGAGCAGTGGGAGCAAAACTAGCTCTCCATCTAGCAGCTGCAGTTGGGCCTTCTTTACATAAGCTGAAAATGAGAGAAGAAAAAGTTAAAGGAGGTTGTCTGTTGCTCAGAGGAAGGACACCCAAGTGTGGTCCCACAGAACAGGCTGTCCTTGCCTATTTCCCACAGCTAGTGTCACAAAAAAGCCTACACACTCCAGGCAGCAAGACTGAAAACCCCAGTTCTCATCCCTTCTTGATATAAGTGAGACCTGCCCTTACTTCTGGCCATGACTTGCCCCAGCCATGACTTTCCTCACTGGGAATGCTTGTCTTCTGTGGATCTGTTAGTGTGTTACCTCTCATACGTCTGTAGCTGAGACTATCTAAACCCCATGTCTTAAAGCTGGATGGCTGAATGCCAGTTTCTGCAGCCTCTCTCTTTCTCACAATTCACAACAATATTTGCAGTTCTGAAGATTCAAGGGTACACTGGACAAATTGCAAATGTAATTTAAGTCTAAACATTTTCTGCTAGCCCTGCTCTCTGATGATGCCAGTTAGTTTTCTGTTCAGTGCCCTTTAGTCTAGCCATACACCAAGTGCTTCCTTGTATGAAGCACTGAAATGAAAAAATCCATCTTGTAATATCAGCAACAGAGACATGACCAATACAGGAGGAAATGAAGTATTGTTTCTGGAGCACAGCAATTTTTGAAAACTGTTCTTGGCTTGCTGATTACCAATTGCTTGCTGACTTCAGAAGTGCTGCAGCAAACTTGTACATCATACTGGGAAGCTTTTTTCTTCTTTAAAAAAAATCTTCTTGGTTTTACTTTGGCATTTATTGTGAATCAAAATCTCATTGATCTGCTCATGACTTGCATCAGTTTATTCATTGGCTCATTACACAACTGGTTTTGGAGATGCAACTTCATCTTTGTCAGAGGAAAAGGGGACTTGTTTGAATTGATCCAAACGGTAGTAAAAAGCAAGACAGGAAAATAAGATTTCTTTTGTTTTATTAGAAAAGTGTAATGTTCCCTTACTGATAATAAAAATTTAATGAAAAGCAATTAGCAAAAGAAATAATTTTCAATAAAGGAAGTAATGTTCTATTAAGTCATACTTGATAGCTCAACAGAACTGTGTTTTATATTCAGTATTAAACTCTATGACAAAGAAATTACAGGACTTCTGCCAGGCATAATGTGATTTATTCACCATGAACATGCAATAGTTACTGGTAGTATCTTTTCTGTGACAAGACTAAAATTAAACTCAGGACTTTCAGCAGATAAAAATACCAAAGCACTATGAGCCATGAAGATCTCTGTTGGATCTTAACTCTGATGGTGATTAATATCCTGTGATGGAAGTCATGCTTTATTTCAAGGTTTCATTTGGAAGTGTTGTACAAATTAATAATAAATAGACCTTTCAATTAGTGGTTTATCAGTTTCTAATGCCCTCTGGGCTGATAGACTGTCTATAATAATGTTTTATAGGCCTCTATTGATGTGCAGTCACTATCCATGAAATACTGCTGTCTGAAATAAGGAAATAATACCTATTAATCACATATTACCTATTGAGAATACATTCAATACAGACAGTTGGGATGATGAGATAATTCCTTCTGCACTGTTCTCTCCTTCAGCAACATGCCTTTGCTAAGTCTGGCAGCACTGTTTTCCTAAATCTCCTGTAGCAAGCACCCTCAATGCAGTGGTAATCCCTTCTCATTTCAAAAAGTTCATGAAGGAATGAAATAAAAAATTCGTGTCTGTCTAATTGAAGGGGCTTATGTATGTAATTGTGATATTAACTCTCTTAGCAACCAAAAAAACCTGCCCCAAATATCTACATGCTTTATCATTCCTCTTAGCAATAAAGATTGAGGGGAGTACTAGGAGAGTAAATGTCTTTAATTTGGCCCACTCACTACCAGGAGTTTTTAAAATTAAGCTCTATGATCAGAGGAATGAAGGAATATTGCCTTCTCTGTTGCCGATTTCCATGGTTTGAGTAGTGCAAGTTTGGAGGGAAGATTTTACTTATAAACAGCTGATGATCCAGGCTTGTCCACTGAAGCTTTTATACATGGACAGATAAAACAAAATATAACCAACTATCTTTCTGCGTTTCCAGAATGATTTTAAGTTATGGAGCAGTAAATTACTTAGTGTTTATGTGATTTCAAGTGTCTTTATTTTCTCAGAAATTCTGAGCATTGTCTTATCCCACTTCCAAAGTTCTAATTCCACTCCTGTTTGGGAAATATTCCAAGTGTTATTTGGACTTGCTAATTCTATGTTTAATGTCTTGGAGAAGGAAAAGAAGAATGTTAAATGTTATCTGGCATGAAATATAACAGTAATTTACCTTGTGTTACTTTGTAGAGATAGGTTAGGAAAACAAGTACTGGTTGGAAAGGTCAGAGAGAGCCGGGAAAGACGCTCCCAGTCTGGCAGAGGAGCAGCGGCAGCGCTGGGAAGGCAGGAGCATGTCCCTGAGTGTGGTGACATTTTGGCAGCGGAAGGGATGCTGGTGATGTATTGCCACGTCTGGGGTCACCATATATTACCGTAGGTCTTCTGGGCAGTCAGGACTTGCTGAAGGGAAGGAGAGATCTTGACTCCATTTCAGAAGGCTGGTTTATTATATTATGATATATATTACATTAAAGAAGACCACACTATAACTATACTACAAAGAACAGAGAGAAAGATTCATCAGAAGGCGAGACAGGAATAGCAAGGAATGAATAACAAAGTTCTGTGACTCCCAGAGAGTCCGAGAGCTGCTGCCTCCTGGATTGGCCACCAAGCAGAAACATCCCACACTGACCAATGGAGGAAGCACCTGCTGCATCCCACAGCAGCAGATCACAAATTGTTTACACTTGAAGCTGAGGCCCTTCAGCTTCTCAGGAGAAGAAAATCCTAGCAAAGGGATTTTCATAAAATATCACAACCACAGTGATGAAGATGCTTCTGAGAGCCGGCGTGGGGAGGAACCCGTGGTGGGAGCTGTGCCAGCCCGTGCCAGTCTCCGTGTGTTCCTGCTCAGCCAGAGGGAGCCAATGACCACCGAATGGGAGACTCGCAGCGCAGCTGCAGAGAGCAAATTTTCCATGTCTTTCAATATGCTACAGCAGGTGTCTGCTCCTGGTGTCTGAGGAAGTGTTAATTACTATCCTATGCCTTCACTTAAAGCCCTGGAAAAACGAGTGAGCAGTCCCTGGCTGTGGTCTGAGAAAGAGGCAATAGATTCTGATGGGAGCTTGGTGAGTGCCAGGGAGTGCTATGGGCCTTGACAGCCTTAAGAAGGATTCTGCTTTTCACCAATAGCAGCTGCTTCTATCACTTGGCTCTTCTACTGATTAGAAAAAATGGAGCCAAAATTCCCAGGATAACCCACATTTTCTTAGGTCTTCCTGGATATATTGCCTCATTTTAAAATGTCCTGGTGGGTGAGGGAATGCCTTATCTAATGGAGTGGGACTGTCAGTAAATAAAAATCTAAATTAAATGAAGATCCATGACAGGAAAGGTGAAATGAGAGCTTCTCTAATTGCAAAATAATTTCATTTTGCCACACTAATTATTGAAGTATGAGCTTCATGTAATTATACATGACTGGAAACAGCTCCAGCTAACACTCACTACGTTTGCCCAATTAAATTTTACAGCATTGTGTTTGAATACGGCCAGTTACACTCATTAATAAAACTGCAGGTGACAATAGACACGAAGGACTTCTGACAGAAAGGTTAGCATTTCCTCTTTCTTTTTCTCTTTCCTTTGGTGCTGTGTCCTGCACATCTCTGAAGAGGCAGGACTGTACAGCGCAGTTCTGTACAAGATTTGCACCCTCATATGCACACAGCCCTCGTGTGTGCTGTCCACTGGGAAGGCCTTGCTGTCAGACAACTTTG
Organism: Motacilla alba alba; assembly: GCF_015832195.1. NCBI lineage: Eukaryota > Metazoa > Chordata > Aves > Passeriformes > Motacillidae > Motacilla > Motacilla alba. The sequence continues at coordinate 111,827,086 of NC_052016.1, forward strand.
CTTAAGTTTGTAACAGGACAGGACAGAGACTTTTGGGAAAAGAAAAACTCCAACAAAAACCATTAACCTGTAAGACAGAACCAAATAGTAAACAGAATGACCTGAGAAAATCTCCTGAGATTGAATGATTCCTAAATCCTTTCTCTTCTTACTCTGAGCCTTCATCACTTTTCCACTGATTTGAGAGGTCTAGAATAACTCCTTTCTACCTCTGAAACTTTTTCAAACTAATTTGGTGCTAACCTGTTTTTACATTATCTTATTTTTCTTCAGTATTTATCCATTCTTTCAGGTCATTTATGTCTGTTTCTGGCTTATATCTCAGTCCTCTTGGATAGTTTCAATGCAATTTTTTGGTGTGTTTTATCTTTCTATCCCCTCTGTCACTGGACTCATCCCATGGTCTCAAAAGTGTCAGTGGCTTCCTCACAAGTCTTTTGGTAGATATGCACGCACACAGAGACACACACACAAAGGTTGCAAAAAAAAGGAAAAGTCTGTTACTCTTTTAGCCTTGTTCTTTCCTTCTCTTTTCAGAGTTATGAACTCCTTTTTTTTACCCCCACCTTTCTCTTTTAATGTAGTTCTTTTTGATATTTAGCAAGAAAGTTACTTTCTTGACCTTCATTCTTTATCATTGAGGCCGACTGCATAGCATACATGGCCCTCAAAAATACAGTGTTAAATATTAAAGTGATTAAAATGATTTTTCAAAGAGAAAGTCTGCATTGAACATTTCTTTAGCCCTCAGACCAAAGACCCATGTATGCCTGATATTCACTTAATTAGCTACGAACTCAGTGAAAGAAATTAATAGATTCTGATTCTGTGAATTCTTTGACTGATTTTTTTTTTTTTTAATTTCCTATGATGTGAAGTCTTCATAGTAAGGACCAATTTTCACAGGTTTCAATCACCAACATGTATTTACACAATTTGCCATCCATTTGACATTACCTGAGGATCCTGTAACTATGGGAAATTTTGTTTTGGAAAAGGAGCTGGAGGTGGCTGAGTCAATAAGAGGTATAATAAAAGCAATATATTCTGTATCATCTTGTTCTTTCAGTGAGGTCTGTGCCTACTGTACTGACCCTGCACCTCTTCAGCCACACAGCATCTTAGGTGGTGATTAGAGGCTGAGGCTGTGTCAAAGACTGTAATCATGATCCTTCAGTATTACAACAAAAAGCTTAAGGCTAGAGAGAACTTGAGAGAGACAGAGTAAAAGGGTCCTTCAGATGCTAACCCCAACAAATAAACTCGTTTTAAGCTTAATATTTCAGAAATTGTTATATTTCAGGCCCAGCCTATTAGAAACTTTCACTCACTGCACTCTCTGTGCTGGAGACACAGATGTGCTCAGGACTTCTAGCCCTGTTCACCTTCCCATCCCCATAGGCAATATGTGCTCTCTGCTTCTGGTTACCAGTGGGATGGTGTGCACAGAGAACCCTGTGCTAGCAAGAACTGTAGGAATTCAGCTATGACTGGGAGAGCTGGAGAGGTGTGGGGGTCACACCTAAGCCAGTGCTGCTCCTAATAAAGCCTCACTGTGTTCACAGAGATGTGCTCCAAGGAAGGAGCCCTACTCCAAGCACAACACCCTGCAAAGAGCATCTTTTGCCTTGACAGGCAAGTGCAGCCAGTGCTGTGCTGCACTGCCTGATCCCTGACCAGCATTCCTGCAGGACATTCCACTTGGCCTTGTTGAACTTCAGTGGGTTTGCATAGAGCCACCTTTCCAGACTGCCAGGGTCCCTCTGGCTGGCATCCCCGCCCTCCAGCATGTCAACCAAACCACACAGCTTGGTGTCAGTGGCAAACTTGCTGAGGGTGCTCTTGGTCCCATCCCACTCACCAAGTCCCTGATTAATATGTCAAAAATTTCTTGTCCTAACACTGACCTCCGAGGAACACCACTTGTCATTGGTTTCTGTTTGGACACTGAACTGCTGTCACACCTCTGAGTGTGACCATCCATCCATTCTTCATCCACTGAGTGCTCCACCCAGTGCTCCATCAAATGCATGTCTCTCCAGTTTAGAGACAAGGATGATGTGTGGGACAGTGTCAAATGCTTTGCACAAGTCCAGGTAGATGATGTCAGTTACTCTTCCCTCATCCACCACTGCTGTAACCCTGTCGTACAGGGTCACCAACTTTTTTAGGCAAGATTTGCCCTTAGTGAAGCCACGTTTGCTGTCAATGACCTCTTTTATTTTTGTGCGCCTCAGCATAGGTTCCAGGGCAATCTGCTCCATGACCTTGCCAGGCCCTGAGGTGAGTTATGATTTCATACTTGACATGAAAACAAGGAAGCATAGTTTAATTCCTGTTTATGTCCCTGAGTAATAAAATAAAGGCATCAATGCTGTAGGTGATAAGAATTAAAAAAAAAAACCAAAAAACAAAACAAAAACTTTTGCCTGCCAATGTGCTCACAAGCACAGAACTTCCATGACAGCATTTAAAATAGATCCAGAATGTAAACTTAGCCCCATCAATTTAATGATATGTTTGCAGAATACACCTTATCTATGTTTGCAGAGTGTATGTATAAATAAATACATATTACTATAAAAATTGTTTTTAAAACTTGGCATATATATTATCTATAAATTGAAAAAAAACCCCAGTTATTAAGCAAAAAAGGCCATGCTTAAAGAAGCCTGTGTTACTTTTATGATATCTGAAGTCCCAAGAGAGGCTTGCTCAGAGTGTCCTTTAACTGCTCATTTATGTGATGTCTGTGACAGTAAATGGAAAAGTGGAGGACAGAGTCTTTCATCATGCCTTAGTAAAGCAATATTTTACTGAGCTTGTTTTGTGCCATCTACAGTTGACAAAACACTGAGATTGCTTTGTAAAATTTGATAGAAATGAATTCAGAGCCTAAAAGAAATCTTACACCAAAGAGTCCTCCCAGAAATGTGAGTTTGTACCCAAAAGTTAAGTGCACAACAAGAGTACTAGTTAGATTTCTGTTCCAGGAGGACAGAAGCAAGGGGCCAACAAAATTGTAGGTGACTTCAAGGACCAGATCTCCATGGCTGTTACCTGGAGTGCAGGTGGAAGGAGTGGCAAGCACACACAGAGTCAGGGAAGAGCTCTGCTGTTCAGCAGAGAGCAGGACTGCATTTAGCAGTTACTGCTCTTGTTTATTCCACGCTGCTTGTGAGATGTTTGCACAGTAAGTTTCCTAAACAAACCTTCACTTTTAGGACCAGGGATCACTTTCCTCAAAGAAAACAGATGCTGAAAATCTCGAGGCCTATTGAGTCAAGAATACAGTACTCAAAACATGGGCCAAAACCTCAGAGGTTAGATTTCAAGCATGCTGGCTGGATAAGTTGGGGAAGGTATTTGTGCTGCTGTGGGACAAGAGCAGAGGAAAAAAAGTTGAAATTCTGACTGTGCTGTTTCACAGTGCTTTCAATTTCCTGAAAATAAAAGGGGTCACCCGAATATATTTGACCACCCAAGGAAGCAGGTTCTCCCTTTGCTTTGGTTCCTGGTGTGCCCTCCTTTGGACATAGCTGATTGTGGCTTTGGAGAGTATTTCACTGGTCCAGCTGACTCAGCCACTGTTTGGCAGAACCTGATCAACCTTTTCTGCCATTGTTTTTTATTTCTTTTTGTGCTAGTTCCATCTCTAAGTGTTCAAAGAACATGGCCCATTACACTTGATTACTAAGAACATCTTGCAGTCTCCTTTCAGAAGAAAGCAATGAAAGTTTTACCTTACAAAGCAAGAGCAGGAAATGAAAGGCTGTTAAAAATTAGAGAAAGAAAAAAGACAGGAAAAACTGACTCAGTAACATAAGTGCTGCATAAAATAGCAAGAACACTGCAATGTCATTTGAAGTTATGATTTAGACAAATATGAAGCATTTGCATCTTCAGCCTCAAACATGTAATTTCTTAATCACACTTTTTTTATGTGATTACAGCTGCAAAACCCCCAGAGGCTCTTTTTTAAAAGTTTTAAATTCTTTCTTTTTTTTTTTTTCAGCTAACTACAAATGGATTTGGGGGGAATTTTAAAGATGAGAATTTGTGTTTGGCTTTGATCACTACAATTTTTATTTTTATGCTTTTCAGGGGTGTGTTAGATAAGAATGCAAAGTTTCCTTCTAAAATTTATTTTTAGTCAGTTTTTTTTTACTTGGAAGAAATGAATCCAAATTTTTTGGTCAGTTTTATCAAGAGGAGAGTTGTTTATGATTTTCTGTTCAGCAGTGGAATCTGTCTATGTAAATATTATACATTTTAATTTTTTCTGTATGTTCCTAACTGTGCTTTCTGTTACTAGTTTCTTTGCATCTCATTCCTCCTTGTAAAGTAATAGATTGGTACCAATATGTTTTTTTTTTTCCCAAATCAAATGGCTAAGTCCTTCAGCAATTGAATAAAATTTCACTCATTTCAGTGTGTAGACTGTGCTGAGTGGAGGGCTGATAAATGAAATAAGTGGAGCAGACATGGAGTCTGTATGACTGACTGCTGGCTAGAAAAGAAGAAGGACAGCACTGGAATTCTGCCCAGCTCCCCAAACCCAACCACATCTTGGTTGGTTGCAAAGTCTGCATCCACATTGTTATTTTAACTTGGATCTGGAGTGTGCTTTTGAAACAAATCTGATCAAGCCTATTTAGTGTGGTTTTGTTCACACATTTAGGAGCAGGTTCAGAGAAATGGGCTCCTTTCAGACAAAGCAGGCCAGATGGTGCACTTGTGTGCTCCTTCTACTGACACCCATCCAGGCTGTGGGCATGGGTTACAGATACTCTGAAGCAGAGGTTGCAGAACAAGTGTAGTGTGAATGTTGGATCCTCAGCATTGTGTCTCTTACTGTGGCTGTTTCTTGCTTCTTACAACTGCAGATTCAGCCAAAATCAATGCTCAGTGTTCAACAACTTGGTGGAAACGAGAAAGAGAGAAATCTTCAATTATATAGATACATATAAATACATATATGTGTGTGTGTGTGTATAAATACTTTTTATTATGAAAGTAGACATATTTTAAATCTGGAATTTGACTAATGGGCATGATTTTGCCACAGAAGTGAAGCCAGATAAATGAGAGGGAGTCAAAGGAGTTCCACCTGGAAGACTGCTACTGTAGAAACTGAGGATTATAATCAGAAAAGATAATTTGAGTTCTTACTAATTTATAGGCTGCCATTGTGAATGCTGTCCAAAGCTTGTACAACATCACCGCATTGTACAAGAACAATTTCAGCTTCCTGAAAAAATTTTTATTCTATATGACTGTTTTCTAAGCTTCTACAGGTAGATTTTTTGCTAGTATTACACTGCTAGGAACCTTGCTCCAAAGGTTAATTCTAGCTCCACAACACCTTCCAGCTTTACATCTCATGTTCAAATGAATTATAATCCAAGTTCCTATTTAAACAAATCCTTTCAGTAGCTCTTCAGCTTCTGAAATAAATTCTTCCTGTAGAGAACAGACGCAGTGTTGCAATTTCCAGGACAGTGCTGGGATACTTGTACCCAGAGTAAAGTTTGGACAGCTTCCCATGGTTTATCCATGAAAGCATCCAAGGTATTTTCTGGGCTATCCTGCCACAACCAAAGACAGAACCCCACCACTGGGGTTGCTGATGGGTTGAAGTGTAAAAAAAGTATGTCAGCACTTTATTCAGGATGAAGCAAATGTGCTAAAAGCTTGCACTAATAAACAGGAAACATATGTTTGCCGAAAGCAAACACAGTTTTTGCTCATGCAAAAGTCATGAGCATGTGCAAGGAGTCTCTGAGGTTTTTGAACAGTTTTTAATATGAGATGAAGCAGCTAGGTAATAGACTTTGGTAGTGCTGAGAAGAGGAAATGAGAAGAGAGTCCATAATCTTTAAAACTATCACTCTTCAAGTATCTGAGAAGAGAAGAAATGGGAATTGGCTATAACCTGGTCTTGTGTGTTATCATAGGTACAATTGCAAGCAATATTATTAGCATACAAATTGATATTGTGCAAAAGCAGTCTTTTGTTTGAAGGTAATGGCCACAACGCTGCAAAAAAAGAGACGCTTATGTTCTAATGTAGCAGAGGAAGCAAATAAGCAATTTACACTGTAAAAACTCGCTATTCCAGAAATGTGACTGGAAAAATGATAAGTTTGTAAGCAATCTTTATGTTGAATTTGGAAATTTTTGAATACAACTGCTTTGTTCATCAGTCCAATACTGTTTTAAAGCCCTTGTTCCTCTTGAAGGGTCAGATTTTTCCACACTGGCACAAATAAGAGCATAAGAGGATCAGGATCTAAATGCTGCAATTAAGATTTTGTTTTTATTATTTCCAATGACAAAACATTAAGATGTATATCCCTGGCAGAAGGAACATCTGCAGGTCCTCATTTCACTGATGTATAGCCAGAGAAACACCCTCACCCAGCAACATGTAATGTTACTCATCCTAAAGGCAGAACCTTCAGAAAACAAAGTCCTAATTCAGCAGTTGGGAGCTCTGAGTGTATCTTTGAAGCACTGAGTTAATCTTTATTAACCCACTAGGGGAGCATCTGTAGGACTTTTCAAAGGCTTGAACATTGGGCATGAGTCTAAATATCTTGCTGAGCACAACCTAAATGAGTAGCTAGGCAGTGCTTCTTGATCAAAGCCATTTTAGGGTGAGATAGATGTTTCCACAGTTAAGCAAAGCATGGCACTGTGCCTCTGCTGGAACTTTACAGTGCAAAGAAAGTGCTGCTTTGGGGTGTTTATGAAAAACAGTAGTGCAAGCTCTATTAGGCATCCAGTTGGAGGTAAAAACAGAAACTCTGTGTGAAGATTATCTGGGTAATTAAATTACTAAGGAAGCATTATTTCAGGTGGGGGGAGGATACTGTTATTAATGATTATGTTAAATTTTGACAGCAAGAGGCAGACAGGTGTCTTTATTCCCCTCCAGGTGATTATCTCTTGATAAATCAAATTCCTCTCAGCGGCCTTATTTCAATTTCAGAACAGGCATATTATTAACAATATTGTGTTGTTCTATGTTGGAAAAGACAGACTTCAGCAGGCTGAACAGGACCACCAGCAGAGCTGCACCAATCCCATGGATCATTTGGACTGTTAACTAGGGCTTTCCCATTGCCTATTTCCCTCTGGAATGTGAACTTCCAGTGTTCATTTTCAATGTATATTCTGGTGGGTAAACATTCCTGAAAATTTAGTTAAGTTTAAGAAACTAAAATTACTATGAAGCTAAGAATAGTCACCTTCTCCTCATCATCACCCACCCCTGGTGGCCCACACTGGTCTCTCTTTAAACACTGTAGTAAATTGGGTTTCCCAGGACAACCAGGAGGTCCATGAAGCAAAGTGTGCACTGTGTAGGGTACAGATTCCAGGGGAAAGAGACTGCCCCATTGCCTACTCCTGAGGAGGCAGAACAGACTTTTTTTATCCTGACAAGCAGCACATCTCCAGAGCCCTCTGCTCCTGTTGGATACCTGACCCTGTAGCTGGGAAGATCCTGATGAATGGAGAAATAGTGCAGGGGACAAAGACAGAAGGAAGTTTCTTGCAGGACACAGGAGTGTTCAGAGAAAGATGCCTGCTTCCCCCAGGGCTGTGATGGAGCTTCAGAGGGGCAGCACAGCTTCTCTGGCACAGGTATTTCTCACTCCCCATCCTGGCTGAAGGGAGCTGCTCTGGGAAGTCTCCTTTCTGAGTGAGCTCTGGGACTGCTGAGTTGTCTCAGGTACAGATGCCAACAGGTACATGTCTCATTGCTGTGCAAAGCTCGGGGTGTGACATGTGGTGCTCTGCTGGGCATTTAATCCTGATACAAAAGACACAATGGTTTTGTTTGTTTGTGTGTTTGTTTGTAAGAATATTGCAGACATCAGTTTTTCTCTCTTCTCACTAAACAGAGAAAAGCAAACCCCAAAATATTTCAATGACATAGGTTAATCTGCTCCAATGTGTTATTGGCATGATGATGTATTAATACAGGGATATGGACTACTTCCATGTTTACTTAGTATGGGCATGTAGGTTTGCACATATGCAAAAAAATCTGAAAAGAAATTGTTACTATTTTAGTTTTAATTTATACTCAAAGACAAGAGGTATGGTTTCTCTGCAATAGTTACATTTCAGCTATTTGAAGCCAGCTGAGCGCCAGCTGTGTGCCCACAGCCTCTCAAGGGTGTGATTATTTAATGATAAAACTAATTTTCCTCAGTGCTCATGATTACCATTGCAAAAATTATTTTAACATAAACTGAAGTGGTGAATTTTTGAGCTGTCAGAAGGCAGGGTTGGTTACTCAGAATATTGAGCAGCCTTTTCAGCAGAGCTGTGGAAAGTCCCATAAAATAACACTACCTGTCAAAATCTAGAGTCCAATTTATCTTGGAGAGGCAAATAGTCTGCCCTGCTGAAAAAGAAAAATTTCTACTATGCTACTAAGACCATAATTTCTAGTTGTCTCCTCTTTAAAGACAACAGCTATTCCAGGTCAAATGGGCTTTATAAGCACTATATTTGGCATCCTCTGACGCCAAGACACTGCACGGGGAAAACTTTCTCTTCACTCATGTTCAGAATGAGCCAGACATGGTTCTTTGGATCACAGAACCATAGAATCCTTTGTGTTGGAAGAGACCAGTAAGCTCATGGAGTCCAACCGTGCATGAAGATGGAGGCTGAGGGATGAGGTGGACCCTGAATAGGACTTCAGATAATAGGATGAAATTTTGAGGCAAACAAAAAAGCCACTGTGGTGATTGTTATGAGATATAAGGCACCCTCATTTTAAGGAAAGCATTTGCATAAATCACTAACTTTATACTTTCCCTTATTTTCCAAGTGGATGCATTCCCACCATTGAAAGGGCTACTAAGGACCATCCTGTCTTCAGTATTTGGAAAGACAAAGGAATGAATGACATCTGATATCTTATTTTTCTCCTGTCAAAATAGATGTTATACACTGAAAAGGAGAAAAAAAAAGCATTTTTAACTTTGTGAGATAAATTGTTTTTAAGGTAGACCAAAAAATGCTTTTAGGTGGGACCTTTCCAAAAATGGAAAACTATAAAAAACTTTCATTTTTAGTTGCATCTAGAACTTGTAGATCTTGATGCATTATTTTTTACATTTCTCTAAATTTTAAAATTATTCTTAATTTCTCTTTCACTTTTCATTTCTCCTTTGACACCTGATACAGTTGCCAAATCTAGAAAGATAAAATCTAGTTTACAATGAAAATATTTTTGTCTTATTAAAGTAAAACATTTTCTTTTGAAATGTTTACGTTTTTCATATTAAATTAAAATATCTTTTAAATTAAATAATTTTTAATTAAAATACATTTTTTATTTATGCCTCTCTAAAAGTTTAATATTTGCATAAGATTATTAGTGGGTAGAAAAAACCCCAAACCCTCTAATTTTTGTGTCCATTGACAGAATCTGCCATAGACCAATGGTTCCAATTGATGAAGGCCACATAAGCCTAGAAAAAACACCATTAGTCATAAGCATGGGTTTTCTCTGGAGGATTTCAAGCACCCTCTGTTTGGGAGACCTTGCCAGATGGCAGTGCAAATTTTTAAGCACAATGTGGTACCAGCATTTGCTGTCTGATAGCTGCCCAAAAAATGCAGGACAAAAATGTCTATATTTTTAGGTTCACTGAAAGAAGCAGCCATCTTAAAATTAAAACCAAGGGATAGAGTATGGGGTATAAAGATTATATCTGAGGGTTATTATTACCATGAGTTATTATGTAAATGATTCCCCTTGCTCACAAATACCCACGTGCTTTTTTTCATCCTGATTTAAAGCATAATTGCAGTCCTTGACAGAGTGCCATTGAAATTTTTCTCATAGAATGAATTAAAATATTGAAAGTAGAAAAGGATAGAATGGAACATTATGTCCTATTATACTAATCAAATGTACTAAAACTAACCCCTCTACCCCAAAACCACCTCCTGCTGCCATCCACTGCATCAAGATGGGTTATGAATGAACAAATCCACTTGGCACTTTACAAAATGAGGTCATGGTAAGTGCACGAAAAAAATGAAATCAAGGCCCTTTATAGCTGGCAGGATTCTGTCTTTGTGACAATGAGTTTAAATCAGGGCAGCAAGATCATCAAAGTGCTTGCAATTCCTTACAAGAGCAAATGATAATTTTCTGTTTCCTGACTGTCTTTTGTAGCTGTTGTGCAAGTTTGTTAAAAATACTTCACCTCTTCCCACAGGATGTTGCAGAGCCAATAGCAGGAGTTGACTGGAAAAAGAGACCTATCATTTGGCAGGAGGGTAGGTCCAAGGAAAGCTGTAGAAGAGGATGCACTGCATGTTAATCCAGAGGCAGGAAATCCCTCTGTTCCCGATGGTCAAAGGACAGGGCAGCAGAAGGAGGCAGAATGGAGCAGCATCCACCCCTGACTTGGAGCACCCATGATTAGGACCTCTGTAAGACTTGCTTCCCATTCACAGCCTTTCTTATAGGATCCCTTCTGCAGTTATATTTAACTCAGGCTGTAACAAAAGGATGCTGGCAAAGGTCCTTTACTACGGAGAAATAACCCGGGAGTGGGAATATAACTCACCATCTTCAGAGGGACTGTGTTCATGTACTGTAGCAATTTAATCACTGTGACAGTTAGTCAATGCAATAGACCCCTTGTGTAAATGAGCAGGAGATCTTTTTCCTTTATAAATTAACACTGAAGTATTTCTCTTCATTTAGGGATGAATGAACTTGAGCAACCTTAAGCCTTTCAGGAGGTGAGTTCCAATCCAGTTCTGAGCACTGTCTTGGTTTAGTAGATGTATTAAACCAACAAATCTAAATAAGTAAATAATTGACTTTGGCTTTGAATTGGTTGGAAAAGATTCCCCTACACACATCTGGGTATGCCTCACATTTATCTTGTTTGTGATATACACTACTTGATAACATTTGGTACATTTTGTAGACAGTGGCTTCCTGTAGCAATTCCCCTCCTGAATGCTTATGCTTTAAACAGCTCCAGATTTCTGAAAGGTCTCCCAGGAACTGCATCATGCAGCATTTGCTTAGGTCAGTGGTTTCTTGTGGTATCACGTGCTGGAGCTGCTCCTCTGTGCTAAGTACAGTTTAGAGCTCTGTCAACTTTCAAACTATTTGAAAATGCACTTCAGATGTGACATCCAATTTGCATAAAGAAAAGACATGATCTAATGTACCAACCTGAAAGGATCTTATGAGGAATAATTTCAGATGTTTGCATATATTGAAGTGTTAAGAAAGATGTTCTTCAGTCATTTAATGTGCATACACATTTTCAAGACGGGTTTCTAAAAATGTGACTACTCAACACATTATACCCTCTCAACTTGTAGTCTGAGTAATTCAGGTATGATTCTATTTCAGGTAGCAATGAAAGGAAGAAAAAAATTAATAGAGATAAAGAGCACAGAGGTTACACTCTCCTCATAGTGATGCATTCTTGACTGTGGCAAGAAGAGAAGTGCTGGCCTGGTTTTTACTTATTAAAATTTAACTTTGTATTTAGAATTTGCTAAGAGAATTTTGATTATGGTAAAGATTCATTTTTTTCTCATTAATGATTTGAAAACCTAGCATTTTTTTGCTCCTTCTTCTTAGCTAAGATGATGAAATGGGTTTCAGTTGCCTTAACACAGACCATTTTTACTAATTTAGACCTTTAAGGGGTGTTCCTACCTGCCTCCATCAAAAGGATGCAAATTACTCCTAGGTCCCAGGTTATATCTGCCAACATTCATGGAAGCCTCAGATACTTGAGGGGATCCAGAATGGCACTGGGGGTTTGTGCTGAGGCAGCTGAAAACCATTTTAGCTGCCTTTAATATTCTAATTTGATGTTACTTTTGCATATTTGCAAAAGCTATTGATTTTTCCTGAGTGGTTCAATATGGGCATTCAGCTTATTGCTTTATATCTGGAAACTGTTACATGTGCCTTGTAACTGACCTCTTATATTAACATTTTCCCTGCTTAATAATTTGACATTAAACATTATTAAATGCACTGTAACCCAGAAGTCACATGCAATTTTGGGGTGTTGGTAAAAGTAAGAATTATCCAATCAGGACTCAAAAACTAGACACGGTGTCATTGGTGGTTTGTTATAAATTCCTGGTTTGTCAGCTATGTAAATGGTTCTATTGATTAGTTCCTAATAGCCTATCTTACAAATATATAATTTTAAAAAAGCATAAACTGTAAACATGATTTAGACTGATATTCAGGTTCCACTGTGCTGGCTGTTTGGGAGTAATGACATTCCTGCACGAACTACAAATATTCAGCTCTGTGCTGACTGCAGAATTAGCAACTGATATAAAATTAAAAGTTTGCAGTTGATATGGTTTTTAGCCAGCTTAAGCTAAATACTGACTTTTTGCAAGTTTTTTGCATTAATGAAATTAAAGTGCCTCATCTGTATGGGAAACAAATTTGGGAAGAGTTGCGAACACAGTAAAGTGAAAATTCTCTTTTGAGAATTTTGTGCTCAGACAGTGTAGAGATGGGTAGCAGCATAAAAATCTTCAAACAAATTTGAACAAATGTTCAAATATTCCCCCGGCACACATTTACAATATTTGCAGCTAGTCATCCATTTCCTGGTGAATGCTGTGTTCTGGAAACCAAGCAAAAAACAATAGTAGAGAGGCTAATTAATCATAAATGAGTCTCATACTGGAGGATTTTTATTAGCCCTAAAAGACCACAGTAACAGCTCCACCCTATGTACACAATAAGAATATGAAATGTTTATGGATTTACTGGGCTTTTTTTACTGATTTGGTGTTTTATGCTATAGGGAAGACAGAGTGTGACCTTCTCAGAGGCCCCTTACATTCATTGACCAAATCATAAGCTTCTGAAGAGGTGTAATTTTGGTAAACAACACCATTTTCATTTTTTTTGGTTAAGTCAATACCATGCAGATACCCTGTATTTTATTAAAATATGAGTGAAGCACAAAAATAGTTATTGATGGGCATAAGGAAATTATTTTGATATTTCCATGCAATGGTCTTGGACAGTAGTTTGCCAGGCTATCACATACAGATTGAACTGCACAGAAACACAGTCTTGGTACTTAGTGTACTGCTAATGTCTAATTATGAAATGATTTGTTTTCTTCTTGAAGAGGCTATAAATGAACATATGTAGACCTACTAAGAATTCTGTACAGACTTGCAGTTTTTCTCTCCTTGAAGAATTGGTGTGTATGAGTACCTGAAGCATCTGAACATTTGAAATCTTTATCATAGTATTTAGGTTATTTAGGAGAGCAAAACACATGCAGATCCTCTCTCTCCTGTGAGAGGAATTTATATGGCAATAAGCAGGATGCAGAAGGAAGCCAGCTTAGATTTTCTGCTTGTTTGAGAATTGCTTCAAGAAATAACTCAGTTCAGGAATATTTAGTAAGTAAATGTTACACTATCTGAACCAGAATAGTTTAATGCTGGTCCGTATTTTGATCATTAGGAAGGATCAGATTGCACTGTTTTAGGCAGTGCTGTGTTCTTTCCAAGGAACATTTACTGCCATTTCTCCTCTTTTGGGTGTGAAAGTAAGAGCTAAATAATTAGGCTTGTGGAATAAGCCTATGAAAGATGAAAACAAGGGGATGAGTCAGGAATATTGAACAAAAAAGTTGGCTGAGGAGTTAGTTCCATGTTTTAGATGCTCTTTATTTGCTCATTTTTCTGTCGATTGTCTGTTGATTTAAACATTTTTTGGTTTTAAATTTTCCAAAGAATTTAAGAAGGAAAGTCTATGACACAGTGTCAATAGTAGGGTATTTCTGGGTAGGTTAAGTTAATTTACATGGAAAAGTACTTCCATTTATAGTACAAATTACAAAGAATGTAGCTGAAAAAAATATTTCTGTTAAAAACTAATTATAAATTAGCTTCAGTGGAAAATTTATATGTTCATTTGAGAGGGATCTCTGGCTTTTGCCTTGGAGTGCTGAATGATGATTAGAATAAAAGGTATTCCTGCAGTGGAACCAAATACACTGTAGAGGCTCTACTGCACAAGCCCCAGGTTTCCATAGTGTGGAACCCTTAAGCATCAACTCATATTTTCCAATTAGGACTGACTAATGTTCCTCTATGTGTGGCAAAAATTTAGTCAGTCATTTATTCCTCCTGGAAGCACATGAGCAGAAGCCACCACTAAAGTTATGTGCGTGTGTGTGTGTGTGTGTGTGTATATATATATATATATATATATATATATATATATATATATAAATTGTAGTTCTTTGCTATGATTGCTATTTTTTTATTGAAGACCCCCCACCTCTGAACTATTTAGGATTCATTATAGTACAGAGTGAGGTTTAGCCGATGCAGAATGGTTGCCTGCTGAGTAACAAAAAAGAGTTATGAAAAAATAACTGAAAAAATAAACTTAGTAAACTATCCATAGCTTATCATGCATAGCTTGGATCATAAAAGATTTAACCAAAGGCTGGAGCAGAGTTGCCTCAGCTCCTGCACTCTGTGAGTCCCAGCTAAATTCTGTCACACGATATCTGGCTGAGTGTCCAAGCATATTAGTATGGAACCAGTGTTAACTCTCTCAAACCTTATCTGAGCTTCTGGAAGTCAAACAAAAATTTTTTACAGCATTTTACATTATGTAAGATAATTTAAAACAATATTTTACATAATTGACCCTGGACACACTTCTGTCTTTTGTTTCCTGGATGACCTTGATGATGATCCCTGGATGCTCTTTGCTTTCCAATGCCATGATGAAAATGGTAATGTGAGACAGACAAGGTACGAAAAAGTGATCCCTCTGGAGGCTGTGGTGTTTTACAATCGCTGGAATCATAAAACCCAGTCCTGACCATTGGCTCTTAAAGGTGGAATAACTGATTATGTAATTTTAACAAAATGCTTTTTACCAAAGCTCAAAAGGCTCAAAAGGTCATGGAAAGTAAATGCCAACACAGAAGGAAGGAAGCAGATTGAGGACTTCCTCCAGGTTGGACAGGAATTAGGGCTGGGGATCTTTTTAGAAATGAATGACTCATAAGCATTAAGCATAAGAAGTAGATATTACATAATATGTCTGCATTATGTACTGCTTTGCCTGAAATGATATTCCACACATAAGGTGTTATATTTATTACCACTTTTAATGAGAAAGGTTTGTAAAGCTCATTTTTCCAGAATTTTCGACCTAGCTCTTCCTTTGTTGTAGTCTATTGGATTTCTTTTATTCAATCCCAAGGATGTTTCTTTTTCCTCCCCATGATTTGCTGCTATTGGAGGATGTTAGCACTTAGTGTCCTAGATGTCTTCCTCAGATTAGCATCACAAAATAATACATAACTTGATTTTAAACAAGAGCAGATATATTTCAGATGTGGTGAAGGGGTAGTGCACTTTCTCTGGCTGCCACTTCAAATGTTCCTGAGCATCCCACTGTGCCGTGATTTTCTCATCCATAAAATAAAGATAAAAATAACAGCCTTTGGCCTAATTTTTTAAACCAAAAATCTCTAAAAATCTGTTGTGGAAGAATGAGATGTATATGCCTAAAGTTCATTACTATACCCACCACATGCATGTGATGCTTGATACCTCCCTCCCCTCCACTCCTCTCCCCTTCCCCCTGTATTCCGTGCTTAGATTTTGTCTGTGCCATCCTGTTTGACCTCTTTTCTAGTTCCTCTATACATCTGACCCATCATCTGCTCTTCTTAGGGTCTGAGCTGCTGCACTTTTCCCATGATGAATCTCTAGCTATATTACCTGAAAACATGCTTAGTTGCAACAAAATTCTTGTTTCTTTGCTTCTAGTGTTTGCAGAAATTTCTTGGATTGGAATCCTCAATAGAGCTAATTAATGCAGCCTATAATGGTGTATTTATACATGTAAGTGATCTGAAAAATGTTAAATTAGTGGTTAATATTGTGTACTACAATGGGAATGCTCAAAGTTCATGAAGTTAAACTTATGCAGGATGTTGGAGCATCTGAGGTCATTGATTCAAACCAGCACACATTCATTTGGGAGGTGGCAAAACTCTCTTGAGCTGGATACTGTGTTGACCCTCGATTTTCTTTTTTCTTTTTTTTTCTTCTCATGGTGGTTCTTGACCCTCTGAACAGTAAAGGCTGGAGCCTCTGCTGAAGAATAGGATGTCCCTTGTTGTCCTTCACACTAGGAATACTGTCTGTAAATGTGACAAGATTGATCACTCAGACATTAGTATTGATAATAAACCAGTTAAGGAATAAACTAGAAGGAAGAAAAGGATGAATAGTTGGTAATACAAGATGATCTCTAACAGGTTGACTAAAATGAGGTGTGCCTATTCCTTTTCTAGCCTTGATGGTCTTTAAATGTCTGTGTCAGCTCTGAAGTCAATTGGCCTAGAAGAGGGAGCAGACTCGTGGCAGTGGGAGTTTGCTGCTGCATACTCTCCCAGGACAGCTCATTGTCTGCTGACAGCTTGTTTCACATGTGGTTTATAAATGAACCCTCAAAGGCCCGATGTTTGGAAATCCAGTTGAAAATTAACGTTTCATCCAAAACCCTAAACCAGATGGTACTTGGCCAGTACTACTGTTTGGAGCATTTCAGTGGGTAAATAGCTGGCCAGCTTCTTTTGCTGAGGGTCCTCTTCTGATTCAATAAGCTATAATCCTCTTTTTAATGTTTGGATAAATCATTCACCAAAGTCATGGCAGGAGGCTGTGATTAAATGTGCAGTTCTACACAACTCCTAGAATTCCTAAAATACCTGGCTGAAGCTCATGTCTGATAAACACCAGAAGCTGTGGGAAACAAAAAATGTATTTTCTAGTCTCAGTGACAGGAACTAAATTAGAGCTCAGAAGCCAAACACCTTTGCTGGAAATAGTCTGATACCTGCTGATGCCAGTAATTGCAGCTAGTCTGCTAAAATAAGCCAAAATGATCATTGTCACTGGCAGTCTGCTCTGAGATAGCAGCTATTGCAAGCAAAGGGCTTGATACCGAGGCAGCATGGGCCGATATCACAAGATGACATGCACAATTTCTCTGGAGGCTTCAAGCACATTTCAGACACCTGGCGTGCCTTCCCCATGCTACATCTGCAGGAAGCCATTTCCTTGCTTTCTTTCTGTGATGGACTCGTTCTTTATGGGTTTGGGCCATACTCTACATTATTTGGCTGTACAACAGTTTGGATACCAGTGTTTTGCTCTAAAACATGGTTCTTTGCCAGATCTTTCACTTTAATTGTACACAATTTGTTTTAGCACAGAAAAACAGAGGGTTGAGCTGCTTTGAGCTGGAAATGTTGATAAAAATCTGGAAGACTTTTTTACCTCATTACAAAGGTCTTTGGAGACATTTTATCCTTATCTTCAGTTTAACAGTTCAGACTTTCGATGGTATGTGCACTTGAAAATGAATACCTTTGGAATAATAGAGAAGGTGATGAGATTTTTTGAGACAATGAATGCATTCTATCTCTGTAATAATTTCAGTTTGCTCAAGGAGAAAAGGCTAATATAGGCAATACTTGGATTTTTCCAGTAGTGTGTGTCATGCTGCAGCATGCCAGGAGGAAAAGAAAAGCCCACGCACGATGCACCAGATGTGCACAACTGTGTGTACAGAGAATAAATCTTCAAGACAGGCTGCAGCAATGTATTTTTCTTCATTCCTCACAATGTGCTTGAGAAGAGTGCCTTCTAGGCAGAGCTCTGAGAAGGATGAATATATCTTATTCTCAGTCTGAAATGGCTGTGTGGCTGTGCTCACCCTCCGTGAGCTCCTCAGCCGTGCCCATGCTCAGTCCTGGAGGCGATGCTGCTGCCCCTCTGCAAGGCACTCTGCTGGCTGCTTCCTCCAGAGCACAGCCCTTTCTCATGCTCTTCATGGGACGTCTAAGCAATGTAATTTGCTACTACATAGCTGCTTAACTGCAAATAACCTAGTGTTAAATAGTTCTGATACTTTCTAATGTTTGTGTGAGGAGGGAAAGGAGGCTTTACAAACACTGCTGGTATGAGGGTTCACTTGGCATTGGGGTACCAGCTGTATCACTTACAACCATTAGGAACTGCTCCCATGCTCTGGTGTCAGTCAATAAGGTCAGAAAAAGACCAGAATAAACACCTGTTGCTTTATCCTCTGATTTATTGCTTACTAGCCTCGTCAAATTTTAAAAAATTTATTCTAGAGATTACAGTCTGCCTAGACATTACTTTGTGCTAGTTTTTTTGGTAAAACAGTGCACAGTGAGGAATTTATTCTGGAAGAAAGTTCTTAAACATTGATAGAATGCAAGTGGCACCTTTATACTGACTGCCTTTCATTATTCAAGGAATGCTGCACTGCGTTGGTGTGTTTTAAAAGGAAAAAAGAGGAGTTTTTTTACATGCCTGTTTTTTAAATGTTTAATATGGAATTTGAGTAGTGGTTCATATGGCATAACTACTCTGAAATATATACTGTTACTCAATATGTATTTGTAATTTCTGATGTTAAAAGCTAGGAATATATAAAGCAATCAACATGAATCCTACTTCTTGCTCACTTTCACACGTGCAAATCCACAGAGTTCAAGATCTACTGTGAGCAGCTGACAGCTGGTAAAAATAACTCTCAGTTAAAACTGTATGTGCTTACCTGCTTGCAAAACTTCTGTAAAACTTCATGCTGAATCTTGTGATTCCACAAAGATATTTTTCAATAATGAAACAGAAGATGAAATGCTTGAAAAGAATCAGCTCTTGCTGACACAGGACAGAGATGCATGCATCAAAATGGTAAAAATCCCAAGTCTTAGGTCTTCAAGTTGAGTAAAGTTTTGAAAAATTTACCTAGCAGTGGGAATCTTGGAGGTTTATAAATACAGTGGTGACATTTTAAAGACTGTTGTGAAATTTTACCTTCATGTAGAAAGAAGCTATTTTGTGCCCTGGTTCTATTCACCTCTCTGCCCTTGTTTGTGGTTCAGTTCATGGGGAACCAACAACCTGTGATACATCTGCAGGCCACATTTTTTCTTTATGTATTCCCTACCCAGCCACAACTTTGCTGCAGTTTGGTTACACATTCATTTTGACAGATGCATTTCAAAGTTCTGTTCAAATTTCGGCAACAAAAAAACCTCCTCATCCGAGTTACAGCTCATTATTGGTGACTGTTTATGTTATCTCAGGGCTTGCTAGACAAAGAAACTGCAAACACTACACTGAGCACTGTATTAATCAGTGCATTAATCAGTGTAATCTTATGCAGAATAAGGCCTGGTAGTTATGGCTATAGTGTTGCCTGTGAGTCAAAACACATCAAAGTAATCTTACAATAAAGTGGCCTCAGCCTTCAGAAGCACTTTAGTATATGGTTAGGATAATTTACATCAGAGGATTATATTCCCTGTTTGGGGAAGTTTTGTAGACAGAGCTGGAGGCAGTGGAGGGACCGTGCCAGAGGTTGCTTAGATGAGCTGGACTGAGTGTCAGTTCTTGTTTGTCCCTGGTAAAAGATTGCACTTTTTGGATTACAACCTTATCCAAGTGTGTGGGCAGGGAGTGGATAAGCTGTGTGTGTGGTGGCTTGCTTGTAACCTTCTTCCACTTACACTGTTATAACCATGTTAGGCCATGCTGACATCAAACACTTTTGATGGAATGAAATTTGTAAAGATGGCAGATTTAATTCTGCACGTAGAAATGAGATTTTTATGCATAGAGGGAATATGAAATGCATAAAAATGCATTTCAATCACTAACAATCTGATAATATGGTTTAGAAAACTCACATGTGCCAGCCAGAGGAAAAGTGAATTTTGTATTAATTTTCATAGAAAACATGATAAGATGGAAATGGAAATTTGCAGTGGCCAGCCAGATTCCAGAGGCATTGCATTTTCTTGCCCTTTAGGAGACGTGTGGGAGAGAAGCATTTTCATGGATCTTACAGTGCAGCACTTGGCACTTGTGAAAACGATGACGTGGTTAAAAGTACACCAGCATTTAATGGAGCAACTGGTTTCCACCAGCTCTGCTGCTGTGTTTGAAGAATTCAGTGGTATGAGGGGAATTCTGGCTGCCTTAAGCCCAGAGAAAATTTTTCCTGGGTCCTCTGTGCTAGAAGGCTTAAACTAGCAAGGAGTGATAGGGCTTTGCCCTCTAGAGCTTCTTAAGGTTTCATGGTTGCAGAGGCGAAGTGACTTACAGCTCTGCTACAGCCTTTAAACCTTTTTCTGCATATAAAATTTGAAGTGCTGAAGTGCTAAATTGGCTGAGCTCTAAGCCAGTTTACCTCTACATGCATAATAGTTTAAGCAGTTGAACACAGTCAGAGGTTCCTGTTGAGGACAAAGTGCCTGCAAAGCTTCTGTGGCTGGTAGATTTCCTGTGCTTTGCTTCATGTCTTGCTGGCCATAACCTATAGCCTGACATGAATGCAAAGACACTGTGGCTTCACCAGGAGAGAGAAATCTGCTGTTTTGAAGGCTATTGTATGTTGAATTTGTTTTGGAACTCACTTCTCTAGGTATCTGCTATCTATACATCAGTGTGGGTATCTAAATAACTCTGTAAGTCAGGGGACAGGGCTCCTCACAATTTTCTCTTGAAAGGTAAGGCAATATTGAGCTTCCTGTGACATGAAAAAGATGCGTTTTAAACAACTGGAGAAATGGAATAAATTCTTTCTCTCAGTTACCTCAGTATTTATTCACTCAGGAATTAACACAGGGCAGCCTGGTAGCCAGAAGTGCAGGGGGAGAAGGATGGGCTTCCTGAGCAGCAGAATGAACACTGAATGAGAGATCTGAAAGCAAAGGACAATATTTCTAAGCTTATTACCACCACCTTCACGATCAACAAGAGTAAATGTGCAGCTCAAGCCCAGCTCTTTCCTTTCATATGCAAAGAGTCACTGTGTCTGATGGCACTGGCAGTGCAGCAGCTAGAGATAGATTAGTCCAAGTGAGGGGCTTTGCTTGTTTGTGTGTTTTGTGTTGTTTGTTTTTTTAGTTTACACAGAGTGAAGTTAAGTAATGAAATGCTAGGTTCGTACAGGTACTTTTCTGACAATATTCATAAAAATGCTCATATTTCTCCATATGAAAAGCCATCAAGAGATCCAGGAAAAACTAAGAAAAGAAGAAAAGTGACAAATTTTTTTTTTGAAAGCGAGGAATGGTGGGTCTACAGCTACTTTTTAAGGTGTATTCTGCTGAATTATAAAATAGGATGAAGCTTATTAGCTTTCAGACATAAAACTGCATTTTATGGTTGACTCTGTTCTCTGCTGCTACTCTTTCTGTTTTCACATTCAAAATCATACATTAACTAATTCTTAGGACTGAAATAAATATATACTATGGAATTCCATTTATACTATGGAATGCCCTCACAGGCATTTGGTCCTTGAGATCACAAACTCAACCAGGCTGCCACCAATTCTGTCTCCTTTAATGAGCTCATCCATTAACACTGGATAATTCAACATGCAATATGAATTTATTAAAAATTAATCAAGAAAGTTCAGAATCCAGGTTTATTTCTGTGGTTTTGGAGTAGTTGACTAATATTTCTAAAAAGCTAAGTCTGGAAACTATCTCCAGTGTTCTTCAGGGATCTGATATATAAACAGGAATTGTGCACTTCTAAAAGTGTTATATATCAACACTTCCATGCACTGCTCAAATATTCACCTCCTTAAGACAGGTGAATTTCTAAGGACAAGCAGGAGGCCTGTGATGCTGCTGTGAAGCTCCACTACCAGATTTTGAGACCCTATGAAAGTCATACATGGTCCTGCTCACCCATTTTGCAACACCTTGGTCACAGAATTTGAGGCAAATGTTAGTTAGTAATCATAGCAATACTTTTGCACCACTCAGTTTGAAACACAGGTGCTATTCTCAGCTTTTCAAAATACCAGTAAAATAAATGAAGCAGAGTGAGCAAAAATTTTAATACAGCTCAACTTCTTAAGTGTGGTTAGCATATTATGCAGATAAAGATGGTGCAAATTAGCAAATGGCCTTTCAATTAAGAAATACACTTGCTCTTTTAATTGTGCTACTTTGTTTCTAGCTAATATTGAGAGAAGACATGACTGATGGCTTTATTATGAGTTTATGGTTAATAAATGAGGAATCCATCTCAATTTATTAGCAAAATAATGGATATCGTTGGAAAAAGGGAGAGACAAATGTCAGCACCTCAGAAAAAATATTCATGAGAATTATGATTCTGCAAGGCTCTATTTTTACTGTATGAGTCTTTTGGCCCTAATAAAAAAATTAAGAATTGCTTCAATTTTTAATACAATAGTCACAGAAGATGATATTTATTTTAATTCCTTATTTAGTTAGGTAAAATGTTCAAGATTATTGTATTTAAATATTATTATATATTATTTGATTTCTGTGAAACATGGACAAAAGGACATGGACAAAGTTTCCTAACTGTCAAGGAAAATAGCACCTTCTGAACCAGTAACCTGAATTTGTTACTCCTGAGTATGAGTAAAGCAGAAGCTTAAATATTTAAGAATTTTAGACTATATTCTGTATCAAAACATTTTTAAAGCTATAAAGAATGCCAGATAAATTTGTTCCTTGCAATGAAATGTGAGATTTTTAAATAGAAAATTATAAATATACCCAAAGGAAAGGTTGTAACTCCTTAGTATATGGCCAAAAGAAAATCAAATGAGTAGGTGTTGTAACAAAGAACAGGATGAATTTCTCTTAATTAAAAAATCAGAGAGCAGACATGCCAGATCTTTAAAAATCAGATAGTCTTAAACTCCAAATCTCCTTGCCACACAAATGCCAACAGAGCTGCAAATGGAGCAAGCACCTGACCTCTGTAATTTCTACAGTGTGACAAACAGAGTTGGGACTTCAGAATGCCTGCTGAGATGGTCTTTCCAAAAGTGATGTCAAAGTAATCTTCCACCCTGCCCCTTAATGCAGTTAATAAGATACTGAAACTCTGCTGTAATCCGAGTCACTAATTGTTCATCCTCTTCTATGCCAGACTGTTTTGACAGTGAATTCCTAGAAAAGAGACAAAAATCTAACCTTCACTGGCAGAAAGAAATCTAATATGAATTAAAATTTGTTAATACCCCTGTGACAGTTTCAGGACTGCTCTTTAGATGAATTACCCTTTAAATGAGATATAAAAAACTGTCTTCATTAAGATAAAGCTTAGTTACAATTATTTCTCCTTGCCAGATGGGGTTCACCAATGTCTCTTGTCTTTGTACAGAAGATATTAGCAATATAGGATGGGGCAAAGCAGATCTTGCTGCCATCTTCATGGGATGAATTTATTTTCCTAGCTTATTTAGACTATACTCTCAAACACACTGGTCACTCTCAGAGACATGGTCCTTGTCTCTTAAAAAAGAGCATAAGGATGAATCTATATATGAAATTAAATGTTTTTCTTTTCCCTCCAGCAAAATATTCATAATTAAAAACAGTTGTTACTTAACATACTCTTAATGATAGCTTTTCTCAAGGTTTCCCACATTGCCAAAATGACACTGAAAGAGTTAACACTTGTTTCTCAACAAATTATAAACCACAGTCCTTTTACTCGCTGGGAAGATAAAACTTAATTATCAGGGTATTTTCCAGATAATTCTATGTTCCAATCTCATTTAGAGAGGGTAACAATTGTTATGACCTTACAATTAATTTTAATAATAAAAAAAGCAGCTGTGGTTTAAATGAAATCATTTCTATAAAAAACAAAATGAGGTATTGCATTCTATCAATTTCAGAAACTATTTTGTATATTCTGATTTCCAGACAGACATCAAGAACTGGTGTGCAAAGAATAAATAAAAATGGGCCAGAGTGAGATAGATTTTGGATAAACAAAATGAATGTGGACTTTGGACCAAAGAAGTTGAGATAAAAGGTAGACAGAGGTTACACACAATTGGAGGCAGCAGTTAATATCAAAAAAGAAAGGGTAATACCAAAAAAGAAAGGGTAAATTAAGATTATCAGAGGGCAGAATTTACAGAGCTGCTCCCGAACATCATTGTTGTGACCATTGGCATTAAAACAAAACATCTCCTATGGATGTCTGTCCTTTATCCTCTCTCTACATACTGTAGATCCCTTGCCCCTACCCTCAAATGTGAATGCTTCTGCCTTCTTGCATTTCAGCCAGTCCCCTTCCCTCTGCAGCCTCCCCTGCTCTCTGGTCACCATTTGGGAAAGGCCCTGAGGATGTCAGTGCTTCCAGGTTGTAACTGTGCTGCTCAGATGTATTTGCTGGCTAGTGTGTATTTCCTAAGCTGCCACCAGAGCAAAGAAAATAGATAATTGTTGAAATTGGGTGGCAAAATTTGTGTTAGATGAGGCACCAATTTGTGCTGCTCTCTCTATTCAGCTGCCTGTGCTCATGACAGTATTTCCTTTGAGACTGTGCTCTGGCAGATTTGTTGGAATTGGCTAATGACTTCAGCAGCTAAAGGGGAAAGATACTGAGAGGCTTACAGAGAAAAGGGCAGGCACGCGGTATTTTCACTTCCTTGAGAAGCTTAGGGGAAAGAATAAAACTATTTTAAAGAAATTTTGATATTCAGCATATGATTTACTGATTTTTCATATCTTGAGGATAGTGACAGGGCAAAGCTTCAGGTATTCAGGAAAGAGATCCAGAAGTAAGTTTTCCCTGTTCTCATCTGTGCCAGTAGAAAAGAAGGTTTAATGTGTGAGTCCCCAGCTGAGCAGACAAAAACCAGCACACCAGGGTAAAGACCCTTAGAGCAGACAAGGGTACATAACAGTACAGAGGAGCTACACTGCACCAGACAGGCTGAGGACACTGGAGAAAGAGAAGAGAGGGTGAGGAGGAAGCATTTACACAAAGCAAAGTACAGATTACTGTAATACATGGTAACACTCTCATCTTACCAAATAGTTTCATAATAAAACCACCAAGTACAGTACAGCAGTGGTCACAGTTCCCCCAGGTCCTGATTTCACCTGGTATAAAGTTTATTTCCTCAGTAGCTAGTGCAGTGTTGCGTTTTGAATTCAATAAAAGAATAGTGCTAATAACACATTGTAATTTTAGTTGTTGCTGAGCAGTGTTTACATTTAATTAGGCACTTTTCAGTGTGTCATGCTCTGCCTGTGAGCAGCTGCACAGGAAGCCAGGAAGGAACGTGGCCAGGACAGGTGACCCAAAATATCCCAAAGGATGCTCAGGTCAGGTCATTCCCAGTATTTCAGCTGGGGGGAATGGTCTGGGAGGGGCCAATTGCTGCCTGGGGATGGGCTGAGCAGAGGTGAGTGTGTGGAGAGCAATTGTATTGTGCCTCACTTGTTTCTCGGGTTTTATTCCTCTCTTTTTCCTTTTGATTACAATTATTATTGCTATGGTTATTATACTTATATTTTACTTTATTTCAATTATTGAACTGTTCTTATCTCAGCCCACAAGTTTAGTATTCTTTTGTTTCCAGTTCTTCTCCCCATCCTATTGTGGCAAGGGGAAGGAGTAAGCAAGTGGCTGTGTGGTACTTAGCTGTCTGCTGGGTTTAAACCACAACCATTTTCCTGTTACTTTCAATTCCATAAAGTCTCTTATATTTGCCCAGGAAAATTTGTCTCCAAGCCATCACACCCTTTCTTAGCTTCCTACCAGACTACTGCTGTCTAGAGGGGGGATGCCACCAAGACTCAGGGGGACACCTAAACTCATGAGGTAATTCATGTAACCTTAGTCTCAGAGTACTGGAAAAAGCCTTAATACTGGAAAAAGCCTTAATGCTTTTCCCAGTCTCTCCCAACAGACTGGAGCATGCCATGTTTAGTGCCCTTTCCCCTGAGCTCTCCCATCCTGGAAAAAAAAAAGCATAATGGCCCTGAACAGAGGGATTAAAAAAATTGCTGGGCATCAGCTGGCAATTTCTGTGGCAGAACTACATTTACCACAGGGTGGAGTATCTTCTCTACTTAAGAGTAGGGATATTGGTGAAAACATTTTTTGGTGTGTGGGTGTGTGTGTGTGCCCACATGAGGGCTGACATTTCCCATTCATTCTGCTTCAGTAGATGCTGTTTGGATTCCCAGGAATGAATATCATCCTCTATGAACATAAATGCTGTCATTGTTCTTTTTGGGACTGTGTATGAAGTTTGAGGGCCTTGATAGTTTTATCCGACTTTCCAAAATTTTACCCTTTTATCTGCAATTATAAAATACTTTGAGAAACATCTTTGGTGCACTTGAGTTACAAGAAAAGTTCAGTTTCCCAGCTCTGGTTTAATCCAAGCTGTTGCACACTTGCCAGTGGCAGCATTTGAAAGTCACAGTTTGACTTTCGAAGACTGATCATAGATTTACTTGATCTGTCTAGACAGCAGTTGTCTGTTTTATACTCCAGTTTTCCAAAATAGATATCTAAATGTTGCTTTCCTTTTGCCACTGACTAGCAAGGGAGAATGGTAGAGACCAGATCAATAACTTAAAAGACTTGAAGAGGCCATGACTGCTTGCAAAAATGAAAATAACAAGGCATCTCACAAGACTGATGGACTATTGCTTCTCAGGCCTTAAATCCAGTGCATTTTGTTTGATGTGCTGATATTTCCAGCCCATTTTAGCAGCTGTCCTCTCCCCAGTACTCTGTTTCTCTCTGGTAACTGAGAATTCAACATATCAATTTTCCTGTTATAACAGGACCATGTTGAAAAATAAATAAAAAATATATATATATAAACTGAAAAGCAGCTGTGAACAAGACAGAAAAAATATTAGGTTCTACATTTTTTTACAGAAGTAAATACTCCCCCAGAGTCTAAAATATGATACAAAATAAAAAAGAGCTTTTAATCTGCAGGATCGGGCTGTGCAAAGGAGTGAGAATTTATGGCAGCTTGTTTTGTGGTGATAGATCAGAAGAGTGAAAAAGGGCTCCCTGTTGAGCCCAGCGAGGCTCCATCATGCACATCTCATCCTGGAGCTCTGGATGCCCAGGCTGGCTCTTGGTGACCGGGGTGTGCTCTCAGCACAGAGCAGAGCTGCTGCCCTGGGCCATTGTCTGCACTGCCAGATCAGGGCAGCTTTCCACCGTGCTGAGAAGCAGAAGTTTTGCCTCACCAAAGAGTCATCTACACAGCCTCTGCTTTCAGAGAAATGCCCATGCGTCTCTGCTTTGTGGAAAACACACTGCAAAATCTGTGTTTATCCAGAAGTGGGCTTGCTACTGGCTTGATTGGCTGGGAGTCTGGCTCTCAGACAGGTCTTCTCATCTTGCTCAAGTCTCATCCCAGGAGCCAGCATATTCTGAGTCATGTATCTGGCCTGATGAGGGACCACTTTACAAGAGCTCAGATTGGGACATTTTGGTACTCTGGTGTGATGCTTTGGCTCTGAAACCAGGTTAGAGGCTGGGATAGGGTAGAGCCTTCTCAGGTTCAACAGTTATCTTCCTTGGAAGGAAACCTGTGACATAGTTAACAAATAAAATACAGATACTGCAGCAGGAATGTGCCTCTGGGTCCAAGCGTGACGTTGGACATGCCAAGCACACTATGAAATAAAATGCTTCTATCACCAGCTTCTTTCCTTGCCTCAAGATGCTCATGCTGCAGAGAGAAACCAGCCCAAGGTTTCTGATTGCTGGCTAGATTCACACAAGAGATAGGGCAGTGTCCAGCAGAGGTGGAGCAAGAATTTGCTTGCTCTGCTAAAAACACTGACTACTTCATCCCAGGGAAATTGGACACCACGTTGTGAAGCTGAGAAGAAACAACTTTCAAGTGAAATTCTACCTTCATTGGAAGGATTGCCAGGGTACTGGCAGACATTGCTTTCACTGCCAATTTCATATGAATGGTATTCACACCTGTAGGATGGACAAAGAGATAAAACTTGTAAGATAGAAAAAAATAAATAGTACAAAACCAGAGACTATTAGAGTACTCTGTTCTACAGTGAGATGCTTCTGGTAAGAACTGAAAGTTCATACCATGCACAGCAACATAACAATGACTGTAGAGTCCTATCTCAACATCACTCAGAAATGTCATTTGGCTTTATTAAAAAAAAGGCACAAGCTTCCTGCTTCTTTAAAAATCTGAAATTCTTCCAATCACAACTATCTTTCAGTCTGTCATTCTGATATGCGAGTGCAATTATTTAACCATGCAAACATTATGTGAACAAAACAGTTTAAAGAAATCAGCAACAAAAAATGAATGGAAAAACTCAGCAGAAAATCTCTTTTCACCCTCTCCTATTGGTATTTTCCCATTAATGTGTACTTCTTCGCATTTTGTATTTTAGATGAGGACAAATTCTGTTGGATTTTTGGAAAGTTGGGGGAAAAGCCTGCCTACATCAGAAATAATTGTGCTGTACAAACAATTATCATAGCTTTGGAGTAGTTTTTATTGTGTCTTTTATTAATGCAAGCATATGTGCTTGATTCAAATGTAAATTACCTTTTAAGTTTTTCCAATATTTTTAAAAGAACTTGTTCAGATTAGTTTATTTACACTTATTGTGTACCCCCTTAATGGCATAGGAATTTAGCCTTGGGTGTAAAAGCATGGTTTAGACAGCTTATTTGCATTTTGAATCTGCTCTGACCAGCCTGTGGGCATGCAACATGAATGTAAAAGTAGGAAGTCTGACCTATCAAATGAATCCATGTGGTACAGATGACCTGCATGTGCAGGAAAGGGTACTTTTTGGTCTACAGAACATTTGCAGAGGAAATGCATAAGAGGTAATAAATGACAGATAAATTTGATTTACTGCATTTATTCTGCCTAGAAATTTTTGTTTGGTGTTAAATGCCCTGAATTCAGAACAAGTCAGGTTCCCTTTGCCCGTTGAGATGAACTATGCAAATCCCAACTGTAATTTATATTTTATAGCTTGGGTGTTGCTGCAGAAATAGAATTCTTCCATCCAGTCTCTGCATGTATTTTGGCATCTATTTATTGCAACTGTCTAACAAAAAGCAAACCTCTTTGTTTTGCAATCACATTGACATACATTAAGGGAAGCACATTTGTGATTTGTCTCTTTTTAATGATCTCATTAAAAAGGATGAAGAGGCTTACCCAATTTTCATGTCAAAGTTGATTTAAACTGTGTATACAGGGTACAAGACATTAGATGCATTGGTATGTGGCAAAGTCCATTTAGACTAATTCTAGGTGTAGGTGTTGTAGACATCTGTTTACAGACTTGCTGCTCTAGACCGGGCTTCTGTTACAGACATGGAGAAAAATTCCAAAAGACATCAGATGTCTAATGCCTACAAGTACCTGTTCCTCTGCACTAGCTATAAAGGGAGCTCTGCTGTGTGATAAACTCAATTGTACAGGTAGTCTTTGAAGATATTTAAAGTTCCTGCCTTGTTCAGTATTTTCTGTAGTTACAGAGGGGTTCACGTCCCTGGCAAAGAAGCTCGCTGCATAAGATGCAGCTTACAGACACGACTTGCATTTACAACAGAAATGTTTTTGTTGTTATCCATTGTTATGATCAGAAACCTGGATTTCTGAAGTAACTGAGCCAAAATAGTCTCTCTTTCCTCAAGACAACATCAAAAAAAGATGTTTAATCTCTAAATTTAGAAAACGTTAAGGTGGAAAATACAGCCAGCTATGAGGAATCAGTTTTGAAGTCAAGACAACTTAGTAAAAATTCAAGAGGCTTTAGAAAAAGGTTAAGAAAAGTAGAAACAAACAGTTGTTAAAATAATTTAAGATTTAAAGGCACTGGGCACCATTGATATCTGAAAATACCAATTTTCTTAATGGCCTTCTATTTTTTAATTTCACACATCTTAAAATCTTCCCCCTCCCATGCTAAGTATGGAGCATTTATGATTGTGAAGTATTACATTCCCTTGGTGATAATTGTAGTTTGCCATTTATTTGGCAAAAATTGCTTATCTTTCTGTTCCACTCTAGGGAGCATCTGAGGACACCAGCTGGCTGTACATTATTCTCCCTCCATCATCTGTATTTATAGACAAATAAAAGAAGCCTTTGGGAAGAACTAATGGTTTCTTTTAACCTTAAAGTGTGCCCCTTGGGATAGTATGGCCCTTCCTGTTTAAATCTTGTGCTTCCTGCTCTGAAATTTTCATGATTACAGTATGGTTCCCACTATACCAGGATGTGTCCAAAATCATTCCATCTCCAGATCGAACATCAGGCATTTTTCCACACCCCACATTCTCCTTGCTCTCTTGATATTAAGCTGGAAATTTAATAACATTTTTTCACTTTTAATCTCGGTGAAGTGCTTCCACTGCAAAAAGACAATAAACCATTGTGCTAGTAGTTTGAACAGTCATTTGTCATCCATGGAGCAATTATGCTCAGAAAGAGTAGACAGAATGGACTGCTTTCTGCTAATAGTGCAACACTCTGCTTTCCAGCAGAAACTATCCTCAACCAAGCCCAGCTAATGTGTATGTGTCAAAAATGATGTTTCTGAAGCAAAATCTCAGGTACTTAAGGTATTCCTATTTCCTCCCCCAGACATCTGCTTAAGCTGATGAATGAGAAACTGCCACTCTCCGGTACAATTATTGTCTTAAACAATATTTGCTGATAGCTGACTGTCCTTAATATTGATTACCTCGAAAGGTCAGAATGATTCCTTGGTATTTTATTAGCTTTATAAATAGAAATGGCAAAGGCAAAACGTGAAAGGCAGCAGTGAGGAGATTAAGTGGAATTAAAAGTGTGAAAATGGGAAAGGCAGTGCAGATATCTCAAGAAAAAATATCTGTGCAGAATAGCAAGAAAAGTTTCTTGGTTTTATGTGATGAATACACATAATTAAAAGAAGTGTTATGAGGAGTAAGACAGAAAGCCAAGAGAATTGAAAATATGCCACCAAGAATAATCAAGAAAAGGTCACATTTTCACTTAGATTTAGAAAGTATCTTAGCTGCATGTGCAAGAGACAAAAAGTGATTGAATTGGTGCATATAGCAGAACCACACAGGTATTTTGAGCTACATGAAGTGCCAGAGCCATTGAAGTTAAAATGAGAATTTCAGTCAGCAGCAGCATTTTATACCCAGCAGTCAACAATACTTTAGAAATGGCTTCAGCCATAAATGAGCCTGTGTCCTGGTTCTGGCCAGGGTTGATTCTTGCAGAAGCCAGGAGGGGCATGGCTAGGACACAGAGGTTATTTTACAGCACCTCACATCATTGCCAAGGTGAGGAGAGAGGAGCTTTCCCGGGGGAAGGGGTTTCTTCTGCTCAGTGACTGTGGCAGTGGGAGCGCTTGGGTGATGCCGGTTCCGAGCCGGGGGGAGCGGCCAGGGAAGTGTGGCTGTGGTTGGGTTGGGTCAGGCTCTGTGGGGACCATTTTGCATGTGAATCACTCTCTCTCCTTTGTACACTTTTGTCATTAATATTGTTCCTCTTACTGTTTGTTTTCTTATCTCATTTCTGTTTCTAGTATATTTTTTCTTCTTTCAGCCAGTGATCTTCCCTTTTTGTGCCTCCAATTCTCCTCTCCAGCTTGACACAGGGGAGAAGGAAGGTGGTGAGCAGCAGGTTTGGAGAGTCTCAGTGGGAGCACCATTCCTAAACCACAGCCTAATCATTTATCCTGGTTCATATTTTGTTTTCTCATAATTTATACTCTCTCTCAAAGTTGTCATATGCTGTCTAGAAAGCATCCTGTTTTACCTCTAAACAGGAAAATGTCCCACGAGATTTCCCGCTAAATGGCGTTGCCAGCATGCTGAAGACTTCGTGCTTAGAGGTCTCTAACCATCATAATATGCAGATGTAGCTGAGAGTTCTTAGCAATACACAAAGAGAGAAATAGTCGCTAATAGTTTTGCTGAACCTTCAGTCCACCAGCTGAAGTCCACTGCTACTGACCAATTGTTCCTGTCAGTCAGGGAAATGTTTTTGTTCCCTTTGTTGCTTTGATTTCAGAGGAGGTTGGAGAGGGAAACCCTACTGTGAGGATGTATAGCTGTCCCAGTTTACCTCACAAGTTGAAAGCATTGCCACCTAAGGTATCATTCTATTATTAATCTGTTATCAAGACACATCAAATCACATCTCATTGTACTGCCACTAAGCAAAGCCAGGACCTCTTTGCCACACAGTATGTACATTTCTCATATTATAGCCAATTATAAAAATGAAAGAAGAGATACTCTGTAAGGTATGAAGAAATAGTTCTGATAAACCATCCCTCCATGCTATTTTTACTCCTTTAATTTGCATCAAATAACAAGATTGAAGCAAAGAAGCCTAAGTATTGATGGTGTTAGGAGAGTCTTTTGGCCTGGTACTCTCTGTGATCGTCTGTTTGCTAGCATATAGTCAACGATCCAAAGGGATTCCAGTTCTCTTACACCACTCCTATCCTTTCTCACTATTCTGGAATAGGACAGCTGCAAAAAAGCCCCAAAATCCGAAGCCAAACTCTCCCCCTCTCTGACAGTGAGACTCTCTTCTTTAAACTATATTTAAAAAAGATTAATTAAAGCTTTCCTTGAGAGAAACGACATTTGGATTAGGTTGTTAATTTCAGTTTCTGCTGAAATTTCAGCTCACTTAAATTTGGTGTTATTTTTTTACCAGTGGCTTTCTAGATTTTGTAAGCAAGTATTCCCCTGAAATTGCTAGAGGAGTGTGTGTGACTTCAAGAAAGCAGTGCAGAGGTGACAAAAAGATCATGGTCCTATCTTGATGGAAACTAATGCAACACCTCTCATGTCACACTGCTCCTCAGATTCCAGGATGTGAATGGGTGCAAGAGATCTGCAATACAGAGCAGATCTTCAGCTGAGAGGTAAAGCAGAGAGACGAAGGTTCTGGCAGGATGTTTTTTCTGCCCAGTAGCAGGACTATTTTTCCTTTTCTCCTTTCAAAGCCCTGCAGCTTCAGTTTTTGAATCCTTTCATCACTTGAGGATCTCAAATGGCACAAATCATCCAAGCGTGCCATCTTACATTTGCGTCAGGCTAGGTACTTATCAACAGCCCTCTCAAAATATTATTTTACCATTGCAATTATCTAAGCTCCCTTAACAGATCAGAGTGCAGCCATCTGCTCTGCACTGGGCTAACCCTGAAGCCTAAGAAAATGTTACAACTCATAGAAATCACAGCTGCTTATTAACTTAATCATATTAAACATAAAATATTATCTTAGTTCTTTCCCAGATGAATGAACTTCATATTGTTTTCTGGAAAAAATTCAAGATGTTTGTATCAGACTTTGGAGAGCTGTATTGGTGTTAAATACCAAAAAGACTATCACTGATGAAATTACAATATAATGAAAGTAATAGCCCCAGTTTCAACACCAGGTGGTTGCTGCTGATTTTTATAATTGTAAAGCCCTTGACTGGGCTTGATTCAACCTTTATATAAATATTTGATAGAACTAGAAATTTACTGAAGGGCATAATGAAAGGTTTACATTTTCAAACACTTGTGCTTTAGAGAAAACTACTTCTATGAATATTTATTTTTTGATAACATTTGGTTTTATATTTATTTTTGGGGTAAATGACCAGTTCATATACAGTGTTATATATGTACATGGAGATCAGTAAAAAGTACACTTACTGCAAGTAAATTGAAGAATCTTGAGGCAGTGTATTTTCTCAACTAAATTAACATTAACTAAAAATTAAATCCTTAGGCACTAAAAGTTTCAAGTTACTCTAATGAATTAAAAACAACAGGCAATATATAGCTGGACAGTAAACTCCTGAAAAATGTCAAAGAGTTTACATTTGGATATTTAAATTCACT
Organism: Motacilla alba alba; assembly: GCF_015832195.1. NCBI lineage: Eukaryota > Metazoa > Chordata > Aves > Passeriformes > Motacillidae > Motacilla > Motacilla alba. Next base: position 111,860,917 of record NC_052016.1, read on the forward strand.
GGAGGTAAAGTAAGAACTTTTTGTTAAAAAACTTGAACCCAAATTGCAACAAGTTCAATACATCAAATGTTTAAAGAGGAAGTATTAATTCTCAGTTAGATACTCCTCCCTGATCCTTTCCATACACTGCTATTTTCTTGTCCTGAGTCAGACTTTTGGTATAAATGCAAATCTGGAAGCTAAGTATCATGACACATATCTGGAAAATAAGACTTTGTCTCAAGTATTAGTCCTTTACACTGATGGGCTCTCAAGAGTGATTCTTGACCAAAGTGAAAATGATAAACAACAGTCCTAAAATCAAAGCAGTTTTTCTTCAATCCCATTCACTTGTTGAATTACTTTTACTCTTACTGTTTTCCCACTACTGTCTCTACATTTCCTAATGTAACTGTATTTAAAAATGTTGTGCCTGTTTTGAGTCTGCATCTTGCTGAAAATAGCACTTGCTACACCTGGCAGAGTCAGACAGCACCTCAATTTTTGACAATGCTTTCTTGTTCAAAATGTGGTTTGACAGGTGTATTGGACAGGGGCTAAAGCCAAAGGCACCACTGTCGGAGCATAATTTCTGAGCCACTGAGGATAACTACTAATCACAGCCTCTGAAGGAACAGATGGAGTCTATTTGGTATCAACTGACAGCCTAACATTAGATCAGACAAATTTCTTAACCTGATGAGAGGTCAAAATAAAGATGAAAGCGTTCAGGTGTTACAGTTTGTTGAACAAAGGTGTACCTAAGCTCCCAGTGCTGTGGGACTCATTGCATTAATTGTGCCTAGCTCTGCTTTTGGACTGTAAACAAATGCTGCTTTGTTTAGCAGAGAGCAGGGTTTGTGACTTTTGAAGCCAGACATAGTCTGTGCAAAAGAAATGCTGGAATAGAGATGGCAGAAGATATTGGGGATCCATTCAAGGATTTAGCTACTCAAAGACGTCAGCTTTTCAGAGGTATGCTTTTGCAGGTAGCTACTACAAATGCTCTCAGAGAACAGTTACATTCTCTCTGCTTTGTCAGCAACTCAGCCTAGTTCATTATTTTATGTAATAAAGACTGGTGTGATCATGGGAACAGTGTGGCTTTCTTTGTACATTTGTTCCAATTAAGATTCATTGATTAGGACTGCGAGAGTTGAAAACTGTACACACAGTATTTTCTCCTCCATTATAGTTTCTAACTTCTGAGTTTTCTGCTTATAGCAGATATTTTTATTATTCCTTAAAGAATTTCAGCATACTTTTAGTATCACATATCACCCAAATCAAAGTCCATTCACATCTCAGAATATGATGCCCTTATCCTCTCCTGCACAGACAAAATCTCTTATGTTCATGTCCAAAATTCTTAGCACATTCCTGCTTTGTTGTACTGAGATATCTAACAAAACTGTAAACGATTTTAAGGGCAAATTCTTCAGGATTCTGAAACTTTATCCAACACCAGTAGTTAACTTTGAGCATAACATTATTGCCTCCTCATCAAGCAATTTAATAGACTTGTTATAAATCCTGTATTTCTCTTCATCCTCTCCATCTTCTCCAGCTGAACTAATTCCTGTACGTCCTCATGCTTTATTGAGGCACATATAGATGAGATCTGCTGAATTTCTCTGCTCTAGTAAAAATCAGTCCTTACTAGTCCTTACTAGAAGAGTTGTCAAATTAGTCTGTAAAAATCTCTTTGAAGGTCTGACACCCTGAATTTTATAATTTTTTCATGATTTAACACTGTGTCTTTGATTTATTTTCATATCATTTGTCACCTCCTCCTTGTACAGCTTTTATTGAGTATTTTACTTCTGCAGTTTGCAAAGCTTGGTTTGTTCATTTTCTTTGTCTCTTTCTCACCACTTTTCTCACCCTTTCTGAGGTGATACGGTGATAGCCAGATATTAAGTCTGGCTTTGAACTTCCCACAATAGACTGTAAGAGTAATCCCTATTTAAGCAGGGAAAGGAAAAGGAAGCTCTGCAAGTGTGACAGTATCAGTTGAAGCAGAGCTTCATATCCCATTATTCACTGATGAACTGCAAACGTCATACCCTCCATGCTCTCTGGCTGCTCTTGCTGGGTATGCCCAGTGTCTAATCTGGATCTGGAAGCTCTGATCTACTCTGGTCTACTTCCCCAGGCAAGCTACGTGCCCTGGAAGTCACTGAGAGGTGGAGAGGGGTCCTCTGGTCCTGGTGGGGACGCAAGTCACTGGTGCCACTTTTTGTGTAGATGGTTACGATGAGCCCTTGAGATGTGGGCTTCTGGGCCTTATACAGAGCATAGAGAACTAGATTCTTCTAGAAATGCAACCTCACCCTGATATTGAAAAGTTTAGGATTGAAAAATCTCTAGTAAGATATATCCAGTGGAGTCACTCTGGGGATAAATATATATATTGCTTTTTGAGCTTGGCTTCACCTCAAGGTCTAGTCATGCTGTTTTTGAAGTCAGCAGTAGTTTTCATACTGAAATGGAAGAAGGATCTGAGCTCCAAATAAGTGCCATAAGACTAGGTAGCAGCAAGGTTTGAGCCCTTGGGCACTTTTGCCATGGAGCCAGGCTTGCAGGGCACCTGGACAGATCAAGAGCTGCCGCATGAACCAGTGTTGGCTCCTGTGCACGACAAGCTGAGTCTTTCTTACCTTTGTAGTTCCTAACAGCCATCAGGAGAAAAAAGCCCAGTGCAAAATGCCACATGATTAAAATATCCTTCCTGGAATATAAATGTATTCCTATCAGTAGAGTTGCTCTTGATCTACACCCATGTGAAAGAGAACTGCATCAGCTCTGAAAACCATTCAGCACAGAAAATATTGATGGGCTCCCTGCTGTCTCACTAGGATAAAACAGTGCTTTTAAACTTCCACTCCAGGTACCTAAATCCTAGAAATGAGGTCCAAATCATTTTCACCAAGGGCATACTAAGAAGTACAGGAATCCAGTACATGTAGCAATAAAATAAAATCAAATACTCAAACAAAAATAAAATATAGTAAAAAATGAAGTAAAAGAAAATGAAATTTTAAAACTTGCATTAGTGTTCAGGCATTCATCATAAATGAAATGAGGTTCTAGAACTACTGAGTAACAGATTCTTCAACATTTCCTTTTGCTAAAAGCAAAGGAAAACAAACTTCAGTAAGATGTTTAGCCAGCATTATTCTTAGTAGTAAAAACTACCCTGCTTCAAACAGCAATAAGAACTGTGCATAGTATTTGTCTTTTTGAAGCTGCATATTAAATGCAGACATAAGCATTTGTAAATATACTGATGGAGCATAAATGCTGTGGCTCCCAGTACAGAGTCCCAGTAATTTGAGAAATGTGCTGCCTGACTGAAGACTTCAATATTTCTGTCTGGTAATTTATTCACTTCCCAAATCCCTGACAATGCTAGGAAACATAAACTTAACTGTTTTTATTGCCTTCATCAAGCAGTGGTAGTGAGACAGCCAATGGTAAATAGGCAGTCCCTGGGAAGTAAAAGTGTCTGGAGTTGTTGGTTTTTCAGTCCAAATTCTGCCTACAAATGATTTATTGTACCAAGAGATACAAAAGTTAAGTAACATGACAGGAGAGATTTCCTGTCTTTAAATTACAAAGAAAATTATTTCTTTCCCTTTTAATGGTCTTATTGTGTTGTCTTAATGCTGGCAACAGAAAGATGTATTATTGCTTGCTCAGAAGAAAATGGAATATCCTTGGTTTGGTAGAAAACACTTGTAGGGATGTTAACCAAACATGACATAATGAAGAACAATGAGGTGCGTAACTAAACATTCGTAATTGGCCAAACACAAGACTCTGTCAGCCAAAACAAGTGAAGATTAAGCAGAAAAGTAAAAAAGGAACTACAGAGGATTTTTACACATGGAAAACCTGCTATAGCATTACTAGTGTAAAGTAATTTTTTCTGGCAGTCCAAATCAGGCATACCTAGAAAGCTAGCATGAATTTGCAGCTAAAGTTGAAGAACTTTTTAAACTAACACACACACACACATAAAATATGAAGTTCACTAGATGTAATTTAGCACTGGTCATAAGCATTTATAAATTGTCATTCAGCTATGAAATGGTGTTTATAAACCTTATTTCTATACCTTTCTTAGGACAAGAACCCTCAAAAGGCAGAAACATGCATGCAGGTAAGAATAAAATATCACTATCATTAAAAAATCCTTTTGAAGTGTTTCAAAATCTACTGACCACTTGTATTTCATGTAATTTCAGCCTTTACCTTCTTTATCTGTTTTCAGCTAAAGAAACAGTGTTAACATCACTTCTCAAATAAGATTAGGGCAGGCAAATCCTTTGGTGATGATTTGAATGGGTCCAATATGAACTAAATCTTTCCAGAAGCCTCAGCAGACTCAAACTGAACAGAATCTGTGTGTTTATTTAATAAAAAGAATCCTTGTATTTTCTGAGCTGCTAAACCTGATCCTTGGTTACTTACTAAACATTATACAGCATTTTCATGAGTTGCCTGTTGGACGTTTACAACAATCTGTAAGTTCCATTAGTCTCCATACAGAGAGAACCAGCACAAAGTGGTATAACATAGCCTTTATGATGGTATGAAGTAAAATTATCTAGCAACTTTGTGACACTGAGTTCTGAAATTTTCACACCTTTTTCTGACAACTTTGCCAGATTTTGTGAAAATCATCACTTTGGGGTTTTTTTTTCTGTTGTTCCTTCACAATTAAGGATACTTGAAAGAGGGACAAGGTGCAAAAAAAAAAAAAAGTATAAAAACAGAACAAGCAACATTAGAAGAGCAGATATATGAAAGGATGGTGTGACTAGTCACATTTAAACGCAAGTTGTTTGGTTTATAGAACTAACTCAGCCCAGTACATCTGTCCTTATGTTCCCATAAAAACACTGCAGGGCAAAGAACAGCAGCTATAGTAACATCACATTTTTATCCCCAAAAGCAAAAGACATCCACAAATGCAAGATGAATTGGCTCTGTCCAGTCCCTGTTGCAGCTGTAATAAAGACACCCTCAAGACCAAGTACTGTGCATGCTCTGTCATGGCTGTGGGCAAGGGTGCAGGCTGAAATGTAGCCCAGGGAGTGTATTCCTCAATTTCCTGGTAGGTTAGTGAGCTGCCAGGGACAGATGCACAAGGCTGTCCACCAGCTACCCCAGGCACTGAAGCCCTTGTGTGGACAGCTGCAGGTGGGAGGTGGAGTGGGTAGTGCTGCTGGTTGCCCTTGGAACTGCCTTTGTAAGACAGGAAAGATAAAGGCTCACAATTATGGCAGCTACATGACTGTAATAACAGTCTCCTGAGGAGCTGGAGTGGAGAGCAGGCTATGAGTAGCTGGATACAGCTAGAAAATGTACGTGGCTCACCGAGCAATGATCTCTTGCCTTGGTACTTACACAAAAGAAAAAACCTTGCTAATAGTGTGTGAAAATAGGAGGTTTTAATTTTCTCTTCTCACTCTGGATCTCTATGTGCTGTCCTGCAATGGATTGTTTCCTCCCCAAGGCAGTGAGGACACACGGATCTAATCCACCCTCACATGCAGATTATCTCTCCTCTTTCTCCTCTGCTCCAGCAGTGTGGGAGGGACAGGGCATTGTCCCTCAGCTGGCTCACACCACAGCTGTACACACATTCTGTATACCTGCTCACAAAGCTGCTCTTTGAACAATACAGCAGGGAGGCATTTGTTCTGCTTAGCTCCAGCTCACCTTGGGACCCACAGCTGTGCCCCAGCGAGGAAAGGTTTGACTGGCATGTTTAAAACAGTGCTTTACACACAGAAAATCTCAACAAAATGTTATGGCTAGCAAGTTCTTACAGCTTTTACCAGCAAACTCTTGCATATCCTGGCAGAGGCACTAAAATCACAGTTGGGGTAAACTTAGGAAATGACAAATAAAAATTGTAAATGAATCCTTGGTGGCAGTACTTAACTGGGTAAGATTATCCAGTTAAAGATGGGGATTTAGATGAGTTGTTCTGAGCTGGAAGGTAATCTGAGTTAAGGTGTTATTCTGTGCCTTCTCCATTTTCTGCCAGAAGAGGTTTTGATAAGGAGGCTTGGAGGATTTGTTAAAGGTTTTGATCTGCTTTTACATACCTTGTAAAACATAAACATTTCATATATCTCAGATTTCTCCTCCTTTTACTTGCATTTCTATTAACACTGTTTCTACATTAGAATACCATTACACTAGTTTACTTTATCATTATCTAAGTTAGATCTTGTAAATACCTTAAAAAAATTGGTCATCAGCACACCCTGATTCCACCAATATTTAATGGGAACATGAAGTGGTAAAATCTCATTCTTGCCTCATCTAGCCTTGTGTTAACTGAACTCATCAATGCAGCACAGCTCACCCTGTTATCAAAACCATAGGTTGCCTTGTATGTCTACAGTCCTACAGTGGCCTCTGTCATCAACATTTACTTCTGAAGCAGCAGTCTTTCCTGGGCACTGAGCTTCTTATTGCTCACCAAATTTTAAAATAAGAATAACCAGAAAAATGTTTGAATATTCAAGACAGCTCCTACATAACATCCCCATCTTCCCTGTAGGGTCTAGGAGTTGCAACCAACCTGACCACTGACCCTATTTGGGGGAAGAACATAACTCACCGTTTTCTTTACTCAGGACTTTTCTGAGTTAAAGCCAGTGCTTCGCTCATTATCTGGTCTTGATGGCTGAATGAGCTAACTCACATTGGCTGCCACATGCCCATCAATGCTTTCTCACCCCTCCTCTGCAGCAGGACAGGGTAAGAAAATAAGATGAAAAAGTTCATAGGGAGATTGCTTACTAATTACTGTCATGGGCAAAACAGACTTGAATTGAGAAAGATTAATTTATTGCCAATTAAAAATAGGATACAATTATGAAAAGCTAAGAGAGAAACTAAAACATCTTCCCTCCATGAACCCCATTCTTCCCAGACTCTACTCCTTCATCCCTGACTCTTCTACTTTCTTCCCTTGTGAGCATCGGAATGGGGAATGGGAATTGCACTCAGTCCACAACACCTTGTCTTTATCGCCCATACCTCCTCACACTTTTCCCTTGCTCCACTGTGGGGTCCCTGCCATGGAATCTGCTTCTTATGAGCTGCTCCAATGTGGCTCCTTCCACAAGCTGCAGTCCTTGAAGAACTGCTCCAGAGTGGGTCCTTTTCAAGGGGTGCAGTCCTTTAGGAATGGATTGCTCTAGTGTGGTGTCGTAATACGACACGAAAAGACGACACGGACACTGCTGCTCTCCAGGTGAACAAAAAAGAGGGACCTTTATTTTCTGACTCCAACATTTATAGTTTTCCAAAAGTGACAGTGGATTGGAGGGTGACAGTGCCACCTCTCCAATGACACTGGACAGACCAAGAGTCCATCAATTCTCTCCTCCTCCATGAAAGAATGCAAAACATAAGTTGTTTACAGAACTGTGTGTGAGAAAGTTTGTTACAAGAATGCAAACATCAGAAGGCTTAGCAAAGTCTTAGAAAATCAGGGTGACAGTGTGGGGCCCGACAGGCCACAGATCCAGAAAACCTGCTTCTGTGTGGACTCTCCAGAGGCCACAGTTTCTGCCAGGTCTCTGCTCTCCAGAGGCTGAAGCTCCTTTCGGAACACCTCAGCCTGCTGCAGCATGGGGTCTCCAGAGGCTGCAGTGTGATCCCTGCTCCACCATGGTCCCCCACAGGCTGCAGGGGAACTGCAGGGAGCCCCCCCTGCTCTGCGGCCTGGAGCACCTCCCTCTCCTTTCTGATGAGCTCAGCTCTGTCCTGTGGTGGATCCATTGGAGCTTGTCCAGCACAAGCCAGTCTCTGGTTTTGTCTCACAGAGGCAACACCTGCAGTCCTCCAGCTGCCAAAATCTTGCCAGGTGATCCCAAAATGTCTCTGTTCTGAACTCTTAGGGGTGAAAAAGTGATCTGGTTAGGAGTCACGATAGTAAGGAGAAACAGGATCCCCAGGAACATCAGTTAATCTGCTCATTAACACAAGCCTAGTCTGGAATTGAAGAACAGAACCTTTGAAACACCAGTGAATAAACATCCTAACTGGTTGCCATACTGGAAGTGTTGCTGGACTATTACTTGGCAGCATCATTAGCACAAGACTGTCTCTTGGGAAGCCAAGTAGCCTGATCCCTGCCATAGGAAGCAGCCTCTACCATGTCTCTGGAAGCTCACAGGCTTCCATCTGTACCCGTAACAGATGCTGAGAAGGCTGAGTGGGAGCCAGCACAAACTTGATATGACTCACAGGGCTAAAGACCACATAATCAGGTCTGGAGCTCTTTTTCACTGCTCTGGACTCTGTGTTTATCCAGAAAGTGGTGGGGACTTTTCTACCTTCTTCTCCAGACCTTTCACTCCCATTAAAAGCTCAGACTGTTTATCGCTAATATTTTCTGTTTTGTCTCTCTCTCTTTTTTTTTTTTTCCAAACAAAATAATTAGAATATCTATAGTGTCTCTTATTTTGTCATAGTTTTTTCATGGATCTCTTTCTCATTGTGCTGAAAGATTTCTTGTTGGCCTGAAGTGCTCTAAAGCTCTGGTGGCACCTATTCCTCTACTGGCCAGGTGTTCTTTTTGCCTCCTTCCTGCCCTCCCCTCCTGGCAGCAAACCCTCTTTGTCTCAGCCACTGGCAAGACTGGGCAGAGTTCATTCAGCTGTGAGGTCTAAATTTACCTCAGGTCTAAAGGTCTGAAGTTATCCTTTCCAGAGCATATCCAAGGCACTCCTCAACCCATGCAGCCACCAGTAGGCTTTGCTGTGGCTGTTGTGGCTTCAGTGGCACAGATGTTTCTGTTGCTTAGTTGTGAACTCTGGCATGTGCTGAAGGAGCCTGGGAGATGGGAGAGTTTGGTGCTGGAGAGCCAACCAATAAGGCTGATATAGTGTGGAGTAACCGGGCCTCAGCCTACCTGGGCTCCCCACATTGAAAAAGTGTGATTCAGAGTAGCTTCATCATCTTCTGAATGTCCATGGCAATTGCCTCTCCTTCTCCATTGACAGTAAATATTACAAATGGCAGCCCCTTTCTACCTTAACCACTCCTTTAACAGGGAGTGAAAAGGTCAGAGGCAGATACAGTAAAGCTTGAGAGCTGAGTAAGGGTGAGAAAAGACTTGCAGATAACATACCAAAGTTATTATGGAGGTATGCATTAGCTGTCGAAAGTCACTAATAACACAAAACAATAACAGCAAAAAAGCCTTGTAGACAGATTTGAATATTATTTTTTTACCTATCTTTATAAGTTGCTAATTACCTGATCAGCAGAAAAGAGTAGCAAGGAAAAAGCAGAGAAGAAAAAATATATTCTTATTATCTGGATTACATTTTTGCCTGAAGCTTTCTTTTTCTTTTTTTTTTTATTTTTTTTCCTTTAGTGTGACTGAGCAATGGCTGCTGAGCTGCCAGCGAGTGTATTTTATTGTGATCCTGTGTATGTCATCACCCTGCTGCCAGTGGCATGTATACTCATCAGTCAAACAGAACTATCCAACATGTTTGATTTACTGTCACTGAATCAAATCTATTTGTGGGTTTCCATAACATAAAACATTTCACTAGAGATTAATCCCCTGATTTACATGTTGCTCTTGGGAGCTATATCATTACTTTCCTTGATGGATTCATTTTGAAGTCAAGAAAGATGCAACTTGATTTTTTACTCTGTATTCAAGGTGGTGCCTTGCTCTTTGTTATCTGACCTTTATATTAACTCTTCCCCTTGTCAGTCTCAGAGGCATTACTCATACTTGTGTCTGCTAGTGGAAAATTAAGTGATTTTAGCTCAGTCAGGACACTAAAAAGAGACTCTTGGAACACCTGGTGGAAGTACCAGCAAACACCATGTTTCTGATTTTGGAATTGTTGCCTTTTCTCGAGCTTGCTGCTGTGTACATGCTAGAAGATTTGTATTTGTTCACTGACATCTTTTTCAATTTATACTCCAAGATGAATATCCACTTGGATAACTAAATACCTACATAATTGGTCATTCATAACGAAGGTTACATATGGTTCAAAGGTTGTTAACTTACTGTAATGTTTGTAGGAAATTCCAAATATTTTGAACACTGCTTACTGGAATTTTTGAGACATAAGGAAAATATTTAGTTTTAAAAAAAGAGTTTAAAATCTAATCCTCTTTTAATACTCATAACCTATTGCTATCTGGGATGGTTGCCAAAGCAATGATTTATAACTTCTCAATTCAAGCAAGTAAACACTGAATTTAATTTGGCTTGATAAATCCAACATTCTTGCTTGAGCTATCGAAATAATTTAACTGGGTTTCTTGCATTATAAATGTTACAAGGGCTGCTGATTTTTCTCTTGCTTACAACATTGTGAACCTGATATTTACTCTTCACTCTTATCAATTGTATCACTGGTCAAAGAAAACCCCAGTTTCCATGAGAATGAGCAAATACTGTCACTAAATGGGTCTCCGTGCCTGATTAATCCAGTCAGTACATAATTTGTTTTCAGCCCCTTCTCATGTTTTTCATGCTATGAGAGTTTGCCCCAACAAAATCAGCAGAATAAAGTAAAGACACTGGAGACTTGACTCAGTCCTCCACACAAAGTTCCAAGAGGAGTCTAGCCTGGTGCTCAACTAGTGCTGCAGAGTGCAAAGATCTTCTGTAGGTCTTGTATCATCTCTGTCAGTGTCATGCAGGGGTGTCAGATACCCCAGGACACCTGAATGGCTCTGGGAACATGTGCTTGGGCAAGCCACCCCTGAGCCAAACCTCTCACCCTGCGCAGGCCATGGAGCCTGAACTCTGCAGTTAACAGCTACAGCTGGGAGCCTGGAAGGTTTTTCTGATTCCTTTGCCTGTACTGAACAGGGATTAAATTGCCCACAGTTGAGTAACTGGTGACATCAGGGATATCAAAAATACCCCTACAGGACTGGCAAGCATGGCACAGGGTCTCCTGGGCCTCCTGCTCTCTGCTGGGTGTGCTGTGGAGGAGGGCGGCTCAGTGGCAGGAGCTCCTTCTGCTCTGGCAGCAGAAGTGTCCAGTCCCTGATCTCTGTTGGCCATTAAAGCATATTACTCAGTGCACATATATTTACCTAGATTTAGACACCTAAACTGTATGTATGCATTTGGTGGCTGAATCCAGGCATCAGTAAGAAAAGCCAAATCTTGGTCTCAGGCATTTCCATGTGTCTATACACAGAAATGAGGGATAATTTTGAAAGAGACAGATTCCTAGGTCACTTTTGAGACACTGTCTGCAGCTGTCAGTTGCTAATATTGTTGAGATATATTATGTGAGAATAAAGAATTCCTATTCTGGAGTCATTCTTCAGCAGAAAGAGCTGGAACCCAAGCCTTTATCTTTAGACAGTTTTTTTCTTTTAATATAACAATGCATTTGTCAACAATAGTGAAATGAGGTCAGTGTCCACAAGTGCCCTACCTACTCTTGTATGGTCTTGTAGTTTTCTTCTCATTAATATGGTACTGCTAGAGTCTGTGTTGGCTGGTACACAGATGTTGCCACTGAAAAGTAGGTGTTGGACAGCGTGATTAATGAAGGCAGAGTCGTTTCACTGATACCGACTTTGCCTCATTTGCTCTGAGTTCAGAGCAGCTGAACAACTTGGAGCTTTCAGACAGAAAGCTGCTACAGGGCAGTGTTTAGTGGTGTGTTTTGATGTTGTTAATCATGTTTCATGTTTTCATCAGCAAGGTTAATTGCACACCTTGTGAGATTAGATGCAAGCTTGCATCCCATCTTTCTTTAGAATGGGAAGAGGCATGTTTGGAGTTTAGCTGAGGACAGTTTAACACAAATTCTGTTGTGTTCTGTAAAAATACTTGCATCAGTTTGTCTGAAAAAATAGCCTAAACTGCATGCATTTCTCAGATTGCATTTCAGATGTGTGCATGGCATCATGTCATTAATCTTGTCTCCAGAGTTATATATTAGGCTTTTTTTTTTTCAGATTTGTGTGGAATGATGCTTTTTTGATCCTTACATAAAGATCATTTCAACTTTCCTCAATTCCTTCTGTCCTCATTTGTTTTCTTTGATGACTGTAAGTGGAATGATTCTCTTTTAAGACATTGTCTGCTGTTAAAATTTCCTAGGATGTTAACTAAAACAAATTCAGAAGCTGATAGGAGCACCCAGAATTTGTGGTAGTTTAAAGCAAGACTAAAACATGGCACTATAAGTGTTAGAATTTTGAGGGGCAATATACAATATGGAAGCATAGGAAAAGGGGATGTAAAGAAAACTGGAGTTAATCTAATATTCTGGAAAGAGCAGACAAAATAGCTCATGAATATATTGCTAAAATATTCTAAAGATTCAGAGAAGAATTAATTAAAAGAAGTAAGAATTACATATCAAAATGCTATTTGTCTAACACAGATGCTTTCCTTCTACAGAAACTGTACATTTAGGGCTGCCCATTTTCTTGTTTTGATAAATTTTTGGCAGGGCTTCTGACACAGCTTTGCCAGACAATTCATTTTCAATGCAGTGTGCCACCCTCACCCAAAAAGAATTTTGTCTCACGACAGAAGAGTGCATGCAATCCTTTTTGACCTCACTCTGACATACCTGAAATGCAATGTGAAGCAACTTCATGTGAGCTTATGCTGCTAAAATAATCACATGCCTGAGATGGATTGGGATGTGTTAAACTGTTTTATAATAGAAGAAAAACTGCTGATGAAATTCAATTTACTTTGTAGAGTACAAAGGAAAGCAAGCAAAATGGATTTTAAGAATATGTTCTGGGAAAGTATTAGCTTATATAAAATACAGAACACAGATGACAAACTTTTCCACATGGGTGAAAGCCAAACTTAATGAATATAGCTAATCAGAAGGATGATGTTTAATAGGAGTGATGTAAAAGGATGAAAAACATTTGGAAGGTACATCATTTGCTTGGTGCACTTGGGCATACAGAAATTAAATGGCTTAAAGCTCCTCAGAGAACAATAGAAGAAGGTATAAGGAAGAATAAAGCAAGAATGAAGAAATAATTTATGCTTCCAGTTCCCAATGGAAGACAGGTAAGAAAGCTGTCAATGTTCCCTGAAGGAGAGAAGGAAAATGTGAGAGAACAAACAAAATTTGGGGGGAAAGGGAGAATGAAGCTGACTGAGCTTTGATGTTAAAGCTGCAGGACTGCTCCAACTGTCCCTGAACTAATATTTTCTTAATTTCTTTTTTTTAAAGGAGAAACCTTAGAGTGAATACTAGGCCCCGTGGAAACCAATTAAAAGTTTTTTTCAATGACTTAAACAGGAAGATTTTCCATTAAGCACACAGACATTCATGTGTTCCTCCCCAGCTCTCTATTACTCTGTAAAGTTCTGCTTGTTACACGTGATGCATCTCAAACTTTAGAAATCACTCTAGATATTAAGTGGTACCAATATCTGGCCAAATCTTCCAATCCTCTGCTACTCTTTGAGTGCCTGAAACTGTTCAGGTAGAAGAAGCCCTTACCAATAGGGCTGAACTCAGTCCCATGGTTACTACTGTCACTAAAAAAAATTCCCCATCACCAACAAGGGAAAAAACCTCCTAAAAATCACTTCTAAAATTCCCACTGAGTTCTGTGCAAAATGAGTACAGACTGTGGGGAGTGAGGACGGAAAAAACATCCCTTAACTGGAGTTTACTGGCTCACCATTTTCTAGACTAAACTTCTCCTCCCTATCGCTTGCTGCTCCTCTATTTTTTTCCCCTTTTGAAAATATATATGGTTTTAAAATCATTGGTATTGTGAGGTAAAACCCCCAAGGAACTGTGCAAGATCTGGCAAAGGACCTTGAAAGGAAATATTCCTGCACGTTGTGTGTCTTTTTTACATTCCCTGGAAACAGTATCCCACCTATAGCACTTCAAAGAAATGCTGGGGAGAAGCCAATGGAGTCTCCTCCCTCTGAAGTCTTTGAAGAACTGAAAACTGTTTTCAAAAGAGAGAAATATGATTCTGCAAAAATAGATTTTAGAGTCCAGATTCTGGTCTTGGTTTTATCAGTGTGTATAGAAGGCTATATATTGACACAGGCTGTAGAAAATCTCTATAATGACCCCACTGTAACTAAGATCATATTGTATATAAACCTACTCTGAAGCAGCTTGTGAATAACTTCAAAATCAATTCTAAAAGCAGGCAGTTTTTCTCTACTGAGACTAGTTCTCCCTTCAGTCACCAATAGAGACAAAAGCAAATCTCATGGCTGGACAAAATTTTAGAGTAACCATGTCATTGTATACCAAATGATCAGGTTGCTGGTACTTTACAGCTCTGTAACTCATGGTGTTCATTTTGAGCTAATTAAGTTGAATAAAATGTACTAATACATTTGAAAAGATCAGTTTGTTTGTTGATGTTAATTACTTTCCAAAAACTGGAGGCTGCTGAGTGGTTAAAGACCTAAATCTGTTGGACTAACATGGAATTGTCAAAATACTCAGTATCAATGTAAACTTGTTTGTGTAACAGATATTGAGCAATGTCACAGTGTGGTTCTGTAGAATACTTTTAGCTTTGGGTAATCAATTTCATAAGAGACTTGTGACCTGTCTTGGGCTCCTGAGACAGTTTTTCAAATGGGTTCTGTCATAAAACATCACAGATGGGAATACAGAACTGCCAAAGGGTTTAATCAGATTAAAATGAAAGGGGGAGGAAAGGGAGTACGACTTTCATTAGAATCTGTCTATACTTAGCTATGTAACTTAGGAGCCTTGCTTGAGTCATGGTCAGTGGAGAGAAAAAAGGGTGTCTTTAGGATGACTCAGGACTCCTGTGTGTCTAACTCTTACCAGCAGTTTTCAGATACTCTGGAGGCATCTATTTTGCTCCATAGATGTAACATTGGGAAACAGAGGCTATTAATTGATGGACCTAAGTTACATTGCTTTTCAGACCTTTGCAAAAATCCTACTAATTTCTACTATATACCCACAGGACTGTATCTTAGAATTTATTTATTTTGGTGCTTTTGTCACAAAAATAGCAGCCTACACAGAAATGAATTTGAGGCAGAGATTGATTTTGACTTCAAAGTCCAAACTGATTTACGTCTTGTGAAATCAAAAGCCAGCTCATTCATTTGTTCCTGTTCCTCCATGCCCTGTAGAGGAGGTAAAGTGAGTGAGTAGCTGTGAGTGATCAGTTCCTGGCAGGGATCAACCCACCACAATAGTCTAAACTGGACTGGAGAATTGGTGTGAGGCTCTCTTCACAAATGTGACATAAAATAGAAACTTCAGAATTGAAATAGCTGTCAATATTCTATCCACCCAACTTGAAGAAAAATAATTTTAATGTCGTATCACTGAATGAGGTGATTCTGTCTCTGCAGAGATGTTACCCCTGAATTCCCTTGTGATCAAAAGATTCAGAGAAATGAGTGCTATGGAGAACTTGGAAGACAGCTGTAAATTCTTATGGATGGATACCATATATCTAAATTTTTATAACTGTTATAATATTGTTTATGCAATTATACAGGAAAATGTTATTAGGAATGGACAGGGCATTTATCTGGGAGACTGTGTTTTAGTTTCATGTACTACCATTTGGTGGCTTTCCAAAGATGATGCTTCAAGGTCCTTTTTGTCAAAGTTCCCAGCTTGCAACCTCTAAAAATCTGCTGATTCAAGGTGGAACACAACTCTTTAGAATAGATAAATAGGCTCAGAGCTCTTGACTTTGATGGAAAGATACTGGGAGCCATTCAGTTGCTCCATAGCAGGAGTCTGTCTCTGGAGTAGCAACTCAGACTTTTGAATAAAGAGCTTCTACCTATATAGTATCATAGAGATCTTCCTGAAGCAGCAAATAAGCAATTTTTCCCTGTGTACAAAGACGTGGCTTTAAATATCTTCAAGGGCATGGCTTGTTTTGCAGGCAAAATGCACTGAGGGATAGATAGCACAAGCTATATACCCAAAGTGTTTGTATTCTCCTGTCATACTTTGTTCCTGATATAATGGAAGATAACTGAGTTCAGCGTGATTTGGAAAGAGAAAAACCAGCAGAAAGGCATCTGGCTTCATTGAGCCTGGGGTACCATGTGCATTTCGACCAAATGCTTTACAGGCCATAGCAAAGCAGATGACAAGCAGGTATAGATCACCTTCAGTTGTTTCTCATATACCGTTGCATGATTTTTCCCATCAGCAGAAATAATTTAAGAGCATTTATATTCCCACAGATATTAATCTGTTTTTTTTCAGATAAGATCAAACAACAAAGGAAAGCAAGCTGTGCCTGCCAGAGAAAGAAAGCAGTGATAGATTCCAACATTTTTTACGCAGTCGTCAGTATACACATGATCCTGCCATGTTGCAGTTGAGCAGAATGAGGGTTTTGCACTATGGCCATGGGAGAAATCTCCTTAATCAAGGCGAGCAAAAACTCACCTCCACTGCCCTCTGGGAGTTCATCTGTAAATGATTACTAGAAAGCTCTTTGTTCCTCCTCTTGTTACTGGTCTGTATTTGTTGCATTGATTTTATTATTCCTAACCCCAGTTTGTGATTGGTACCCTGTCCCTCCAACTCTGCCCCTAACCTATCCTATACATATCACTGATCCTACCCTGACCCTTGCCTTTTTAGAGTACCCCATACCTTGTTTGCCTTCTGTGCTCTTTGTTGTTTTTGGTGATTAAAACTATCTTTTATTTTTGGGTGACTAAATGGTGCCTGTCTCTTCATTAATTTGCCATGGGACATTCTCCCAATAGTCCTGAGGTGACACCTGGCCATGAGGTGACCCATCTGGGCCTGGCATGCCACACTGCTACTCTGAACAAAGCCAAAAGCAAACATCAGGCAGCAATATCTTCTCTCAGTGGAATTCCAGGCGCTGTGCAAGCCAACAAGTTCTATTTATTTTTTTCAGGAAGCATATCCTGCTCCCTGGACAACATTGCTAACATACCCAGCATCCTTGCTGTGCTGCTGGTGCCTGCTGTCCGTGCGCATCACTCTGAATAAGCAGGGCTCAGTATCCCATTTTACACCAGTTTCTCAATACAGCTTTTCTGCCCACCACATTTAAGACTGCAGGCCCATTTTGAACGTGCCAGAATGGCTGTGTGATGTGTTCCATTATTTTTTTTTTCCACAGAGGGACCGTCTGGTTTCTTACAAACCATCAGTGGTGCTCTGTATAAGCATTCTGCAGAACAACAGCTACAGGAGGGGAAGAACTAAGGAAAAAGTTGGTCTAGATTCAGATAATTATCCAAACAATATCATGTTAGGTTGCGTAGCCATTTAAGAAAAGCAGTTATCTGGAAAATTTGCCTTTGTAAATACCCTGTATTAGTCAGCAGATGGCATTCATTGTACATTAACTATTCTACCAATATCACCATAACTACTTTAAAGCACAAAGCATATGGTTTCCTCAAAGAGATGCATTATTTCCTCATTTGCAGTTCAGTGTTAATTGCACACTATTT
This sequence comes from Motacilla alba alba, assembly GCF_015832195.1. Classification (NCBI taxonomy): domain Eukaryota; kingdom Metazoa; phylum Chordata; class Aves; order Passeriformes; family Motacillidae; genus Motacilla; species Motacilla alba. The sequence goes on from NC_052016.1 coordinate 111,878,396, forward strand.
AGTGACAAGCAAAGAAGGTAATTTTTCATCCCCATTTACTTTGAGTAACAGATTAAATAGAGTCTACCATTGTGCAAAATGTAAATAAGACCCGTGACACTAAATAGATATTCAGGGCATACAAGTTAATAGAAGGTCACACGTTGGCTTTTGGCAGGAAACTCAACAGCATTGCTGAAACATTTTGGGTAAGTCTAATTGAGAGGTTCTAGCAAAGTGCCAAAAGGGGTAAATTTTTTTTTTTTTTTGTCCTTCAACATTAGTTCAGATAGCAAAAAGCTCACTTAAAATGGCATCAAAAGAAATTTTTGCATTTTCATTGTTAATGCAGGACACACTGGAATGGTGATAACATACCCCAACCTCACAAAAGTGCTGATAATCTGCACCGACTGCCCTTTCAGTATCTCTGGGGAGGAGTCTGGCTGTTCCACACAACCCTGATGCACACATTGTTCTCTGGCATGCCTTGAACCTATGCTCATACCCATCTGTCTAGATGGCATAATGCCTGCTGCTCATAAGGTGTCATATCAGTTTTGATAGTGCATAAGTGCCAATTAAAGATTGCTTTTCAGCTAGACTGTAGAAAGTGAAAAGTGTCATTTTCCTTTACAAGGGGAATGTCCTAGTGGAAAATAATGATGAAGTGAAGCCCATGTCCCTCAGCCCTTTTGATTACAGTTACCAATAGAATTTTGGAAGCACAAAAAGCAGAATTAGCACAACAGGAAATTTGCAAAATTCCCATCTGTTTTTACTAATTTAATGAATAAATTTATGATACTTCATGGTTTTATTTCTCAAAGGCATCTTTGAATACAGAAATAATTTTGCAAGTGATAATTTACACTCATGTACATATATATTTGCTTACACACACAATTTATTTCCCTTTCTCACAACCCCTGACATTTCATTATGCAAATTCTAGTTTTAAATAGCCCTGAGCAAATTTGGCATATTCTTGATGCAAAGTCTTCAGACTGTACCTTCAACCCATTCACCAAATTCTGCACTCATGGAGAAGATTTTGCTCAAACAGCTGTTACCAGGAATGTATTCATTTAAGGTATGAGAATACGTATTCCAACAACTTTTCCTCATCCTCATTTTTCTGCTTCTAACTGCTGTTTTTGATCTTCCTCAGACAGAATTATAGATGTACCTGCTTAACAGGATAAAATCATCTACTTTTTCATTTACCACATCGCACAGAGAAGTCTGAAGTACAACAGGATTTAGTTATTCTGTTCTGTAATCCATGATTAGGTGTCAGTGTAGCAGTGAGGAGGTAAAGCACTGTCCTAAATGGTAGTACCAATTACACAAGTCAGTATCCCATATCCACAGGGATGTCACTACAACATCTAGATGCCAAATACCCTGGGTTTTGGCATAATATTCTTAGCATGCGCAGGAGCCAGTTGGCAGTGCATTTGGGAGTCAAGCTTGATGGGTTTGGATGGCACACAGGCGCACACTTTACTTTCATAATGTTATTTCACAGCGCAAAAAGACCGTGGTATTGCATAGGAGAGTTCCTTCCTGCCCCCTTTTCTCCATCCTAGCAGGAGAAGGTTCTTCTTCAGGTGAATGAGCTCATAGGAACCCAGGAAAGCACACATGAGAATGGTTTATATTAATGATTTTCTCACAGAGGAAAATTTTTCTCTGAAGAACTAGATATTTGGCATCTGCGTGAAAGTCACCAAATCACTTGGTGTTTTTGTAGAAATTGACAATACTCTAAGAGATAGTATAGTTAGTAGCTATATGCTTTTCCTGTACTTCCAAATAATTTCACTAATGTCTATATGAAGCTTCTGATTCATAATTGCAGGAAATGTTTTTGCACTGAGCAAAACACAGAAACATTTCAATAGGCATATGTCTAAGAGGGTCTTTCTTAACATGTAGGAGGCAATCTCAGAGCTTTGATGATGAGCTGGGCTATTTTTCTGAACCAAAATAGGAACATATTTAGCTGAATATGCCTGACATCCAGGATATATGTACTGCACGGTACTGACATATCCCAGGTGAGGACATGTAGAGTATTTCAGGTCACTGACTCCAGTGTATTTCAGAGCTGTTCAGTGAGCCATGAAAACTCAGTGTGATCACTGGTTGTTGATGTTCCCCATCACAAACAATCATTACAGTGGTTGCTATTGCAACCAGTTGGAAAATGCCATCCATAACAGGGGCAACCATGTTGTCCCGGGTAATGCCACTGTGTGTTTATTTATGCAAAACTTCTTGTTCTGGCCTGAGCCTGCAGATCCAGGCTAGTGCTTTCTTTATTGTCATTATACATTTGAAATTATTATCTCTGAAAGTCGATTCCTCCCACACAGGCCGTAAGGTGAGATGTGTCTTTATGGTCTGTAATTACAGGGGATAGGAAATGGAACAAATAAAGCCACAAGCATCAATGGCTATCAGCTGAGACAGGGGAGTTTTTGTCTCCAAAACCAGTTTTAGGCTCTGCAGGTTCCAAGAACATAAGTTATGACAGAAACAGAAAAGAGCCATCTGGTCCAATTTGTCTGCATATTTGTGCTGTTCTGAATCCCAGCTCTTACTTTATTCTCCAAATTTCTTATTTTTTTTCCTTCCACAGATATAACTTGATATGTGTCACTGAATGTGCAACTGTTTGCTTTCATTATTTTCCTGGGTTATTTTGAAATTTTATGTCTGACCTCTGTGCCGCATTCTCCTCTACAGTGTTCCACATGTGGAATTTTGCTTTTGATTCCTATTTTTTAGTTAGCTTTCTGCAAAAATTTTAGCATAATACTGGTGCAAACTACCTTAATACATATTATTGCTTAGTGTGGCCTAAGCTTTTGCAAACTTCCATGATGTGATCTTTCAGCCTGATCTATTTTTTGTAACTATAACTCAAAGGCCTTTTTTGGAACTGTACAATTTATTTGGGTATGGTGTTTTTATTCCAGCTTGCTGTTATTCTATTATGGAGATATGTACTATGATTTATATTCAGAAAGACCACCTCTGAAGTGGAGCTAGGAATATCTCAATATTACCAGATAAGAAAGTATATACAACTACATGGTGTCCCTTTCACTCACATTCCTCTCATCAACTTGACACAAAATCCATTGTTTCAGAAGCTCTGGATACAAGCCTGGCTCTGGCACTATGATAGAAATGTCTGGAATTCTGAACCTTTAAAGTTCTGTAGCAGTCAGATTCCAGAAAGACATGAAGGACATCAGACAAACAGCTGAATGTTATGGGAATATTTCCTTTAATACTAATACAAGATAAGGTGATGGGTGATAGAATCATAGAATATTCTGAGTTGGAGGGATCAAGTCCAGCTCCTGGCCCTATACAGGACACTTCAAGCATCACACATGTGCCTGAGAGCATTGTCCAAATGTTTCTTGAGGTCTGTCAGACTTGGTGCTGCGACCTCTTCCCTGGGGCTCCTGTTCCAGTGCCCATCCACTCTCAGGTTGAAGAACCTTTTCCTCATGTCCAACCTAAACTTCCCCTGACACAAATTTAGACCATTCCCTTGGGTCCTGTCACTGGTCACAGAGCAGAGAACAGTTTCTGCCCCTTCTCTTCCCCTGATGAGGAAGGTGTAACTGCAGTGAGGTTTTCCCTCAGTCCTCTCCAGGCTGAACAGACCAAATGATCTCAGCTTCTCTTCACACAGTTTCCACTCAAGGCCATTCACTATCTTTGTTGCCCTCCTTTGGACACTCTTAAACAGCTTAATATTTTTCTTGCATTGTGGTGCCCAAAACTGCCCACAATATTCAAGGTGGGGCTGCCTCAGTGCAGATCAGAACTGGACAATCCCCTCCCGGGTGTGGCAGTGGAGTTATTCTGTTTATTGGGCTGGAAGGACATCCACCATTAGAAAAACAATCATCATTAAAGTTAGATGTGTTTAATATTAAAAAAGTGCCATGAAGAATGGCTGCTTTTCTGCATTCTTCTGGTGTTGAGCAAAGAATTTTGATATGTGGATGAACACCTTTTAGCCAAGAGATAAGCAAGAGATGGAATTTAGGCAGCATCATCAACATTTCCAACCTATTTGAGTTTTAAATCTATAGCTTTCTTCTATATTCTTGTGTTTTCTAAAATTTTAAAGAATGATTAATTCATTAGAGGACGGACGTAACTGACCAGCTTGGTAGTTAAGACATTAGAGGAAAGCCAGAATACCAAGCTTTGTTCGAGCTCCACCAGAAGCTGAGTGGCTCAGTGAATCCCTTTCCTCCTCTATGCCTCTGTTTTTCAATCTGTAGAAATAAAACATGTTCCACCTTTTTTTTGTTGCTGTCTAGTCTTCTCCCTGATGTGTGAACATAGTCTATTTAGTCTCTTGACTAAAGGTGCTGTTTAAGTGTCGCCAGGACTTTGTCCTGCCCAAGGGAAGACATCCACAGTGTTTATTAATAAAATCCTCACATAAATTGCTCTGATTTTAGACTGCTAGAGCATCTGATGAGAGCCATGTCACATGTTTTAAAGGTCATGAGTAGACTTTGCATGTACAAAATGTACTGTGAGTGGCCAGTCCAGGTGAAGCTGCCTGTTTCCTCAAGACCTGGTGTTTGTTTCAATGCTTTGGAAGAGATTGTTCCGCATCAGTTTTCTCTATACAAATATAACAAAGCTGTAAATGATTCTTTTGAGTCACAGACATTCAGGGCACAAGAAACAAATTTGTTCTGATTTGATTTGGTTAATTTCTCCAGTAATGTTGCCTTTATATGTGAAATTTCTTTTTTTTGTAAAAGAAGAAGCGAGGCTGCAAAAATGTCTTTAAAAGAAGAGCACAGGCAATTTCACCACTTATTGGGCTAATGAACCTCTCTGCAGTCAACCCACTGAATGTTTTCTGCAAGAAGTGGCCAGCAACATCAATATTAGAATAAAATACACTGACCTATTTCACTACAAAAGGATTAAGTAAGGTGTAATTTATCATTTAGAGGCTTTTCTATATAGAGGGAGCTGAAGTTATTGTTTCAGTGAAAATTCACCATGACAATAATCCAATTACTGAAGTCTGTGATCTGCTATAAAAGAAAAATGCTCTTGATGGCAGCAGAATTCTAGTCATAGGCATGTAACTCATGTCAGCACTCCAATTAAGTATTTTGTGCCGTGTCTCTGCCACATGTGGGATGCTGAACAAGCTTCAGCAAGCTGAATCTCAGCTGTGAGATTTCTTGCACTCTTTGTTTTTCCTTTTGTTTTCATTTTTTTAAATTAAGAAAACCGATTCAGTACTAAAAATTAACTGAAATGGAGGAAATCATATAAAAAACTTCTTACGTTGAGGTTGGTGAAGATGACGGCCTTCAGTGGAACTGATTTTTTTTTTTATGTCACTCTTAACACTCTCTAATGTATAAATTTAAACTAGAAAAATCTCAATGAAATAAATAGAATGATATGTGATAAAAAATTAATTTATGCTCTTTTTTATGTGAGCGAAGTAGGTAGAAGAAGAGTAAGCTTCATATGAGTTCCCTTTGTCAAGAAAGATGTGCATTCTTTTTTTTTTTTTTTTTTGTTTTGGATTCCTATTTAAATTTTTTTTTCCCTGTATATTTCTAGTTTTCTGCTGTGAATCGAGAACTCATTTCCCATCAAATTCATACCAAACATGTGGAAAAGATTGCACAGATACATAAAGTCAGATAAAGACAGTGAAGAAGTCAGATCCAGTATGAAAACAAGATAATATAAACATTTTCAGAGGTATTTCTCAGAGAAAAAAAAAAGTCAGTAATGATTAAAAGAAATTATTGTTGGCTCATTCTAGAAGTGTCTCTGGCCACAAAAAAAACACCTATTCAGACTATTGAGGTTTAGGAGTAAACTTGAAGAGCCAAAAGTAAATGGCAATTTAAAATTAATTTTTTTCAGAATCCCTTAACTCACTCCTCATTCTCAAGCATCCTGTAGTTTGTAATTACTCTTTATAATACAAAACTACAAGGCTGAAAAACTCTCCCTCTTCTGCTCTACAAATAAGAAATTGCAACCAAGCACTTGGAAAGTCTTGGTTACATCAAGTGGTGTCAGAGGAAAATAATTAAACTCAAGAATGATCTTGCAGAGAAGAAAAATTTATAAATTTCAAAGAATATTTTCAGTAAACTGAAAAAGACTTGGGAATAAATAACTAATAGGAAACTGTAGTCTGAAAAATTGAAATTGACAGAGCTTAGTGAAGGCTGGAGGTGTCAAAAATATTCGACACCAATTTTTTTGGAGGGGCATAAGCATCCTAGAGTAATTGTCAGTCAAAACCTGTCTTTTTGAGGGAAAGTTATATGCATGGCCTATGGACAGAGGGAAGCATCCCTGGTAGTTTTGGAGAGGCTCGTGCATGAAAAGAAAGCTCAGGGACTGTGAAAACCATAAGTAGAGTCCAAGAGCAGGCATGGGCACAGGTGCCTCTTCCCACTCATCTGAATGCTGTGATTTCTGGGTTTGTTTTTTGTTTTTCTCTCACAAGTAACTGTAGACCAAGCTTCTCAAGCTGTTCCATGTTAGAAGGGCTCAGGGCTGTGGGCTACAGAGATGTTGCACAAAGTTGTGAGTCCCACGACAGCACTGTGCTTCCACTTTACCCTCATGCTGGGTAACCAATGGGAACAGCTACTGGGCCCCTGTTAATCAATACACACTAATTGTTGGTCATCAGCATCCCAGTGGTGTTTCCTGGGTAGCAAATAATTGAATCTTTTTACTGAGGACTTCAACATTAAAAATTTTCTTCTTCTGTGCTACAGAAAACAATCCCTCCTTTTATTTTTTTTTCCTAAAAATAAGCAATTCAGTAAATTCCCTCAGAGTTGTCCCACATATAAGCATGTTGTAGAAAATAATCTTTTCTGAAAAGCAAGGAGGAGAACTGTGTTGGGAAAGAGAAAATCCTATGTGGCTATGGGACATGCTCACCTATGAATTAAGAATTCACTAGCTGTGCTACTGAATATGGCAATGTAGTGAGGTCTATTAAAACAGTTTTTGCAAAACATCCTTATTTGAAAAGAGGTGGAGAGCTAAAATGTCACCTGGAGATTGCAGGGAAGGAAGTCCTGGGTAGATCTTACTTGTAACTCTGCTGTGGCTGCCCCATATGTCACCATTTCTCCTTCCAGAAATAGCACCAGAAATCCATGATTTCCAAGATCTTGGTGCAGGCTTTTAGCAATAGACCTGTTCCTTACTGCCATTTATATATCTGCGCTGTTGGACACGAGGATGGTAATTTTTGTCAAAGGAGCAACAATATCCATCTGGGCTGTGATGGAGGGCATGCTTCCTTCAGATAACACCACTATAAAAGATATACCTTTATACACCCTTATTTAACTGTGCCTTGCTGAAGCAAAATTAATTTCTACACTTTTTTTTTTTTTCCCAGAAACAACATGTCCACTTTTCTGAGCAAACAGATTTTGCTTTCATTTCTATCTCTTGGTGAATCTGATTTAAATATTTTTTTCCTTCCAAACTGACACATGCAGTTATTTCACTTCCATACATAACATAATTTCTTTTCATGAGAAAACAGGATTAAAAATTATTATGTAGACTACCCTTTCTGTCCCACACCTGTGTGTGAATAATCAAACTAGATTTGCAATCTCCTTCTACTCCCACCACACCCAGCATTTTCCTCCTCTGAACTGTTGTTGTTATTAAAAAAAAAAATATACCCACATGTTCATTTTTCTTCTTGTTATTTATTGATATCACATATCATTTCTTGACTAAGAGTTTCTGAATTGTCACAGAATAATAAAAGACCTTAACAATATATTGTTCAAGGAGCCTGGCATTTTATCTTGAAGTATGTCTAGTCAAGCAAATCCTCGGACTTCTATCTGGTTTTAGCTAAGGCATCAACAAATGCCTCTTAAACACTCCTGCCTTTCATTTATCTTTCCTAGGTCAGCAGTCTTTAGTGTGTTGGGTGTCCTCACAATTAATTGCACTGCATTGCTGAAGATTTAAGATGCCTAGAGAAGTGTCACCGGGTGAATGTAATTGGTGTCCTTGCGAGTGCTTGCTGCTAAACTGTCTGGAGAGGGTCAGGAGAGGCTGTGGCTCTGTGTGCCTCTCTACCCTACCTGAGCTGGTGCTGAGCTTTGTGGAAGAGCCAGCTTCAATTGCACTTTGACACCTCCTTGAGAGACAAGCTGCAGTATCCAGGGTCCTGAAGACTTTTGTGGCAATCAGCAGTGTAAAGAAGAGCAAGATACAATCTGATTTCACTGTCTGGGACGGAAAGCTTTGTGAATGTCCTGTTGGGTTCTATAATCCAGATTGCCCCCAAATGCAACCCTTACAGTTCAGAGATTGTAGAGAATTGGAGCTATCACATAACTCTTTCAGCTACAAGACTTTTTCAGCTACAAGACTCTGACAGCCTGACCTCTTATTGCAGTCCCGAAAACTAAAGCACAAGTTCCTCCTCTGGTCTCCTGTCTCATGGAGTGTAGCTTCTTGTGTCTGGCTTTTCTGTGGTGAGCATTGATTTACTCCTAACTCTGCATCAATGTTGTCCAAAGGCTGACTTTCCTGCCTGTCACAGAGCTATTTGTATCTATTTAACTAGTTGTGCATAAGCAAGCTTAATATATTTTCTTTCTTTAATCTCTACTTCAAATATTTATAAGCAATCTGATTTTTTGTCCTGTCTTCTCTTTGAACAGCTGATGGATGGTTGTAGTGTTTCTTTTGCCTTCTTTCTCTGACTCCCTAGTCCTTCTAATCCTATTTCGGGCTACACACTGCGTATCCTTCTCTAACAAGCTGTAGTTCTCCTCATGTAATTCCTCCCAGTAACTTACTTTTTCCAGGAGGCACATGCTATTTTAAGAACTAAGCAGTGTCACTTTATGGATTCCTCCTATGCTTTTGACACAGCTTTACAGTTTTAACTTCCATTGGGAAAACACAGTATCTGCTTGGCAGATGGAGTGGTAAGGAATTGTAAAAGGATGGGGCTGCTACTGACTCTGGACTTGGGATTTTATACCATGTGTGCATGTCCTGGTTTTCGCTGAGGACTGGGTTAGTTTTTCACAGTGGCCATGAGGGGACGGGGCTGGAGCCATGTGATCATGGCCAAGACCCAAATGTAATTCCATGCCATAGAACATCAGTCTATAAACTGGGGAAAACATCAGCAGCCTCCAATGACTGCTCAGGGATGGCCCGGCTGGACATCTGTCAGCAGCTGCTGGGCAATTGTATTATACATCACTTGTTTCTCTTGGATTTTATTCTTCTCTCTTTTTCCTTTTCATTGCATTTATTGTTATCATAAAATTTATAGTTAGCATTGTTGCCATTAATTACTGTAATATAGGTATATTTATTATAACAGTTATATTTCAACCCATGAGTTTTACTTTTTTTTATTTGCAATTCTTCCCACCTGGAGTACTTCTACAGCAAGGGAATCAGCCCAGATACACCAGGAGTAACACCTGAACACATGGGTACTGAAGATAATTTCCATAAGGACCTTAATTCAAACAAAAGACAGGTAAAAACTCTGAGGGGTCCTGGCAGAAACAAATTGTTTTGCAGCTCTGCAGGATTTTTTAGGAGATTCAGCAGAAAAATCTGTGTTTAAGAAATTCTCCTTGAACACTTGTTCTACCTGCTATGTGATTTCCAAGGGCTAAAGTTAGAAACAGGATCAACAGTGCTAAGAACCTGAATAACATGGAAATTACTGGAAAGGCTTTATTAGAGTTAGATTTTGGAGACCAAAGCAGTTCATTTTGGAGTCCTCTAGCCCACAAAGGAGAGTTCTGATCCTGGGTGAGTGGTTATGCACACTACAAGTGGGAACTATAAATATACTTTGTTCACAGCTAATCACTTCAGAGAGATGTGTGTGGCACAAAGGTTTGGTCCAATTAATTCAGTCTGCTGACTTTCTATATAGAGGATTTAGCAAGGACTGTGATTAAGCTCAGAAAAACATGCCCCTTGAATGATTTCTCTGCTTCAGAAGAAAAAAGGCACAGGTGAACTTTTTTAATGGGGGAGGACAAATATATTAAAGCAAGATCTAACGTGCCTTTGAGATGTGTGCAAGAAACAAAAGCATTAGAGCAGGTTGTTGTTATATCCAAATTATATTTTAAATTACTGTGAGTATAGATGCATTCTTTGTTTCACAACACATTTTATATAATTCTGTTCCCATATAGAAATATGAATATTTTTTTTGTGTTTACTGCTGAGGGACATATTATGATGTTCTATACCAGCAAAAGGAAGAAAGTGCATATCCATCATGTTGCTTAGAATTACTATTCTAATAAACAATCATGTTAATGATTCTGGCATAATTTCAGCTCCCTGAACCTTAAGAGTCCTTCAGTTATAAATGGATGTCTAATATTATATGTAGCCTGCTATGTTCCTTTGTAATGTTTAACATTTGTTTTGAAAGTCTGTCATTTCACAGGATACAGAGAAGTACTTGCACATTAAGCCCATGACATCAAGGATATATGTTTCTGTCTCAAAGACATAGAATCCCATAGGAGTTTCATAGCTAAGGCAGTACATTTTTTCTCTTTCTAGAAATTTTGGAGCAAAATAGTGTTGAGACTGCGGGAGAAGTGTTGGGTGAGAAGAAACAAAGCTATAGACCTGTAAAGACTGGAGAAGCTTGGTGACATTTATGAAGTGTGCCTCTGGGGAACCTCTCCTCTTGAAGGAAGCAAAATGCATGGCTCCAAACTTGTAAGCAACTTTACGTGATGTGAACAGTACCATCTTAACTGCAGACTCAGAACTTAAGGGAAATTCACCCCAGACTTCTGGGAAATTACTAAAGGATATTTCCTTTGGGGGAGGTCAGTTTATGAGACTGATTACTTCTGAAAGGTCGGCATAGTGTGTCTGACATTGTTTCACATACACATCCATCTTAAAACTCATGATGTGTAATATGTTATCAGGTATTCGAATGACACAGTTGCTGATGTAGCTCTACACCAATCAGTTTTTCAGGGTTATTCTTAATTATGCCAATGAAAGCAAAAAGTTCTTGGATCTCTATTTCTTTTTGCAAAATTATTTGGTCTATTTTCTCATTATTCTTTCATCATTTATTGTCAGTAGCTTGATGAGTAGATGTATAGATGATTTTTAGATATGTTTGAGAAGTTTTTCATTTTACATGTGTTGGGCCTTAAGTACAGAATCATGGTGTTTTTCTGATGAGCTGAGATGCAATTCTGTTTTAAGGACAAAGACAAATATGTCCTCAAGACTTCAGGTTCCTCAGTGTCTGTAGAGACAGGCTTTATAATTGATCAGACATGAAGTGTACCTTGGTACCTAACAATATTCCTCATATTTCTTAGAGAAACCTATTTGCAAATGTAAATGTTCTGACAATGATAACTGAAGCTGGGAAATATGTCAGCAAAACTTAATTTGTTTACTCTATGTAATTTGTTTGTTAATGAACTGTGTATGAATGGAGCGCAATCTCAGCATATACATTTTCATTATTCAGATTTATTTGTGGAATGTGTTGTTGACAGGGCTTGCTGCTCCTTTGTGATTAACTCATTAAACAAATTTGTTACTCAGTATTTTTAAAATAAGTTGTTCTGCTTCAACACAAAAAAGCACATTGACTGGTTGTTCCTTTAATTTCTGAGTACAGTGAGTACAGTTTTTAAGCTCAAGATCCACACGGATACTCCTCAGCACATACATATGAAGCAGTTCATTTAACCTGCAGTATATTTTTTGAATTTTATTATTATTAGCATACCTGTTTTCTAAAACGTCCTTAAAAAATCTTGTATGTCGTTGTGTAGTCATGGTAAATTTGCATAAAAATTCCAAAAGCCTTTTTATGGAGAAATTTTGCAGTCAACCCTCACAAATCTACTCATAAATAGCAAGAAAAGAAGAAATAGTTTGACAATTTCAGTTGCATGGGATGATATTCTAAGTGTCAAGCTGTTGTTGAGAAAGAAGGAAGTGTAGATGGGCTACACTGGGAACTTTTCTCTTGGGCTTTGTGACGTAAGAAGAGATCCAGAATATTATTTGTTAAATCAGAAACTGAAAATACTCATGAATTATTCACCCTACTAGCTGCTTTATGAAAAATAACTAGATGTTAATTTTAAACTTTTAGGAATTAGAATATGAAGTGTATAGTTATCCTTTAAAAAGAAAAGAAATAATTTGTGGTTCCGGTGTTGAGATCAAATTCCATGGAATTCATCCTTGTTTTCCTCTATGAAACTGCAGCTATAAATAATTCCATCTATCTTTTTCCATCATATGCTTTGTCAGAATACATTTTGCTTCATATTAAATTAATATGTATTTTCATTGTGAAATTTAAAGACTAATATATTGTCACTGCAATAATAAAAAAATGGTTGATAGAATAAAGAGTAACTTAGGTTGAGAGGGAAACCTCATTTCAACTCACTGCTCGAGACAGGGCCTGATTTTTGACTATGTCCAAAGATGTCATCTAAATCCACTCTGTGTGTACCTGGTCCAGTGTTTCAGTGTTCTGCAACCCTTGCTATTTAAGACATTTTTTATTTTTCCTCTTGTAGAGCTTCTTTTTGTAGGGCAATTTGTGTCAGTTGCCTCTTGTCCTTCGGCTGCATGCTTTCAAAGCACCTGGCTTTTCATCCTTTGTACCCTCTCTTTAGTTCCTTCCTTACTCCACTATTACTGAGTGAACAAAGCCAGCTCTCCCCCTCTCCTGGTGTGCCATGCTCCCCACTGCCCTGCCACTGCACTGCCACTGGGCTCATTCCAATGTGTTCATATCTCCCTTAAACTGACCTGGCCAGAACTGGACCAAGCACTCCAGATGTGTTTCACCAAGGCTGAGAAGGCAGGAATGTCACCTCCCTCATTATGCCAGCTATCCTTTAGGCAGCACAGCTCAGGATGTGTTGGCTTCCTTTGCTCCCTGCTGGCTCACACTCAGCTGGTTATCCACTGAGATACACAAGCCTTTTTCTGAAAAGCTCCTTTACAGCCAGTCACCCTCCAGTCAATAGCATTTCTTGAGTTAGTCCTCTGAGGTGCAGAACTTGACATTTCCTATGGTTGAGCCTGATAAATTTCCTGTAAATGCATTTCCCCTGACTTATGAGTCCTTCTCAACAGAAAACCTGTTGGTTTGGTATCATTCACACTCCTCCAGCTTGATATTATCCATTAACTTTCTCAGGATGCATTGCATCTTATCATTCACGGTATTTATAAAAACAAAAACCAGTGTTGGCCTTAGTATAATTCCTCCTCCTGAGTATCACTGGCAATTTTCCGCTGCTTGGCCATTGAACTACTGATTACAGCCTTTTCAGTTTGGTAATCTGGTAATAAATAATTTTCTGCTCACCTAACTGTCCACCCATCAAAGTTGTATTTCACCAGTTTGGTAATAGGATCTTTTGGGAATTTGTATGGAAAGCTACATTTAAGGTAAATGACCTCAACTGTGGTAGTCTTGTTCATAAAGCCAGTAATTTCTTTGTAGAAAATAATGACATCATGCATAGATGGAAAATCAGCCTTTTTATGTCTTCTGCCATTTGGTCTCTGGCCCCTTCAAACAGCGGTCCCATACTTTGTGTAATTTAATTCTGTTGGTCACACATGTATAGAAGTCCTGGTTTGTTGCCCTTCACATCCCTTGCTAGTTTCAGCTCCAGCTGAGATATGTCTATCCTAAATCTTCTCCTTAAGTTAAAACATCATCTCTACATTTGTGCTAGGAGTCCTGTCCTTGTCCACGCTCCTGGGTACTTATTTTTTTGAGTTCTTTCTTAAGTGCCTTCTTCATTCACGCTTGCCTTTGAACACTCTTCTTTAGACTTCTGCACATCGCAGTTGTTCAGCTGCGTGCTTTGAGGAGGTTGTTCTTGAGCAGCTGTCCTGTGCCACTGTCCTTCAGAGCTGCCTCCCACGGGATCCTGCCTCAAGCTAATAATATACACTGTCCTGACACAAGGGATGTGCTTCAGTGATGATCATCAGAGCTTCTAGAGAAGTTTAGTTCACTTTTACTGGGAGTTTCTAGGGCTTGACCCAGCCCAGTTGTACTTGATCTCACCCCAGTGGTCTGAGCCAAAGACATGTAATCATCCCCCATAACAGAAACATTGAAGTCTCTGGCCCTGAAGATATAAAGATACCTACACTGATTTAATTGAAAATGAAAGTATTTCTACACAGATAGCTAGATATAGCCCCAAAATTTCTTCATTTAGACAGTGTGTTATGCTAATAAAAACACTTGACTCAAAGATGAATTTCAACAAAACTGCAAGTCCAGGAAACGAAGCAAATTCAGAGATCTGAGAGTGAGCACACACCATCATTATGCATAAGTAGGAAAGAATAAGCCAATCCAGATGCAATCTGGAGAAGTAGAAAGAGGAAATACTGAAAAATCTTTCTTCACACAATGAGTGATAGAAGCATCTCAAATCACCTGTCAATTTCTTTGACTATACAAAGTCATTCTGGGTAGCTATCAATGGAAACCTGAACAGATTAGATCATTGGAACATTTGGATGATTACAGAATGCTAAAATTATCCTGGTTTTGTACAGGATAGAGTTAATTTTCTTCTTAGTAGCTATTACAGTGCTGTGTTTTTTGATTTAGTATGAGAATAGTGCTGATAACACACAGGTATTTCAGTTTTACAATGTAGTGTTTATACTAAGTCACGGCTATTTCCATGTCTCATGCTCTGCTATTAAGGAGGTGCACTAATCTCTGAGGGATTACAGTCAGGATGTCTGACCCAGACTTGCCAAAGGGATATTCCACACCACAGGATGTGACATCCAGTGTATGAACAGGGGAGAGTTTGGCAGGAGGGGCTGATTGTTATTTGAGCATCAGTCAGTGGGTGGTGAGCAATTGCATTGTGCATCACTTGTCCTTCTTGTGTTTTATTTAGCTCCCTGTTTTCTCCTTTCTCTTGTTAAGGGTATAGAAATTTGGCAGAAAATACCCCTCCCCCCAGAAAATTTAGCACACCATTTTATTTAAAATTCTTATTCTCTGAGAGTGGATGAGAGAGAGGAGGTTGCCCAAAGGAGCTGTGGACGCCCCATCCCTGGAAGTGTTCAAGGCCAGGTGGGATGGAACTTTGAACAACCTGATCTAATGGAAGATGTCCCTGCCCATGACAGGGGTTCCAACTAGACAGTTTTTAAAGTCTCTTCCAACCCAAATAATTCTATGGTTCTATGTTTATGATTAGATTTTATTTTATTTCAGTTATTAAAGTGTTCTTATATTTTCCTTCTGATTCCTATCCTCATCCCACTGGGACTGGGTGAGCAGCTGCACGGCACTTTGTTGCCAGCTGAAGCTAAGCCAGGACAAAGACTTAAGATGAAAAAGCCTAACATGGCTCCTATTCATCTTCCCAAATTCCACCTTTCATGGAACAGAAAGAAAAACAGGAGCATATCTATCTATCTATCTATCTATCTATCTATCTATCTATCTATCTATCTATCTATCTATCTTATCTATCTATCTATCCTTTTTCTATTCTTAAACCAAAACCACCGAGTGCTTCCAGAAAAGAAAATTTAAGAAACCTTTGTGTCTTTGTTCCATGTAAATGCAAGAGACTGCATTACTTGTCATGAGTTAATAAAGTGCACTGGTCTGCAGACCCACACTAAAGATTAAACTGGAGGGTCCAAAAAGTAGTGAGGAACATCTTGGCTATCTCTAATGCCAGCTGAATGAACTCCACCATTTCCAGTCTGGAAACCAAGAGATCTGTGAAGACCATGTGAAGAGATGGAGATGAAGTTTATGTTTACTGTGAACAGTGTGAAATTTATGATGCATTTACTACTGTTTACCGCTTAATTTGCATTGGTTGTGAGGAAAAAGCATGCTAGATAAATAAACTGCTCAGAGAAGAATCTAATCAAGTGAAATTCTGACACACTTGTAAATCAGCACTGACCCATACTTAAGCTCACTTGTCTCATGCTTTTTTTCCTTTATTTTATAATATTTCTGAGCAGGATAAGAAATACTTTCATTAGATAATAATAATAATAATAATAATTTTCATTCTTTTTCTTGCCAGGGACTTTGTACTATGTATTTACCTTTTATTATCTTAGTCATGCTCACTTTATTGCTCTTCTGGGTATTTGTTCTGTGTGGTTTTATGTATTTTTAATTGAGTGGCATAATATATTTATTATTTGTTCAGAATAAGAGTATAAAGTTTAAGACATACAAACTTCTGCTGAGAATGAGAACTAAGATAGTATTAACTTTTTTGCTCAGGTTTAAACATCTACTGAAAATGCAGCAGAGAAGTTAAATCTTTTATGTCTAATATTATTATGTAGGTTAATCTACCTTTCTTTCTGAATTGATGACTATGTTTGTGCCTTTCTGGTCCTTGCTGTTGTTAAAGGCATTATGGCATATATGATCTCACATATAATATCTAAATTTAATAGTACATACAGCATAATGACAGCTTTAGACTGATGTTTGTCTCTAACAAAAACACCCAACCAAACCAAACTCAAACAAACTACTTTAAGGATATTTTTCATTGTATTTGAATTTATTAATTCAGAAAGGGTCTGGAAGATTACATTGTATGACATAAGATTATACATGTAGTCTGAAGTACTTATATATAAGAATTTCCTTACTCTATTAAGAGCTGTCCTTAAAATCTATGTGCTTGAAAAACAAGTCAGAAGGATGCTCAGAAGGCTATTAACTTTGTCTTGGGAATTTTAAGGTTGTCTTCAGAACTATTCAAAACTATTTTTGTGTCTGGAAGATAAAGAGTATGTAAATAAAGATAGTTCTGGACATTATTATTCTACTAGCCCAGTTTTGGGAAATGGACATTATTATTGTAACTGATACTGATAGTCTAGAACTAGTTAATTCCCCAACTACCAAGTGATAGTCCCAACAAGTGGAACACATCATTAAAATGAGAGCTGCTAGTAAAATAAGTATGATTTTGTGCCTGATTTCATTTGTTTTTATATTTCCCTAATTTAGTCAAATGGATAACATATTGTTAAATTCTGTAATGAGTCATATAGAGTTACAGAAATAACAAATGACACCTTGTCATTATATTGACACTGAGGACTGAAAAGAATTACCCCCACTGACATTACAGTGTAGTATACACACAGGTGTATTGAAATGGATTTAAAAAGTGCCTGAAAGCTCAGGTCGTTAGCTTGTAAAGAATAGTGTAAAACTTCATCTCCCCAGCAGGAAAGACCAATGTAGGCTCCCCAAAAAGTTGAATATCCAAAGAATTACATTTATAAAGCAAGGAAATATTTCAAACATTTACTGTCTATTTCACTTTCTTAAATGTGTATCTACATGTGTATCTATGCTGCAGAGCCACTGGCAGCTGAGCGTGGTGGCTTTCTGCTGGCTCAGTTGTCTCCTCACTCTCGTGCTGTGACCTCTGTGTCTGTAGCATGAAGGAGAGCAAACTGAGAGCATGCAGGTTTTTGACAGAGGAGGGAGTGCCTGTAAGCGTTGCAAGGTGCACAAAATGAGTTCATCTGTTTTGACTCTGTTATACGACCTTATTTTAAATGTGACAATACTATGTCACATTTCCCTTTTTCTGTTGCCATTCATATCTTGTTTTCTGCTTTCTACATCATCCCAAGGTTGTCAATTATAAATAAGAATTAAAGAGGAACATCTCACTGATAGCATCTGATCATTTTTGCTGTGTACTGAAACACCTCATCTCTGTTCTCTGAGGATTTTTTTTAGAGTTGCCAATGCCAGGCAGGGAAGGGAAAATGTTATTTTATATGTATGATCACAATGGGGGACTGAGAATAGGAGATTGCTCCCACTAATTAGACAGTTAAAGAAACGAACATTTTATGATATTTTCAGACCAAAGACAGAAAAAATATGCTGCTGGGGTTGAGTGTATGATGGCCTGGAAAGGACTGTCTCAGGTGTGTTAGATGGCAGGCATCCATGGACTGGGCAGACAGTTGAGAGGCTGAATGCTCCCAACATAAACATACCAGACATATCATACCTGGCAATGTTTTCACAAACTTAAAGCTCCTTTCCTCTGAGAAACCCACCAAGCTGGTAATTGACAGAGTTATGCATTGGGGATTATATATATATATATATATATATATATATATATATATATATATATATATATATTTTTTTTTTTTTTTTTTTATACAAAATAGTTTTTTGTCAGTTTTTCCTTTAAACAGTTCTAGCATGATGGATGTTGAGCACTTTTGACACGTAGATCTTTAAACAAACTAGGAACTTGGTGTGGTAGTAGTGGTTTTATAACCTGAATGAAATGTAGTGGTCTCATAACCTGAATCCCTGTAAATGTAATATTATCTTGTGTCAACAAGATATATATAATTCTTCAGTTTATAATAGCCCAGTTTTGGGAAATGGATCAAATTTCTAGATCCCTCACACAATGTATTTTCTTGTAATGTTGTTATTTTCCCTTAGGATGGAAAGTTGGTTTGTTTTCATTTCAAGTAAGTAGGGAGAAAAAACAAACAACACAGCTAAAAAGACTCTGGTTTACTGTTTTTAACATTTTCTTCTCTGATGAAAAAATAGACTGTAGCTGTCTACAGTGACTGGCATGATGAGAAACCTCTGATATCCAGGTCTTCCTGCCAGCGGAAAAAGGGTCTGGAGAGCTGCTATAAAGGGAGTGGGTGTGAGAGGTGGAAAGACAAGGCAACCAATGGGTGAAAGCAACGGGAGGGGAACAACGCTTGATAGATCCAATGGGGATTACACGGAGAAGGTAAGATGCCTCGGAGTCAAATCATCTACTAAACTGGGGATGATGGACACGGAACTTTCTCGGACAAAATGGGAGTGGTTATGACAACAGACAGGGATGGTGGGCAGCACCACTGGGATTGACGTGGGCGTTTAAGGACATGAGGGGAGGAGCAGGGGGATAGTAATTTTGAGAGACAGCCAAGTGGCGGGAAAAGTAGGGAGTAAACAACTTCAGGAGAAACCACTCTGAGGGGTTGAAATGGGGATACAGAGCATCAAACTGCTTTTCTAACAAAAAATAACAGAAAATAGCTGTTTTTTATAACAGAACCAACAATAAAACTTGAAAAACACATGACGCCAAACTTGAGCAGGGAGGTTGGACCAGATGACCCTGCTGTGGTCACTCCCAACCTGACCCATTCTGTGGTTCTGTGATGCAGTGAAGACACCGTGGACTCCACTCTGTGGAGCATGAAGGAGCAGACTATTACCGTGGGTCTTCTGGGCAGTCAGGACTTGGTGAAGCGAAGGAGAGATTTTGACTCCATTTCAGAAAGCTGGTTTATTATATTATGATATAGATTACATTAAAGAAGACCACACTATAACTATACTACAAAGAATAGAGAGAAAATAATTATTAGAAGGCGAGACAGGAATAGAAAGGAATGAATAACAAAGTTCTGTGACTCCCAGAGAGTCCGAGAGCTGCTGCCTCCTGGATTGGCCACCAAGTAGAAACATCCCACACTGACCAATGGAGGAAGCACCTGCTGCATTCCAGAGCAGCAGATAACAAATTGTTTACACTTGAAGCTGAGGCCCTTCAGCTTCTCAGGAGAAGAAAATCCTAGCAAAGGGATTTTCACAAAATATCACAACCACAGCAGACTTTTCCTGTTCCTGGGTTAGGGACATGCTCTTCATCAGTGCACAATGAGCAACACTCAGAGTATCCAGTTTCAGCTCTTATGTGTTGCATAATTCTACTATTGATGTTAATTTGGCTAAACCTGTTACTGGCAAGTTGACCACATTGCACATCACAGATTCCCTCACCTTTTCATTTGCTCTTATTTTCTCATTCTGCTTCTTTAGCTTTTCTGCTTTTCACCCCACATGGTTCATCCTGTACAGCCTCAATTATTACACTATTAGCCTCAATTCTTACACAACTATTACACTATTAGATGTCTTGGTTATCAACATGGAGAAACCAAATTATTTTCCTTTTTTTTCCTTAAATTAAAAAATAACAAAAAAAAAAAATGTACGTACAGCTAAATGGTTAGTTTTCAAAAGCAACCCAAAAGTTAAAACCGAGGAAATGTCATCCTTCTCCTGGGTCACAAAGATGTGCAATATGTCACAATGCTGTTGTGGCTTAAGTCCTGCTTAATGCTGTCCTGCTTTCCTGATGGAGCCCTATGCTTCCCCTCACTATATACAGCTTCATTTTTCTTTTTGAGATTTATTTCCTTTGACTGCTTTTCCACTGCAGTTTAAAATTAGTGGAATGCTACTGCTTACTGGCATTTACTGATTTCAGTGTGAGTTTTGGTAAGTACCTGCATCTGCAATGAATTGAAAATGAAGAGATTTAGGTCAAGAGAGAGTCTAAACTCCTGAATTCAATTCATTCATGTTGCTCTGTCTGTTTGACCTTTGGCAAATCTCCCTGAATGCATTGCATGAAAAAGGAAATGCAATGAGGATTGCAGAAATTTGCTCTTATAGAACTGATAAACCATGGAGTTTATTAACAGCAATATATAGTTAACAAATGAGATGAAAAAAAACGAGGAAGAATATTAGGAAAAGAAGATTGCAGGTAATCTTTGTGACTTAACTAAAATACAGCAAGATCCCCAATATTTTGATCCATGCAAGGGAGTTTCCCAGTTTATGAGGAACTAGTGTAAGACACTGCTTCTTCAACTTCCATGGTAAAGGTGCAAAACTTCAGACTTCCATGGTAAAGGTGCAAAACAATCACTGAGCTGTCTCTGGTGGATAAAAACTATAAAAGCAGCATTAACTCTGATCTCCTTCTCCTGCAGAAAATGGAAGAATGAGATCCTAGCTGATGAAAGGGGAGAATTTAAGGTGTGGGGCTTTCCAGGAGATATTTGTAAACTCAAATTGAAGAAGTATTTTTGGAATATGGAAAAAATGATTTTTTTTTTTTTTTTTTAGGAAATCTTACATGAGAAACCACTCCTCTAATTTGATTTATCTTTTTCAGGCAGCTTTTTGGAACCTTTACTCTTTTAAACAGAGATTTAAATTAATGTTCTTGCCACCAAGATCAACCACAGAGTTCTAAAAACATTATTGAACAAAGCAAGCACAAAACCTGTGAAACCAGCTACTAAGTCCATAATGGACTATGTAATTCCACTTATAAAGTTTTTGAGAAAAATCAGCTCAGCTAAATTCAAGTCAGATTTAATGTAAGGATGTATTTAATAATTTAGACGTCTTAAATCAGAGTTTCTTCAGGATGAACCTATGAGGAAAAAAGTGCAGGCATAGGTACTCTTGCTTTATCTGCTGATGAAAGACTTTATAAATAACTGTTACAAAATAACTATTAAGAATGCATGGTGTGGTTGTATGGAAAATGTTTGGAGATATGACAATCACATTGGTTAGAAAAGTTGTGTTTACATAAATATAACTTTTGCATCACAAATTATTCTGGTTTCCATGCTGTACTGACATATGAAGAACATTGCTTTGTACTTGTGATGAAGAGCTGACCTACTTTTTTAAGCTTACTTGGTGTTATAGTCACATATATTGAAAGAATTCAACTGTAACCTTTTATAATTAAGAATAATGGCTATGCAAGAGATCTGACCTGCTTACAGGACTTAAAAATCAATTAATTTCTTACTAGTCGCACTGTACTGATTAAACCTATTCAACAAAACACAAAATAAACTTCTGAATTGTGCTCTGTGAAATAAATCCAACCTGAGCTAATAGTTTTAACTCTGATTTAGTTGTGTTTGATCCTATAATGCAAGGTGGAAATGGAGAAAAAGTTTTATTAAATCTTACGTGATGGTGTAATCAGGATAATGAAATATCTGTAGTATTTTAAAGCTGGCTAACGACATGAACTATACCTAAGTATATGAAACTGTTTAAAATGTGTTTATGCATATGTAAATAAAATACAGCACAAGAATGGTAAGTTTATGATCTGAAAAAGAAATAAATGTTTAAGGAAGTATAGAAAAGTACAATGCTGAGTTAGATCTGGTGCAAAGCCCAGTCATGTTCATGAAAGATGCACAGTCACAGACCTTACCAAACTTGCACATAAAACTGTTTACGTTTGCTGGTTTTGGCCATAAAAAATTATTGCACAAGGTGGAAAGAGATGCTTATGTGATCATTTGTGGGACACTTAGAAGCTGTCTTACATGGGTGCACAGTTTCCCTTCAGGTAGCAGCTCTGTGCTGCAGAACCTCACTGGTCTAGAGGCAGAAAAACTTGTTGTTTCCAAAGTAAGAGTGTTGCTCATCTTTACCATCTGCATCATTTCTTTGTAAACCAAAATAAAATCTTTTGTCAATATCATATCCTGATCTTTCTTTATATTGATATTAACTTTCAGTTTCACCTCATCAAAAACGTTCCAGGCGTATTTCTGTTTTACTGAAAGCTTATGCATAAATCTCTAAGCAAGAATGGTTCTTTTAGTGCTTGTGAAAAACTTATGTATCTTTTTTGAGCAGGACATTTTGTCTCTCACTTGTGTTGGATTCCTTATTTTTGTCAGTCTCTTATTCAGAATACATTTCTTTTATGAACTTCCAACATCTGCAGATTTTTCAAGAGTTTTCTGCAAGACACCATGAAATACTTCACTGAAAATTCTCACAGCAGGTATCTGTCCCACTTTCTTTGCTTACTTTTTTTGCTTAGAAAAATCACTTTTCTCATAATCTGACCTTTTATCTTTCAAGCACGTGTCACAATGCAGTGGCAATTGCAAGGCCTCAGAATAGCACTGGTTCAGAAATCCCACCTCTTTCTCTCCAGACTAGGCAAGATACGAACAATAAGGAAATAAGTAAGTTTTAATGTAATTCTGAATAAAAAAATTATGTACAGCACATCTTCTGATTTTATGAACATTTAAAACTTCTATGTATCTAGAAGTTTATGTACCACAGACTTTATAGTGATAAAATTAAATTTAGAGTACCCCTCCAAACATGGACTGTGAACTGCCTCTACATCAGGCCTGATAGTACTGCTTACAGGATTTGATCAAGGCTGAAGGAGGGATTTGAGGCTTATGGTCTTTTTTTCACTGCACATTGTTCTGACAGTATAGTGAGGAAATGACTTTATACAACAGCTGGAAAATCCATTTAATTTTGACTACAAGAACTATTGCATTCAAATTGTTGGCTCTGCAACAATACTGCAGCGGCTGCCATGTGCCATTACATTTTGCTTTTTTTTTTTACATTTATGTGCTGAAATTATCCAGTTCATTATTAGATAGGCAGTATTAAACTAAAGATTTCTGAATTTGCACTGAGAGCATTATCTGAATTTGATCATTTGTAAGCAGGCAGATATATACTTCAGTAGTCTACTTTTGATCTTGCAGAGAAGACCATACTGAAGTGCTTTGCTGGCATGGGATCTGAATGTGCCATTCTTCCAAAAGGATTAATACTACTTGTTCAAATAATTAAAACTATTTTATAATGAAAATTCTCCCATTCTCCCAGTTGGAAAACTTAATATTTGATGTGCAGTTTCAACATTTTGATTTCATATGTACTGGGTGTTCTGTTTTCTATAAAAGCTTTATTTGGTGGAATCTGAGCTTGGAATGTCTTATGGTAATTTTGAAAACAGCAATAGGACATTTCTAGCAAAGGTATCTAAGAGTTATTTTATGGAGTAAGGATTTTTCTCCTTATGATTTGATGTTTAGAAAGGTGGTACACAAAAAGTACAGTAACATGGAAGATGAGGGCGTTATCCCATCATGCTAGATACAGTATGTTTCTTGTTCCCATCTTGTTTCATTGACATGGAAAGCACACATTTAAATATGGAGTGGAGGTGACAAAAAATATGAATTTTCCTCCCCTAAAAGCCAACTATCTAGTTATGGGCTAAAAGTCTAAATCTTTCATAGGGTGTTCATGAATATGTTCTGTATAAATGCCTCCTTAATTTTTCTTTCAGTTTTAAGGTGGAGTTTATTTCTATATACACCCAAGTATGTATACCTAAAACCAAGTAAATATTCATATACAGAGGATGGTATTCTTACCTGTTTGAAATTGTTACTAATATACTTTTAGTTAAATATGGTCTCACATATTGTGGGCATTGGTCTTGTGTTGTGAAACCAGTCACTTTACTAAATGATTAAAATTTTCTGTCCCTGAAAAATGACTTTTTCAGGAAGATGCTTTGTGAAATGACTCAAATTTGTAGGCATTTTGTGAAATGACTGGAATAACAAGCACGTTGTTATCCAGTTGGACTGCTGTACTCAGTTGTAGGAAGTCACAGAATCCCAGAATATGAGTTGGAGGTGACCCATCAGGATCACTGAGTCCAATTCCTGGCCCTGCACAGTACAATCCATGAGTCTCACTATGTGTCCAAGAATATTGTCTGAATGTTCCTTAAAATCAGACTCTGAAATGAGGTGCTCTGACCACTTCCCTGGGGAGCCTATTCCAGTGCCCAATCACCCTCTGGGTGAAGAAATTGTTCTAATATTCAATCTAAACATTCCATGACTTAGCTTCAGGCTAATACCTTGGGTCCTGTCACTGGTCACAGAGAGCAGAGATCAGTGCCTGCCCCTTCTCTTCCCCTCAGGAGGAAGTTGTAACTGCAGTGAGGTCTCCCCTCAGTCTCCTCCAGGCTGAACAGACCAAGTGCCCTCAGCCCCTCCTCTCATGACTTCCCCTCAAGGCCCTTCACCATCCTCGTTACCCTTCTTTGGATGCTCTCTCAAGTTGAATGTCTTTGCTGCCAATTTCCACAATATTCAAGGTGAGGCTGCTGGAGAGCAGAGCAATCCCCTCCCTTGCCTGGCTGGTGATGCTGTGCCTGATGCCCCCAGGACATGCTTGGCCCTCTTGCCTTGTCCATGTCCCTGTTTTTGAGGTTACCATCCTCATCTTGTAACAGGCTGATGTTATTTCTACACTGCCTTTTGCCATTAGTATTTTTGAAAACCTCATTTTATTGTCCCTCACAATTCTGGCCAACTTCAGCTTCTGGTGAGATTTGGCCGCATGACTTTTCTCCCTACAGTGGCAAGCAGCATTTCTGCCTTACTGCAGTTTAATAAATCACTCACATCAGTGAAATCTGGCATATCAAAAAGTGTAGCATGTAGGATGTTCTTCTGCAATACTGCTACAGAAAGTAAAATCTTCCATCAAAATGGTACTGTCAGAAACTTTTTACAATCTGATTTATTCTTGGGTTTAGCTTGGTACTTCTTTTCATTTGCTACCCATTTCAAATTTGATTTGGGATTTTGTCTGCAGCTGCAAGCATTGTAGAAGAGAGGTCACTGACAGCAGAGGGTGGAAATTGGGGTTTTGTTTTTCTAGAAGGGAGCTTCATGACATCCACTGTTCTTTTTGAAAAGAAAGCATAGGTTCATTAGGTCATTAATGGAGTTATATTGGGAAAAGGCAATAAACTGTTCTTAGCACATTGCATTTCCATATAAAATAAAAATGATTGAACAGTCTTGGGTTCTCAGGGGAACATAAAGTCTCCTTTTAATTAGATACACAGTGCTGCATCTTTGGCATCTTACTAAAAACATTTTAAAAGCATTGCAATGTTGGCTGTGGGTTAAAATTTTTTTTACTTGCATTTCTTTATAATAAACCACACCAACTTGATGGTCCTGATGGGTCCCTTCCAACTCAACATATTCTAAAATTAACAGCAAAATATACTAGGTAGAGTGGCCACATGGTGTACCTAGGTGCCACTAGGTACTGCCTGGAACTGCTGCTTTAGAATGAATATATATCTATATACACACACACACACATGTTATATACTAGAATATATATGTATATATATTCTAATGATTGGTCAACTTCAACTTTGTTGAAAAACATCAGCTGTAGGGAACAGGAAAATGATTGCTTTTTATGAAAGTTCTTCTTTGATGTGTTTATAGCTGAGTGCATCATATACTGTTAATATTTAACGCTGCTGGCATCTACTCAGAACTCACATTTGCAATACAATGTGATAATAAAATTCCTCCCCAAACCCTATCCAATAAGTTCGTTTTCTTATTTCATTATGCCTGCTCCAATAACATCATAAAATCACCATTAAAAACATATTTTTGACTCCAGGGAAGTAGGCTTGAGAAACTGCTGAAGGCTTGAAGCAGAAAATTTGAATACAAAATATTTTTGCAGGATGTATATTTATTATTTGGGTTGAGGAGGAGGAAAATGAGGCCCCTTGCCTTGTAGAGAGTTTGAGAAAGGGAAATGGATCTTAGTGAATTTTTAAAAGTTTATTTTTTACAATATCTCGTATTCTCTTATTTCTTTTTTTACACAAAATAGCCTTGATAGACATCATGCTGTGTTTTTTAATTGTTTTTGCTTTAAAAATCACTTTCAGAAATCCATTTAGAGAGAAAAAGAGCTGTTTCCCATATTTACTATGGAAGAAATCACAGATGATCTGCACACAATCCTATTTTACAGCAGCACTGTAACTTTTCTCACTTTGATTGAAATTCCTCAAGGTTTGATGCTAGTCCTGGAATGAATCCCTATACTCTGTACATGTATTTTCATCTTGAAGGGTAGATATGTCTTGCAGATGTTATTTGGTATAATTAAATGAGTAAAGAAAATCTTCTCTCTCATTTAATGCAATTGGATAAATTGATCTCTGACATCCATTTTCCCTGATTACTTTAGTGAGACGATTTACTCTAAATTGGCCAATCTTCACAATAAAAAAGAAATCACAAGAGAAATGAAATAAATAGGCAAAACTTCAGAGTTTCTATAGAAATATACTGTGCAGCACAAAAGGTAACCACGGATTTGGTTTGGGTTCAATTCATATTGCAAAGCCTGAAAAAGCTTTCTGAAAACATACTTTGTATTTTCTGGTGGGATTCAAGTGAGTAAATAAAGAGCTTTAGCCAAGATCCCACAAACTGATACCTGGAAAACATTCTTAGGGCTGTCTTCAAAAAGTCAGAGCCAAAGGTGGCTATTGCTGTTGTAGTCCTCCTCACCTTGGCTCTCTCAGGCAAGGTGAGACAAAATCCACATTTAGTATCTGCACTGAAAATTCAAAGCACTCAGCTGAACGTCTGCCCAAAGTCTTAAAAAATATAGGGGTTTTGGATGTGTGTTTTACCATATTGAAATAGGTTTTCTGATGATATCTCCCATATTGGGGAAAATTACCCTCATCCAGGATCTTGAAAAATTATCTTGCAAACATGGATAGCTTAATTTCCCATCAGAGCTGGTAAATGAGTTTCATGTATTGGGTTATTTATTTAATTTATCTCCTGTTTATTGCCTTTAGTTTTAAATATTTCCTTGGCCAGGTGATTAAGAAGGTTACACCAAGAATCTCATGAAGTTTTCTGTTGGCTATCATCTAGTTTAGATTTTTCCTGTGTTTTCCCTGTCAAAGTTCCATGAGTGGCTGTAGTTTTAATGAAGTGACATCTAAAATTTCATCTGCTTTTTATATTAATTCCTCATTCATATCCATCACTCCATCTGTGTGCTTGAAGATAAATAAATAATTAGATAGAATAATAAATAAATTGCATTAATTTTGCATTTCATTCATTCAAACTCTATAGTTTAATGTCAAAATATCAGAAAACAGTGGACTTTTGTTGGTGAATATCTGAGAAAAATGAAGGAATTTGCCTTCAGAAAAAGAGGATGAAATGTCTTTTTCATTTTTGGAGGTAATGAATAAAATGTGTATGTCTTACTGAGATGAGGAGTTATTCTACAGGCCATCCATCTCCTCCAATAGCATTGTTATTGGCAGGCTGGAGAAGAAGGTTGCTTGTTGTTCTCACTCTGTTTCTGTGAATATTTAGTCTTTGAAAGGTGTCACTGCCTCCATTTCAGTGGCCCACACTTCCCTGTGGCTTTGAACCACTTTGGTTTGATTCTATGATTAATTCTGTTATTCTGTGAACTCAAAAGTAGAGGTTCTTTTCATATATTCATTTTTCCAGAATAGAAAAAGAAGACCTGTGGCTTGGAAGTACCTGTATTTTGGCTAAATAAGTGCATTATTTTGTCCCTAGTGGAAAGTTACATCTCAAATAGCATTGTGTGGAATTTGTTGCTCCCTGAAGCAGACTTTGTCTTGGAATACATCAACATATACATACAACAGGCATTTTAGTCACTGAGTCTTGCTATACAGCAATAGCTTTAGTAAGGAGGGCATAAGCAACACACAAATTATTCCAATTATCCCAGGTCCACATACCTGCCTTCTCTCTTACCCCTTCCCAACCACAGTGAAGTAGAAAAGGTAAGACTGAATAAAATGCTGGTGGGGAAAAATTTAATTATATTAACTGTTTCTTAGAACTATGAAACAATTTAAATTTCAGATTGCTGTAATCCTTTTATATACATGGATTTTAAATAATTTTGAGCAAATAACTCAAATACTTTCTCTTTCAGCTTGTAGTATATGTTATATTTAAATTTGACTCCAGATTTAGAGCCGTGGTAATGACTTTGGAAGATTTATTCATCCTTGTCACTACTATAAGGCAATTTCACACTTCCCTGACTCTTTAAAGGTGTAATACTGGGAAGTGTTAATTGACCAAATCCTGAGTAAGAGGGAGAGAAATAAGGGAACATGGAGTATAATTCTGTTTATGAGTTTGACTTGGAAATTACACATCACACAACAGATATTCAGAGGCAATAAAACTTAAGCTCTTTTCTATTTCAATAAACTACTTTAAACTCTCAAACGGACTACTTGGATTAAATAATACATATACCAGCTTTCTGTTAAATATTACACATATACCAGGAAAGCGGGTTGGGCCAGACACTGACCTTAATTTGAAGATACACCTTTCTTATCCAAATGCTTCAACAAGAAAAGACAGGCATGGCTGTGAATACAGAATAGAAAGTATTTTTAGGTGAGGGGAAACTGCTGCAGTTACCTTGCCTGTAAAAATCCCATGCCTTTCCTGCCTCTGCCAAACATTGTCATCTGTCTTTGCTCCTGATGCTGGCAGATATCAGAAGGTCCCCTTCTCCCTCACAGAGAGGTGAAGTGAAACTTTTCCACTGAAGTCTGCGTGGATCTCAGAGGACAAGGGAATGGGTCAGCAAAACAAACCCCTTGTTTAAGTAGACAGGTTGTGGCTATTCCTGTTGAATCTGATAAGTTTCTTCCTCATGAGTAATGCAAAAAAGAAAAATGGTTATTTTTCACTCTGTTTAAAAACAAACAGTTCCAGTTGTCTTTTTCACCATAATCTTCACCTTCCTCAATTGAGAACAAATAGAATAGCCAGCCAAAATCAACTACCATTTTTTCTCTTAAACATGTATTTAAACACTGCCTTCTTTCTGATTCTTGCTGAAGCTACACAATCAGCAAATATCTGGGTATGAGCGGCCTTAGTAACCACTGTGCTTACAGAAAACATGTCACTCTTATACTGCTTTTTTTAGTGTTTCTTTTTAAAAATGCCTAAAACTACCTTGGCTTTGGAGACAAAAGAGAAAGTGAAACAAATAATACCACAGAGCTAACTCCGACTAAAATTTGCATTTTACCTTTGGCTTCTGAGCTAACAGTGATTTGCATTCTTCCCTGCCTTCCCTCCCTCCTTCCCCCAGGTGTAAAGTAATACTCCAAAACTTAAAAAATGTGTCTTTGATAACTTTAAATTACCCTTTATACTACCTCATCTTGTCATAATAAAGCAGGCTTGTATTCCAAAGGGGACTGTGTGGTAGTTTTGACTAGATCAGTGGAATTATCATGGATTATTTTTAACTTTGGTTCCAGCTCTTTGAGTTTTGTTCTGACTGTCTGATTGAATTACTGGGAATATTGAAAGCAAACCCTGGCTAAAGCAATGGGGTTTAAGGCAATACTAGCCAAGGAAGTTGATAAAACTCTTATACAGACCTTGTTAAAGACATAAAGGTCTCAGTCCAAGCATGTTGGGATCCAGTTCAGGTATTTGTAAAAAAAATGGGTGAGACCTGAAGGTAGGTATCATATATTATGACTGGCTTGCAAAGTCATAAAGTTTTTTACTTAATTGGAGGTCGGGGAGCAGAGTTGAGCTTAAAATCACTTATAAATCTCATCTTTTTCTTGCTGATTTTTTTCTTCTTGCAAAAATAGTTTTGATCTAGTATGATCAAAAACGATTTGGCACTTTTTTTGATGTCCACTGGAAAAGTGGGACACGCACAAGGTGAGAGAATGTAAGAAATTTGAAGAAGGAGAGGAAGTAATAACCAAAAGGAAAAGAAACAGAATCAGAGTAAACTGGATAATGAACAGGAAGAGATAACACTGAGAAGGGAATGCATGTTTAGGTAGTAAGGATTCTTTTATCTCCACTTTTTAGACTGTATGAAACTAATTTCCTGGATAAGCATATTTAGTTGGGGGAAGAAAACTAATCAGATAGGATTCAAAGTTTACTACAAAAATGATGCTTCTAAGTGATAAAGTAATCATTCTTTGTTCAATCTTTTACATCTCAGTTGTTTATTTTAAAACACAAGGACTTGTAATAGTAAAGATAATGAGGTATCTGATTTTTTTCTATCTTTCCTACTTTGTCATTGTCAGCCTGTTGTGCCTCCCAGTGCATCAAGAGCAGACTTTTCATTACAAATCTCTTTAGCAAATCTAAGCCCTTCCAAAGGGGAACAGCCCTGTGTTTCCTCCCTGGAGAATCCTGGACTAGCGAGGTGTTAAAATTGACTGTGTCTCTTCCTTTAACTGTGATATAAGCATTATGATAAATGCAATGAATGAGAAAAAGAAGTATTAGAAAAAAAATCAAAATAAGAAAAAGGGGAAATGTTGAACCTACTAGGGTCAAAACCCTATACTGGTTCTGTGCTTCAGGGTTGGGTTAAAAAGCCAAATGCATCCATTTTTGTCTGGCCGTTTAAAACAGTCCATCTGAAGCTCCAATGTAATCAGGCAAATAAAATTGGTTATGGTTAGTTATTCTGTTTTTACTGACTTATCTGTCTGGAAATTAGCAAGAGAAAAACATTTCTGAGTTGGTTTAATAGAATTACTTGAAGGAACAAGATTTTCAGGTCCACAGATTGGAAGATTAACACAAGTAATTTTACTCTCAAAATTAGTTTTTGGGTTAAAGTCTGTCTCTAATACAAAGAAAGAAAGAAAGTGGTTTTCCTTCATATTTTTGGTCAGCTTAATGTGCACGCGAGCGGCTTTTTTAAAAAGGTTGGCTTTCAGATTCAAATGTGCCTATGATCTTGCATAGATATCAGTGCTTTTAGCATCTCTTTAATTTAGTTTGTCTTCTATCATGCCAGCATGTCATCCCCCCCTTCCAAACAGGAGTAGTATAGGGTTAACTAGTAATACATAAAAAGATTTTTTGATTAATAAATGAGTGCATAAAAATTCAACCCTGCTCAGGTAGGTAATGTACTAACAGTGCACCAGTGCATAATTCATAATTGTCTTTGATACCTCAATGAAAATAGACGTTTTAAATCATCAGTCAGGAACATCCCTCTGTTTCTGGATAAAATAAAACTCAGAATAAACAACACATTTTAATGTTAGCATCCATCAATATGAATACTTTTTTTTTAAACCAGAATATTTTAAATCTTTTACCAATACAGGCAGCTACCCAGTTCTGAACACTTTTTGGAGATGGGTACAACCACCACCAGCTCTGTGATCTTCAGTGTAAGGACTGTACTCGGCAACCAGACAAACAAGTCTGTTGGCTCCTTGCATTTTAGGTTTTGTAAATGGGCTCACAGCCCTCACATGGAGCAGATTTAGTAGTTCTATTTACTTTGGGGCAATTACTTAAATTTACTATTCCTAAAACTTTAATAACACGATAATGACAAGTAGCAAGAATGGAAATAAAGCTCTACCGTCAATCTAGAAAGAATAAAAATAAAGTTCTACAGTCAATAAGGGGAGTGTGAATGAGTGACAGAGTGAGGAAGAGAAAATAATGGATGGCACTTTCTAGCTGACTAGGACAGGTCAGTAAGAAAATAATTGCTTGTAGGATTTCTTTTAGTGGCAAGGATGGTGGAAGTGTCATATGTGAACTGTAAATACAACACTGAGATGATTGGAAAAATTGCAAATATATATCATTATGTAAAGTACTTTCCACTTATTCTGACAAAATCAAAAGCCAACTTGTGCTGGATGGCTAGTGGGAGAGTATTAGGCATTCAAGGATATGATTTGTGCTGAGTTGATGTAGACACCAAGTAAAGGTCAGATGAATCCTGACCTATAAATATGTGCTTCCTAATTTGTTAAATGAGTTATTTTCTTCCAGACATAGAGAGCTTTCCTCTTGCATTTCCAAGTGTTATCTTCTTCATCCATGGAAATCAATTTTATGGCCAAAAAAATATTTGGGATCTTACAATTGAATGAAGAAGCCTTTATTAAGATTCTACCAGATAGGACTCAAAAAAGAATGTAATTTACAGAACTGTGGTTCTCAGCATGGCTGAGAGAGGAAGGCATCTCTGGAGATTGTCTAGTCCAACAGGCTCAGTGAGAGAAGATCACCTGGGCACATGTTTGGTTGGATTCTGAGCATGTCCAAGGATGTAGAGTCTGCAATCACCCTGGACAACCTGTGGCAGTGTTTTTTCATGCCTATGCTTTCTTACTCTTACTCTTACTCTTACTCTTACTCTTACTCTTACTCTTACTCTTACTCTTACTCTTACTCTTTTACTCTTACTCCTACTCCTACTCTTACTCAGCATTCCATGTGTTTCAGTTAGTACCTTTAGCCTCTTGTCCTGTTGCTGGGCAGCACTGAGCAGTGTCTGGCTTCTGCCTTCCTTACTTCTCCCATCAGAGTTTTACCCAGATGGATAAGATTCCTCTGAGCCTTCTCTTATCCAGGTTGAGCAGCCCCAGTACTCTCATCCTCTCCTCATATGAAAGTAGCAGCCACTCCTCCCTGTTTTGTATCGTCAGTCCACCTCACTTTTCACTTAGCCAGACTCTACTCCATCAGCTTTTCTGTGGGGATTACATGGGAGGCTATCAAAAGCCTTGTCAAAGTAAAGGAAAACTGCATCCACTGCTCTCTCTTAACCCACCAATCATCCAGTTGTAGAAGGCTATCAAGTTAGTTAAGCATGATTTTCCCTTAAGTCCATGCTGACTGCTACAAATTACACTGTTGTCCTTCATGTACTTGGAAAGGCTTTACAGGAAGATTTTTTTCCATCAATTTCTTAGGGACTGACGTGTGGTTGTCCAGTCTGTGGTCCTCCAGGTATTTCCTCTATATTTGTCAGACTAGGAGTGGCATTTGCTTTCTTTCAGTCCTCACAAAACTCGCCCATGACATTTCAACGGTAATCAAGAGTGACCTTGCAGTGACGTTGGCCAGCTCCCTCCATGCTTTTGGGTCTATCCCACTAGGTCCCATGGACTTGTGTCCATCTTTCCTCTTTAAATGTTTCCTAAGCTGACCCTGCTCTGGTGAGAAGTGATCTTTACCATTGGTCTCAGGGGTCTGGGGCTGCGGAAAGCCAAAGTCAAAGAAGGTATTCAGTTCTTTGGTCTTTGCTGTGGTTTTTGTCACCAGGTCTCCTGACAACAAATAGGCCCACGATTTCCCTGACATGTCTTCTGCTGCTGATGTACCTCCTAGTCTTCTTGTTGCTTTTCACCACCCTCATGAGATTCAACTCCACATAGACTAGTCCTTCCTAACCGTGTCCCGGAACCCTCAGACAGTGCCTCTCTGCATTTTCTGGGTCACCTGTCCCAGCTTTTGCCTCTTGCCCACTTCCCCTTCATGTTTAAGATTTTCTGGGAGCTCCTTGTTCATCCATGCAGGGCTCCTGCCACTCTTGCTTGACTTCTTGCTCATGGAGCTGGACCCTTCTTGGGAAGTGAGACATTTCAGTGGCAATTTCACAGTTCAGCATACCTACATACATTCCACTTTTGTGGCTCAAGCCCTAGACATATCGAGCCTACTTTAATCATGACCTTAATTTTACTAGTGCATTGTTCCATCCCTAATTAGCTAAATAAAATTGCAATACTTTAGCTTGATAATTAGCTTTCTTAAATGAATACTTGCTTGCTCACCAATTTTAATAAAATCAATGAAGGATATGCAGATTTGGGTTGCTCTAACAAATTAAAATATGGGACAAGAACTATGAGGGCATGGCTAGTGTCAAAGATGTCATTTTAAAACAAGTGAGTTCATCTTTCAAATGAATATTTAAATATTTTTAGACTATTATTCTTAGAGCAGGCTATGTGCATTAAGAAGATCTCCCCTGACTTCACTGAGGAGCAGTAATGGCTCAGGCCAGGAGCTGATGCAGAGCTCTGAAGAAGCTGATCTTTGATATAACTGAGCTTGCAGTTCTTTCTGAACACTGCAGAATCACCTCTGTTTCTATATGGCAATGGGGATTGCACTCATGACTGGGACTTACCACAAGAACACTGCAGTTGTTACCTTTCTCCTTCAGTATGCCACTGAAATTAGGGGTGAGAAAACTATGGAATGTACATGTTTGTATTGGTCAGACTATGTTTGTCAGGCCCTCTTCTTCTGAACAAGTTTTTTGTCTTCTAGTACATCATACAGCAATAAACAACTTATTTGGGATTGGGAAATGTAATGAAGAACTCTTGGCCTTGACATACTCCACTGTGTACTTAACACCAAAGCTCGTGTCTATATCTGAATAACCTATTGTCACAGTGACTGCTGTTAACAAAGTGTTACTGGTGGGATTTCCACCAGTAAAGGATTTAGAAATCTACCAGTAAAGGATTTAGGAATCCCAGAAGGCATGCACTGTCAGAATCCATGGATGAGCTTGAAATTATACCAGCATGTAGTGCTTTTGGAAATCCTTGCCCACATGCTATGGTGCAGTTAGCTGGGAGATGTTATCTACGTTTTTTGTCAAGATGTCAGGAGATAAACAAATACCTCAGTCCTGGGTTAATCTAAACTCAAAATCTATTATGTGAGCAAAAAAATGGAGAAAAAAAATCTAGGTAACAAATCACCTTAATTCAAAGCCTTTCCTACTGCTCCTTTCATGAAGTAGTACAATACCTAAACAATCTCAGCTCAGGACAGGTCACTAAACTGACATAAAGCTCAAGTTCTGGACTCTGACATTTTACTGCATAGCTAAATGCAGATACTAATAAAGCACAATTTTAATCAATACAGATTTGGTTGTTGAATATAGAAACAAAATTTCTGTAAAAAATAGCAGAAATTTTAATCATAAATGAGTTATTACAAGCTGCTTGAGCAGCTGCATTAAATGTCTCTGCAAGCCATTTCGAAAACTGAAATGATGGGTGACATTTAGTTTACATAGTGGGTAATATAAAAGATAAAATAATTTTGAAATATAATTGGTAATAAAGAGAATAAATAGTGTCTTATAAATATGCTAACAAGCCATTTTAGTGATATTTAGTATAGACATACTTAAAAGCAGTTAATAATCAGATCTTCACATTTAATGATGTTACTGTTTAATGATGTTTCACTGCTTGATCCCTGAAATTATGTCTTTAAATAATGTTACCAACTGTAACCACTACTGTGCTATCAATTAATATATGAAATTGTCTGTGATGGCAAGAAAAAGACACACATAACATGCTTGTGTAATAAAAATCTCTATTAATATAAATTTACTATGTGAGGGAGAGAGTTTTTGTGTATAGCTGATTTCAGTGCTGGTGTTCAGTTTAGTAGCTTGATAGCTTTCAGCAGGGAATTAAAAAATTTTCTCAGAATGATTAATTTCAAGGCTAATCATGTAGTTTCAGAACTTTCTGAGAGGACTGTCAAAGGAAAAGGATGTGTATAATCAGTTATCTTGCTGAAAACCCCTTCAACCTGTGAAACTACAGAGAGAATATGAATGAACCAAAAGCCAATTCATGTAGTTATTCATCATGCATGTGGAGTAATTTCCATTGAGCTAATAACTAAAGATAAACAAGATTTTTAAAGAAAATCTATTTATTTTTTTTCCAAAGCATTGTGAGAATTTAGTATCACTAGAGAAAATATTGCTGAGTATCTCTGTGCTGTGAACAAAATTTCCTCAAAATAATCTTTGGATACATGCTCTCTTTTTGCATGTTAGTATGAAAGTGGAAGAGATGCAGGTAGTGCTATGGGACTCCTTGCCTGATGTCCTTTCAGCTTAGTCATTCAGGCAATGGCTTCTGCATCTTTGCAAGTCAAAAGGCACCTGGTAAAGTCAAAGCAGTTGAAACAGCAGACCTCTGCTACCTGGATTACTCTGAAGAGGACGGGATAGTCTCAGATTTGTAACTCTGAAGATCCATGCAAGGGGAATGGACCAGGAGTAAGTCAGGGAGTCCTGGAGGAGGAGTTTTTCTTCTTTTCCATCATAACTCTGAGTCCTGAAATGAGAAGTGCAGTGGGGTGGATCTGCTCCAGGGAAATCCACCCTGGAAAAATCCTAGCGCAGGGACCTGTCCTTTACCATTTGCACTTGATATGCTGGCTAGGGAAGAAAAAGCATATTAAAGATGTGGAAAAGAGATAGTCCTGTCACTTTGTTGCAGTGGTGTCAGATAGTCCAAGCAGCAGGAAAGTCAGCAGTTTTCACATTGGCCTCTTTTCCCCTGCACTACTTCTGCTCTCTGTCTCTTTCAGAATCCACTAGTGCTGAAGGTAAGAAATTCCTATGGCAGGAATCTTCAGTATTTTTATGCAGGGTGAATTTTCCTATGTCCTGGAAACAGACATCATTAAGATTCTGTTTTTCCTGCTCTTATTCATGGTTGCCCAGAGAAGCTGTGGCTTCTCATTTTTGCCAGTGTTCAAGGCCGGGTTGGATGGGGCTCTGAGCAACTTGATCTAGTGGAAGGTGTCCTGCCCACGACAGGGACACTGGAAATAGATGATCTTTAAAGTCTCTTCCAAACCAAAGTATTCTATGACTTGGTGCCATAATTTCTAGTGCTTAATTGCTCTCCTTAATTGATCTCCATGTCCTTATATACGCCACACAGCTCTTTGCAGAAAAAGAATGAGAGGTTGCCCAAATATGATGGTGAAATTAATGCAATTAATGCAAGATCATGTGACTGTCCCACAAATATTTGCAATAGTAGAAAGAGAACATAAGTAGATTGACTTAAAAAAGCAACGAAACAAGACCATAACTTTGTCTGCCAGTCTACATTAATTCCTCATTCTCTATTGCATCTGGAACCTTTGCACTTTTTTAATCTACTGACATTAATTTTCACATGCTGCAATTTTGCCAGCAAAACTATTATTGACTCTGTATTTTTTTGCAGGTGCCTTCAAGGTGTGTCTCCACTCAAAGTTAAAATAGTGGACTTTTATACTGCTCTCTAACCCCTCCCATGGCAGTGTATTTTCAGACCACTGAAGAAAATACTGGGTCTATCAGTCTTTGTGCCATGATTTCTGATTATCACATTCTAGTTTAGCTTAATTTTGAATTAGAAGCTCTTTTTTTGGAGTGATAGGGGTCTTGTCTTTAAGTGTCTAGGCATTATGGACAATAAGTTTCTGGTCCATGTTTGGATTCATTAAAGGTCCAAGAAATAGTACAGAAACATTCTAGAGAGTTAATTGCATATATTTGTGTACAAATGAAAATTTGAACC
Organism: Motacilla alba alba; assembly: GCF_015832195.1. Classification (NCBI taxonomy): domain Eukaryota; kingdom Metazoa; phylum Chordata; class Aves; order Passeriformes; family Motacillidae; genus Motacilla; species Motacilla alba. The sequence goes on from NC_052016.1 coordinate 111,916,282, forward strand.
ACAAATAAAAGGTTTCATAAATCTAATCTATGACAACGTCAATGAATAAAGTTTTTGGTTTTTTTAAATATATTTTTATAACCAGAAAAATAATGCCTCGGACTTTCACCTGGAAAAGTAGATTGTTTAAAAACGATCGGAAAGCTTACAGTGTGAAACTACAGCTTATTGATGATAAGAATTCTTATATCTTAAACCTCAAGATTATTCTTGGAATTATATTGAAATTTTATTTGCAAGGAGCAGAGGATGGCACTGTTGGACTGCAATTAGAGGTGATACAGACTGCATATCTTGAATAACAACATTGTACTACATTGCAGAAATTTTATCAGATGCCTTACAAGAAGCGATAGCAGGAAAAAGATTTACACTCGTTTTGATCACTAACATTGTGCTTGAACTGTAGCAGTGAGATAGGAAAAATGATTCTTTTTTCAAATGGGATGTGGCTGTAAAGTAGAGTAATGGAGAAGAAGTTGGTGAATAAAACCAAAAACATTAAATCACATATTTTGGGAAATAATTTATTAGTATAGTGTTGAAGGGCCTTTCTGGAACTGAGTCCTTAGCTGTGAAGTGCCTGAGGTACTGAGTATTTGCAAAGACTGTGGCTCTCTGAAGTAGGCACCATGGTATCCACAGGCTCTTCAGATGGAATAATCTAGAGAGATTGTAATTCACATAGGAACAGAAGATAGGTCTGCAAACCACTTTAAAAAGCAGATTTTCTTCTCAGATATATATCTCATATTGGTATAGGATGCTGCTAGCCTGTTTCTCCAAATTTCACAAGAAGTTTTTTTCTTAAAAAGCTATTCAATACAGTGAAGGCAGAAGAATCACATTCCAGGTATATAAGTACTTAAAAATTCTGCAGTCAAATAATTCAGTTTTGTTATGCAAGAGGCCATTAGCTGTGCAAGCTTCTGAATTTTGCTGTCCATGTGTTATCAATAAAACTGGCCTTCAATTTATTAATTTCTCTGTAATTCTAGCAAAGCTCGAGAAAAAAACCCCACACCTGCACCTTTTGGTTAAAGAAATTAAATTTCACCTCTAATCTGGCTGCTGCAGTGGGTTCACTTGGTCTAGAAAATTTTGGGAGACCACTCTTTTTGTGAGAGTGGTGGGAACTTTTGTTGGATACACACAAGCCACCTTGAGATTCAACAGGGTTTGTTTTCCAGGATTGCTTCTGCTGCCAAGTACATTGAGACAAACTTGGAGGAACATACTAGACTGTTAGTATAATTTTCAGGTTATTATCTCTTAAAAGGAAGGTTTGTGAAAAATAAAATAAAAATAGAAATAGAATTTATTTGAGACCATGAATTTAGTACTGAGAATTTGGCATGATCATTTAACTGCAATTGGATTGGCATTCAATACCCAAACAATTTCAAACTGCTCCTATAATTTTGTAGCTACAAACCCCAATGAAATTCCATATTTTCTTGGGAGTTTTATGAATTCAAATGTACTTCTCAATAAATCGCAGATGTTTCATTGCACTAAGACCTCAAAACAGTGATTTTTTTTGATGTTTACAGTTTTTATAATAAATCATATTACAGAATTCTTCCAATACACTTTTCAGTATGTTAATAATGTTCCACTGTTGCCTTATTTATTTTAGTCATGGGAAGTAAAGAAGAGAGAAACTTTACATTCTGAATGCCATATTTTTTCATAGTACTTGTCGCAGTCATTCCCAGTTTTATTGGCTCCTTGTGAACAGTTAATGCTGTGGTTTGCCCCAAAACTTATTGTGTCAGCAGTTGTGTTTTTTTTTCTCTCCTCAGTGAGAAAGACTGTTGTGATTCAAGAAAATTATTATGTCTTTTTACTGGGAATAACTCCTGTAAGAATTTAATTTTTAGGAATCCTCTTTAAATTCTTCCCAGCAAGTGTAATTTAATGCTCAAAAATCAAATTAAATTGGTATAAATGCTCTACAGTCACATGGTTTATGGCCTGAAGGTATTTTAAGGATTCCTTGTGACTATTTGTACCAATTTTATGTTATCATCACTCTGGTGACATTTCTGGTTTCTCATGGTTTTCACTTTTCTAAAATACTTACAGCATAAAACCTGTCAAAACAACAGTGATCAAACATAAAAACAAACATACCAAAACCCATAAAACTATTGATAAAAATGCAAGGTAATGAGCAGCTCTACCACAGCAGTAAGGAACCTCAGATTTTTCCATGTGTAGTCTCAATGTGTAGACTTTCTAAACCTGTCATCTTTCCAGAAAAATCCTAGCAGAGAAAATCAACGTGACAAGAACAGTTTCTAGGATTATGGCGTCTGTAAACTGCTGCCCACAGAAGGATGTGGCATCAGACAAATAGTTTGATAGAGGAGTAGACAAATTCTTGGACTATTTATCCATAAATGGATCAAAAGACATCTGGGCAGGGATGTACCTTTAGCATCCCTAATGTATGAGCTGCTGAGGAGAAGGGATCCCAAGAACTGGCCAAGCTGGAAGGATTGGTTTCACCAGAATCTTCTCTGCCACTGCCCTAGGCTGAAGCTTAGGCATTCATGGATGCCTAAGTCAGACATGCCTTGATCAGACATAGTAGTGCATTTATTATATTCTTACAGACTGAAATGCAAGGCAAGCTTGGGGTTTCACACCACTGCATGTGTTGGTTTTAACATTCAAAGTTTGTGAAGCCTTGGAATGATGCTGCAAGAATATTCAAGACTGCTCTCAAATCTTTCTTTAGGAATATACAATACCCTGTTAAATGAAGCTTTTAAAATAAAATGAATCAGAAGTTTTTGTTTGAGAATGAAGTTCTTCTTTGGTTTAATTTTTTAATTGAGTGACAAGAAATATTTATCTCAATAAATAACCGACACACTAGGACAACTTTGTGCAGTAGCTTATTCATTTGTAGGTCCTAATGCTGCTTCTTTTGAGTTGAATGTGTGAGCACAAGTTTTACTTACTATTTTAAGAGCCTATCAGGAAAATCCCCTCTAATTCAGATTATACATCAGATATGTAAAATTAGATGTTCTTGAAATAATATCCTATAGTCAACACATTTTTGGATAATATAAAAAAGAAACTTCTGGGAGGTATAACAGACTAAAATATTTGGAGTTTTTAAATTACTGGGATTATTGAATATATTGCATTTTAAATTTTAAAGCATAGAAAGTTAGAAATTAAATGCCAGAATGAAATATTCAGGATAAAATCTCTATTTTACTCAGTCCAGTGACAGATTTTGTTACTTTCTGTGGTGCTCTCCCACTAAAAGCACTGTCTGTACAATATGCAAGCGTGCTTTACCATTAATATATATTGTGTATATCTACCACAGATGAGGCACAACTGACATATGAAAACTTAAGAAAAAAAATCCTAAAAGTTAATTTCAAAAATTTGAAACATTTATAATTTTACATTTTTGAACCTTTACATTTTACATTTTTGAACCTTTTTCTTGTTCCCTGAACTTTCTGAAAAAAAACAGGGACAAAATGCAAGAAATACTTGTGTAGAAATGTGAGTGATGCTGAGCTTTTCACATGCACATAGAGAGGAGCGACAGTCCAGTTTTCCTTATAAATAAAGACAATCACAAATACTAAAATAAATCAATTGGGAATCTGGTCAAGGGTTTTTCTCTCCCCAGATTTCTACCTGTTTTTATCCAAAGTACCAAAAGGTTAACTTGTACCTGGTCCTTGATTCTTTCTATAACAGCTTCCTTATCTTGACTTTCCAAAATATGTACAGGTACTCACAGCAGTACTCCAGGGTAATTGGCCACTGTAGAAGGCCATCACGGTTTATGGGGCAGCAAATTCATTTTAGAGATAATTAAAGACTATTTTTATCCCATCCCATTATTTTTCTTGTGCAAGTGCTTCACGGCAATAGAGAGCTAGGCACTGTTAATGATTTCTATTGTTGTCACCAAAGCAAAAAGAGATATATTTGTCTAATGCTATCTGTCCAGTGCTATTTATACAGTAGCACAGTAAGCAATTACTGTACCCTAGGGAGTTCAGGTGAGAATAGTAAGACCAACAATCGTGGCAGGCAGCTCTGAATGCCTGCAGGGATTAATCTCTTAAATCTCATTTAAATTGGTATATTTTCACATGTACAGCCTGCACCTCAGATACCTTTAATCCCTGAAAAGTCTTATTCCCATGAGAGGTCCTCAGGAAACGGAGGTCATTTCAGAAGTGAGGAATCAGGGGTTTGAAGGAAAATGAGTAGGTTATGAGGGCCAGAGAGGGGAAGTTCTTGGAAACAAGGAAGCTCTAAGATAATCTTCCTCTGTGGGTATATGCATATATAGAATCTGTTATTGAGCCACAGGCTATGCTTACTTGATTTTATTTTTTTATTATTACCATTACTTTCATTATTTTTTGTTTTTATTTTGTTATGACAGGTAACCCAAAAGTTATGCAGAGAAATCCCCTGGTAAAACATGCAAAGATAACCCTCATATGACATTCAGGTGGCTGAAGACTTACAGTACAAAATACTTCTTGAAACTGTAAAATTGCCCAACCTACCTAATCAAGCAAGTTTTCATGTCTTTTGAAAGAAGCTGAAAAGAGCATAAAAACAGATTTGTCATTTTGATTGCTATTTATTTTTTCCCTATATTGATAAAAATATATACTGTGACTTTGGAATACACTACTTATTAATAAAGCTGAATAGGAATTTCCATGAACATTACTTCTCCTTTAAAGACAAATTCAGATTTTGTATTTTGAAAATAAAATATTAAATACCTACTTTTCTAAACCTGTTTGAAAATTGTAATTAGAAAACTGAAATTAAATGTATGTCCAATAGTAGAAAAAAGTGATCACCTGGATGTAATATAAATAAAAATGCAAGCCCCCCCATATTTCTGTTTTCCTCCAATCTGATTTTAACTTGTATTTATAGACTAGAGAGGATTTTTAAAATAAGAGTGACATTTTTCTTGGACACAAAGAGCTCTCTGTAATTTTTTTAAGTCTGGCAGCTCTTTCAGTGTTACTGTTTTATGTAATGATGAGAAAGAGGCATAAAAGACTCTCCTGGCTGCTAGATATTTCTTCCTATTAAGAATTTCTCAAAAACAAAATTTTAATTAATTATGTCTCATATCTCCCTACACATATATATTTTCAGTGGATTTTTTAAACAAAATGACTTTTCCTAGTGTTCTTGTGGGTCTTTCCTCATTATGGTAAGACAGTAATTTCATCGATGAACAATAGGTAGCACTTGTTGTTTGAAATGCTGGCCATCAGAATTTTCTGTCTATGCAGACACTCCACTGCAGCTTTAATAAAATACCTTGTTACAGCAGCACTAAATCTGTATTCTGTTGGCATGACTTTGCATTCTCTGCCAAGGGCACTTCAGCTCATTTGTATGAAGATAAAGTAGGTAGGCAATTCTGCGTTCACCAACTTGCCTTTGATCTGCTGGCAGGAACGTGGAGTTTATACATACAGAATCTCAGTTTAATGATTGACTGAGCAGGACAGATTTTTACAGCTTTGGATAACAATATGTTTTCTTCTATACTGTGTCTGTCTTCATGCCTTTTACTTGAGATACAAAATATACCCCTAATTTTCCCTTTAAATCTTGTGTTTGCAGACAAGAGATTGTTCCTTTGTGAGCTGTCCAACTTTCTGCTACAACTCCAATATATTAGATGCACATGGTTGAATGTCTTTAAACCCCGCTGGCACTGGATAAACTGGTGAAAGTTGGAACTATTTTTCTCTAAAAATGGAAATTTTTCCTGTATAAAGAATGCTGAATATTTCCAATCCCCTAATATTTTTTTTGCCATCTAGGATTTTATTATTTAAAAAAACCCATTCATTGGATTGTTCTTAATAAGCTAGACATATAACAAATAGAGATAAAAAGAAATATTTGGGCATCTTTTATGAACCTCACTAATTAAATACTTTTGGACTGTTCTTGGCACCATAACTAGCCTGAACTATATCATATCAGGTCATTGCATTTCCCCCTCTTGTATTATTATTCTTTTTATGCTCAACTGTGATAGTTAGCATTTATTTCTTACCATACCCATCTAAATTTATTTAAACTATTATAGTAACATCTGTCTAGGTTAGAAGTTTCCCAGAAGATCACAGCATATTTAGCTTTTTAACAGTTAAAAGCAGTTCTTAGCAGGATTCAGGTATTGTATCTTGGCATTTCATAATTTTTGGTGTATTTTATGAGTTACACTCTCACATGTTTTTATCTCTATATACTTAAAGTTGTATAGATGCAGTTTTATGTAGTGTGTAATGTAGGCATACACCATATACTTGTAACTACTGATGGAAGGCCTTTCAGCACAATATGTAGATAAAGCCCGGATGAACAGCACAGCTGTTCCTAAAGCCTGTCACCAGCATGACTGACACCTGAGACATATTCCTGGCTGAAGATCCTGGAATAGAGGCTAAATATTTGGCTGCCCATCCCAAACCCAATGTGTGTTTGTGGGACAACAAGCAAACTTAAATGCTGGTCATGATAGATACCAAATAAACAAAGCTCAGCTTCAGAGTCCCAAAGCCATGAGGGATAGAGGAAGTACGGAAACAGTGAAAACCAATCAACCCTTCTTTTTTTCCTGGAGAATCATTAAATCCTTCAGCTTTCTCATACAACTATTAGTCTTCAGGTCTTGCTCAGCTGTTGGTGTGCTGTGTGTCATCACAGGTGGGTTTTTGGCAGGCGGGTTTGTGTGAAATGCTGCTTTTATGTAACTGGCTCAGCAGAGTGGAATAAGATAAAGGGAATTGTATCTGCTGGTCCACTGGCTCTGCTGTCTTCTAAAATGTGAAACTCCTCTCTTGGACCCAGAGGAGACAAGAACCAAAATTAGGATCATGCAGGAAAGGCAAGTCCATATGTGGACTGCAAAAACGTTTCCTTGTGTGAGGATAGGGTCACATCAGGTGGTGTGCATTATCTCAGTGCTGCTGACACTTTAACACACTCCACCACATGCTCAAAAGTCTGCTCAACCAACAGAAATGAGATAGGTGGATAGGAAGCCTGAGTAACTTATATCTCAGACATAATAAATCTATTTTTGATAAGTAACTAGGTGAGAGCTGGTCTGTGGTTTATTCTAATATGTTCCCAAACTCAAAAATATTACCCAGAAACAGTTATGATCAAGCAAATATGTCTGACAAAATCAAAACTTTGAAAGAGTTTAGCAGTGAGGATTTAATGGTTTATAGTGATTTAGAAATGAATATTTTCTGGAGCTAGAACGTGGCTGAAGGCTTTGAGAGGATCAGTAGTCTGCCAGGGAAAAACAGGTTACCCAGAAAAAATAAATGGATAAACTCCCTGAATTTTTAAAATGAGATTGTTGTGTTGCATAAATATGTGCTGTTCATTTCATAGCTATTTGCTGAAATAGTATGATAAGAAATGAAGAAATTTGGTGTGACCCAAAACCTGCACTGCTTTGGTGACAGTCACTGTTGTGAGGAATCCTCTGTGAAATTTCTTGTATTTTAGGAGTTGATTATAGCCTGCAGAGAGATTAGGGAGAAAAGGATGAGATACCCATGGGTGCTTGGAGATGCCTGTGGAACAGAGGCAAAGAAAAACCAGGGAGATTTTCTTTGTAAAGCCTGAGGCTAAATGTCTGAAGAAGTGAGTTGGAGGCAATGGAGCGTACTCTGAGCTCGCCTGCACATTTAGAGAGAAGATAAGGGCAGACTCTTCCCTGTGCTGGAAATCTGTCGTGTCACTACAAGACATCATTCCCACAGGAAAAGCAAGCATGATGGCAGTGCTGCCTCGGCCCTGTGGGTATGCATGTGGTGCTTAGGGCTTGACCGTGGGGAACACGCTGAGAGAACAAGTCTTCCCAGAAGAAAATAGGAGAACGCGAATGAAAAACACTTTCTCTCCACCAGCTATTTCCAATGTTTCTTTCTAGTTTCTGATAGTGTGGTAAAAATCAGTTCCACATCAGCAGAATCCACCTGGGTTTCCAGCAGTGTAACTAAGATTAGATTAAGAAGTTTTGTCTATATCTATATCTATCTATACCTATATATCTGAAGCTTGCTGGCATTTCCTAGATAAATCTACCTTTAAATTTATCTGTAATAGTACTATGCATTAGAATCATGACTTCTTAAGGAATCCAGTGAACTGTGGGGAGTGCTAGCTGCAGTTTATTTGGCTCAGTCTGTTCACTAGTGGCAGTATTTAGTCAATGGCTGAGCAAGGCTGATTCCTCAGATGGTGTAAATCAGCCCAGCGCCACTGACATTAATAGATCTTTGCCAATTTACATCAGATAGGAGCCTCTCTTGCTCTTTCTTCCCAAAATTTATGAGGATTATGGAGATGAGCTGTAGCCCTGGTGGCAAATGTATCATTTATATATGCCAGGTCTCTGCATAGTGTGATTGCTGTGCTCTCCAAATCTTTACAGACATTCTGTGATATATGTGATGACTAAGTAGTGGAAGTCAACAGAAAGAAGAGTAGGCATAGCATATGGAACTTTTCTTTCGGTACTTTTCCCTTATCTTTCTTTCAGCCTAGGGATGAGGTTTAAAATTTTAGTCAATAAATAATTTTATTGAGTTATTAGCATTTCAAGTCATCTTTACACTTGGGTTTCCTTCTTTTCTACTTAATATCTTCATCATCAAACTACTTGTATAATTTTCAAGGTCTGAGCATCCTCCTCTCATAGCTTATTCATATGCTGCCTACCAAGGACTGAGCACCTAAAGGCACTGCTGAGCTTAGATTTCACACAGAACTGCTGAGCCTGTTCTGTGAAAGTTGTGTATCTGTGAACTATGGTAAAAATAAAAAGTTATACTAAGAAAACCAGAGCCCTGTGAATCCTGAAAGCAACATTTATTATGTCTCCAATGAAGATTTCCCTGAATAAATTCAATATTTCATTTTTAGCTATCTATGCTTTAGTATCAGAGAAATAAAATTCATGAAACAGAGACAAGGAAGGAAAATAACAAGTAAATTCACATTTCATTTAAGAAGCCACTCCATCACCAATACCTATTTCTTTCCTTTTCCTCTGTGGCTTAGAAATAGGAAAAAAGTACCTTTGAAAAAGTTGAACATGAAGTCTCTACCTTTTTGTTTGTCTTTCTTACCTCATGGTATATTTGAGTTACTTCGTCTTGGTTTGCTACAGAGATTAAAATTGATAATAGTTATATTTACTTTGCTGTTTGCACATCATCACTGAGGATGTCAACTATGAAAGTACCACCTGCCATCTAACTACTAGCAAAGAACTAAATTTAAACTTATAAGTTTCAATAATGTTGATGACACAAATACTTTCCCAGTGCTGTGGGAAAAATCACTAGTGGTGCCAGTGCTGGCTCCAAGAACAGCAACAGGCTTGCCTTTCCCCTTTGGGAAATATAAACACTAGTGTGAGGTTGGTACAAGTGTAGGTTAATATGATGAACACGAATCTTTTTAAATGGCTGGGGATAGTGAAGAAATATCGTATGAAATATCAGCAAATGACATGGGAGGAAAAGTACAGTAGTGCCTGAGCAAGTGCTGCTGACCAGGGAAAGCAAGCCCCTCTTGGCACTTCAGCCCTGATACAGATGGACACAGGTCCCCAGCTCTTCATGGGTCAAACAGATGCTAGAAATAGAGAACTTGAATATTAAAGCAAAGAACATATTTGTCTTTTGGCAACATTTAGTCCCAGCTCAAAGCAGGCACCTCAGGGCTTTGCACAATGCAAACAGAAAGACATTTTTCTCCTGCAGACCATACAATACAAATAGAGAGTCCATCCAAAGAGTAGGAGGAAGAACTCCTCCTCAATTGTACACAGCAGATTATATTGCTTGTTAATTACATTAAATTCTGTTCTGTGTTTTGGGAATGGAAAATATCCTGCTTTGTTTCACCCAAGGTCCACCCCTCCTTCTGGAAATCAGTTCCTCCCAAAATGGCACTCAGACTCTTGATATGGTGAGTTGTTGAGCAGCAGATGTCAATGGCAACACTGTAGGAGTAGAGCAGGGCTCTGTTTTGTTGATCATTAATGACAGAGACACATGATAATAACAGATCCACATGACTTTTTAATGGCCTCAATGTTACTGTCTGCTCCTGCCTGTATGCATGCCTCCTACTTGACCTTCACTGCCTCAGTTCCAGTTAGAAGTCATGGTAGAGATAATTTATAATTACATCACTGCAGATATAGGCATTTTTGTGTTCAATTTTTCTCTCAGTTTCCTCTATGATTCCTATATGACCATGTGTGTTTACCACACTGAAGAAGAATGAAATCCAGTTGACAATTTCAAGAAAATTAATCAGAATAGGATTCAAAATGTATTAAAATCTGGTTTGTTCATGAAAATATGTCATGAAATAGAAATTCAATACACAGCTGTCCTGAATGAAGGGATGGCTGATCTTGTTGGACACAGAGAAGTAGCATAAGAAGCAGCTACAATGAACACCTGAGAAAAGCTCTAGGAAGAGATGACATACATTGAGTGCAACAAGAAATGAGGCAGCCACAAGAAAATAAGTTTTAATTTTGTGCTCCTGGAAATGGTTTTCCTAATGCTATTAAACCTGGATAACCTCATGGGGGAAAACCAAGGCACCAGAACTGATCTCTTCACTCTTGTGACCAGTGAGAGGACTTGAGGAAATGGCATGAATCTGAGTTGGGGGGTGTTTAGGTTGTATATCAAGAAAATGTTTTTCACCAAAGAGGGTGTTTGGGCACTGGAACAGACTCCCCAAAGAAGTGGTCACAGCACCAAGCCTGACAGGGCTCAAGAAGCATTTGGACAGTGCTCTCAGGAACATAGTGGGATTCTTGGGGTGTCCATCTAGGCTTAAACCATGACACCTGGACTTGGACTTGATGCTCCTGATGAGTCCCTTCCACACCATATTCTGTGACTCTATGAAGCAGAATGGTTGCAGATCATCGAAATGCTGGGCATATTCACTTGCTAATCTGGTTTATTAACTAGGCTATTTGTTGGTACACCCTTATTACTCCTTTCTCTGAAAGGCTCTAGATGTGCTTTTCAAAAAAACCAAATTCTTATTAGAAAATTGAACAGGTAGACAGCCAGTGGAAGCAAAGCCTTTCTGAGCTTTCCTGTGTACAGTGCAAACACACTATAATGGCAAGCATGGATTTATTTGGGCCACTATTACTGAGATGAACCAAAGAAGGCTGGCACAGAACAGGTGGGTGTGCCCATCAGATTTTCAGGGTTTTACAGGCTCCAGGAACAGATGAGAACACAAACTCTGTGTGTAGTTGATGACACTAATGCATTAATTTTTGTTTTCTATGCATTAAAACCACAAAGCAGTCAATGTATTTTTGTGGCAATAGGGACCTGAAACCATTGAGTTCCATATGTCAGCCTAATTTAAGAAATTATATTATGGTTTATTCCCAGCCTAGGGTTAAGCAGGTGACATAGAAATCAGAATGTCAAAGGACTTTTGGCAGATACTTCCAATTCCTAAAGAACTGCTTTAAAAATGCTTTAAAAGGAGAATGTAGTGGAAAGTGCACTATTTTGACAGAACAGGAATGATTGCTTGTTTCTCTCGCTGAGCTTACTGTTCTTATTTACCAGCTGGTTTTGAGTATGTCTTTATTGAAGATATAGAAATAGAAATATTTATATATATCTGCATGAGTGTGCATGTGTGCACACACACAGGGACACACATATATGGGTATTGTAGAGCTCCTGACATCGGTTATAAATGTCGTCTGGAATTTCTAAGCTAAACTTTAGCACTGTATTCTTTAACCTACAGGTAAAAATTCATCATGCTCAAAGTAACTTTAAGCCCTGCTTGATGCCACTTCAAACTCTCCAAATTGCTCTGTAACCTCTGTCATTAAAAAGGTGCAGGCTGGTTGTAAATCATTTTAGCTGTTGCTGCTGCTTATACAGACAATAACAGAAGTCAGGACCCTACTGGAGCAGAACCCATGACACAAAGTGCTGCATGAAGATGAGACAGAAAGACAGTTTATGCACTGTGAGTGTGAATTCTTCTGTTTTATACACATCCAGTATATTTGATACAGTTTTCTTCCCTCTTTGCCCCTTAAAGGGCAGTTTTCTTCCCTCTTTGCCCCAGGTAAAGGTGGGTCTGGCTTGTGTCTTACAGGGAAGTAGAGAATGTCTTTTATCTTCTGAGGTCTGAGATTAGTAAAGAGCAGAACACTTTGTGGATCTAGAAGACACTACCAGTGTAACATAAATATAGACTTACAAGTTCTGCTAATTAAACTATTTTATGGTAACTCTGGTGCCCCCACTGCAGATAAGAATTCTTATCCTATACATTCACATTTCTGAAAGAGCATAAATGTTCTAGCAAAGTTTTTCTGAGCAAATAATATGGTTCATGGTTGCCTTCCTCACATAACCCATATTCTTCTTTTTCCTCTTACTTTTAGTATTGAATTTATCTTCTCCCTTCTCCCCTCACATTATTAGACGCTATTAGAGAATCAGATTTATTTCATCTATTTATTCTTTGGGACAACTGATTTTTTACTCTGTTTTATGATGTCCTGGTTTATTTCTGTTATATAACAACAACAACAACAACAACAACAACAACAACACAACAACAACAACAACAATGATAATATAAAATATGGCAATATTTCCAGGTACTCACTTGGACAAATAAAACATTTTCTTGCTGGTGTGCACAATAATGTGCATACAGTAAGATGGACAAAAGCTAGGAGGGCTGCTACCTTTCCCTGTGGCTAGATGTTTTTCTGCAGCACCATGTTTCTCAGATTGTCACACACCTAAGGAAGAGTTATCTGGGGGGTAAAGCCTTCCCCTCCTACACTGGCATACTGGTGAATTTGAGGAAAGTTGCAGAGTCTCTGCTGGTCAGAGATGCTGGAACACAAAGCAATTAAGAATGCTTTTCCTGTTTGACAACAGAACAGCTGTGACTGACCTCTCCCTGACCAGCCCTAGAGCTGCAAAAGATTAAGTTTGAAATGTGAAATTTAGCATGAAAGTACTGTGAACTTCACTGATGGGCAAATGGATGGCCTAATTGTAATGGAAATTAGCTTTGATTTGACTATGTTAAGGCTATTTGAAAAAGCATCTTTCAAGGCAAAAACTTACTGTAAAGCTGTGGAATATGTACCTACAGATGACTGATTACTCATATTGGCCCAATATTTCAGTTTTGCAGTACATTTATCAGATACCAGGTGGAAACAGGAGTCGGTCATGTATCCAACAGGTTTAGTTTGGATTTTCAGTTCAGCTCCTGACCTTATGTTATTCTCCAGCTGAAATATCAGCTCTCATTTTTAAGCAAGATATTTTCTTCTAGGCTACCCTCCCCAAGGAGCCCTATGGAGCCACACCTTGCTGGTGAGTAGCAGAGGCTCCTGTGTGGGTGGGCAGCCTCAGAGGGACAGCTGCCACAGGCTGGTCTGGGGGCGTAGAGGGAGGGCTGCTCGTGTTGTCAGAGCCCAGGACATCGTGGGACAAGGCAGGAGCAGGAGAAGGGCTCCATTCTTTGCTTTTAAGGGAGTAGAGAACATGACTGTTTTCCCACACTGCTGCTCTGGTGGATAAAGAAACTCTTGCAAACTCTTGTTGAAATAAAAGGTGGTTTACTTCATTCCCTTTTTACTAGTCCAGCTTAAGGGAGGAGAAAAGTGAAGCAAGGAAGAGCTTTGCCTTCATGTATAAAGATTAATTTTTTCAGGATTTCCCAGAAGTACCCCACATATGTTTCACAGAAGACATGTTAGTCATTATGGCTGACTGGAGAGTTGAGACACTTATCTTAAATCACTTTAGAAACAGAATAATTTAGTGTTAAACAATGTAATGATTTTTTTTTTTCCTGTAAATACCATGTATCATTTTCAAGACTACAAAAGTTTATATGCTGAATCTTATAGAGGGCATTTCCTGAAAGTTCAAAACAAAATAGTCTATTAAGATATGCCTACATATGACATAGATCAAATAGATTTAGACAAGTAAAAGGCTTGTGTATCTGTTATCCATGGGCTTACTTACAATGCCTTATTAAAATAGTTTTGCATAAAATATGATGTGAAAGCAGAACTCTTTTGAAACACAAAGCCTTTCAAAGTTTTCCACAGACAAATAGGAGATTTTTTTTAAACAAAAGGAGATAATGAATTGCATTGCTACAGGGCAAACATTTTTTTAAAATGTATTTATGTCACCAAAGAAATATACCACACTGAATGTGTGACTTTTCTCATATTTAGCATTCCTGTAATCACTCCCTTGGCTTGTGCAATTAGTTTTTCCTGGAGGTCTGCCTCATGTTTTTGTGTCTTCCTAATTAGCTAAGAAAAGCTTTTGCTTGCAATTGTGTGACAGGTCTATTCCTGTAAACTAAAAAAGAAATCATTCATATGGAGGTTTAAAATCAGGGCCATCATTTGCTTAGGGAACAAAGTTTAGTTAAAAACCATGTTTATCTAAAAAACAATCCTAAGGGGATACACAAATATGAAGGTCTTAATAGAAAATCTTTCCTACTTTTATCTCTTGGCTATGTAAATGAATAAAACAAGAAAAAGAAAAAGAAAACAAGCAAAAGATTCACACAGACTGAAGGATGAAAACAAATCCATGCTTGTCATCACTGTGTAAGATGGAATGGTCCAGACATACATATATATTTATTTATATTTAATGTCTTAGTGAAATAATAAGAACATTTTTACTCTGATTGTATTGAAAAGAAAAGAAATTAAAAACTATCCTTAGACTGGGTTGAAACTTCATTTTTCTTGCACTGTCTCAGGAATTCTTATAGTGCTCTGTCAATAGTTTCACAGGTTTTCATTTTCTGATATACAAAGACTCATGGAGTCTGAAGGGGAAAAGGAAAAGAGACATTAATTTGATCTGTTTTTGTGGAGGACTTTGGAAATCTTTGCAGCACTCATCTGTGCAAAAGATAGAAATCCAGACTGAGCTATTACAGTTCACAGCCTGAGCTGAAGTAGTTATTCCTCAAAAAAAAAAATATTTTCTGGTTAGCTTCCACACTACATCTTGTCTATGGAGAAGAGTCTGAAGGTTTGCAGAGGTTTAATCCCAGCCAACAACACAGTCACACACATCTGCTTGGCTGCTTCCCCCTCCTGGAATGGGGGGGGGGGAGAATCAGGAACGTAAAACTGAAAAAAACCTTGTGGGCCAAGATAAAGACAATTTAATAGGAGGAGCAAAATCTGCACTTGCAAGCAAAGTAAGAAAAGGAATTCATTCACTACGGTTATGATCCTGTTATTGAGAGATACCTCTACCCGAATTAAGGTGCAAATAACACCGTATGCTGAAGTCAATGGTATGGATTTTATAACAATAAAATGTGATGGTAGAGAGATTGAAAGAAATAGAAAAGAGAGGAGAGAGAGAGAGGGTGCAGAAGTGAGAGAGATTGATCAAGCAGAAGATATTCACCCCCTGTGTATCCAACAGCATCCCATTGGTCCTTCTTCACCACCTTTCAGTGGTGGGGCTGCTGGGTTCAAAATGTTCACTGTTTATGCATTTTAGCAACCAAAGGAATAAATGCTCTTTGGCTACACAGTTCTATTGGTTAAATGCTTCCCTTGCTTCTAATGCTGATTAGTCCTCATGCTCAGTCTTTCTTTTCAGTTTCTTGGGGTGGGTTTCTTGGGTTGGTGGGCCCTGAGTTGGTGGTCATGATCTCCCCTTTGACAGAACTACCTTTTACCCAGTGCGGCTGATTTCAGCACAGTTGCTGAATTGCCTTCCCTTGTGGCCCAAAAAATTCTGTATTTTTTTTTGTCCAATACATTCTTCTCCCCAAGACTTGTTAACCTCCCCTTCAGTCTGAGATAACACCCAGACAAATAGTATCACCTTTATCTTATTTGAAGTTCCTGCTATGAAGTCCCTTAACTTACAGTCCAAGTTCCAGGTATTTACAGAGGCATATTTGGGGGGGGTTTGGTGGTCATTGGTGGCCACAGATGCCATCAGTCCCATAACTTGGGGTGATCTTTCTTTGATGGGTGATATGCATACAAGCAGTTGCTTGTCTACACAGTTTGCCACAGTGGGAGTTTTTGTCCTGATGCATTAAGCAAGATGTGCTAACCAGATAACCAGTTATCTTGCCTCCACTGGGCCTGGAGTTTGTGCCAGTCTGTCACTCCGTTCTGTACTCATGGCAAAGGCATTCTGTGGCCTTAAGAGTTTTTGAGACAAGCGACTGTACTCTTTAAATGCTCTCTTAAAACCACTTCCCATGAGCAGGCAGCTATTTGGGCATCCCCAGGAAAGCCGGAATTCATCGCATGCAACAGTGACTTTGGAATACAAATACAATCATTCAGAATGTTCACCCTTTCTACTACTTACCCCAGATTTATTGCTGAGCATGATGCCGTGGGGTGTGGGATATCTGATCAGCTGGCATCAGCTGTCCTGGATTTGTCCCCCTCCCAGCTCTTCCAGCCTGCTCACTGGTGAGGGGGGTTGAGTGTCAGGGAAAAGCTTAATTCTGTGCCAACACTGCTCAGCAGTAACTAAACCAGCCCTGTGTTATCAACACTGTTCCCAGCACAAATCCAAACCCTAGCTCCACACTAGCTGCTATGGAGGAAATCAGAGCAGCACAAAGGTGTACACAATTATGTCTTCAGTGTTTGTATCAATTTTTTCCCCATCAGGATACACTGAAACCTTATTTATGATTTTATAGAGGTGGTGTGATTTCTTCTCTACAGTTAATCACACTTAATTTGCAAGTCTTTTTGTTTTGGTTCATGACTTAACATTCTTTGTCTTCTTCAGCAATACCTGGTAAGTGTAACCTCCCTCTCCACAGCAAATGGATATAAAAAAGGAAAAGCTGCTTGTATTCCCCCTCTCTCCAGTGGAGGCTCATGCTCCACTGCTAACTACTAAAGCTGAATGCACTGATTCCATCAGCATGGTTCACAGCCTGTGAAGAGTGAAACTAGATAATCCTGAAAATGTACATGAATAAATGAAAAGCCCACTTCTAAAGGAATGGAAAGCAATTTTGGGCAGACCCAGGATATTTCAATGCCTGTCATCAGAACTTTTTATGAGTGCATGGAAGTTCTTATCCAAGTTTGTTGTCTGCACAAACTTTGACAAAGCTTTGGCCCACTGTCTCTACAAGATAGATGTGTAAGTCCTCTAGGAATTTAAGTACTTATAAAAATTTTTTCGACATTAAGATTGAACTACATTCTCTAATGACTTAGCAAACAATATCTCCTTTGAATTCTCCTGAGAAAAAGTGGGGGAACTCAGATGAAGTAAGATTTAATTTCTTGTTTTCCTTTACTCTGCACCTTCACTTTAAATAAAAGCACAGCAATTACACCTGAACAAAACATGTATTCTAATTTTAATAAGATGTTACATACTTATAAATCCTTCTAAAAATCACTTTGTAGTTATAATATACTACTTGTGATTTAGGGAAAAAATGGAAGTTCTGACTTTGGTTATGGAACAATCAATTGGATACTTTGATTTATGGCAAATGTGGTAACCTAGCAGAGTAATGTGATTCTTTGTCAAGATTTTGGGAGCACATGCACAATCCTGAAAGTAAGTCTGAAGTGTTTCTTTATTCTAACTCATTTCTATGAAAGCAGCAAAATTGACATTACCTACTTAGGTTCAACTCAAAACAGACAAAACTAAAAGCAAGTAATTTTTTTTCTAATTATGTACACATGAAAGGTGCTACTTTGCACGTCTCCAGTTATTAGAAAGATCATGATTTGTTACTGTATAAATAATGTGAGTAGAACATATCATGACAAGCAGACTAATAGACAAGGACACTGGGTTAAAAAAAAAATAAAAGAAACCTGAGATGGTTGCAACTCACAAGAAAGCATGCAAGAAAGTTCTGCAGACTCCACAGTTTCAAGAAGAACAACAAGACAAAGGTAACATGAAAATAAAGAAGCTAATTTTATGAGCTGTAATGACAGATACCAGTGTGATACAGGCACAGTGCATGCTTGGCACTGGTGAGGCCACACCTCAAATCCTGTGTCCAGTTTTGGGCCTCTCACTACAAGGAAGGCATTGAGGGGCTGGAGTGGGTCCAGAGAAGGGCAGCAGAGCTGGGGAAGGGTCTGGAGCACAGAACTGATGAGGAGCAGCTGAGGCAGCTGGGGGTGTTTAGCCTGAAGAAAAAGAGATACCTTATCATGCCTACAAATACCTGAAAGGAGTTAATGGTGAGATGGCTGTTGGTCTCTTCTCTCAAGTAACGCAACAGGAAGAGAGGAAATGATGGCAAGTTGTGCCTGGGGAAGTTTGGATGAGATATTTGGAAAAATTTCTGCTATGAAGGGGTGTTCAGGAATTGCCCAGGGAATGGTGGAGTCATCATCCTTGGAAGTATTCAAAAGGCGTGTGAATGTGGCACTGGGGACATGGTTTAGTGAGGAACAAGGTGGTGCTGAGTAAACAGTTAGCCTCAATGATTGCCGAGGTCTTGTCCAACCTTAATGATTCCATGATTCTACGTAATGACTAGTAACGCCGCTCGCTGGGTTACGGGGTGTCCCCAGATGGCTGCATTAGAAGCCAGATAGCTCAGCCTGGAGCAGAACTGCCTGTCCGAGCTCCAAGCAGCGCCTGGGACGCCTTAGCAAGCATTAGTGATCACAGCTCTTTGTGATATCAGCTCATTAGTGATTTCAGCTCTTAGCTTGCTAGGGGCCGCGGGCCGCAGCAGGCATTCGGCTGACGCGGGAAAGAGAGGAGGAGAGGCGTGTGAAATTCCACAGAGATGTCTTTATTGGTCTTCTCGAGGACTCTTCTCCAAAGGGATTCAGGGATGGCTCTTCTAATGAACCGGGCAGAAACAGGGGTTTATACAGGGTAAAGGAGGATTGGGAATTGTTCAATGGTAAGGGTTAAAGGAAAGTGGCCTTGCAGAGATATAAGCAAGGGTCCGAGAGCAGGAGAGAGGGGCTCCTAAGGTCCAGTCATCATGACTCAGCATTTCCTATCTTAGGCTGGTGAACGCCAGGGGAGGCTTGCAGGCCCTGTGCCTGCTACAGACTAGGAGAAGGAAGATTGTTCAGACATGATTAGGTGACAACTATATAATGTTATGATAAAAATAAAAACCAAGATGAAGGCATGGAGTTCTATGCCTATTTTCATTATTCAGAATAATTATAAAAACTTCTTGTAAGTTAGTAAGAAAATATCCCCATTTGCCTCATAATTATTGTCAATGACTGGCCAAGAAAGTAGTTCATCTAGGCATTTTTTGTGGTTTCTGTCAAGTGCCAGTTCTAAATCACCACAAAAAAGAGACATGGTACATGTTTAAAGCAGCTCAGGCCACAGAGACAAATCAGCTTGAAAAGGATGGAAGTATAAAGATGTCTACATTAACAAGTAATGCAGGTCAACAGGACTGTATCTGCAGAGAAACAGATGGCACTCAGGAGCTGACATTCATTCCACAAGCATTTAGAAGGATTATTACTTCAGGCAGTCTATAAACCAAGCCCATGGATTCAATGCCTGGGAGTAGTTAAGAGAGCATTAGAGGTACCCCTGGAGTGCATATTTCATTTTAGATTCATACAAAAGATTCTAGCTGTCATCCCAGAGACTGCTCTGAAATGTGAATCAAAGCACATTTGAAGGGCTGTTCAGAAGATTGGATTCAAAACCTGTATTAGATCTGAACTAAAATGTTAATGAAGATACACCAAATATACATACATACATATCTCCTCTGGGAAACAGAGCAAAGATTAGTTTGCATTGAGATCTGTGCTGTTTTCACTTGCCATAGCAGAGCTTTTACTGGTATAAAACTTTTTATTTTCTGTGAATGTCAATATGTTTTTACCTAAGAGGCTGCTATCTTTCTATCTTGGAGAAAGTAACCTTTATACCATAGGTTTTAAAAGATTAAAAGATGATTAAGGAAAAAGAAAGGATGGCTGAAAGGGCTCAACATTTTAAAAGTCTAAAATTTTAGATAAATGTACTCTTATTGTGTACGTGTCCTTTTCTCTTGGAGACAAGGATGTTATGGGGGGCTGTGTCTAAGGCTTTGCAGAACTCCAGATAAATGACCTCTGTATCCCTTCCCTTGCTCACTGATGCAGTCACTCCACTGCAGAAGGCCACTGGGCTGGCCAGGCAGGACTTGCCCTTGGTGAAGCCAGAATCTCCTCCCTGCTCTCCATGTGCCCTAGCATGGCTTCAGGGAGGATCTGCTCCATGACCTTCCCCAAAGGTGACCTGCCAGGTCTGTAGCTCCCAGGGTCCTCCTGTTGACCCTTTTGGAGATGGGTACAATTTTCCAGTCACCAGGGACTTTACCTGACTTTACCTGTCATGTCTTTTCAAATACCATGGAAACAGGCTTGGTAACTACCTCAGTCAATTCCCTCAGGACTCTGGGATGCAGCTCATCAGATCCCATGGAATTCCATCCATTCAGGTTCCTCAGGAGGTCACAAACTTGATCTTTACTTACAGAGGGAGGGACTTTGCCCTCCCAGTCCCCATCCTGATTTCCATCCGCTTATGATGTGGGAAGAGAGGTTGCCATTGAAGACTGAAACAAAAAAGTCTTCTCCTCAGCTGTTACCAGTTTTCCAGCATTGTTGATCAGGGCTGTGTGTCCGTGTGTGTGTGATACAGTAATGCTGCACACTTTTAGAAGGTTTTGTGGTTTAAAATGTAAAAATGTTTCTTTATAACAGACAGAAGAAATTATTTTAGCTATTTCATACTTACATTATCTGAGTCCTGGAGAGATCAGATAAAGGAAATGGAAAAAATTACCCTACCATAATAGGGCTTCATGGTGTGCACAGAACATAATTTAATAGTGCTTCTTTTCTGAATGCCTACCAATAGTACAGCAGTCCACTATCTGTAATCATTATCTATAAACCATATAGTCTGAGGAACCATATTTTATACAGGAAAATAAGAATTTAAAAACGAATGTAGCAAGGTGAGGCATAACAAGGAACAGATATGGTTTGAAAGGATCTACTGCACATTCTTAATTCTAAATGTAGCTCAGCTTCTGGTATTTACTTCTGCTAGGTTCATGTTGGTTGTGTAAGCAGTGCTAGCATTACCTACAATGTATTTTGAAGTATGAGTTTAGTATTGTAGCTTAGGTGTCTGCACTATCTGAGGACACTACTACATGAATACTAACACTGTCTTTTTGGTGAAAAAAAGTATATTTTTTTCCCTCAAGGTTCTTTATCTTTTAAAATACTTCTATGCAAAGTGAATTACTAAAATTAGAGTGTGGCTCAATTTGAATTAATTAAATAGAAAACTACATTAGAGGAAATAAATGTTGGAGGATTGCTATACAAAAACCAAGAAAAATCTTTTCTGTAAATAAGTCTAAAATGCCTACCTTAGCTCTGAGTATCTTAAGCTATTAGATAGCAACTAAATATTGTGTATTCAAAGTAATCAGTTTAAGAGCTTTTGGCACATCTTTTTCAACTCCATCATTTTATATTCATGTCATCAGTATTGCAAGAAGAATTTGGCAAGATGTCCTCCTAAAGAAGCAATGAATTTGGAAGTTACTTCTTTGTAAATATGAAGGTTAAAATCTTGTAAAGATAAAATTACAGAAAGCAGAAGTTTAAAAGCATTTGTATTTTCTTGAAAGAATCTACCAGAAATGAACTAAATCTTGGATGGAATAGGGATTTCCTTCAACAAAATAGTGTAAATGCTAGCATGATATAATGCATTTATTGGCAATGTTTAATTGCTCAGAAAAGTACTGACATTATTCAACCACCACTAGAAAAATTGTATTAATAAAACACCAGACTAATCTGTTTTTTTTTTTCTTGGTTTCTACTATGCTACAAAATCCACAACATAAAAAATTTAAGAGAAGAAAGACAATGAATTTGCTAATTAAAATAAACCCACTATGCAAATTCACATTAAGAAACACTTTTGCAAATACAGAGTGTTCTTGTGGCAGGTTAGTACAAAACCCTGAAAAGACCCTTCTCCCCCTTTACCAATCTCACAGTTTTACACAAGTGGCTTCTCTCGTTAGAAATGCTACAAGCTTCAGGTCTACCACAGAGCTGGTCCATTAACAAACAGTTTGTTGTTAAATATTTCATTGTTATGAGCTCATACTTAAACTTAAAGAGCAATCTGTGGAAGAATGGAATGTTAAAGACTTTATTGCCCATAAAACAACAGGAAAGTAACTTTGAGAAAGCTGTAGATTCTGGAAAAGGATGGGTTTTTTTTGCATTTTACTGCTTTTTTTGGTGAATATTTTCTGTTTAGTGTGTCCCTATAGTAAAGCAAAGGATGAATATTAAGTATCTTGTGCAAAGAAATAAATTGATTGAAAAATCTGAATATCTCTAGTCAACTGTGTCCATGTCTTTTGGGGTGGTGCCCCTATGAATATGAGCATAGCATAATTGGAAATATCTAGTTTATGAATCTTGATTCAACCTTGGACTATTTACTACTCAAGGACTGAAATTTTGCACAGGTAAAGTAGCCAACAATGGCTGTTGTGGTGATGAACTTTTACCGAAGAATCAGCACAGACCTAAAGATGGATGTGTTGTCCAGGGAGAAGAAGCTAGAAAGGGATCATGTAGTTTACTCATTTTGTGTTATTCTTCAGTCTGGAGTGGTGGTTTCAATCTGATCTTTCTCAGAGGAAGTTGCTGAGGTTCCATCACTTAAACAACTTCCTCCTTTGGCAAAACATGGGACATGGGCTTGCTACCTTTGGCAAGATGAACTGAATATATGAATTGCTGCAGCTAATAATTTAGGATGGCTTTATTTTGCCCTATATATGATTATTATTCAGCCTCTTTAAAGGCTGAAACCTCTTTTTACATTCATCTACTTCAACTTTGTACTTGGACTCAAAAAATAAATCTGTCAAATTACCAAATAATAGATATTAATAAATGTATTACTTACAATAAAAAGGAAACCTCTTTCAGATATATAGATATAATATTCCAACAAAAAGAAAATAAGGTTGTCTCTTGGAGTATATGCTCCCTTGGAGCATATACTGTTACTTTTAAGATTTTGTTTTTCAAGATGGGAATTTTCTCATCTTACAAATATGTGAAATGTTCCAGCAAACATTCCCCCTTTTTTCCTGAGTGGATACAGTAGAAGTACTTCCAAACAATTCTATTTAAAATGGCAGTAATATTTCATAAGATTTGAAGACTTTTACAGATTCAGAGAGTGGCAACTCAATCAGGGTTTGCATACCTGCCACAGTCACTATGTTGCATTTAAAATCTCCAAGTAGTGATTCAGGTAGTGCTTTCTCTCAGTGACAGGAAAATTGAATATATTCTTGAGGTGTATGCACTCATTTTTTTTCCAGGCCATTTTCACATTAGACATAGAACTGACAGTCACAGAGACATGATATGCTCTGGCCTTCTAGCAATTAGTGCACTCCATCAGCACATGCTTATGTTTCTGAGATAGAGGCAGAGCAATGATGCTGCCTCTTGATTTTCTGATCCGTGAACTCAACTGAGGAATATACTGAAAAGACATAAACAATAGCTGAAGATAAAGAATGTAGGCAAGAGATCAGAAAAGGAGTCTTGGATAATGGCAGTACTTCAGACATAGGTCTATTGATGGCATCTGAGAACTATAGCAAAACAGAAACCAGTTAAAAAAGCCCATAAATAAAACAGAAAATGAATGGACCAAAGCTTATGTATTCTAAATTAGGCCTAGCTTTTGAATGAATACTGTGAAGATGATAAATTCCTTTTTCTCTTTTCTTTTTCTTTAAAAAAGTGAGCTCAGGAGTGATGTGGAAAAAATATTATGTTTCATTTGAAAAATTATTCTTCCTGCTTTTCTATCTCCATTCTCTGTTTCTGGAAGGTTTTTGACTGATAGTGACACCAGTACCTCTGTACAACATCAATATGATGAGTTAAAATTGTCATCCCTCTCTTTCCCCTTTGAAATTATACCTCATCCACAAACACTGCCAAAACCCAGCTATAATGATGCCAAATCCTTGTCAGAAACTTAGTCTAACACAGGCCTATGCATTAGTATGGACCAGTGTACACTTTCTCATCTCTCAGCTGTGTGTACCATAAACTCTTAAATTGCTTGTTTTGCTGATAGCTGCAGCTGTGGGAAAAATACCTCTTGCTGATATGTGGGATTTTAGAGGATTTCATTAGCTTGTTGAAATGAAACTGTAGTTGATCTGAAGAGCTTTGATATGGCCTAACCAGGCCGCTGGGCTGTGACCATTCGCGGGAAGACGATCAGCAGGGTGAGCGTGGAGGTAGGTTGATGGCAACACTGGAATGATGGCAGTCCCCTTTAGAAGAGAGAAAACTGTCTGAGATCCCATCTCTCACATTAAAGAACACTGTGTCTGGCTCATGACCTGTTTGGTTTGGGCAGATGGAGGATTGTGTCTTTCAGTCACTGATGTGAGGTATGGAACTGCCTGTACCTCGTTATGTTCTGGTGTAGACAAGTCACGGTCACCAGCAAAGACTTCTGAAGTCATTGTTCTTGTCTTTTATGATCACCTTGGTTCCTTAAAACAAAAGTTTTGCTTCCAATGAAAAGGATTGTCTCTGACTGCCCGAAATGTGCAACGTTCAAATTTGAGAAGGCAGCCAGGATCCAGAGCAAAAGCTGTTGCTAACAGACTTCTCACCTCAAAGTATCGTCTTCACTGAATCTTATCCTCTCCTTGTTCTGAGAATGTTCAGAAAGGGCTGTAATTTTTACAACTCTGTTTTCTGTTGTCTTAAAATTTGTGTCAAAACCAGGAACATCCCTGACACTTTCTTGCAGATGACTTCAAATTTTATCAGGCCTAATCTTTGTGATGAAGCATGCTTTTGAATAAGGCTCAAACTAAATGTATTGATTAAAAGAAAATATTTAATTTTAATGCAGTAATTTTTGATTTCTCTTCCTTTTGAGCAATATGCTTTCAATTCATGTCATAGATTTTTGAATTTTGCAATCAAAGGCACAAAACATGGTTAACTTTGATATAAATGACAAGTTGATATTGTGTTGGAATTTCTGTGCCCAATAGTTTAATTGAAAGTAAAGCAATTTTTCATCTCTAAAAAAATTAAAATATTATCTGGATGAAGATATTATGTGATTTTTACAGCACAGCTGAGATTCTAACTTTTACATTTGATACTAAAATATAACTTAGAAAGAGCATTTTTCTAATTTATAGAAAAAGAAAAGGATATATTTATCTCCAGGAAAGCCACTTCAGTGAAGAAGCAGATGTACTGATTTATTGGCACTAAACACTGGGTACTAAACTGACACACCCCAAACGACCACTGCAAACATCTGTGGGGTGGCCAATTACAGCCACATGTGTTTGATCATAGAGGGGGCGACCAGCTGGCACTGTCACACTGGTCAATCGGTGGCAGCGCAGTTACTGAAGGCTAATATCAAAAATGTTCTGTCCTGCTGGCATTCAGCACCTGCCTATATAAGCAGAAAATTTGCTTATTATGCAAGTAGGTGCAAGCACAGTGGAGTTTTCTAAGTTACACAGAGGCATGTGACTTATGAATCATTTTGTTCCTATACTTAAATAAGAAAAAGCAGGAGGAAGGATGGCTTGGATTTTGTCCACTGACTGGAAGTGCTCATAGCTGATTAACCTGCTGTGAATCCCAGCCACTGTTGCTTGTGTATCCCTTTGTGTTGTCACAAAGATTGACCAGGGAAAGCTATACATGAATGCCTCAGCGCTCATCTGCTCTCCAAGGCTGGAGATCTTTGAGACACACAGAGGACTCAGCCCATGGCAGTCTCTCCAAGGCCTCCTGTGTGTAGGTGGCCTCTTCTCGGTGAGTGGCAGAGAAAGGAGGCAGAATACTCATTCTTTTCTGTCCTCAGAGAATCCTTGTCTCAGAGTGGCCCTAAGTGACAGTGTGACATTACAGAGACTGGAAACATTGGGGGTCTAGAGGATTTCCATGCAGAGAAGAGGAAAAAGAAACTCCAGAATGACATCCAGATGGGTTGTCCTGGTCTAGTTTCAATCTTTAAACAGTTCATACCTCTGAGAGATAAATTTGAGTAATATACTAAACATGATACTAACCATCTTAATGGTGCTGAATATATACTGGGGTTTCTATAAACACATAAAAATCTCACTCTCCCACACTCTTACTGCCCTTTCACATCAATGGACCATGTTGGCTAGCACCTCCCAGAATTCTCTTGCATGAGAAAAATATTTTGAAAAGTAATTAAAAAACAGAAAAGAAAATAAAGAGTCCATAGACTGAGAGCTATCCTGTTGACCAAGACTCATGTGGCTTTATAATAAAAAGAAAGTGTGGAATCGTTGAGGGACTATTTGATAATTTTAAACATATGAATGAAGAGCTATTGTGCACGGGTTAGATGGACAAACAAAATAAAGACAGAGGTCTAAAACTGAATTTGAGTGCACAGAAATCACTCTCACTGAAGAAAGACATGAGAATATCATTGACAGAGAGCAGGGAGGTTCTTTCTGGTAGACCCAAGTGGCTGTGTAAACATTGCAGAAAATCCTGAAAATTCTGTGCTTAAGTTCCTTGGCTTTTTGGTAACATTTAGAAATAATGAGATTTAATGAAGATCTAACATAGTTTTGTTAAATATTTGTTAAAAACCAAAAAGCCCTATTGAAAGACTATGTGTTAGGTGTATGATGTAAATGAACTTGTGAGGTCACTACAGATGTTTCTTTTGTAAAGGATCCACAAGGATAAAGGCCAAAAAGCTGATACATTATTGATTTGAAAGTAAAACTGTCATGGAGAAAAGGATCTTAGAAAGTCCTTGGAGAGTCCTGAACTTCCTGCCTCTTTTCAGTGTAAAGAAGCAAATACAACAGAACAAAACTGAGTTCAACAAAACCATGTTTTATTCTAAATGAAATATGGAAAAGGTGGATAAGAGATATTTAAAACAAAAGTATACTCTGTAATTCTTGCAAAGATACTGCCAGGAAAGTGTCCAGAAAGGAATTTTTGAAGCCCCAGAAATACCCTTTGCGATAATTGAAGGGCTGTGATAACATTCACAAAGATACAGACACTCCTGGCTTTTAAACTCATTATACCTGTGTATCTTAGCCTGTAAATTCCTACTGGCAATAATAATTGATGGTTGGTTTAAAAAAAAAAAGAACTGGAGGTTGAGATAGAAGAGTAGAAGAGTAACAGTAAATAATAAGGTATACAATAAATAAGGACAGAGAAAGAACATTGCAAAAATAATGGATAAAAATGACAGTTTGATGCATATAAATTTAAAAAGATTGATCATTCAGATGAATTTCTATCACACAGAACCACGGAATTTTTTGAGTTAGATGGGACCTTAAAGATCATCTAGCTCCAGCTTCCCTGCCATAGGCAGGGACCGATTTCAACCTAGGTCAGGTTGCTCAGAACTCCAAGCAGCCTGGCTTTGAACACACTGGGATGAGACACTCACAGGTTCTCTGGAAAACCTGTGCCAGTGCCTCACTATCCTCACAGCAGAGAATTTCTTCCTAATAGCTAATCTAAACCTACTCTCTTTTTTGTTTAAAGACATTCTCCCCTGTCCTATCACTGCTTGCCCTTGTCAGAAGTCCCTATCCAGCCTTCCTGTAGATCCCCTTCAGCTACTGGAGGCTGCTCTGAGGTCAACCTGAAGCCTTCTCCAGGATGAGCAACCCCAACTCTCTCAGTCTGTCTCCATAGCAGAGGTGCTCCATCCCTCTGATCATTTTTGTGGCCTCCTCTGGATTCATTCCAGCAGCTCCATGTCCTTCCTGTGCTGGGAGCCCAGAGCAGGGTGCAGCCCTGCAGGTGGGGTCTCACCAGAGCAGAGCAGAGGGGCAGAATCCCTTCCCTTGCTCTGCTGGCCACGCTGCTTTGGATACAGCCCAGGACACTGTTGGTTTTCTGGGCTGTGAACACCCTCCTTGAGCTTTTCATCAACAAACACCCCAAAGCTCTTCCCCTCAGGGCTGCACTCAATCCATTCTCAGAGCAGACAAAAAATGGAATGCAAACAAAGACTGCTTGTTCCATAGCTGACTGATGATAAACTCCAGAGAGCAAAAAAAAAAGAAAATTACCTGTTATATACCTACGGACTAGTAATGGATCAGAATGCTTATTACATAGTCCTTTAAATTTCATTGAGTAGAAGGAGTACTGAAAATAAGAATAAAAAAATCCTGCCATTGTCATATTTAAAATCCTGTATTCATACCTAAGTAAAAGAGAAGGAGCAGAGAAATTGAAAAAGCAAAACTGAGTTGTGTCAATTATAAAAGAAGAATATACAAAGGGATGTGAATGTGTCCCAGACCTTTAAGCATGAGTGTATCCCAGACAAAAACAGACAGCTTGCAAAGCCTGCAATTTACCAGTATGTTGGTATGGAGAAATCACCAGAGAAAACACAATGGTACTGACATCAGAAGTCTAATCTGATGAGAAAAAGCAGGGCAAGCTGGGTCAGGAACATAGGAGCTGCCACAGCAAATTAAATCAGTAATTCATTTGTTCTGTTATCCTGTCTTTGACAGGGAGCAGCTATCAGTGCTTCAGACAACAGAGGAAAAACATTAAAATATATACAATTCTGCAGTAACCATCTCATTGTACATGTTTTTTTTTTTCCTATATCTGTTTATTAGAGGTTGGCCTGTCATCTCAAGATTTAATCTTATTACTGCTTTCAAGGAAACACTTTAAATGTAATAGCAAATGCTGAATTTTGTCCATGTTTTTCCTTACAATTTTTTACAAAAATGCCTGTGGAAATAAAAATGACTGCACAGCTGGAAGGAAGAGATTGTACCCCAGGCATCAAAGTACTTTATTATACTTTCAAGGCTGGCTGAGAAGCTGTGGTAACAAGGCAAGTCTTGTTCTTCAGCGTGTTGATTTAAATGTGGAAGTTCTATGTTGACCAGAAATACCCACAGTTTATTTAAAGCCATGTAAAATAAAAAAAAATCCTCATTTTTGACACTTGGTTTCTGAAAAAACAATCAGGTTTAGAAGAGGAGTTCTAAAAACACCCCAAACCCTTAAATGAGTCTTAAGAATTTGCTGTGATGATTGAACATTCACTTTTTGCACAGACACCCTGCCTTTACAGCACTCACTGGTTTGTTTGTTCTGGGCCTTAGGGATTTTTACCTCTACTTAATTCTCCCAAAGCTTTAAGCAAGTATTTTTAAGCTCTGGTGACTCTTTCCAAGGTGTCACTCATTTGCAATTCACTTGCTTGCCTTCCCTAGTTCTCTTCCATCCCATGGGTAAGATGGTGGTTTTATATTTGTCATATTCTCAGCCAGACAAAGAGAACACACATTTATTTTTGCAGTCCCATATGCCTTGACACGTCAGCACAGAGGGATTCAGGGGTCCCAAGTGAGTGCTGATGGAACTGCTGGTGGTGTCACTGTGCCAGGGTCGGCTTGCCCAGCCACCTGGCCTGAGGTGAAGAGCTAAGTAACCTTAGGAATGCACTTCAGTAAAACAGCCTTATTTATTCCAGCCCTGTGGTCCATCTGGATTGTCCTTGTCTGGCATGAGGAGCCATCCCTGTTGTGGTTCAGGAGAAAACAGGGCTGAAACCCTGAAACTGAGATGAGAAAGAAACCCAGTATGTTCTGGTTTCATATTCACAGAATATCATTGTAAAGGGCAGACCCATTAAGCTATATTCTCCTGTTGGTCTTGACTTAAATGTACACATCCATCCTGCAGTAGATTTCAGTGCATTAGACACAAATCCAAACATTACACTGGTAGCTTGTGGGAACATCTAGGAGTTAGTGAATCCTAAGGAAAATGAAAATGTAGCAAGGATTTTGTTTCTGCACTATCTAAATGATGGCAGGAACAAATTGTTTTTTGTCACCAAATGCAGGTGATTATTCTTTGAAAAAGTCTTTGCATTTGCTCTGTAGAGAAGCTCTAGTAAATGATAGAGAATGTGGTAGAATTGATTTTATTAGTTATTTTGGTGCTTAAGAATTTCTTAACAATTTCTTCATCTTTTCAGAAAAACAATAAAAGTTCATGAGAATAATGCAAGGAAAAAAGATCTGAACAGCAGGTTTTCCTTAACAAGCAACATGCCATAAAAATACATAAAAAGAAAAAACAGATTTAGGAAAAGACTCTTCCAATTCTGTTTGCCTATTCCAGTATCCATTTATATTAGATGATGCCAAATGAAGATTATAAAACTATGCAGAAGTACACCTTCAATATTCTCCTAAACACACAATCATCAGCCAAAAGTTGATAAACTTTTTCTTCTTAAAGCTTTTGAAAATGTACCCATCATGTTAGGACTTTGGAAAAATTGGATTTCACTTTGATTTTAGGCGAAGAAGGACTTCATCAATGACTCCAGACAGAGTTTAGCTCAGTCTGTTCATGGATGGAGTGGGAGCATGGTGTTGTTTCCTGAAGGCTAAAAGATTTCCTTAGCTCACAAGTGGACAAGTTCTGTGACTTTTTCTCTCTGTAAGCTTTTATACAAAAGTCTAGAGTCTTCTTATGATTTCCAACTTGAAAAGTTTCCAAATTGTTCTTAAAGTAATACACACTTAGCATGAACCACTGTGAAGTAGTAGACAAAGCCACAGTATTTGATTCTCTCAAGTCTGACTTACAGACTTTTGGTTTCAACAACAAAATAATACCAACAGTGATAAACTGTCATTCATTCAAGGGTTTCCATGATTCTGGTCTTCTCTTTATGAAGAGTTGGTTCACAGATATGACAGAATTACATCTCCTTAATGATTCTGTTAAGACAGAATTAAAACATACATGAAACTCATCACTCAGTTTCATTCTATTCAGTCTATTCACACTGTTGTGATCATAACTGGGGCTTATAAGTCATATGTATTCCTTCACAAGCCCTTCTTATTTCTGCAGAATAATCTAAGTTTATATTCAACAGTAGAGGTTGAGCCTACCAATCTCTGATTTTTTTCAAATATTAATTTAAAACTTACATCATTAGGAAACCTGAATCCCTTGAGGGAAATTAGGCATTAGTTAGGAAAATCTGAGGGTCCATTGTATTTGACAAAAATGCATTTAAAATCTTCCATGCCTCTTCTGACTAATTGTAGATTTTTGGCTTGACTGTCAATTGTGTGTTTGAATTTTTTCAGCAAGGAAAAACTGGCTTGGCTGCAGAGAAAAATGGCACAAAGTAAAGTTTATCTGTGAAATTCTACAGCATTAGAGAAACATACAAAAGTCTAAACCTCACAATTCCATAAACCATCTTTCTAGGATGTAGAAGGAAGTAATCTTTTAGCTTGGCAGTTCCAGTGAAAAATGTACTCTCGACTAGAAAGAGGCTCACCATTGTCTGTGTACATGCTCAGCAAAGTAGTGTGGGACACTTGTCCTGACCTCTGCCAGGATAAATCAATTTGGATTAGATTAAATACTTCAAATATTTGGTTTAAGTTGCTGGATTTTGCTCAAAGGAGGACCCACTGCAACAGCCCCTGCAGGAGATCAAATGTAGATTCTGTGCATTGGTGGAGAGCTGGTGGCTGTGACCTACTCTGTAAATTTGGCTGAACCCTGTGTAAACTTCTTAATGTTACATCCATTTATAAATACTTATAAATACTACATTTTAGATTTTTTTTTGTATTTGTTTTAAATTTTTAGAAATAAAATTCATGCATTCAGGTAAAGAATCCCAAAAAACTATGTTGTACCTGTTATATTAGACTAGCTGAATTTAGATTGTTCTAAAAGGATGGGTAATCAATTTACATATCTTGCTGGAATCTGACCAATTTCAAGACTACTTAGTATGAAATTAAAGATTTAAGAAACTTTACTATTCTTCCAGTGAATTTCTCATTTTCTTTGTAGTGTTTCTGTTCTTTGTACTGTCTCTTAGAAGCTTTGGGAAATATTTTTCCTGAATGTAAATTAAAAAAAAAAAAACAAACCAAACCAAACAAGCTGTGGGATGGATGTCAACTGTATAAAGCAGACTAACTTCACCAGAACAGAAAAGAACATCGACATGAGTTCCCTACATGAATGGCATATCTCTTGGTGATAGGAAAACTAATTTCAATCCCCTTGTCCTTTTAACCCATTTTGTTTAAAGAATCCAGTATTTTGTCTATGTTTTTTCTGGATAAAAAAACCTGGGAAGTCTTTTTTCACCCTTCTTATGGGATAACTTTTTAAGCTCTTCACATAATATATTTACAAAAAATAATAGAAAATTTTGTTGAATAGCCACAGCCTACAAAGAGGATGACGGTGAAACAAAACATTCTTTTAGTCAGAGCAAACTTTTTTTTTTTTAACCCCAAACCTATTTCATGTTTTCATGAAATGGCCGCCCTCTGTCAAAGAGGAACCATTATATTTCCTCCAGATCTGTCTTTCTAACTGTTTCAGAGTCCAGTGTTAAGACATCTCAGCTGACGTTAAGTGGCAGATGATTCTAGATGATTCCACAGTAAACTCACGGTTGAATTGGGGATAAGCATCTGGTCACAGTCATAACAGATGAGGGATGGAGAGGATTTTCTTCCCCCGGCAACTTTACAGAGTATCTTGCTAAGAAGATGGACTAAAGTGGAGTTTATCATTTGTTCCTAAGCTCCTAAGAAAGCTGAATCAGGAATGGAGAGTGTGAATGAAAGGTATGATGACTCATCTCTAATCCCTCTGGACTGTAATTAACAGCACTTGAAAATACAGATGAATTTAGCTGCCTCTTACACAGTTTAGGCTGGCCTTGCTCTCTGCCATTCCAGATAACCACTGCCACAAACTCTGTTAAAAAAAAAGTAAATAGGAAATCTCTCACTACTAGCGCATCAGGCACTGGGGAACAGGGAGAGAGCTCATCTTCATTTCAAGAAATGTCCTTTCTATTTTGACTGTGTGCAAGTTTTTTTTTTTTTTTTGGTTTTTTTTTGGTTTTTTTTTTTTGCTAAGCAATTGCAGGTAATTCTGCCTCTCTTTTTTTACCATGGAAATCCACACATTCCATCCAGCTTTGAACTCAAAATTCAATTCCCTGAAGGTGCTTCCTTCTGTGCTTGGAGACTGCAATTTAAGCTTATTCTGAGAGTGTTCGTGGTAGGAGAAAACGTTGTCACTATTTCTCTTTGTCCTCAGAGGCCTTTTGAGCCTCTGTTGGGAGCTTTTCCCTTCTGCCTGGCACACTTGAAGGAACTTCTGATAATCCACCTGGTTTGTTTGAGACTAATGATTATTTGCTAAGCCAGCATCAGAAAAACCCTTGTGGCAGAGACTTTATTTGGTGATGAGCAGACCAGCCCTGGGTGAGCTGTACACTCAGTGCTTGCAAAACATTAGGGCAAACAAGAAAAGACAGCAGAAGCTACTGTCTCTGGCACAATAGCTAATAACTGCTCCATGGACCTATTGCCCTTGACTGCAGTCATGTTATATGAAGAGAGCAATAATACATGGATGTCAGTAAAACCTAATTAGATCCTGGATTTCCTTAGATTTCATAATGCATAAAGGCAGTAGGACTTCTCAGTTTACAGATACCACAGAGAGGAAGCAATAAAACCCCACTCAGTTTAGCCAGATTTCATGAGAGATTGAAACCCTAAACTCCGCATAGACAGCTAAGCATTTCAGTAAAAGTCTCTGGATAGGCCAACAAGGTATACTTAGCAAACCTGTTTTCAGCTTTTATCCAGCTCCTGGATAATTTCATGCTGTTTATATAATTGTCAAAGCTTGCTCCATAACTGTTAGGAGAGCAATTCTTGCTACTGTTAGCAGCCCTTCAAGACAGTCACTTTAATGGCCATGTGCAGGAGCATTAGTGTGATATGTGAAAAAGCTACAGAGTCATGAAACTTTTTGTTATTTTCCCCCTTTATTTTCTGTGATTTTAAATGAAAATTTAAATGAAAATTTAAAAAATGCAGAAATGTATCTGTTTTCTGGCCTTTTCTTTTTTTTTAATGCCTATTTCAAGAGTATGCCCAACCATGCTGCTGAATCTGGTCCAAAGTTTTCAGCAGTGCTGGAAATCATCCTCAGTAACTACAGAACTCACTCCCAA
Organism: Motacilla alba alba; assembly: GCF_015832195.1. Classification (NCBI taxonomy): domain Eukaryota; kingdom Metazoa; phylum Chordata; class Aves; order Passeriformes; family Motacillidae; genus Motacilla; species Motacilla alba. Next base: position 111,950,616 of record NC_052016.1, read on the forward strand.
CAGCCACAAGGAATTGCCACGGGTGAAGCATGGCTTTTGAAACTTGCTATTTAAAACTGAAAGGCAAATAAGTACACAGAACTTAGAAAAAGTGGTGACCTTACCATTAATTCAGCATAATCCTTAAGCTCTGAGAAGCATTAAGAGCTTTACCTTGATAGTCAGGTTTGACTTATTGATAGCTCTTTTTCATTTGCTTGACTGACACTTGCTCTTCCCATAACAGGCTGTTGTTGGTCCAGTTCTTCATAATCTGTGGTGCACAGTATAGATAAAAAACAAGGAAAAACTTGAAATATGAGTCTACATATTAAAAAGCTTGAGAACCAGCACATCTTAGATTACACAGATTGTTTATAAACTCTCTTAAGAGGAAAAATTATTTTTTTTTCTGGAGCACGTGTGTTTCTAAAACAAAGGCAAAATGAAATGTGGGGTTTAGAATGATTACCAATACCTGCCTTTTGTACAAAAAGGCAAGTGGTGGTTGTGCTGTGCAAGTTAGAAAACTTCTGCTTTTGGGATAAGGGTATGGAGTTTTGCAAAGTAAATTATTCTGTTGATTTCAGACAATGAAATACTGCCAACAGATGCAGAGGAGGCTCTCCTTGAGTAGCACAGTGTGAAGACAAGTATGGGCTGAGAGGTCCAGATAAAAAAGGTGTAAATTTATGTGAACATGGAGTAAAAAAGAAAGGTTCGTGACACTATGTAATTCAACTTTTGAGCCCAACTTCAGTGATTTAAAAGCACTGAAAAAAAAAAGAAAAAAAAGAAAAAAAAGAAAAAAAAAAGAAAAAAGAAAAAAAGAAAAAAGTGGTTTTCATTAACTTTGGAATTTTAATGAACTCTGCTTAAAAGCAGAAACATTCAAATCTAATGCAATATTTCTCTGATTCAAAATGCTGGAAATTTACACACATAACCGTGGATGTTTGTCATATGAGAAGGAGCAGTTTGAAAGAGAAGATCATTCTTCTGAAATCTCCCCAGCAAAACTGAGAGCTGAGAAACCCGGATAGTTTAGATAAGATTCAAGCAGGCATCGAAACATGAATTTCCTCCTTTGAACTGAACTCTGCTTCTTCAGTTTCAGAAGTGCTTATGACATCTACAAGACTCAGTAATGAAAGACTGAATGACACAGAAGAGCTACTGATTTTTTTTTTTTTTTGTAGGAAAGGGAGAGCTGCAAGGTACTGTTCCTGAGAGCAACAACAACAAAAAATGAACAGCTTTTGTTCATGTTATAAATATAAACTAGAAATGTTCTCTGCCTTGCTTTCAGGGAATTGTGACAAGATAAACTGCTCCCACTGATGCCAGCTGAAAAGTCATTTAGTTGCTTGTTCTTCTGGTAAACTTTGCATTTTGTTTGAGTCAGAATGAACATTATATCAAGAAGAATTTCTAGGTCATTTAAGAATGAAAAGTGTAGGTACATTCCTAAGATCGTTGTTGTTTTCCAAGTTGTCTTAATTTATTAAAATCAAATGCCATGTGACTACTGGGGAAAAGTATTCATCCCTTAAGCTCAGAGCTAGAACTATTGAATTCCACAATATATAAAGAGAAATATTTTTTTTTCCATTTTAGTTAGAATAAATTTCTCTCAGGAAGACTGTGCCTGTTGTGTCAAATTTCTTATCTTGAAAAACTCTCCACATCCTTCTTTGACAAATGCAAAAATTAAATTTCTCCAGTTTTACCGTGGAGGAAGTTTTAAAACATGAAATGCTTCAAAAATCCACAAACAAAATGAAACAGTCAGTGATTGAAACAAGATGTTTCAGATTATTCTAATATAGTTTCATTTATATATTGTCACATGGTATTTTTCTTTTTATCCTGTGCTAAAGATGGGAAAAGTATGAAACAGGAGATGGGCAAATAACATAAATATTCAAAGTTAGAGCAAGATGGAAAGTCAGATTCCTCTTCTGCTCTGCAGAAAGAATTCAATTACTATGAAAATCATGTCAGATTATGTGTGATGATAAAAGGATGATGCCCTGTTTCAGTTCACCTGGAGAATTGATTGCCATCCAGAAACTCTACCTCGTAAATAAAATATGCTTTTCTGCTCACAGGATCTATGAACAGGTGGATCTAAAGTTCATGAAATGTACCTTGAAAGGCTAGAGGACGGTACCTTTTTGTGTCATGGGGGAAATGAATGAGGTAAAACATTCACAGAATCACAGAACCACAGAAGGATTGAAACTGGAAAGGACCTTTGGAAGTTGTCTGGTCCAACCCCTCTGCTCAAGAAGGGCCACCTAAAGCACTTACTTATATTGGGGGGGCATAATGGGTTCATCCTTTCATTCTCAGAACTAGACACGTTTTTTTTTTCTGTTAAATTTTGACTTTTCCCTGGGATGTATATCAGGCTCAAGAAGAAAACATCAGTTAAAAATATCTTCAGTATTCAGAAAAAAAAGCCTTCACCAACTCTCACTCTTTTGCTTACCAATCAGTCAGAGTGACAGGAAAACTTTCCTCTGCTATTCAGAGCTATTCCTTCCCCTTTGGTTGCTGATGACATTGGCATCCTGGAGTATCCCCTTTCTCTGCACTGCAGGGGGAGATGTGCCTGTCTGGACTGAGTGTGTGCTACAGGGACCAGCCAAGGTGATGCACGGCTAACTTCTGACATACAAACACAGAGTGAGATTAAGTTTGATTTATAAACAAGTGATGTACTAGCAACGTGTGACAGGTCTGGAAAATCTGGGAGTTCATCCAGATTACTAAAGTAAGATTTTTTTTCCCCCTCAGTTTTAATGTTGCTTTATTACAGCAGTTGAAAAGGTTTGGTCCATATGATTGTGGTCTTCCTTATACTATAAAGTTCATTTTGTTGGATTTTGCTTTCTTTGAAATTTTTGTATCTTAAGGGAAAAAAAAAGACATTTTAGACACCTGGAAATCCATTTTTATCACTATGAACAAAGGCAAATATGGATCAAAAACCTTTGTAACATTTCTTCCTTCCAAAAGTATTTTGTTTATAAGTGCCTTTTCCCTGTGGTTTTATTTTTCAAAAGTAGATATTACAATTACTTAATTCTGAGACAATTTTTTTTCTCTTCATAGCTTTGAGGAGCTGAAACAGAAAAAAAACAAAGGAGGTCTCATGCAATTTGAAGAAACTGAATTCATATCAGAGGAAGGGTTCTGAACAGCTCAATACGTTATCCTACAGAGCCAGATGTTTATGGGATAAGCAACAGTCACAGAAAAAATCACACCGCTATAAAAATAATAAATTGAAGACTGCTGGAACAGAACTCTACTACATGCTTCACAATTCTGATTAATGAAAACGGAAATCTGAATTAGACTATAAAAACTCACTTAGCACATCAGTGTATTTTGTTTCAAAATACCCTCAATGAGCATTTTGTACAATCTCAGGTTATTAATTGTCATACTTTATTCTTTTTCTCCCCTCCCTTCTCCCCCTCCCCCCCTTCTACTGTCAGCCATGTGTATAACCTATATTTCATTTAGATCTAGAGGCCAAGAATACAAGTTTTTGGGGACTACACCCTGGAATCAAATTTCCTTGTATTTTTCCATTATGGTAGCATAATTATTTGCACTTTTCACATAATGGGTATAAAATACTGTCAATTCTGAATTCTCCACCCCATCCTACCTAAGTATCCTTTTTACCTGACTTTACATTTGTCTGTAAAATTTGTGCTGTACCCTTTCTGACAGAGCTCTACTCCTCTGTTTTTCCCCATGATCTGGTTAAGAGTTGTGAGGCAGCAGAAATCCCCTACTGACATCATGGATTGAGAAAAATATTGAAAGATGGCTAAGGACAGGCCTAAATTGTACAGTTATGAAGGAATTTGGCTCAGCTATCAAAAGATAGTGTTCCACCCCAAATACCATGATGAAACTAGAGCAGCACATCCTTGTCTCAGTGGTTTTATACATCGACAAAGAGGGTTGAAAACACCTTCTCACTTTCCCATTAGCTCCCCAGGTATTTGCTGCCGCCTCTCACAGCTGTAAATTGCAGCTATTCCCATTGTCTGTCAGCTTCACGAGTCACGTTATGCCTTGGCTCAAGACAATATTGGCAGCTGCCATAGAATGGGATTAGGAAAAATCACTAGGATGAAGTAAAAAGAAAGTGAACACATAAACAGAATGAAATGCTCCTCCTCCTAAAGGGCAAAAACCAAAGTGAACGCAGAAGGCTCTGGGCTAGTGTGTGTAATCTTGGAATTGATAACATTTACCTCTAGAGGAAACGATGTTCTCTTCTCAGCACAAAATGCAAATATTTGGTTGTCGTTCAAGTATGCAAACAACTTGTATTCCATTGTCACTGCTGAAGTCTGTGCACCAACAACTAAGTGCCTCTTTCTCTGACCTGCTGGGGGCTTGTTACAAGGGTATCCAGAGAGAAGGAAAATTGCAGATGGGTTTGGGAGCAGGAGGGCAGTGTAGGTTTAGTCTCTGCTGTCCTGTGCCTGAGCTTTGCAGTTTTTAAGAACTAGGACAGTTTATTCTTGATTAATTGGGATCAGGGTTATAAATGGAGACTGTATTCCTGCAATGCCAATCATCCCACTTTTGCAAAAGGCATAAGCAGTCATAAAAAATAAATACAGAAAATTTATGAATTATTTGGATGCTTGCAGAAAATGTTAAATGGGCACACTGAGCCATTGCTTACCTGTTGACAGGACTCCCTTCTGAGCACAGCTCTCTCTGTGTCCCTGTGGGCTTCTAGAGAATATCTGTCAGCAGCCTTTGGTTATGTTATTTGTCATTGCTCTGTTATCTGCCACAGGGACAACTTGCTGGAAGGACCCTGCGAGGCCACTGGGACTTCATTTTCTGCTGACACAGCTCAACAAAAGCTTCACCATGAAAACGTTCCCTTCCCTCCCTTGGTGACTCCATCTGGCAGGTGCTGCAGGGATTTTTGCAGCGTGGGGAGGCACAGCAGCAGTGCTGAGCAGCTCTGGCAAAGGTCAGCATGAGAGACTGAGCTTGCACCAGCTCTGGAGGGCAGAAGGGGCAGGTCATGGTCACAGCTCTCCCTGGAGCTGCTGCTGCCAGCAAGGTGCTGTCCCAGCACTCAGCCAGCTGAATGGGGAGCTGGAAGGTGCTTGGGGCTGTGACACACTTACAGCCTAAATTTATTCACACACAGTTACACTTTTGGATCCTCAAGTCAGCACTGTTTTTTAAGCTTACTCAGCCCTTGGTTTTTTCCTGGTGTTTAGCTACCCCATCAGCTACATTTGCAGAGCTCAATAATATTCCCAGTTGCCTTATTTTTACTAGACTGAACAGTAGAGAGTTTTTCAGTCTCCTCTTATACAAGAGGTTATGCATTTGTTGAATTATTCTAGTAGCTGTTCTGTGTAGCTCTTACAGTATGAGGTAATTTTTTGGTGTGGGTGACTAAAATAAAACGCAGTATTCATCCTCAACAATGTCCTCATTTCACTGGAAATACATGCCTGAATTTCAGGGTTTGGAAGTAAATAACTGTCTTTGTTGACTACAGATTACCCTAAACAAGCCAGTATAGGTCAGACTGAAAATCCAAATATATTTATAGATTATTAGAAGAAGTTGGCATGGAGTAATGTGTAAGTTTATATTCTTTAATTATACAGCTAGAAACTATCAGCAAGAATGATTTTAATAATTTGTAGGAGGTTAGTAAATCTCACCTGTTTCCTTTCCAGCCTTCTCAGAGATGTAGGTATGTTTGCTTTTACTGACACAGTACTGGGTTTTCTGCATTGTGTTAAGCTTCAGTTAGACTGATGAGATCCTCCAGAAACCTGTTTGGAAAGACCTTCCCATAATGATGTGTTTATCCAGTGGGATAAACAAGTTAATTTAATCCTTATTCTATGTAAAAGTCATTTTCTCTGTTAGTCAAATGAATTCAGAAAAGTACATAGGTCTATTTTTATAGTCCATGTAATTAGAAATTTTCACATTGCTCGCTTTATTCAGGCTTATAATAAATATTTTCAGTACCTATATCTCAGACATTTTCTAATAATCTACAAATATCAAAGTAATAGTTCACAGCAATGTGTACGATGCACACCACCATTCTTGTACTACTGCCATAATATGTACACAAAACAGACAGAAACTGTTGAAAAAGCACAGCAAGCTGAATAAACACTTCATCACAAATATGATGCTGAAAGGAGAAAATATAGAACTAAAACATCAGCACAGGTTAACATGTTGTTGATACAGAGAGAAACAAAGAATTCAGATCAAAGCTCAACCATCTTTCAAAGGCAAAAGTAAGCAGAACTGAATATAAAGGAAAGTCAGATGTGTCTTGTAGTGCTTTATCTCTGGGAGCAAGACAGAGATGGGGAAAAATGAAAAGGAAAAACAAAAGAGCTGAAGAGGGTTTGAAAAAGGAAGAAAGATTAAACTAGACAGAAGCAAATGTGGAGGAGTAACAGTGGAATGAAAGAAAATAATGGCATTCTGTCAAAGGAAAATGGAAGTAAGCTTTCCTCAGAATGAAAGAGGTGACTGCTACTCCATACAGATAATTTACATTTACTACTCCAAAGCAGTTTAGAAATTTTATCTGATTAAAATCAGAGAGGTTTTGTTCATTATGGAGGTCTAGGTTCTCTATATTTTTTTATCTGTAGCAGGCTAAGTTCTCCCAGTGCTGTGCAGTCATGTGCTATGCCCCTGGAAAAAAAATGCATGCTTTACAGATCTGTAGTTCTGCTAAACAACAGTGAAAAAGAGAGAGAAAAATGAATGAAAGGAGAGTTGTGTTTATTTTAATATTATTTTATATGGTGCAGTGTTTCTCTTTTTCATTCTGTTTGTACCATTTTTATTAATGAGCTGAAAACTACCCTTTGGGTTATTCCACAACAGCAGTGCTTACACCTGCACAGCTAAGTCCCCAGGAGATTTTTTTTTCTTATGTACTTCCTAGTTATTTATAACATATTTTTATTTTCTGCAGAGATTTCTGAAGATTTGTGTTATGTCAATTCAGTTCTAGAAAATAAAATATAAATAGGTGCAGGAAGTTTTGCAAATACATTTTAAGTAAATGCCCAAGAGGAATTCCTTTTCATAACATATGCTTCTGTCCCCGTCTCCACCATTGAAAGCTGCCAACCTATGCATATATTTGATGTATAGAACAGTTAGAGGAGGATGTCTTTAAAAAGGCGAGACTTGACACTGGGCTTAGGAAATAAAATATACCATAGGGACAATTTATATATTAGACAAGTCTTTAGTAAGACAGGAACTTTGAAGGAGTTTGTTCATTGTGACTACTGCAGGAACATTCTGCTTGTCATCATGGAAAGCAACATGAGGAAAGAATAAGCTTTCTTCAAATACTGTGTCTCCTAAAAAAATAGTGTTAGTGGATGAAGGTGACATCCTCTGATATTTTCCTCATCTTCCTTTTTCCTTCATGAACTTCCTTTTTCAGTGTCATTACTGAAATTGCAGAAGATATTTAGGAGAAAGAAATGTTAGTTACAAGATCTTCCCCTCAGCACAACTACAGAGGCAGGATACCAGTCTGAAAAGGGTGACTCAGAAAGGATGAGTTTGGGAGACAGAATTCCAGACATTCGATTTGATCGAAAGCGTGAAGAAAAATAAAAGTGTTTCACTGATCCATATTTTTTTAATATATACCATCACATCTTCATGGCATTTGGTTTTGTTCTCCCTTATTTCACTTCCCTTCAGCTAGTTGCTCAGAAGTCTGAAATGCATAATTATCTTTGACTACTGAGTCTACAATATCCTACTTAATAGCCAACTGCCTGTAGAGATAGACTGAGATCTGCTGATGCTGCAAATGCTCTACATACTCATTTACTCACAACTGTAATTTCAAGTATATAAACAACTTCCTTATCCTTGTGACTACAGAGGAGATGGTATTGAATTGATTCCTTTATGATATGGTTGACATAATGTCATATCACTGCTCCAGGTTTATACATTCACAGAACACAAGTTTGGCAATGATGGTGATAAATGTCAGGATTCCTCGATAACTTGGATCATATTTTATAGGTATTCTCTAATTATAAGTAAATACCTTTTTGTGGAAGTAGAATTTGAAGAGGGAGAGATTGTGATCTGTCCTCCGTGGTGATCAGTGACAGGGCCCTAGGGAATGGCCTGAAGCCGTGTCACGGGAGGTTTATGTTGGATATCAGGAAAATGTTTTTGAGCCAGAGTGGGGTTGGGCACTGGAACAGGTTCCCCAGGGAAGTGATCACAGCACCAAGACTGACAGAGTGGAAAAAGCATTTGAACAATGCTCTCAGGCCCATGGTGTGATTTTTGGGGCCAAGAGCTGGGCTTGATGCTTGTGGGTGCCATCCAACTCAACATATTCTGTGCTTCTGTGAAGTTAAAAGAAAATCACCATGTAGCAAGTTCTAACAGTTCATCAATCCACTGGAAAAAGAGTTCCTTTTTGTTTCTAGTTTTAGACACCATGTCTGATTTAGATGAATTACTTAACAATTGCTAGGCACAGCTTTAAAACTTGCAACATCTATTAAATATAAAGGTTTAAAAAGTAGCAGGTTATACACCATAAGAAGAAAATATGAGTCTTTAAACACTGTTTGCTACAATAAATCTATCCTGAAGTTGTCATATTTGGTCTTCATGACTTTTGAAAATTGTCTCGGAACAGTATATGCCTGTTACAGGAAATCCTGAGTTCATCATCACATGTGGTAGGTATTCTAAATCTACTGCTAACTTTTCATGTATGATTAATGTGTCTGTTATTTCAAATTTGATGTGCAGTTCACACAATGTACAATTGAGTTATGTTTAATAAAACATAAAAGTGAGCTTCAGCTTTACAGTTCAAACTATGCTTCGCAATTTTTTCACTATTGATTCAGATTCTTCTTGACTTTCAAACTTTCTTTTTTTTTCCTCTTGTAACAAGGTCTTTTACTATCTTACAAGGCAGATTACATCTGTAAGCTAAATTCCTTTGATATCCTTATGGGAATCCTCTTGATTGTTACAATAAATGTTCCTTATAGATTTCCAGTACCTATGACAGCCTAACCAGTGTCCTCCATTATTTAGTTCTATGAATATCATCTTTCATTGAAATATAAGATACAAAATTGAAATTGTTGGCAGCTTCTAACGTGTCCAGAGAAACTTTCTACAACAGTTTTACTTGTAATAAATTCAGCGAACATTCACAAGGATATAGGTGGGAGCTGTTGAATTATAGAACAATCCAAGTTGAAAGGGACCCCTAAGGGTCATTAAGTCTAGGAATGTCAAAGAATAAACAAAAATGAAGGCCAATACCTCAGTAGAACATTTACAGGGTGGATGCTGTAGGCCCTGACTAAATCGTCAGTTCAGACACTCTTGCTCAGCCTCTCCCCACAGGAGTACCTGGCAACTTGGACTGTAGCTCTGCAGGACTTGTAGGATGCAGAAACCAAAAAAAAAGTCCAAAGCCTCTGCGGCTGCACCCTAGTTCAAAGCTCTTCCTCACTGCATGCTCTCTTCTAATGACCAGAGGGGGTCCTGCCATGAAATGCCAGCCTGCATCTCACCCCTGCACTCCTGGCAGCTGTGAGCAGAGCTTCTCCCAGACTCTGCCACACTGTCATTGTCACAGTGTGCTCCCTGTCTGAGAACAGCCCTTGCACTTGCAGTGGACAATGAGAACCAAGACTGCACACTGGAGAGCAGCACAAACCCTGAACCCTCTCCCAAATGCAGAAGACCCCTCTGTGCAATCTCATTTTATTTACTAAAAAGTAGGCCAGGGCCTCTCAGGGATGGGAAAAATTTGTTTAGGGTGTAGGTTTGTGAAAAGAAAGGATGTAAATGTGGGGATAGTGGTGTTTATTTGTTTCCTTTTTCACTGTTGTTTATTTGTTTTGTTTTGTTTTGTTTTGTTTTGTTTTCCTTGTCATGAGTGGTCCCAGAAGGTCCCAAAGGTTAACACATCAGATATTTCTGGCTGGGTCACATTGATAAGCTTTCACTTTGTAGCAGATAATAAATTTCTGAACTATAGTTTAAATTTAAGCAAGAAAAATCCTGAGTGAAAGCTGATTTTAAGCGCTGTCCTTCAACCCTCTGATGATCTAATACTCAATGGTGCCAGAAATATTCATTAGCAGAAAAACAAATTGTTTTTGACAGTCTCTACCTTAGATACTTCTTTTTGATATCCAAAGAAAGAAATACTTACTACAATTACTATTGTTTAAGTGATATTTTTGTTGATTATTGCTAGTGAAGCCATGCTTCTGGTATTTCCTTTTCAGTTCTAATAATCTGAATTATTCGATTAAACCACCACAAGATGAAGTGAAATAGGTCCAAAATAGCTGTATATAGCTCTTTAATTAAAAAAAAAAATACTTCTTTTTGGATTGCTCATAATGTCTTAAATTCACATGCATTTTTCAAGGATATGTATTCCTTGTGCTGCTGGAGTACCTCCATGCATGTCTTGCAAAAGCTTCCAACACCAGCACTGATTATAAACTCTACCAACCAGATGTGCCTTGGAGTAGCTCTTGACTTGTGGCTCCTTCCAGGTAGGGCAATACAGGTGACAGGTTATCTGTTTGCTTTCTCTCTGTTTTTCTTTTCCCGCTTTTTTTTCCCCCTCTTTCTCCTTTCAAGTATTTGTTCTCTTGGCTGGAATTTCTGCTGCTCTGTCACTGTAATTTTTCTATTACAAGTCAGAGATGTTTTCAATTTATTTAATATTTAGCAATCAAATACGTTTACAATGTGTAAGGAAGAAGGACTAATTTATAACCTGAAGGTACTTTTCTGATGTTTTTAGAGAAAAGCCCATGTTGTTTAAAGCACACTTTAGAAATCCTGTACAATTTCCTGGTCCAGAGGAGTTTTGTATCTATTTATAACTTTTTCTATCTGCAGCAACATTCTTTTAAAATTATACCCAGCTAAAACAATACAGATTCCAGATATGTGTTTTCATTTAAATTATTCTTATTTCAGTGCTGTTTCTGTATTGCATTCTTTTAATGCATTGTAATGAAAAAGCTCTTGGAAAAGATATAAAATTATATTATACTGATTCCTTCCTTTACAAATTTTTTTGACTTAGGAACAGGGAAGGCAGAGACCCTTGTGTCTGCTGCTATTAGGAAAGGCAGGAATTTTATTAATGCATTCAGTTCCTGACTGTCAGGGACAGTTGGCTGAACAGGTATGTGCAAATACTGGCATGAAAGTTAAACAACAGTTACAGGAAAAATGTGGCTTTTTTTTTTTTTTTCATTCTTTTGTCTTGAAAGAGCATAAACAATCCTGAATCTCATGGAGGAAATTTTTTGCTATTAATTAAAATGGGAAAATGAGGTATATCTCTCTCAAAACAGGACTAGACCAGAGTGGACCAGAGAAATCATGCCTGAGGTTACCAAGCATTTGATCCAAATCCCATTGAACTCAGCGGGAGACTTTTTGTCAACTTCAGCAAGGTTTTGATGAAGCTAAAAATATTTTTCCCATATCTTCAAAGAAGATGCTACAAAGGTAATTAAAAATAAAGGAAAAAAATTATTTTGGTTCTTTCAAATAAATCCCCACATAGTTATTTCAGGATAAGAAATATATATTTTCATTTTTTTTATACTAAAATTCGGACACAAATGTAGAAGTATTCAAAAATATATGTTAATTGCACTTTATGAAAGCAACAATAACACACACCTATATGTTATTCCAACATTAACTAGCTCTTAGCCTGACTATTCTCGTCTATTTACGGTATTAATGCACAGAACCCAGAATTTGTGCTTCCCTTTATTTTTCACAGCTGGGCATAATTTTTAATATTTAGTTTTTGCTTTATCTAGAATAGCATTAAATAATCAGTTGCCACATTCATTTTAATGCTCATTCAGCATCAGTTTGAGTTAAAGGTGCAATGCAAAGTAAAAAGTGAAATTGGAGAGATCTTTGTACCTTATTCCTGTTAGCTGCAGTAGGAACAGGATTAATTAGAAAAATCAGAAAAATTTGTGCAGAAAAATCACTTTCCACATTGTTCCACCACTTGACATTTTGGAGTACAGCCCCTTCCCCAGGTTGCTCCTTATCCTTTGGCCAGGTCTGTGCAATATGGGGCAATTTAGAGGCTGAGCTCAACCCAAGGAGCAGAACTTTTGACCTGCATCACGACACAAGTGAGGGATGGCTTTGCTGCACTCTATTGGCTTTGGCACTTGTTGATCAGGGACAGCAGCAGCCACCTCTGAGCTGCCTCAGAAACCCTGCCAGGACTGCAGGGCAAGGTTCCTCCTGTGGGCTGGGGGCACAGGGCAGCCAGCTCACAGCTGCCCAGCTCTCGCATCTTTGGCTGGAGACAAGAGCAGGCAGAGAGTGGGGAAGGCTTTACAGGTGGTAGAAAAAGAAACTGGGAATGCTGTTTGTGGTCCTGAGTGTGTGAAGGAGAGACAGTGATGACTGGGGAATAGAAGACCTTCCTTCTCCTCTTCCTCAGGAGAAACAAAAGAAGAGATGAGCCCATGACTCTGCAGTTTCATGTCCAGAGGGGGGCTGACAAAATCTGAGAAGGAAGAAGCTGAACTTCTATTACTGCCCTTAATCTGTCTCAATATTGAATTCGTTGTTAATCACTTAGGATGTCCCTGTAGTCATTGGAGAGGCACGAGCTCAGTTCACCCTTGAATGAATATCTAAACAAATAGAATAAATGTGCCCATTTTCTGCAAGAAAATGAGTGACAGGGAGTAATGCATCCTAAATTTTAAAGCAAGAGTCCTATCCAGTCTTTTGGAACAAAGCTAAGATATTTCCCTTGGAGTACACCAGCGATATAAGATACCCTGGATACTTGCTCTCAGCCTTAAAAGAAATACAAAGAAGCAGTGCTAGCTTTCATATTTAAAGCTGACACAGTGTGGAGGTGGTGTGTTACGGAACACCTATCAAATTGTGGTGTGACAGACATCCTTCCCCTGGGAAACCTGGGTAGAAACACATTTATTTTCACACAGGCTATGAGCTGCTCTGCAATAATCTCAGCTGAGGTGTTTGTGCAGAAGACCAGAAGCAGAAAAATTGCTGAGTAAAGGATTTTACAGTAAACCCCCTCAAATAATAGCATCCTATTTATTGATTTTTGCCATCTCCAGAGATGGAAGGCACCTGCAGTGCAGTTTTAGTACTGAAGTTACGCATGTGAGTAAATGGCTTCCATCCACAATCCACTGTATTTTTTTTCATTAGATTCTCAACAATTAGCCAATTGTTATTGTGAAAAAAATAGCAAATTTTTAATGTGAACTGAAAATTAAGCTTATTGAAGTCATATGTCACTTTTGAATTCAAGAAGCCTGAATGTTTGTAGGATCAGCAAAAATAATTAACCTTAAAATGAACTAGAAAAGAGCTTAGAAAACAAGAAAGAGTCTAGCATATTAAAGCAATAATAAAGAGATATATTTTTGTTTTTTTTCCTTTTGAACTCTGTCAGCTGTTAACACAACTTATTTAAATAAGACAGAGAATGCACATTTTTATAGGCAGTAGATAATGTTGCCCTGCTTCTAATGTCACAGCCTAAGTGAACAGATTTCAAAAACAAATTCAAAAAACTGAAGATAAACATACTAGCAAAGGGAATAAGATACCATACAGGAAAAGAAATAGAACCTTGGACAGTGCTGTTTGTGGGTCACATTCTACCGGAAATAAACAAGAATTGATGAGTTTTGTTCATGAGGACAGTGATTTCCAGCCTTATCAATAAAGTTTGCCTGGAGTCTAAATGAAAATATATTTATATATTATAAGCAGATTTTTTTTTCAGTATTTAAGGTCAGTTTCTCAAATGAAACATTTAATGTGGGCAATTTACAGAAGTAAATCTACATTTCCATGAAGTAATCGTTATTTCTTCCTCTCAGAAAAGGACTGTTAAAATGAATTTTCAACTTAAAAACATGGGTACAAAATGTTGTTAACCCTACAACAGGCAAGGCTGGAATGGCAGTAACCAATTTGCATTACAAAATAGAACAAGACAGAAAGGTTAGTACACCTGCTATATTGAAGGGGGGGAGAATAAACCTAGTTCACCATCTTCTCTTATCCTTATATGAAGATATATGAACAAGAGCAAAGAAAAAGCCCAATTTTTCTAGTAGTAACTGGAATTACTAAAGTTCCAGATCTCCTAAGGCAGATATACAGAGAAGTACAAAGCATACAGAATACTTGCATCCATGCAAACTTCAAAACTGTTGTGCCTTTGAGTCACATTCCCTCAAATATTTGTCTAGCCATTTTACTTTAAATTGTGTAATGATTTTGCTAGAGGAAATTGCTTGAATGCCATTTATCATCAAGCACTTGCAAGATGTAAAAGCTTCAACAAGGAGAAGGGAGGGAGGGTCCTGCATTTGAGTCGCAACAAGTCCATGCAGAGCTCCAGGCCTGAGGCAGAGCAGCTGGAAGACACCCTTTGGTAAAGGAGCTGGGAATGCTGGTCAACAGCAGCTGGACATGATCCAGGTGTGCCCAGGGGGCCAGGGAGGCCAATGGCACCTGGCCTGGACCAGCAATAGTGTGGCAGCAGGACCAGGGCAGGGATTGTCCCCTGTACTTGGCACTGGTGAGGCCACAGCTCAAATCCTGTGTCCAGTTTTGGGCCCCTTACTGTAGGAAAGGCATTGAGGGGCTGGAGAGGGTCCAGAGAAGGGCAGCAGAGCTGGGGAAGGGTCTGGAGAATCAGTCCCGTGAGAAATGGCTGAGGCAGCTGTGAGTGTTTAGCCTGGAGAAAAGGAGGCTCAGGGGAGATGTTGTCCCTCTCTCTACAGCTGCCTGAAAGGAGATTGCAGCAAGGTGGGGGTTCATTACTTTTATCAGGTAACAAATAATAGGATGAAGAAATGGCCTCAAGGTACACCTAGGGAGAATTAGATCAGATATTAGAAAAAATTTCTTCACCTAAAAAGCTGTAAAACATTGAAACAGGCTGTCCAGGGAAGTGCTGGATTCACCATCCCTGGAGGTGTTTAAAAGACACGCAGATGTGACACTACATGATTTAGTGCTGGACTTGGTAATGCTTGGTTACTGCAATTAACCATGTGGATGTAATTCTTTCTTAGAGGTCTTTTTCAAGCTAAACAATTCGATGATGCCAAGATTCCATGTATTTTCTTGCAAAAAACCCATTTACTTTTAGTGACTAACAGTGCATGGCAATAGTTCTAATGTTACTGGCAGTAACTCAGTAGAAAATGCTACACCTTAACAGGTGGAAATAAAGTCTAAAAAATTTAGTCTCTTCTTTCTTATATGTCAGTTTGACAAAGTATTATTTGGCATTACAAAAACTATCTCACTTCTTTTAACAATTGGTTTGGATGATGCATTTTCTTCTAAATATTCTACTTCATTTGATGAAGTTTGTGACAGTGTAACTAAGAAATAGTTTGATGGTAAGATTACTTAGCCATGAAACTGGTGCATCTGACACTAGCAAACCTAATCACGGTTGCTAGTGGCTATGACTTGGTGTTCATCCCAGTGCTTTCCCAGCTGATTGTCCCTTTCCCACTTTATACAAATTCCTTGCTTTGTTGCAGCTGTTTAACACTGTATTTTGGTTAGTGTACACTTGGATTACACAGGGGTTCAAGAAATAACAGCAGTTTTATCTTCAATGGGGATCCTGAGTTTCAAAAAGCTGATATGTTTTTTCTATTTCCACTGGAGTTCTGCCAGTTAAGCAGTTTCTAAATAAAGTAAGAGCAATATATATGAAATATTGTGAAAAATGTCAATCCTATTTCAGTATGGAAAACAGATTTAAATTTGTGTTCTCTGGCAAGTATATTATTATGTCCATTATACTATTTCCCCTGTTGTATGTGTTCTAGAATGTGACCAGTAAATTTCTGGTTTTGATAAAAAAAGGAGTGTTTCTAGGCATTAGCAGTGTGGAATTTTAACATTTGGGAAGAAAGATAATGGCATGCAATGCCTTTCCTCTCTAACACGTCTTGAAAACTTGTGTACAAGTTCACAGTGAGAATGGCCAAATGTTATTACATGGTGATGGCTGCTTAGTGATCCTCTTGAAATTATTTTAGTGGGTTCAGCCCAGGCACAACATTTACATCTCAATTAGCTAGTACTGGCAGAAATAAGATAGAATGACCTTTCTTTAAAAGGCAAAAAGGTCATTATGAATATCCAGTGCTGTTTCAGAATTTAATGAGGACTGTTTTCACACTGTCCCGATGGGTGAGGAAAGATGACAGTTTGACTACTCCTGTCACAATGCTGTTAGATACTCAGGTTTTTTTGTTGCCTCCCTTTTCCCCTATGCTTTAAGAAGCCTCTCAGCATGAATGACACAGGACAGACTCGAAGTCTAAGAACTGCAAACAAATGAGTAATATATCTGAGAGTGTTTGAAAAGGCTCTCCCTTGAAAGCTGCTCTTTAAGGGGAAATACAGCTCCTTAGACTCTAAATACATCTCTCAGACTCTAAGCAGCCATTCAGCCACTTGAGGCAGCCTTGACCTGGGAGATACTAGGAGGAATAATCCTAAGAGGAAAAGCTACATAAGAAGGAAACTTTCAGATCTAACCCTGGCCCAAACATTAACTCTAACCTTAACTCAGACCACCTTTGCAGGGCTTGGGGGGAGTCACATTTGGCAGGGCTGGGCTAATGTCAAGGAAAAAGAAGTCAAAACCAGGGTCTGCAAACAGTGGAAGTTCTTGTGGGCCAGGCAGATGCAGCTGGGATGCCTGAGGTCAGATGAGTGTTTGTCTCTGCTAAACAGTGTGGGTAAGGGTTATATTTGTGGTTTGTGTAACTTTGAATTTCACATCAGCAGGGCTTTTGCTCCACCTGTATTTGGCACACAGAACACCCCCTGCCCTCAGCCACTCCTGCCCTGAGATTCACAGACACCTGCTGACTTCACATAAACATTTTCTTTGCCTGCCTGGGAAATTTTCTTAGTGTGTGGTGCTTCTGCTTGTAAGGAGGAAGGAAGAAGAGGATCACTACCCATTTCCATCCCTTCCACCTTCCTGGTAGGAAACTGCGCCAAGCACCGCTACCAAACCCTGGAGAACAGGCTGCTCTTTGTGCCATTGATAGAGGAGTCGTGCAATGGGAGATGGAAAACACAGAGAAGACAGCTGCTGATAAAACTGTTCATGTTCAGCTTTGACATCAGTGGACTCTGTAAACTTTGCAGACATGATGTTACCTTTAGTTCATCCTAATAAACTTCATTAGTAATGCGTAGTTTATTTCAGAACTCAAAAGATGATCTTAAACATGACAAGAAACTTAATATGTTCAGCTTAAAGCCTGTTCAACAGGACCACTCCAGGGTTTTCATTCATTGCCCATGAACATCAAATTTTCCTATCCCTGGGACACTCAGCAATGTCTCGCTTCAGTCAGAGGTGTTGCTAAAATTAATCTGAAAGGACTTTAAATAATGTCTCAGAAGATATTTGCTCAGCTCAAATATCTTGTTTTTTAAAAATATGTAATGTAGTTGGTAGTTCACACTTGTTTCTGAAGCAATACCTAAATAAGATGCTTGTGTGACAATGTAAAATGTGTTTTACATACAATTACTGTCATACTTCCTTTCTACAAAAAGGCATCTCTTTAAAAGGTAGGATTCACTGGCACTTCTGGGTTTTTTTTTTTGTTTTTTTTGGGGGGGGGGGCGGTTTTGGCTTTTTTTTTTTTTTCTTTTGTTTGAACACAAATGTATGTTTGAGATTAACAGTCTTCTAAAGAAAACAAAATCTACATTTCTTTGCCCTGGCAGCCAGGAAAGCCAGCCATTTCCTGGGGGAGATCAGGTACAGCATTGCCAGCCGGGCAAGGGAGGGGATTGTCCCGCTCTGCTGCGCACTGGGGTGGCCTCATATCGAATATCATGGGCAGTTTTGGGCAGGACAGTATAAGAAAAATATTCACCTGTTCCAGAGCATCTAAAGGAGGGTGGCAAAGATGGTGAAGGGCCTTGAGGTGAAGCTGTGTGAAGAGGGGCTGAAGGCACTTGGCCTGTTCAGCCTGGAGGAGACTGAGGGGAGACCTCAGTGCAGTTACAGCTTCCTCCTGAGGGGAAGAGGAGGGGCAGGCACTGATCTGGGCTCAGTGACAGGACCCAAAGGAATGGCCTGAAGCTGAGTCAGGGAGGTTTAAGCTGAATGTCAGCAAAAGGTTCTTCACCTAGAGGGTGGTTGGGCACTGGAACTCCAGGGAAATGGTCAGAGCACCAATCTTGGCAGAATTCAAGAAGTGTTTGGACAACTTTCTCAGGCACATGGTGTGGCTCTTGAGGATGGTCCTGGGCAGGGCCAGGAGCTGGACTCAGAGAGCCTGATGGACCCCTTCAAACTCAGCATATTCTGTAATTCTGTGAAGTAAACTGAAAATAAAAACATTTTGCCTGATGTGTCATTTGATGCATGACAGGATGAACACAGAAACGAAAGTTTGGCTGTAGATCACCTGCTATTCAGCAGGTCAGCTGTGTGACTTTCTCTCCAGGGAGTTCATGCTTTCTCTCACCATCTTTTAGGCTTTCTGCATTTTGTGTAAATGTTCTTTCTCTGCTCCTTTGATTCTTCTCACTTTCCTTACTGCTTTCTTACTTTTCACACTTCTTCTTTCTTCCTCTCTATTACCCTTCTGCATTTTCACTTGCCCTTGACACATTTCTGTTTAGTGGGGTTTATTTGTTTATTTTTGTGACCTTAAAGCATTCCATACCCTGCAGATATGCATTCCGAATTATCTGAGGGATCATGCTACCAGTAGCAATACAATGTTTTGTTGTAAAAGGATTGATTTGTTTTTCATCCATGTGTTGTGCTATAACAGGTGATTTCTCTGTGAAAATGGCTCTCAAATCCTCTCAATTCCTGATTTTCATTTCCACTCATTTTTAGAGATGAAAGAAGAAAAAGCATTGGAATAAATGATCTTTAAAATAGGCTTTCATTTTTTTTTGCTCTCATAGTGTTATTGTTTTCTCTCATAATTTTCTCACTTTCTCCTTCCACTGTTCTCCTTTGAATTTTAAAACCCCAATGCCTACAATATGTAGTAATAATGCTACTGTTATAGATGAGCAAGTTTAGTGCATATATTTAATCCAAATAATCTTTTATAATGGTCAAATTAAAATTTCATAGCATCCAAAGGAAATTTTTTTTCAAAATAAAAAATAATTATCGGTAAATAATTTTTTTCAGAAGACTGCTGTATTGCTATTTATCACATGCAAGCTACCTCATTTTAAACATTTTTCTAAAATTAAAATTTAAAATTTTAAATTTTTCTATTAAGATCACTACATGCTCATTACTTTCCCCTTCTATTTTAAATCTCAGTGATTAAAACAGCACACCCTTCTAAAGGTAAGGTCCACCTCATCTCAGATTCAACAGAATGATTTCTTTCCTGTTTTCTCACCTTGTTTTGGAGCCGTATGCCTTAATTCTTTGTAAACAGTACTGCTTTTTGTCCAGTAATCACTTGAGCAGCTAACATTCACTCAGCAGATGGTTAATTTTTCCTTTGAGACACTAGTGCCTGACCAGTTAATTTCCACTTTGTTGTGCATTTCCTTATTTATGAGAACCATGCTGAAGTTCTCTTCTTGGTAATTCTATTTTTACAGCTGCAATAATTTATGATCGAAATTTTCCTGCAGATGCTGTAAATCTCATACACTTAATACAAATAATCCTTTGATTTATTTTAGCCTCAAATCTTGCATTCACCATTGTGTTCTTTATGATTTTAATGAAAATGTGGAAAATGAAACTCTATGGTGGGCTTAGGGAATTTATCCCCCAGTTGTGGAGGCAGATGAACCTTACACTTCTCAGGTGCAGTCCTCAGATTTCTACCAATATAAATGGAAGTTTGAGATATGTGAGAGCTCAGTAACATCCCTGGAGGAAGGTAGGATATTTCTGCAGTGCACAGTGCAAACTGCAAGCAGCAGAGAATTTAAAAATCCTATGTTTTAGAAATAGATTAGGGGATAAAGAATAGATGAAAAACCCTCCAAGGAATCATCAAAGACATTTTTCTATTATCTTATGTTTGTGGCTAGATCATCTTCCATATTATTCCACCTGTCACCCACTTCCTTTGTAGTGTTCATTTGATGTGGAGTGGTTTTGGATTAGGGAAGAGGAGGATGAGATCAGCAAAATCAACTAGGATATAAGAAAAAGGACAGAGAATTTCCTTAATGCAGGAGTTGCTTAGACAGTTTTGAAAAAGAAAGAGCCTTCCAGAAGGTGAAGGTCCAACAACGGCGTTGCAGGCTGTCAGCAGAGCTCCCAGCCTCTGTCCCTTGGTGCCCAGTGACGTGCTGAGGGTCTGAGCTCTGTTGGGACACATCAGTGTGTGCCTCTGCTGTGCCCAGACCACGTCCCACGCACAGGACATGGCCATAAAGTCACAGTCACGTCCTGCTAAGCGTGCTCAGGAGGGACAGTTAATCTCACTGCTTTAACTGCTGAAGAGACACTAATGGGAAATTGATAAGAAGCTTAGTGTTATTAAACACCCGTGAGAAACCATTTAAGGCAGAAGACATTTCTGCACCACTGAAGCCACAACTCTGCATTCACACTTCACGATGCTTTTAGTGGAAAATCCAAGGCAATTAATGGTTATATTTCAATAACTGTTCTGTACTTTATATTGCCTCATAGCAGTCCCAGGGAAGTACATATAACAAACAGATAATCATGAAATAGTTATGAAAGCTGATGGTCAAGTAGATGGACAAGTTCCACGGTCTGCTTGACAACTGTATTTTGTACATTCAAATTTATCTTTTTCTTCAGAAACTTCAGTGATAGTATTGATAGCTAAACCAAGAGAATGGAAATGGTATTTTTGCTGTTCCAACACCAACTAAGTGACTAGTTAATTATGCAGTCTTTGTAAAATCACTTCAGGTGGCAGGGCCGGCTTCAGAGAAAGCTGTAAAGGATTGAAGGCAGACAGGCAGGTGTTGAGGGTCTTCACTTACATTCTCAATGACAGTGGTGTGAACCAGGTCATTCCCAGGAGCCACAAGGTTGTGGGATGAATACAGAGTCATGCCTGTGCTATGACCACTGGAGAGGCAGAGATAATACTGTGAACACAGTGAAATGCTGCAACTTCCCAGAGAACTCTGGATCAAAGCTAGCTTGAAGCATAGGCAGAACTCAGGCATACACTGAATGAAGTTTAGCTTCCAATTTTTTGTAAGTTAATCCTTCAACAGATCTGATCTTGCTTCCTGGTAAACCCTTAATGACAATGTATCATGAACCATTAACTTTAAGGAAGATAAATGCTGTTATATAATTTGCAAAATTTGAAATTTTGAGGGCATGAAGCTATTTAAGTATTTCAAATTTTATTCAGCTTCTCTAAATGTAGACTTTTTCTTCAGAGTTTATCCCCATCCTCTTTTGATACTGCAACAGTGCCCAGCAGGCAATGCCAGCTGGAGGTTACTTGGTAGAAAGGAGAGAGAAGTGCTGAATTTCCTCTATGGCATTTTCCAGACTTTGAGGACTTCTGTAGTTCAGAGCCACTGATTTATAAGCATTTATCATTGCCAAGTCCATCTTTGTATATTCCATTGCCAGAAAGGAAAGAGTAGGTTGAAAATTAGGATATTTTTGCGTTTCTGTGTTTTGATCAGTGAAATACAGAACAGCCAAAGCATAGGATGATTTTAAATTGATAGAAATTAGAAAGTAAATGTTCAGTGAATAAACACTAATAATTATTTTTAATAATACATATGAATTAATAGATTAGGAGTGTTAATGTGAGTTGTAATTTACCAAACAAAATACAGATTTAACACATCTGTGTGGTGAAAAGCTGAAATTTAATATAAACATGTTGTTGTTTACTAGGAGAAATCCCCATGAAAGAAAGAAGGTTATTGTCATGCTATGACCAGTGCGTTTGGTCATGTTTTCTGAAAATGTCATTGTGTTAAAGGTGGTGGCTGGGGAGCTCTCGTTTCCCTTGCTCAGAGGGTGCCCTTTGGTAGAAAATTGATGCTGAGTTTGGGTATACAAACACAGAGTACATTGAGCCAGGAAGAGCAATAGGTCTGTAGGAGAAGCAGGAAAGCAAAAACCACCATGACAGGCTGACAGTTAAATACCTGTTCTACAGAATATTTAGTTTCGATGAATTATTTTCCAGTTTTCTGAAGACATCTCTGCAGTAACTCTTTTGGAGATTGGGTTCCAGCTCAGTACTCAGACTATGCAGAACTACAACAGAAGCTTCCTGAGGGAGAAACTTTGGATTTGGCTCAGCCTTCATTAACCTATAAAATGGAAATGAAGTAGAAAACATAAAACTTTTGATGTACATTGTAATTGAAACAATGAAAAAAATCCTTAAATGATAGTTGTTTTAGAAACCATAAATCTTCTGAACTATTCAATTGCTGATCAAAAGTGAGAGTTATTTTTTTAAAGGATGTTTATAGCTACAAAAGGGGCTGTTCTCTGCTGTAATAGAGGATCTGATATGAACTCCAGTGAATGTATCAAAGCACATTGTTTTTACTCTACAAAAATAGAAGTAATGAGCAAAACAGTTTTACCAAGTAAGACCTTTTTCCTCATAATTTTTGATTCTCAAGAGAACTATTGATTTCCCATAACCTTGGCTCCATGCCTTCTGAAACACACACAAAAAGAAATCACCATAAAAATTTGCAATATTTGCTGCAGGCTGCAGCGATAACTTTCTATCATGTCTCCTTCCCCTCTGATATTGCCCAGTAGTACAGAAAATTCTGCAGTGGAATACAAAAGCCGGCTTGTAGGCAACTTTTCTTTTATAATGTTTTGAACTGCTGTTTTGAGGGGAAAAGGGCACGTTGTGAGTTGTATAAAGTATTGTCATTACATGTTTTATGGATTTTTTTGCTGTCATGCTGTGTATGGTATGGCACCAAGAGCCCAAGTGCACATGAATCCAGACAAGATAGCAAACCTTCAGTGCCAGGAGAGAGCTAAGGCTGAGCTGTCACTCATATCTCTGCTTTCCTCATATTTATGACTTATGAGATAATTTCTTTTGCAAACAGAGAAAAGCATGAAGTATTAATAATATCTTTCACCATTGGAATTTGAAGGAAAGAAAATTATTCTGGTCTTCATGGAGTTGTGCACATCTAATTAGTGAGATTTAAATAGGAAGATGTGTCTAATTCAGTTCCTACATGTTCTGTCTTGTGGCTTCTGCACACCTGTATATACCCTAATGTAGGTAACTCTGGAATTGGAGAAATCCTAAATGCAATTAATTATTTTCTCAAAGCAAAACCAAAGTTTTTGATCTTTTCCTTGGTCTAAATCTGTTTGTGCTCTAAATCTGTATGTGCTGGCATAGTCTTCTTCAACAGTGCGTGTGCTGAAGGTATTCACTGGCTTTGGCTGCTACAACATGGCATCAATTTGGTTCATGAAAGGATTGCATTGCATCCTTAAACTTTGGTCCATCATATATCTTAGATTTTGAAAAATTTGGGCAGTTTCATGTAAAGTTAACAAATACAGTATCAACAAGAAATATCAGAAAAGAGAAGGCTTTAGTTTCTGATTAAAATTCTATGCAGTTGATACACTGAGGTGAGGAAGAATAAACCTGTTATTTGGAAGGGTTTGTCTCTATATTTTATGTCAGAAAGTTAAAAAAAATATGAGCAAGAGGAAGGATGGGGACAAAATTTCAGTGATTAGGGAAAAGTAAAAGATATGTAAAAGAAGAAAAATTATAGAATGATAGATATTAGAGAGTGGTAACAAAACTTTGCCTTTTACATCTGAACTTTCATTGGTTATTGTGTTCCTTTCCAGTTCTTAACTTAAACTTATGAATTTTAGAGGGCAATGTGGGATTTCCTTCAGTGCACTTGTCTAGGAGATGCTTGGTAAAGTAAAATGTCCATCTTACTTTGAATCTATTCCATTAATTCTGCACAGCAAAGAAAAAATAAGCATGAATCACAATCATACTAACATTTGTTCTTCAGTGGCATTTTTTGTTTTTTCCATTGCTTCTCAAAGTAAAAACTTTAGTGTATTAGAGGTGTTGTGCTTACAAAGAAACTTGAAAATTTATCTCTGAGGGCAAACAGTGTTTGCACAGAAAAGAACAGAAAAATGGAAAGAGAATGGATTATCTTTCTAAATCAGGAAATCAATCCTCTGTTAAAAACAAACAAACAACCCCCAAACAAACAAACAAAACTTCTAAATGCACCAGCCAGCCCCCCAAACAAACACCATGCCACAAATTACCCAACACTTGTTAAAGAACCTTTTGGCAGAATTTTGGATTTTTGATCTCTGCTCCCTGTCAGCCTTTGTGAGTTTACAAGACTTGGCATCCTAACTTGTTATTTTTCTTCTTTACTCTTCTGAATAGTCCAAGTCTATGTCAAGTCTTTCTTTTTCTTCTTTTATCTGACATATACATCCTTCCACCTGTCAAAACTTGAATGCCTAGATATTCTGGTGTGATAAAGGCCAGAGGAAAAAAAACATTTTAAGAGAATCATGCCATAAGCTTAAACATAAGGTCTACAATAAACATTTTTTCTCTAACTTCTGATTCATATTTCTTGTGGCATTTTCATCATCAGGATTTCAGAAATTCTAGCAGGAATGCAGTAGGTTTAGGATTAAAATGCTGTGTGCTTGAGGATGTGCATATGGATTTTATCAATAGTTTTGTTGTCTCAGTTTCACAGGGCTTTCTCAAGAACTACAATAATGCAGATGCCAAAATTAACTTTGCTGAAATTGAATTTTTCCTCCTCTATCTATGGAAATGCAATTAAATGGGATGATACAAAGAAAATCCTGTTCTTTAAAACTGCTTTCCTTCCAGTTTGCAGTTTTTCCTTCATTCCACAAAGTCCTTTTCTGATCAGTGTGGGGTCACATGAAGACAATAAAAAGAACAACTCTGGAATGCGCCTTTAGCATCATAGAAACTTAAGCTCTGCAGACCATAATGGGTGCCTGAAGTAGGTGGTGCATTTCCAAATGAAAGCATAAAGCAGAATGGGAATGATAAACAAATTGGAAAAATCCGTAACAGTTATGCCTACCCGGGACTGCAGATAAACAAACTGCCTTGCTTGTATTCTACAGCAATAGATTTAACCAAAAAGAAGTGGTAGGGTTTTTTGGTGTGTGTGTGTGTGTTTCTCTAAATAAAACATTTCCTAACAACACAAGTGACTAACCCAGAATGGAAAGTCTGTTGAATCTTGATGTTGGTTCAGTTTTTGGAAGCACAAACTAAAGGCAGGAGAATTCTCACGGAATTGAAGTGCACCTTACAGCAGATGACTCTAATGTTGAACATATGAATACATGTGGATTTATGCATGTGAATATTTAAGGTAAAGAATGTTTAGAAAAAAAAAAAAAGAAAATATAAATGTGTGATATCAGTCTGTAGTTTGTCATTGAATCTACCATGACGTAGTAAAAATCTAAGAATGTCTGAACATGTTTTGACCCAAGTCATTACTATGTTTTCATAATTCATTAAATAATGCATTCAAAGGATTACTGTACCCTTAAGCATGTTTAAGCGCAGTTTAATTATTAGAAAGTCTGGATTAAAATTTCAAGTGTTTAAAATTATATTGCTTTGCATCAGAATCTAGGGAAATGGGAGGACATATTGCTCATAGCACATGAAGCAAACAGTGGTCATAAATAGCAGTAATTTTGTCTTGTATTAAAACCTAAACTATTTTGTGGAAAAGGTTAGCAAAAAATCTAGAAAGGAAGGACTGACTGGCCCTGAAGGGTTGGTGCACTGTGGAAAAATGAACTTTAGAGCTAGAGCTCTAGTGAGGTAAATGTTCTGAAAAGAGTCACAGATAGTGTAAGGGTAGAGAGGGGGATATATAAAAAGAAATAATGGAAAGTCAAAGGTATAAATTAAATCAGCTTTGGAAAAGTACACCTTCATAATACCTGTGAAATAAATTGATTTGGAGAAAGAAAAAGACTTCACAAGTTTGTAGAAAGTTTGGGTCAAATTTTGTTTATTCTGGCATCAACTTTTTAAACTTCTGTTCATATACAGTACACCTAGACTCCTGAGGGCTTCCTCTTTCCCCAGAAATTTCCTTTGTGGTCGGAATGCTTAGTCACAAAAAGACTGTGAGGATTTTTTTTTTTTTTTGGCATATTTTGACTATGCCCTTTTTAAATTTTTAATGTGTATTTGTCATTTTAGTCCTAGAAGTACTGGATCAGTACAGACTGATAGATGGTTCACTTTCCCTGTGTAAGTAATCTTCTAAATAATCCCTATTCTTAGACCTTCTAGAGATAATGACTTCACTTAGCTCTCCACAGAACATGCAGAATTGTAAGCTGTAAAATAAAGACATATTCAGCACACCAAGCTCTGGAAGTCAAACAGATTAATAACACAATTTCCTTTAAAACAGAAACAAGTAACAAAAAGTGAAAAAGTGAAAGTTCACAAAATTATTGAGGATGGTACTAAACTACAGTTGAAATAGCCAATTTTTTATTAGATATGCATCTATAATTTCAATGACTGTGTGGGCTTGCCTGATTAAAGCAACTCATGATACAGACTATAAGGCATACCTCTGTATGGTGTTTTTTTAAATGATAATAAAATATAAAATAAATACGTATAGAGATTTAATTAATGAACAACTGCTCTGGTAAAATTAATTAATGATTTTTTTTAAGGCAAGGAAGTAACTTAAAATCTATCATTAATACCAGTAAGTGGACAGCCCAAACAATTTTTGAAGTTTGAACGTTTTAAATATCACAAATTATATCTTCTACTAAAAAAAGTGTCCTTTGTGAAATGTTACCCACTGTTTTCTCTTCACTGATTAGTGGCTTAGATACTGATTTTTTCATTTTGTCACACATAGGTTTCTAATTTTTTTGAAACCCAATCAGGACAGACTATCCAATTTTTTGGCTTTGTTACATTCTGACATTTTTAATTGAAAATGTGATGGCACTGCTTAGCCATTTAATATAATGTATTTTTTTATATGCTTGTTTGCTTTTGATGAAAGCCTAATATTGATGGGAACTATCACATGCAACTCACAGTTGTATGTGCAAAACTGCCTGTAAAGTAAAAAAACCCAAAGATTTAGAGCTAGAAAAATGAAATAATTTTACACCAGGAAATAACAAATGAAATATCCTTGATGACACAACTCCCTAGGTGCCTTCTTCACATGCTACAGGCTGTTTGTGATTCTTTTTTAAAAAACAGGGATCTTGAAAGGATGTTTACATAATTACATTTTGAATTATGACTTTATTAGTTTAAATAAATGATGATGTTTCCATATGTCCACGGTGTGTTAACTTACAGAATGTTAGAGTATTGATCTATGCTGGAGCTTTGCACTGCCTAGACCAAGGCAGCAGCAGAAAATGAGTGTGACTACCATGCTGCTATTCTGAAAAAAAGAGAAAAAATTACCCAGAGGAACCAGGGAGCCACTCATGTGCTCAGCAGAGTAGAGGATGAGACCTTAATAATTTCAGTCATGATGGTAAAAGCCTTGGCTGGTGACTGCAAAATTAGATTTAATGAGTTATTATTTTTCTTGTAGAATGAAAATTAACTGTGCAAATAATCTCATAGTCTCAGATTACTGAGTCAAAGTTCATGACAGAGACTACATTCAACATTGTTTTCTGTGTACCTCAGACAATTTTTCTCTCACTCTATTCTGTGATGCAATCCAACATTTAATCCACCACAAACTGAGAAAGGATGATTTATTTAAAGAAGCAAGTAGGAAGTACAAGAAACTAGATATAAGATTGCAAACAGCATCAACCTCTTACCCACAGATGGGCTGTAAATAGTGCAAATGACTTGCAGTAAAATTGAAAATGGTCAGTGTAAAATCTGTAAATCAGAGAAAAATATTATGACCCCATTTGGTTAAGTCATTTGCTGGCTTGTAATACCAAGACCTGGATGAATGGAAGAGACTCTGGCTGTGAACTGGAGAGAATCATCCCTTTCAGACCTGCAGGGCATTCTACAGACTTCAGACTCACCACAGAAGGGCATGGGCTTCATTCATCTCTCTGCAAACCACAAGCCATGCCAGGGATATGGTAAGCTAAAGCATTAGTTTTTCACAGTTCAATGGAAATATGAAATTTGATGCTAACGAAGTTCTTTCTGCTAATTTTAGTTCTCACTACTGAGCAAAGTTTAATACAGGACCTCACTGCTGTCTTCCTAAGCTCAGTAAGAAACATCCTTGGTACAGCCCATGTATCATGAGCCAAAACTTCCTGGCTCACTGTCTTCAGATTTTCCAACAGATCCTACACATTGATACTAAGAGATTAGAGAAGATCAGACCCAAGGTGGACCTATTTTGTAGACACCTGTGAACCTGTAGTGTTCCAGTATTCCAGAAACTGGTTAAGTTTGTGCATAAGTGAGTTCAGAACATCTTACATTCTGCACTGATATTTGCCAGTCTCAACTGCATAATTCGAGGAAGGAACACGAATGGCTAACCCTGTCTTTCTACTGAATGTGATGGCATGCAAATATCAGTTCTCATTCTCTCTGTCATGTTTGA
This sequence comes from Motacilla alba alba, assembly GCF_015832195.1. Lineage (NCBI taxonomy): Eukaryota > Metazoa > Chordata > Aves > Passeriformes > Motacillidae > Motacilla > Motacilla alba. The sequence continues at coordinate 111,979,398 of NC_052016.1, forward strand.
TGTCTGTGGGTGGACTGGCCAGGGTTTGAGAGCAGCGAGCACACATCCATCCTGCTGCTGGCTGGTGACTCATTCAGCAGACCACAGTGATCTGTCCTACCAAGTCATGAGTGCTTAGATGAGTAAGATAGTGTAGCAATCACAGGCTGTGACAGCAGATCATCTCAGTGGTGGCCAAGAGCACATCAAAACTGACAGAGAATACTGAATTCAGATCAAAGTCTAGCCATGCCTGTGTAGCACTCATGGACAAATCTGAAGATACCTAAAGGAGTCCTCAAAGTTCCAGTAAAAACACTCCAGCCAAGAGTTTTATATTTTCTATCACTGTGGTGCAGGACTGTAGAACATTTTTTTTTTTCCTCATAGCTTAGAATTACCACAAAATTCAGCAGTCTTTGGTCCAGACTAAGGTACTACTCTTTGAATTTGTCTTTTCTACTCTAAATACATTGCAAAATGCAAATTAAAGATTAATAATACTTCTCCCCAACACAAAACATCCTGACCATCCAAGCTGTCGTTCTGCACATGGGGCTGTCCCAAGAGAATTAACAAGTTATGCAGTGTAGAGCTCTCCACCACAAGGACAAAGATGCAGCCTCACTCTGTGGTTCTCAGGTGAGTTGGCTGGGCAGGCCTTTCTCTGTCACCATTTGACACAGAAGTGTTATTGCTATCATAAACAGAGTGCTTAGGAGTGTCTATACATGGAGCAAGAGCTCTTTTGGGATGGATGTTTTTTCTGTACTGGTTTACACCATGGCCACACTCATGAGACATTCCTAACTGTCTGAAAGCCTGAAAGAGTTGTTTCAGCACAGGGAAGTGGTGAATAATGACAAGAAGCATCGAGTCTGTTGACCAAAAGCAAATTTGAGTTACAGGTTACAATTACAGATGGCTGACATGCAGAATAAGCCTTGCTAGCTATTACTTGATAAGTAAACCAAACATTCATGGTTATAAATCATATTAGACTGACATATAAGTCACAACATATTAGTTGTGTCATACAGGTGACTGAAAGAAGCTAAATGCTAGTATAATGGGACCTGGTAAGACTCACTTCCAAAATATGTTTTATTATATTTTGAAATAGCTTGTGTTAAGCTAAACAATGAGGGATTTAATTACTTCAAAGCCTGTTGATTCATTATGAGACAACAGTTTTTAGTACAATATTTGGCAGTTGACTCATCTCAGGATTCAGCTGGTGCCTTACATAACATAATGTGGTGATTGAGACACAGCATAAATCATGCAGCTGAATATCTGAGAAAAATACATCCAGAGTTGTAAATAACAGCATGTTGCATAGAGAAAAATCAATATCAAACCAAGTATCAGTTTCCTATTCACACATAAAAAACCACTGCAATAAACAATTACTCTTTCTGTTGTTGCTCACAAATTTCCTTGCCATTTTTTATATCAGGATTTCTTACTGACCTTGCCATCTCTCATAAATAAAACCGCTCTGTTGGTAGGTAGTTTTCACTTACCAAATTAGACTTGAGCCCCTTATATTTTTTCACCTGCTGTTATAATTAGGCCCAGGAGAAAAGAAAGGCAGCTATTTTACCTCTCTCTCATTGTGTCATATTTGTATTAAAACTGAAAAATTCCCTTATAGCTGCAGTGTTGTTCTGCAGCAGAAACCAGCAGAGTCATTAGGCTGAACAGAGACTGACCCTTTTCCTGCTGTGCCCTGACTTTTCAGCACATACAGCATTACTCCACGTTTATTATGATTTAAAATGCATGTGCTGTGTGCTTCTTGCTCTGCTCAAAACCAAATCTGTTTGAACCATATGGAAGGATCCTAGAATAACAACGTGAGTTCATCCTAGGTTGCATTCCATGAGTGAATTTTATGCCAAAGTGCTTCCTACATGAAGAGATATGAGGGAAAAAAAAGATAATTTTGTGCTACACCTAAGGTATGCGCTGTTAGAAAACCTGAATCTCACGCTTTAGTTGTTGGAGCTACATTTTCATGTTAGCTGCAGGCTAAAACCCCTGGCTCTCCTCTGTGTCCATGTGTTGGCTAACCTGCAGTGAGCCTGGAAAGGGAGATGGAGGAGGGCTGGCAGGACTAGAGGAGACCCAGAATGTCTTTGACTTCTCGCCTGCAGGTAATAAATGCCCAGACGGACTGACTCCCATGGCTGCACACAGACAGGGGTGTCTATCAAAGTAATCTTCATTAATACCCTTCATTTTAGTAAAACCTGGGCCACAGTACCTGCTACTGCCTCGTGTAAACTCTGTGCCACTCATCCTTGGGTAATGGAAAGGAAGACACGTCTCTGCTGATGTATCTCCAAGGCCTGCTGTAATATAAATGCATAGCAGATTAAATAGAACAAGGAATATTATGGACAACAGTTTGGCATGAAATGACAAATTAATGAACTCTCATAATCTGTAACAATTCTTTCAATTGCCAATAACCTCTACTTCACTTGTGGTATCTTCTTGCCTCTGGCAAAATCACATGGGAAATGAATGTTGGCAAAATCACGACCTCTGTCTTTGCTTTGAAGTGACATATATTTTCTGCTAAACCAGTAATGACTCATTAAAAGAATGAGATGTACACTGCTGGTGAAATCCAACATGTTCATTAGCCATAAAATTGTCAAAAAATATTTTCCAAACTTTATTTCTGGCACTATATTAATTTTTATTTTCAATATGTATTCCTACATTGAAGAGATTTGACAAATCTACATTTGAAAGTTTTCGTGACTTCCCAAACTGGCAAAAGAATGTTTGTAATTTCTGATTTATGCCCTAAAGTTGAAAAATCCCTAATAATACTAAAGTAAACACCTATCTGTGGTAATTTATTGTAGTCCATGTGTTTGAAATTGTGCAAGACAAAAAATATAGAATGGTCCTATGTTAATTTATTATGGCATCTTTTCCCGCTACATTGTCAGACAAAATGATCTTAAAATGAGAAAATACTACTAGCTACCTTGATTTTACTTTATCAACACATATTAAAAGGCTGAAAAGTTAATATTAATGATTCCTAATGACCCAAAGTGTACTAAATATTATTGCTATACTTCATTGTGTTAAAATAAGAAAAAGTTTTGTAATGTTTTTTACTTGAACTAATCTTCTTGTGGTAGCTGTGTTTGCAAGGTAACTGTTAACATATCAATAGCCATTAAGGCATAGACCTCAAAAAAACAGAGCACAAAAATGCCTCACTAAAGTCAGCAACAAAGATGGGTGGTTGGATCCTGTGGGAATCTCCCAGCCCTGCCACTCATTCACAGTCTTTTGCTGGTGAAGAATCCACACAGAAAGGCATTAAATGTGGAAGCAGTGCCAAATGCTCTCTGATGTACAAGGCGACAGAGAATCTAGTTCAACAAGCTCTTTCCTGGTGTATTTAAAATGTGCACAGATGCATGTAGGCTGACAGGGGTCTCCTGCAGAAAGGCCTGACACAGAGTGCCAGAGGGAGAAGCGGGTCTGTGAGCAGCCTGAGCTCAGCCTGCATTTATGGCAGTTTAGCCATGCAGTGCTAAGCCTCAGGCTTTCTGAGCTCAGTCATGGCATGCACACAGCTGAGTCAGAAAACAGGATGAACTTCATCTGCTCCATGCCTTGTGCTCCCAGGGACAGCGTGGACATAGCCTGAATCCAAATAAAAGCATGCTGTTGAGGTTTTGGGAAAGTTCCTGAGAAACAAGATATTATACATGCTGGAAAGAGTCTTAATATGATATCTACTAAACCATAAGTATCAGGAGGTAAAGAAGTAAAGAAAGTGGGACACAGGATAATGTGTAAGAGATAAGCAATATTGTGGTTAGGAAAAGGAAGACATGATGGTTGAGACAATGCAGAAGAAATTTGCAGTTCATGGAAAGGAACTATAAATCCTGGAAGGTTTATTGATTACATTATGATATTTGTGAAGAAATCTTATAATTTGGTGTAAAATGGTGAAAACCCAGCAGCATAACTGTCTAATGCGTGAAGAAATGTCAGATTTTTAGAAAAGAAAAATGTCTTCTGCTAGATCAACTGCTGAAAAAGAAGATTGCATTTTGATGTGTGATGTGTTCATCAAAGGGAAGTTTTGAAGTTCTTTACTGTTTTGTTTTTTTCTAAAGAGAAACATTATCAAGTTTTTTTTTCCATGTATAATAAAAATAGATGCTGAAAATCTGCTCAGTGATCATCAAAAGAAATTTAAGTCAGTTAAGTGGGAAAAAAACCCTGCCTAATTCTTGGAGAAGTACTAGAAGTGAAACAGTGACATTGTGAATTGCTTTCTTCTGAAGGTCTTTTAAAAATAGATTAGACAAACATGTAGCCTGTGTATCCAAGAGGCATTAGTCAGTCTTTCTAGTCTTATTTGGAAATTCACTTAATGGTATGGTTGAACTCTGATTTTCAAAGGCATGTTAATGTGAGAGTTCCTTTTTTTCTTTTCTCCTTTAACTAATAGCTGCTGCTACTTGCTGATTTCTGCAGTTTTTTCTGCTATCAAAAGGAAATTAAATGTTTAGCAATATTTTAATGCTGTAATGTATATGCAACAATTAGAATACTGTTAAATTATTTCAGACTGTTCCCATAAACATGTGAAACACTGATAATTATGTGACCAAATCCATTAATGTGATAAGGTTTTTGCTGAGTGTACAGATTCTCATGTGAAAGCTAGTATGTTGCAAAGGAGGGAGTGAGCGGATTTTCACAATCAAATTTCCAGATTAAGAAAACCCAGACAAACAAACAAGAAACATCACTGAGAGGCAAAAATGAAACTCTCAACATAAAGTGATCTAGTACAGGAAATTCCAGAAGAAGATGTCTCATGGAAGAAAAGCCAAATAAAGGGTCAAAAAAGTAAACTTATTTTATTTTATTTATTTCTTAGATGAGTGCTTCTATGTTCTCTGGGGTAGAGTGAAATGCCTGAAGGGATTTCTGTCAGAGCTTGAAGAACAGCTTCTCCATTATTTTAAGATTTCACTCACCAATTTCATTTAGTTATTTAAAAATAAAAAAAAAAAGAGTGTATTTTATACTGCAGATATCCTGGCTGATTATAAAAAGGAATCCCCAGATATTGCTGATATAACTTATAATAGAACAAGCAGAAAAAAAAATATATGAAAAATAAAGAACCAGAATATGGGTTTGTGCTCATAATGAAACCTTTGCAAACTCCTGCCTCTCTTCTGTCTTTACCAGCTCAGTCTCATGAATTTTAGGGCAGTTTGCCCTAAAGCCCAAGACTTTAGACTGCATGTCACAATTACAACAGTGAGAAAGCTCATGGAGATAGAATCCTTTTGTTCTAGGCCATTGTAGCATTTCCCCATGTTCCTCTGCCGAAAGCAACACAGCAGTGTTGCTTACATGGATAAGGCACTGCCAAACCTTACCTTTGTCTAGATAAATAATATAACTTGAGGACTAAACTTCAGCAGCAGGTACCAGCTTTACATCAGCAGGTACCCAAGACATCACAGAACTGAATGTGCAGCAGAATCTTCCCTTTGATCAATGTCCTTCATTCCTCACAGCTTCAGTGCAGGTCATGCTACCTGGCTCCCTTAGCTCTGTGAGAGCACATCAGGGGTCTCACCTAGACCCCCCAGGTACAAATCAACTTTCAGTGAGGAAACTTCTCACCTCCACCACATGGTAATCAGACGAGGCAGACAGAATCACTGCTGATTTTTGATTGTCACACAGAATTTTGAGACTAGGAACTGTGGTTCGTGCACAGCATTGGATGCAATGATCATCAAGGCAGGTGTGCTTTTAACCATCTTTTCCAATGAGAATCAAAAAAATTATCCTATTTTCAGAGTCAGTGTCAATTCAAGAATAGTTTTGTGTTATATACATCCCAATCACTCAAGATTATAATCTGATTACACTCGATTGTATGGTACCCATTGCTCATGGCTGATTTAAGACCTCATAAGCAGCTCAGACAAATACATTAGGTAGACTCAGTGTTTTGTTAATTTTTAGGAACCCCAGACTGGCATTACATGTGTCATTCCCAATTCTTTCTTTGATGGTTGATGGCACTACTCATTTGGACTCTTTGATGCTAAAGCCTGTGTCCTGGAGCCACTGAATAATAGAAGCAAGTCAGGGGTTACAGCAGAGCCACCTGGATTCCCTGATGTGCAGACAGACATTCTAGTTTTCATCTTGTAGCTGAGGATCAAATTGGGCATGGAGAGACAGAGAGAACTCTGTTATGTGATGGGAAGTTCTATTTGATGTACATTTGCTACTTTGGTTTCATCCCATACTGCTATTTGTCTAAACCAAATGAAATCTCCTGTTTCAGCCATGGAATGAAACCTTATATCTGCATAGAATAAAATTTAATTTCTCAGCATTTTACAATACCTGTAGTTTAAGAAGCTACTTTGCATATTTTGAATAACAACATGGTACTTTACTGGTTTATGGTTGTTTCAGGTCATAAAGCATAATTTAAAAGTGAAATTTCATTGAGAATATTAAAGCTCAGCAAATTTTTCATAGGGGAAAGAGTAGATTTTAATTTCAATTAGCCATTACTGGTGTTAACATTTTATTCACTGTAGGCTATTTTGTATTTCCTGTCATATTAGCCTGTGATTGTGATCTCTCCGAGCAAATATATTTGCTTGTGTCAGACTTACTGTAATTTCTACCTTTTATGAGACAAACATGGCTTATAGCAAAGGCTATTAGAAAGGTTCTTTTCCCACTCTGCAAACCCAGAGAATTTTATAGTGCTCTGCAGCGCTGCTAGAACAATGCTCCAGAGAGGCGTGAGGTGGCTTGGAGTCAATCATGCTAATTGTTTCTGTATTTTGCTAAGCTACTGCAATCTTCAGTTGCAATTAACATGACATCTGGCAAAGCACTGGGCTGGAACATTGATTATTCTAATGTTTCTCATTAGTAATCATTAATAACAAATGAATAATTAAAGCGATTATCAATTAACCTCTGGCTAAGGTTTTTGACACTATTTTTCCTCTGTAGAGACTCACAGCATGTACTGTTTAACTTGCTCTGATGTTCACTTCATCTCCCTTAGAAGATAAAATTGTTTCTCATTTTACTCTGAAGCAGCCTAATATGTACCCTCTGCTTCATGAGCACAACAGCCAATGTGCTCTGATATTCATTGAGACTGCATTTGTATTTTATTCCTACAAGCATTGTGTGATTTTTTTCAACCTACAAGCTTACTCGCACGAGGACATAAAGCACTACTTGAGTGGGCATGGGTAGGTAGACCATAAAAAGGGTGAGGAAGGCTAGCTGATAACTTGGAGGTGGTTATGCACTGTAACCTAAGTGCTGCTTCCCAGAAAGCCTCTCTCTCCCTCCAGGAGATTAGGAGGGAACATTTATTCTTACCTGTAACGCCTTTCCTGGGAAACTGTTTCTGGTGAAAAATGGCTGTGATTTTGTGATGTGTGGCTCAGCCAGATGAATTTTGCTTAGCAAAATGACTCAGCTCCCTATAATTTGCTATTCTCACATGCATAGAACAGCTAAGGCTACAGAAATACCATGGTGGTCCACGCTGCTTATTTTTACGAATGAAATGTAACTGGGGTACATCTGCCAAGGCTAAATACGGTGGAAGGGGGAAAAAAGGGGAAAGATTACTTGTGGCTTATTAACTTTGTTGCCTCTTATCCTGATGATTATAGCGTCCATGAATGGTATGAGCACCTGAGTAAGCACATATATATTCATGCTTACAGTTTTCTGGCTGGAGTTAGGAGCTTGTACTTCCTAGAGTAAAGAACTGTATTTAATAACCCACAGATGACAAGCTGCCAACACAATCAGACCCCAGCTTTCATCTGTTCTTCTGTTAACAATGAACTTCAGGAAGGTGACAGCCACCTGGGAAGACAGATGTGGAGTGGGAGAGAGAGCTCACTGCACCACTGAGCACCTGGGGTGCATCAGAGCACACTTAAGACAGATATGCCTTCTGTCAACCTGAGAACAACCTCTGAGAGCACAACTGGGTGGCACTAGTCGAGGACTGCTCTGAACTATATCCTGTTCCTCTTGCCCTAAGGGATTGTAGGAGTTCAGACTATCACCCTTCACATTGGTTTCAGAAGGGATTCATGACAAATGAGAAGTTTTTATAATGCTTGTCCAGAACCCACCTGTTATACCAGATTATTATCTTGGACCTAGATATTATGGCTTTTGAGGAGTTTTGAAAAGGAAGAAGAAATCAATCTTTAGCCAGAATCTAAATGCTGATGCTGAAAAGACAGCTGTCAAAAGGAAATACTGACTTGTTAAGCTTCCGTGCATGGCTGAGTTTGAAATGTCAGTAGAAAACTGTTCCTCTTTTCTGCTCATGGATGAGGAGGAAGCAGTAAGATGATGATCTGCTACTGAGTCACAACTGCTGGGAAGATGGTACAATGAGTAAGGAACTTAAATTTCTCCTCCAAAGCAGGGCTGACTGCTTTACACACCAACAGGCACTGCCCAAAGTGACTGAGATTTAGGAAAATGGATGAGTTCTGAGATTTTTTAAAATCTCCTACAAAAATTCAAGATTTAGGTCCTTAAAGATATTAGAAAGGGGACCTGCAAAGCCACCCCACCTTAGACTAATGAAATGCTCCTGTGTAGCATTGCTACATGTCGATGTGGCACTTAGGGACATAGTTTAGTGGACTTGACAGAGCTGGGTTTATGACTGACTATAATAATCATAAGAGGACTTTTCCAGCCAAAGACTATGATTCTGTGATTCAGGTGCAAACCAGTATAGAGAAACTGGCCATTTCTCTTGCCATTTCTAAAGCCTCAAGCAAATAAAGGGTTGCCCACCCTTTTAAAATCCAGTATGCCTATGAAACATGAATAAAACTCCTATAAATACAAACATATGCAGAGCCACAGGCTTTACTTTGTCAGAGAAAACTGAGAATCAATGCTAAACTGTGCACAATTTTTCAGGTTGCTAAATGCCTTATTTCTGAGGCTCTTTTGTGTCCTTAACACTTCTTATTTCTCAAAGAGTAAAATACAAACTCCTGAACATATTTAATGTGAATACTGAATATAAAAAAAAAAAATAGACAATATTAATGAACTCTCACTATTTTCTTCAGGAAGGGAGAATTTTTTCCCTAGAAATTCCTCATTTCTAAATATGGTAAAATTACCATACGCTTTTTCTGGTAAATGTTAGGGCTCTTCTGCATCTCTGCTGTAAGATATGAATCAATATAGCTCATGTAAAAGTGGTTTTTCTTTAAAAGTACTCACTGACTAATTTACATGAGATATTTCAGGCTGTGGAATTTTTATGAAGAATCTGTTAAGCTTCGTGCTGACATTTGATTAATCACTTGTTTTTAACAAGAATATTGGCTAATTCTGTCAATGTGACAACAGATGTGGTCAAATATCTATGCCACTGTTGGTGCAAAAAGCTCTTAAATCATTTAATGATCGAGAGAAAGGAACTAGTATATCTAAGACAATTTTATGTCCATCTAAACCAGACATTTAATGAGTGAAATATGGTCAAATGGCTCATTTTGCAATACATTTTATACCCTTTGTTCTATAGGAACTTCAAGACATATACAGCAAATAGATCTACAGAATAGGTCTACAGAATCTGATGTTCCTGGCACGTAACAGGATAATAATGTCTCTAATTGGGCAAACGTTGAGTATCTGCTTTTCAACAGAGTTCAGGAGGCCAGATTGTTCAAATGTTATTAAACCTGAATAGAAATGACTGTTTGCCATCTTGAAATGGTGTAAGTGGCTACAGAGCATGCAAAGCAGAAGATCTGGCACATTTTGGTCATATGTCTCCTCTGCTCAGACAGCTTGTAGTCGTTTTGATTCATTGCTTTCAGTAATCTTCAGTATTTCAATCTTTGTAGCCACCCCAGGAATAGAGCTCAGATTGCCTTCAGTTCTGTGTTTAATGTGAAGGCCTTGAGAGGATGCCATGCATCATGACAGTGACACGAGACCCTCCGGAAATGTAATGTGATGTGTTTTGCTTGCAGACATGGTTAAAGAGACTGTAACTGTCAGATGAAGCACAAAAGAAAGGAAGATAAGAGCAGTCACTCTGTCTCTCCAAATGATGTTTGAACAGGAAAAAATACTGATCTTGTGAAAGGAATTTGTTTGTTTCTTTACAGCTTTGAGGAATGAGTTGAGTTACTAAAAGCATGTATCAAGGCAGCACTAAGTACACAGTGATGGGGAACACAGGAGTGTAGAATTTTCTTTTTCTTTTCTTACCCTTTCCCCATCCCCCCTCTCAAGCACAGACATACATACGACTTGACTTCCTCTTATCTCCTGTTTCCTCCTTTTAAGTTCTTCCTGCCATTCCACCTACTTTATTCCCATTATACAGCTGAGGGCAGGAAAAGAGAGAATTAACACAGATCCCACCAATGTATTAAAAGCATTAAAACTGAGTTGATACAGAATTCAATAATGAGAACAGCAAACAGAACTTCTTGCCAGAAGCTGAAATCTCAACTTTCAGCTGAAGCAAAGATAAAATAAAGTAAATAACTATCTTCCCATGATTCAAAGTTAAGAGCAAAATTCTCAGTGCTGTTGTACTTTTATCCAGTTTTGGCTGCAAGATACTAATGATATTTTTGAATTGGACATAAAATAAACACCTTCTATATATCTTACCTTAAATATTAGGGAGCGATATTTGAGCAAAAGTAACACAAAAGATGTGAAGTATCAGCAAAGACCTGTAAGAGTATATTTCTTTCTGAGGACATTAATAGAAAGCTTTAGTGTGTGCATTGCATGTTACATGAAATTACAAAAATTTCCTGTAACATAAAATTGACATACAAATTGAACGTTTTGTCCTCACACTGTTGCACAAGATGAGGGCACCACCTGGGGCCTCAAGTGATCCCTTACACTGGCACTGTAAAGGCATGGAGTGTTTCAGAAATTATGTAGAGGAGTATAAGTGAGGATCACATTCTGCTTAGTGATTCTTCAACTTCAAGGGTCAAAGGATCAAATGTTTACTTTGCACCTGGAAATGGGTGGCAGGTTCAGAGTTACGTGCTTGGATCAGGAGAGAGATACTTAGATTGCTTCTATCTGTGCTCTCACCAACAGCCACACGAGAATATAAAGTTTTAGTTTTGCTTTCCTACCTTGTACTTTGAGATGGTTTTGACTTATTTTATATTCAGTGATTTTCCTATAATTTAGGATCTTAAATCTTCCCTACACCTTAAATCCAGTGCATCCTAGTCTGTGTTTTTCAAAAGGGGTGTCTACTGCTGATTTTAATGCTTTCTAAAAAGGCTGGCTAATGTATACATTTTCTTACTACAGTATTTTAGAGCAGGAGAAAAAAAAACCAAACCATAGGAATACTTTATTTTCCTTGGTCACTTCAAATATTCTTGTAGCTCTTTTCCAATAGCAACGACCATAGCACTACATAAACTGATTTCCCCACAGTTTCAGGTTTCCAACTTTATGCCATGTTTTCTACAGCAGCAGAGATCAACTAACACTGTTATGATCTTGTACTTGCTCATTCCAGCTCAATGAACTTAGCAGGACTGCATGGCATACTTGGTTTCTTCTGGGCTCTATCAAGGATTGTCTATTTGTTCAGGAATTTTCATGCACATAAGGTTACAGAACATGAAGAACCTCTTCTCATCTGTAGACTCCATTCTTTAACACTCACAAATCTTCTGTTAAAATAACATCTAGAAAAAAAAGTTGCATTTTTTTCAGAAGGCTTCGCAGTATGATGTAGTTATATTTGACAAAATAAGATTGTTAAGGCTATAAAGGCACTATTGCAGACAAGTTTTAGTCTTAGAAGAGCAAATGCAAAGGAAAGTTGTGTCTTCCTAACTGATGTCTTCAGAAACAGAATGTGAAAATAGGGATTTCAAAATCCATTAGATATTTTTACAGTCATGACACAGATAATTGAAGAAATTTAAACATCAGCAATTTGGAAGAAACAATTACAGGTAACTCTTACCTGCTTTGATCTAGTGCCTCCTTATGTATATAAATTCTTCACTTAGACTTGGCAGTATAGCTATACGGATGAATAAGGAATATGAAAGATATCCAGTCTATGAACTGGATCTAGTGACTAGCATTTAACTTCTTTCCCTTCTACCACTTCTTTTTCTAGACCCTTCTCTTTTCCAAAGGGTTAAGTCTTGCCATTTATAACACTTGAATTATGTCCATTTCCCATTATGAAGCTGATCGGGCAAATATCCTTTATTTCAGCAGACCTTAATATCTGATCCCAAGTGCCTTGTAGCACAAATGGTGTGCTGCTCTTGGCACTCACTGAAATGGAATGGCACACAGGCAGAACATCACGGCTGGGAGCTCAGGAGTCTGAGCTGTGTGTCTACACCACACATCATGTCCATGCTGAGGTCTCCTGGAAAGCCCAGCAGTTGTGCAGCTTTGCGCAGATGCTGCAGAGGAAGGCAGGTCTCCCTGCCCTGCCTCAGAGCATTTACCTTTTCTCTCCCTCTGAACCTTCCCATCTATGTACATGAAATGAGGACAGGTGGTGATGTGGGACTTAAGGCTATTAAACTTCAAAAGTACAATAATTAAAAAATCCCCCACATTTAATAGCACTTGACAGCAGGAAAAAGAATGGATTTTTAGGATACCTAAAGGAAGCAAAAGGTGGAAGAGAAAAATTGTATGTTCCAGCCTGTCTAGCAGTGCATTCTTGACATCTCTTTCAGTCTCATTTTATAAGAACCAAAATTCAATGCAAATAACTTTCACTGCTTTTATTCCAATGAGAGAGATCTGCGGTGAGCTCAGTGATGTAGAATCAACAAAAATCAACATTATGGTTTCAAATACTATTTCTGGCCTGCAAGCAGTAATTTTGTACTTACTGTGGGCATTTGTACCACAGGTTTGAAGATCCCCATGTGTATTTCAGCACAGTTGAAGAGAAGCAGCTTCAGAGCCTTGTATAGTGTGGTCTGAGGCTTTCCTGTCAGACTAAAATTCATTTACAGCATCAAAAGTTTTTTTCTACTTTCTGCCAAAAAGCTTTGGATACTGTCATGGTTTGACACCAGCCCAACACCAGCCACCCACGAGAGTGGCTTGTTCACCCTTCCCTGTCACAGCTGGGCAAAGGAGGGAAAAGAGAGGAAAAAAGTTAACAAAGGCTTCATGAGTGAGGCAAGGACCAGGAGAACTATTTCAAAGGCAAAACAGCCTCAACTTTAGTTACAAAGTGAAATTTATTACTCAAAGAATCAGAGGACAATAAAATAAGCCCTTAAAACACCTTCTTCCCCCCAGCCTCACCCTCCTTCGGAATGACAGCACAGGGAGACAGGGCATGGGGGTTTGGTTGGTTCATCACCGGGATTTTCTCCCGCTGCTTGGGGAGAGAAGCCCATCCCCTGTGGGGCCGTGGGGTCCCTCCCACAGCAGGCAGCTCTCCGTGCACTGCCCCGGCCTGGGTCTGCTCCCGTGGGCAGCAGCCGAACCGCACCTGCTGCAGCGTGAGCCGCCCCCGGGGTGACAGTGCTCCCAAAACTGCTCTGACCTGGGGCTCTTCCCACGGGGGACAGCCCTCCAAGGACCGGCTGCTCCAGCCAGGGAGCAGGGCCCCTCTCCCCCTGGGCCTCCCACTGGATCACAGCCTCCTCCAGGCACCCACCCGCTCTGGCCTGGGCACCTCCCCACGGGCTGTGGGTGGATCTCTGCATCCTCATGGATCCCCAGGGGCTATGGGTGGATCCCTGCATTCCCTATTGATCCCTTTGGGCTGTGGGTGGATCTCTGCATTCCCCATTGGTCCCCATGGGCTGTGGGATCTCTGCATCCTCATGGATCCCCACAGGCTGTGGGTAGATCTCTGCATCCCCCATGGATCCCCAGGGGCTGTGGGTGGATTTCTTCATCCCCCGTGGATCCCCAGGGGCGTGGGTGGATCTCTGCATTCCCCATGGATCCCCAGGGGCTGTGGGTGGATCTCTGCATTCCCCATGGATCCCCAGGGGCGTGGGTGGATCTCTGCATTCCCCATGGATCCCCAGGGGCTGTGGGTGGATCTCTGCATTCCCCATGGATCCCCAGGGGCTGTGGGTGGATCTCTGCATTCCCCATGGATCCATGGGCTGTGGGTGGATCTCTGCATCCCCCGTGGATCCCCATGGGCTGTGGGTGGATCTCTGCATCCCCCGTGGATCCCCATGGGCTGTGGGTGGATCTCTGCATCCTCATGGATCCCCAGGGGCTGTGGGTGGACCTCTGCATCCTCATGGATCCCCAGGGGCGTGGGTGTATCTCTGCATCCTCATGGATCCCCATGGGCTGTGGGTGTATCTCTGCATTCCCTATTGATCCCCATGGGCTGTGGGTGATCTCTGCATTCCGCATGAATCCCCATGAAGGGGCACAGCTGCCTCACCATGGTCTCACCGCGGCCTGCAGAGGAATCTTGGCTCCGGCCCCTGGAGCACCTCCTGCCCCTCCTTCCCCCCTGACCTTGGTTGTCACCATGTTGTTTCCCTCACATGTTCTCACCTCCTCCTCTTCTCTGACTAGAAGCGAAAACCCCGTGACTTTGATTTTCTTCTTAAATATGTCATCACAGAGGCATTAGCAGCCTCTCCCATTGGCCCAGTTTTGGCCCGCAGCATGCCCATCTTCAGAGCCATCAGGGTTTGGCTCTGCCAGCCATGATGGAAGCTTCCAGCAGCTCCTCACAGGGGCCATCTTTGTGGCCCCCTGCTACCCAAAACCTGGCCGTGCCAAACCAATACAGATACATAACAGAAAACTCACTAAAACCCACTCTTTCCCCTCTCCCTCAAAAGAAAAAAAACCAAAAATCTGTATCTGTCAATATCCTTAGAGAAAGAGGTAGGATACATTATTTAAAAAGAAAAAAAAAGTGGAGATGTTATGCAGGCTGTGCTAGCATCCTGGCTAAAGCCAGGGTGGGATTCATTTGGATTAGTCCCCATGAGTTAGTTATCTACAGACAGAAGTTTCTTGAGGAAAGGAAATAAAAGACCTGTTAAACCACCTAAATTAACTGATGTTATATTTAAATTTCTAATACTACTTTCTGTCATGTATGCCAGTCTCCTTCCAACCAAGGGAAAAGGAAAAATTGGAAAAAAAAGCCCTTTCTTCTTACTTATTTTGTAAGTAGGCATTTTTTATTGATTCATTCAAGTGTTACATATTTATTGCAAATTGATACATGATCTAAGCCTCTCAAGTAAGGCAGAGTAACTTTATTTCATGATCTCTCCTTATCAAGATGAGACAACCAAAATTGATTATGTTTCAGAATTAATATCAATCCCATCCCTAGCTGTCACATACACACTGACTCTGAGAAAGCATGTTCCACACCAGACTAGAAAAGTAATTGGGAAATACAGAATATTCTGCTTTTCAGTCATATGTGACCGCTGCCATATTTAGAATGTTTAGTGAAGCACATCAAATATTCTGTGAAATAAACAGCTCTTTTTAGAACTTGCATCTTTTCTATTCTATGCCTATTCCCTGTACAATTATGCTTGAACAAAATTCTGAAAACACATTTAATTTGGCAGGAAGTAGATGCGGAATGTGTTGTAATGAACCACAGAAGACTGTATTATTATATTACATAATAGACGCCTCTCCGCCTACACTGCCACCTACCCAAAAGATGCAAATATTTGTTTTAAAATTATTGTTATTCTAATGAAAGTGAAACTTCTCTGTAACATTAACAACAAATATTAAAGCTCACGCAGAAGCACAACAAATGTGAAATGTTGAAATATGAAAACATGCAACCTGCAGTGAAAATAAGCTTCATTGCACTAGCCTATTTGCAACCATGGATCAATGCCATCATTGAATTTGAAGAAATCATTGTTGTTAGGCTAGGTAATGTTAGATTACAAATATGGAGATCCTTGCAAAGAAGGAAGTCTTTGGGAGTAGTTAAAGAGCGTGCAGTCTTCATGAAGCATTTTTCTCATGGTTTGCAGTAGCAGCATTGGCTCTGATTTAGTAATCTCATGAGATTGCCTATTCCTGCTCTTCATATGAGAGTACCATCACCCCTCTAATTTAATCAAAAATATAAAAAAGGAAAGCACACAAAGCTTCAGCATTTGGATACTGCATTTCAGTGTGACTTCCCACTAACTTTTCTTATTTTCCTGGGGTCTTAACTGCTCATTGATATTCACATCTGAAGCAAGGTCCTAACCAAACTTGTCCACCATCATCCATCAAGCTCTTGGGGCACATGTCTGTCTGTACAATTCTCGTAAAGTACTTCAGAAGTGGCACTTGTGCAAGAAGGAGTAGAAAAACAGTCACACCTTGACAACAGGAGCTTTCTTTCTTTTGCTAAATAAACCTGAAGTTTTTCTGCTACCATTGATGAAATCTTCTACAGCATTTCTTTTTTAACCCCACTGCATGCCCTAACCCATCCCCAAAGCTGTTTTCAGTAGGAGTTATTTTCTTTCATGTTTTATCTGTCCTGGGCTTCATCAAAAGTTGAATGGCCAGCAGATTGAGGGAGGTGATTCTGCAAGGCCAGGCTTTGGTGATGGTGGAGCTGCAGGGGGGCTTCTGTGAGAAGCTGCCAGAAGCTTCCTCCTGTCTGGCAGAGCCAATGCCAGCTGCTTCTAAGACACACATGCCACTGGCCAAGGTTGGGCCAATTGCAGATGGGGGTGACACCTCTGTGATAAGAGATTTGAGAGGAAGGAAAAAGATTTACTGCAGAGATGTAATTGAGGTCAGAGAAGAGCAGGGTGAGAACATGTGAGAGGAACAGCTGTGCAGACACCAAGGTCAGTGGAGAAGGAGGGGCAGGAGGTGCTCCAGGTGCCAGAGCTGAGATTCCTCTGCAGGCCAAGGTGCAGCCCATGGTGAGGCAGCTGTGCCCCTGCAGCCCATGGAGGGCAGGGGGATGCAGAGATCCACCCACAGCCCACGGAGGAGACCCAAGCTGGGGCAGGTGGATGCCTGAGGGGACGCTGTGAACTTGTGGGTGGGTTGTGATGGAACAGGCTCCTGGCAGGTTTCCTTGTAGGATTTGTGACCCTGTGGGGGACCCACACTGGAGCAGACTGTGCCTGAAGGACTGAAACCTGTGGGAGAGTGATCCAAGTTGCAGCAGTTTGTGGAGGACTGTGGGGTGGACTCATGGCAGAGCAGGGGAAGGACTCCTCTCTGTGAGCAGTGGAAGAAACAACTTGTGATGAACCTCCATTTCCATCTCCCTGCACTGCTGGGGTAGAAGGTAGAGGTGGGAAGGAGAGAGGAGTGAGAGAAAGGGTTTTTAAGGTCATATTTTACTTAT
Organism: Motacilla alba alba; assembly: GCF_015832195.1. Lineage (NCBI taxonomy): Eukaryota > Metazoa > Chordata > Aves > Passeriformes > Motacillidae > Motacilla > Motacilla alba. The sequence goes on from NC_052016.1 coordinate 111,996,823, forward strand.
TATCTTTCATTATCCTGCTCTGATTTTGTCAGTAATAAACTCAATTAATATCATGTGTTTTGCCCACGATGGTGTTTGGTGAGTGATCTCTCCCAATCCTTATCTCAGCTCACAAATCCTTTGTTATATTTTCTCTCCTCTGTCCAGCTGTGGAGGGGAATGACAAGGTGGTTTTGGTGGGTTCCTGGCATCCAGCCAGGGTCCACACACTAGAGCTTCTCCCAGCTGAGACCTCATTTAGAGTACTGCATCCAGCTCTGAGATCCTCAGCACAAGAAAGACGTCAACATGTTGGAGCAATCCCACAGGAGGGCCACCAAGATATTTAGACCTCTTGTATAAGGCTAGGCTGAGAGAATGAAGGCTGGAAAAGAGAAGTCTTCAAGATGACCTAATTGCACCCATTCAAGACTGAAGGCAAACTATGAAAAAGATTAAGAGGGACTTTTTACAAGAACATGTAGTCACCGGACAAGGGGAGCAGATTTAACACAAAAGAGAGTAGGTTTAGATGAGATATTTGGAGGAAGCCAGTTCTTTGCAATGTGGTTGGAGAGACACTGACACAGGTTGCCTAGAGAAGCTGTGGATGCTGCATCCCTGGAGGTATTCAAGGTGACACTGGGTGGAGCTCTGAGATCCTGGCCTCCCCATGGCAGGAGAGTTAGTAGGAGATAATCAATCTTTAAGGTCATTTCCAACCCAAACCATTCTGTGGTTCTATGATTCTGTGATCTTCCATTCACATCAATAAATAATAGAAAAATACAGCAGCTCTTGGGACATTGAAGAAAAGCTACAATTTCTAGCAATAAGCTATTAAAATCTAACAAGAAGATACAATCTACTAATCCAGCTGTAGCATCTTCTTCAACATAAAAACTTTTCAAGTGCCTCTTAAACTTGAATAAATCATGCTCTAATGACAATCATGCATAAATCATGATCTACAAAATTTTACCAATTCTTTTGCCTGTATGAGAAATATCTATAATTCTCCTCTGCTAATAAGATTACTTGCTGCTGTTTTTGATAGCATGAACAATGCTGAGCTAAAGGGTAGCAAGACACATTTTTCCTGAATATTTACTCACTTTGTCTTTAGAAATATTCAGAGTATAATTGCTTGTGAGATCCCTCAAGTGCCAATTTCAAAGCTAATCATGAGCTGTGCAATAGTATAAATATCAAGAACACAAATTTATAGCTGAAGCAATACGTCTGAATTATTCCTTCTCTATTTTGGTTTCACACATTGTTTTCCATTTTCAAGTGGAAATTTAGGTTTTTTATGAAATCTGTCTGAGTTGAAAGAAGCAACAATATCTCTGATTAAGGAATGTGCTATTGGGAGCTACTTAACAAGTTTCTTATGTATTATATAGAATCTATATGTTCCTCAGAAGATTAGTCTTACATTATCAAACTGATAAAAAATTATGTATTTTGTTCTTTCATTCTTTAGCTGTTCTATAATCAAGCATTTTTAATAAAAAGCTCCCTCCAATCTTTCAATTTTTTTTTTTTTACTTTAATTACAGGTGCCACCACACTCTTTCTGATCACAGGTGTTTGAGGCATATGCTACCACCTCATAAGGAAGATAAAAAACTTACATAAAGGGGTTAAGATAGCTAATGCTTGTATCCTGTAGGAATTTTTTTCCTGACAAATATTTTTTTTTGTGTTAGCAACTTCCCTGCTATTTTGAGTTCTATTTCTTCTGCCTTCTTGTTAGATCCCACCAGATTTTCCCTGTAATTGTCCTGTATAGTCTGTGTTACAGAAAAATGCCCTCAATTAGAGTTTCACAGATATCAGAAATTACACTACCTCTATTCAGTTTCATTGCATCAATATATTTTACTTCAGCCTTGCTGCAGGGTCTTCTTTACCTTTGTTCTGATTTTTTCAGCAATAATCCAAGACCAGACTGGCTGGAGATTACTTGCCAGAGAAAGACATATTTACTGAATGCAGAGTGAAAACAAAAGCCAACCTTCTTGCCTCAGGAAGGTGGGGAAAGGGGTTCTGGAGTTCTTCTCCCTTCTGGCTCCTAGTTTTGGGCTCTGTTGGCCTGGACTATGCCTCTTCCTTTCCTGTCTCTTCAATGGGGCCTGAATTCCCTTCCTGTTCAAAGAACTCTCTTCCCTCTCTCCACCCCAGACCTACTTGTACAGTAGTTATGAGTAAAAGAGGAAAGCCCAAGCTTCAGTGAAGGTGCCTAAAGGCATTTACTCAGGTTACAAAAGGCCAAATGTTTGATGCTTTAGAAGGTCAGGAGTAGGAAGACCTGGAGGTGTGAATCCTGATTACTTTAGTGAACAAAGCTCCTTCTGTGTGTGTGTCAGAGAGGAAGCAGAAAAGCCAGAAAGAACACAGAGCAGTATGAAACACAATTTTATTTTTATGTGTATGCCAACAGTGAGCCATGAGATATGAGTATATTGAGTTGAGTGTATTACTTTGCTGAGCAATGGAGAGGGTTTTTGGACAGGGAATTCAGTCCTTCAAAAGATGTATTTCAGAACCTAATGGAAATGAAAAGGCCATGACCGGCAGATGTACACATTTCCTGTCACAGACGACAGCTGGTTCTTGATAGGAATTCATTCCCAGTGGGAAAAATGGTCAGTTAGAATGTGGAGAGCAGTGCCAGGAAACTGGTCAGCAATTCCCTATATTTTAGGACAAAGCATGTAAGATAACCAGCTTCCAGTTTAGAAAAACAATGGTAAATAAAAGAAAAATACTACTTATTATTTAGGTCAGAAACTTCTCACTATGAGGAGGAGCAGCTGAGGGAGCTGGGAGTGTAAAGCCTGGAGCAAGGAGTCACAAGGAAGACCTTATTGTCCTCTACAACTAACTGAAAGGTGGTGGTAGTGATGCCTAAAAATTTTTTTTAGTTCTTTATATATTTTAATGTATTTGTAGCCTTGTAGATTTAAAAAATATGATTGTATAGTTTCTAGTGCTTTTTCTGCCCTTTCTCGCAATAAACTAACCCGTATTGACACATTCTTAAAATTCTGTTTAGTCTTGTTCTTGAGAAAAGAATTCCAGACAAGAACATCTGTTTTCCTCCAGAACTTAAGAGACATAACAAGAAATGGAGCAACGAAGGCCCTGGACCAACTCCAATGGGCAGACCCAAGGGTGGATTACTGGGGCAACTGATCTCCTGTAGGAGATACCTGTCAGATATACTAATTAATTAACTTAAAGAACTATAAAAATCCGTTATTGAGCATGTACAGAGACACATTTGTGCACCTGAAAGCTTTCATTAAAAAATTACTTTTTTATCTTACCACTTTAGCACTGTTGCAAGTTTTGTCTTTTGAATCCAGGCAACAGCAGCAAGGAAGGAATTGGCTGCTTTTTCCAGGAAACTGTAACAGGACATGAGAAAATAACCTCAATATACATCAGGGGAGCTCAGGCCGGACATCTGAAATAATTTCTTCACTGAAAAGGTGGTTTAGCATTGGAATGGGCCACCGTAGGGAGCGGTAGAGCTACTGTTCCTGGAAGTGTTCAAGAAATGACTGGACATGGCACTCAGTACTGTGGTTTAGTTGACATGAAGGTGTTTGGTTGAAGGATGGGCTCAATAATATTGGAGGTCTTCTTCAACCTTAATGATTCTATGATGTCTCCATCCCTTCTTTTTTTTAAAAGGCTTATTTCAATGGAGTGAGTGTCCCACCCCTCCTTTGTTTTCATTGAGAACTTGTGACAAAAGAATACATTTTAATTAAATATTTAAAGTGATTAAAAAATTGTTGAGTATGCAAATGGTAAAAAGTACAAAATATGTTAAAGGAACGATCTGTTTTTTCTGCTAAGTCAGGTCTGAATACAGGTAATTACAGTCTTGAAAAAGACACAGGAGGGGTTAAAGTATCGGGTGTCTCTTCTTGCTGTCTCTTAAGAATTAATGTGCAAAAGAAATCTGTAAGTTTATTTTAATGGTGTGTTTTGGACAACTTCCTGTAAAAAATGCATGTCCTGTGTGGTGCACTATATCATTAAGCTGTAGTATTTTACAGCAAAGATATTTTTGCAAGAGCCAACCTGCAATTTAATCATAACTACTGTATTTCATTCTTAGTATATAAATACATTCTTTATGAAACATACAATTCTAATTTAAAATTTTAAAAGGACTGATTAAGTGCACACTGAAGTTAACAAATAAAAAATCTTTGTCTGCAAGCACTGGGCTTTACTGCCAGGTTAGGTAAAAATGTTTAAATCAAATAACATTTTTTTAATGCATTATGTTATTTAGGACCACTGCACATCTTTTGGAACAATGTTGTGGAAGAGACAACACATTTTCTGAAAGAGTGAGTATGCATCTGGGAGGGTCTCATATGACACATCTTTAGATGAACTGCTAGAAAAATAAAATGACAGTCCATAAATAGAAGCTGGCATGCTGCAGCAGAATAATAATTCTTCCCTTTGGTATTCTGGACAAAGAAGACAAAACCAATTCAATCTGCACTACACTGCATTATGGCATATTACATCCATTATTCCAAATAAGCTTGATTAAAATGCAATTAACGTGATGCTAGCTTGCTATTAATGTCTCATGAATAAGATATTTTTTATTGTTTACTGGTACATTGTTTTTGTTTGTAATGTGTATTGCAAATATACTTGATCAGTTTTATTGTATTTATTTGAATTTTTTCCACTTCCTACTTTTACTGATAAATATATTTTATGTTCTCATCTTCACTACTTGAGATCCAACCTCTCTGACCAATCTCAGAGAAAAGATGAATCCAGGAAGGCTGGATATTCTCCAAGAAGGAAATCTTAAAGGCTCAGGAACAGGCCATCCCCACCGGCTGGAAGACAAGATGTTGGGGAAGACTGACCCAGCTGGTCAGAAAGTTTTGACTGGAACTCAGGAATAAAAGGAGAATACATGACCTTTGGAAGAAGGAACATGCAGGAGAACTAAAATGATGTCATGAGCTTATGCAGGGAGAAAAACAGAGAGACCAAAGTTCAAATAGAAATTTGGACTAGTGCTGTAAAGATAATAAAAATATTTCTGTAAGTATTATAGAGACAAAAGGATGGCTAAGAAGAATCTTCATCCTTTGTTGGATGTAGCAACAAACATAGTGACAAAGGAGGTGGAGGAAGAAGCTGGGTACTCAATGAAAGTCCTGCTTGAGTAATCTGATCTACCAGGAGATGACCCACTGAGGGGATGAGGGAGAGGGTGTGGGTGTGGTCTGCCTTTAGTAAAGCTTTGACATGTTTCCTACAGCATCCTCCTGGAAAATTTGGCTGCTTGTGGCTTGGGGAGATGCACTCTTCACTTGGTAAAAACCTGTCTGGATGGCTGGATGGATGAGTGGGGAATGGGGTTAATCCAGCTGCTGCCTGGTCACTAGTGGAATTCCCCAGGGCTCAGCACTGGGGCTGCTCCTGTTTAACATCTTTATCAATGATCTGGATGAGGGGATTGAGGGGGGTGGGACGAATGAGACAAGAAGAGCAGGGCACATATTAAGGGCCTGACAGAATCACAGAATTACAGAATGCTTTGGGTGAAAGGGAGCTCTAAAGGTCCTTTGATCCAAACCCATGCTGAGGGCAGGGACATCTTTCACCTGGATCAAAAATCTCAGTTGATGACATGATTGATAAGATTCTGCATCTCCTGATTGACAAATACAGGGGTGGCAGAGAACTCTGAAAACACAGATTTGCACATGCTGAGCTCTTGGTATTTGAGAAGTGCACAAGTGTGGCTTACTTTGTAATCAATATGCATTGTCCTTTATTTAAATACTTCACTGGCCTCTAGTACTATAATGTTAAAATATTTCATTTACAGAAAAAAAATATAAAAAGCTTTATACAAAAAACCCCATAAATTATAGAAGGTCTGTGATTCAGGCAAAACAATCTTCAGTGCATTGAGATACATAAATATGAGAAGATTTTGATGTTGATTGGACAATTTCTTTTTGCTTATAATGAAGACTCCACGTTGCTGAGGTAACATCTTTAAAGCTAATTTTGGGGGCCCCAAAAATAGATTTTCCAATCATTATGAATCGCAATACTTTGTATAATTTAGTGCTATAAACCATTCTCACATACTATTTGTAATTCTGAACTTGCAGTTGTTTTATTTTCCTTTTTATTCAAATTATCTGAGGCCATATGATATAAGAAAATGATAACTCGAAAATTGTTAAGTATAGCAAAATAATTCCCCTAATATATTCTCATTTGGTAAAACTTTTATATGAAAATATGCCTCAGGATTTGTCCATGGTCCTCATACAATCATCATGAAGGTCAGAAAACCAAATTCTGTTCTGTTCTTGGTACAATCAAAAAGGAAAAAAAAAGACACATTCATATTTTAAAGATACTCGGTCCATTTGAAAATGTTCTGTACAAATGCCCTTCCTAAATGAATAATATCTAGCGATAATACCTTTCCATCTCAAATATGTATTAATTATCACATGCAGGTGTTTCAAAGCTTTTTCTGTATCCTTTGATAAATGCTGACTCTTGACAATTGAATTAGGAAGTGCTTTGCTAAAAGTTAGCTGGTTTTGTGAAGTGAGGTTTCTGATAAGCTGATTGTTCCATTATTATACTCTTCCTCTGCCTCCTACTTAATGCTCTTTTGACCCTTGATTTACATCAAAAAATTGCTGATGGTTCAGAATTCTCATCCTATACTTGTGACTGGTAGAAGAATGTTGTACAACCTAGATCAGATTATTCATGAGAGAGAGAGATGAAATTCTTTTACATGAGAAACAGGAATAGAAAAGTATTACTATACTGCAGTTCTTACAGTGCTACATCACTATGACACCCAGACCTAAAGGACATGGCAGATGATGAAGGCAGCTGTGTTAATGCACTAGGTGTGGGTGTCTGTGTAAAGAAAATTTACATTCCAATATTAAATGCATTGATTGCTTTGTGCTTTAAAAGTGCTTTACACAAAAGAAACAGGTATTTTGATATGATCAGTTGTTGATGACAAATGAACTGTTCATAGCTGATATGATTAATGGTGTCTGGAAAATCAAAACTTAAATTTGATGTTGAATACATTTTTTGTCCTTGCCCTTTCAGCAGCATAATTGGAGAATACTTAAATGTCAGCTTGCACTTAAATATAAATCTGAACATTTACAGTCATCTCATTTCATGGTTATTTGGCTTGGGAAAAAAATTATTTACTATGAAGGTTGAGAAATGGTCTAACAATACATAGAAATTTTTTATAAACTGGATATAAAAATTTAGCCTTTGAATAGGAATGAACAGTTTGGCTTTAAAATGAAACCATGCCTAAAAATTAGTTGCCAGAGGGGTCCTCAAGTGATAATTGTGTCTCCTTGTAGGAGAATGTTGAGTTTGTTCAAAGGTCTGTAATTCCATTCTGAGATCACATTAAGGAAACTTGATTGATTATGTCACTGCTGACCTTTTATATCAAAGTATTCTGTGCAGGAAGACAATTTAAAGAACATGAGATACATACAGCATCTTAAAAGGCTGGACAAAACTGAAGTGACCTGTCCCAGATTTTGCTATTAAAGAAATAAAACAGGAGGAACAAAATGCGTTTTGATTTCTTGACTGATGAGAGCAATATTCACTTTTGCTGTGGTGGTGGAGAAGGGATCTGTGGCAGGGTGGTGAGCAGAGTGGTAAGACTGCAAGTGGAAATCTCTCCCTCGCTGTCTTAAGTTGTGCAAACGTCCCACTCTAAGAAATTACTCTAAAGCAGAGGTCTTTCCTGAAACACCACTCAGGAGAGCTGAATTTGTTTGCCTGACTCCTCAACTGGCTGATGGACTTGATGCCAGATGGAAGCAGAGACATGAGGGAGGCTGAGTAAAGCTGGGTGTTCTAATGGCAGCAGCAGCCTAATGCTGCCTGGAATCTGTGGCTGCCTGTGCTGCCCATACCCACCACACTGCTGCTTACACAGCCACAGGTCTGTACAAACACATTTCTGTGTGGATAGCATTAACTCCTTCTATAACATGCCCCAATTCAGAAGACTGAAGTAAGAACTAACAGCTATAGAAGTTGCTTCCGATGTTGGTTGGGTGTGGGTTTTTTGGTTTTGTTTTGGGTTTGTTGGTTTTGGTTTTTGGTTTTGTTTTGGGGGTGGTTTGGTTTATTTATCTGAAGTGTGAAAAAAAAACCACCCCCATTTTTTGTATTAAGCATCTTATTAGTAATATATAAGCATCCTTTAGTAAGAATTTTCCCAAGAGAAGATCTAAATTTGGTCTCTGAAAAATGGCATATCATGTTCACTAATGCTTCTGAAATACTTAGACCAAACATCTTCTCTGAAGAATACACTGAGTGAAAAATACAGGGAAAATAGCAGAGGATTAAGAGTGGCACTAATATTAAATAAAGATTCTCAGATTTAGGTTAAGGTCAAGATTAATCCTTTCAAGGGTTTAGGTCATATTTGTCTGCTTTTGTTAAAATTTCAGTCATCTGAGGCAAGGATCTGATGGACGAGAGTGGACAATTTGGACTGATGTTGGAAAGGTCATCTTTCAGCTAAGATTGTGGGCTTATCTTTCTAAATAACTATTTTAATATTTGTGAATGTGCTTAAGAAATTGAAAGTTTAGGTTTCAAAACAGTCAATGGAAAACAAAATTAAATAAACACTGGTTCTCACATAGTTGAATGCAGCTCTGAAGATTTTCTAGAAATAAATCCCAAATGAAGAACCTTGGATGGACTGCGGAGATTATACATTTGCTAGAAATTCAAGGCAACAATAAAAAGATGCTCTCAGGCTTAATAAGGTAGAACTACTGAAACAGTACCTTCAAATGTACCAGAGTATATTTAGCAGTGCTTAATATTTTCAAGTTCATGATTTATTGGTTGAACCATAGTTGATGACATTTGTGCAGCTCAATAGCTGTTCAAATAATGGGAAGAATAGCAGCAGTTTTGTCTAGTAATAAAAGGGTAAATTCATTCTGGTGTTGAAGCAGCTTTAAGGCTGAGCAATAATGGAAGAGACACAGGAGAACCTAGAATATCTGTGAAAGAGGCAGTGATATTATAGATACAGCAATGGATTTGACTGCAATATCATCTAGAAGGATTGCCCTGGAGGACTGGAAATCTATTAAAAAAGGCAACTGCAGACATAAAAATTATGTGTAGGTTGTATTACTGCAAATATACTTTAAAGCTTTCTTTCACAAAAAGAAAGCATTTCCAGAGAGATGGATGGGTAAAGAGCAGAGTGTTCAGCCCTGACAGAGATGCCACTGGTGCTTCCTCACTGCAAGGCACTCTCGGAAATGTTGCTCTCAAAGAGTATGAAATGTAAATATAACATATTCTCTGCTAATTTTAATTTGACAAATCAGAACTGGGTCTTTCTACGTTGTGCACTTTGAAGTTTCTTTTCCTCAAACCCACTTTCCTAATTTTTAACTATTAGAAACATATCAGGCTCTCTCTCTCCCCCTTCCCCTCAAAGAGGCAAAGACATTGAAGCACCTGAGACGGCTCTAATTAAAATTTTAATTATACAAAAAATTCTATTTAGTTAGAGAGAAGAATTCTGACAGTTTTTCCCTAGCTTATCAACTGACTGTTTCATGAAGGAAGTAATGTCAATTTTAGAAGTGGAACCTTGAATAACCAGACAGCAATGACAATGAAAAATCAGCCATTTTAACCAGCATGAAAAAAAATAGCAACCCAACTAGTGTACAGCTTGTACATGTTTACTGGATTTTCTTGTACAGTCTACACAGAGTTCAGACTGATTTTCTCTCTAGTACACTGCTTGCAAGGTGCCTCTAGAGTTTTTGATGTTGGGATGGAATTCTGGGCCAACGTTTTGGGAAGTATAATGATTCCCTAATGCATGCATGAGGAGAAAAGAAAGGGCATTGGAAGCTCATTAAGTACAAACTCATGGCACTGCATATCCTGTTGATCCTTGGCAGTAAAATTTAGACCTCTGGTTTTAGGTCTGTAGAAGAAAGTATAATGCCACTGTGATTCATGGCAGATTTGTAACACCAATGACATTACCCTTAAGGGCAAAAAATTGTTTTAAACTGCATTCAGCCATGAGACAGAAAGATGACAGAGGGTATGACCAAAATTAATAGCAAGAACACGTTTTTTGCACAAGCCAGATTTGAATGAATCTAATTTTTGCTTGTGCTATGTATTATCTAACTGCAGTATATCTTTTGTTTTTGCTATTCTGGTTTTATTTGTTATTTTGTGTTTGTTATTCTGTTCCTGTTACTCTGTGGTACCTCTGACTCAAAACCTCTTGTATATGCTCGTATGCTTGGGCTGTCTGAGCTGCCATCTCAGAAATTACATTTTATACTCATCACAAAGCCCAAGGTTTCTCTGTGGAAAACTTGATGCCTCTGAAGCAGACTTGGCCCTTTGCTCGAGAATCAAATAGACACTCACCTGGAACATGGTGAGCATTTCACTTTTATCAGCAGAGGAGCTGTCCTCGTACTCATAGAGATAATGTAAGGTACTTACTGCGTTTTCTTCAAAACATGGAAGGATACAAGAAGAGAATCTTAAGATACTCTAAAAACATACAGAAATTATACATAATTTTATCAGAATATATAGTAATTGCATACACTTTTATTTTATAATTACTGACAGACATAAAAAGGCACAGCTGTTTTCCTTTTCAAAGAGATAAGAGATACAGAGGGCAAGAAAGGTTGAACTGATCATTATAATTAAAAAAAAACAAAACAAGAAAAACTCTTCTTAGAGGAGATGAACTGTATCAGGAAAAAGAATATACCTTTAAATTTTGAAGTCCTTGAAAAGAATTTTTTAATTAGAGTTTCATTCTGCCATTTATTATTACCATTACTACTACTGTAACCTGGGCTACATTAAAATGTGCATGCAAGAAGGAAGAACAGAGAGAAATGTTATCTGAGACTTCTAGTACAGTTTATCATCTTGAGTCCTTTAGCAACTAAAACTGAATATAAAAGCCAAAGAAATCTGATGAGAATGTTCCTTACTACTCTGTGAAATTATCTTAAGTAATTTCTGATAACCTCCAATAGCTGAATTTACTTCCTCTCTTCCCCTCCAAATTGTTTTTAAACTAATATATCAAAGAGTTTGATGATATCTTATGGCCTTCTTGGACTTTCCTTTCTTATGCACTTTCAATCCATTTCTACATAGTCATCATTCATGGTGGAGAAAACTTGGCTGAAAAGTTAATCCCCTCCTATGATACATTCTTTGAGGTTTGGGTAGTCTTAAAGTACCTAAGAATCTGATACACTGATCATGAAAAGCCAAACAAAGTTTCAAATTGTTATGGATTCCTTGCCCAAATTTTCAAGGTAGATCCTGCTTTATATTAAATAAGCAAATTCAACTCCAAAAGATATACTGTATTTAGATAATACATAGCCAAAATATCTTTCAATGAAACTGTTGCATCAAGATTTTGTTCATTCCATGTTATGGTTATTCATGAATAAAATATTACATGTTTGGATTGTCAAACCAAACTTTTCAATAAAAAAAACCATAAAATTAAAGGATTTAAGAATAAATGTTAATAGCAAGAGACAGGAACACTTGCTCCAGAAAAATATATTGTGGAAAAAAATTATTTGGATCAGATCTTGAAGTGAGCTGCAAATGTCCTGTACAAACCATTTTATTTCTTATTGATATTTCAAATCTCCATGAAGCATTTTAGCACTCACTAAAAATACAAATCCATAGCAGTAACTATGTGGTGTACTGTATACCATAAAAAGTCTCCTAAAGGTGGCTTTGTCTTTTCTTTCTTGTTTCTTTTTTCCCCAGGGATTTTGTCCCCCAGATTTCATCATTCATAGCTAGATTTGCTATTTCACTGACTACTCTATAGTATATTGTACAGTATTTTACTGTAGAATTAGTTCTTGAAGACCATTAAATGCTTCCCATCAGAGAAAGTTTTTTAAAATTAATATGGATATATAATAGAATCATAGAAATATTTGGGTTAGAAGGAACCTTAAAGACCTTTTAGTTCCAACCCTCCTGCCATGGACAGAGACACCTTTCACTAGACCAGGTTGTCCAGTTCTTCACATAGCCTGGCCTTGAACACTTGCACAGATGGGGCATCCACAGCTTCCCTGTGCAACCTGTTCATGTGCCTCACCACCCTCACAGTAAAGAATCTCTCCCCAGTATCTAATCCAAACCTGCCCTCTTTCAGTTTGAAGCCGTTTGCCCTCATCATCATCTGCTCTTGTAAAAAGTTCCTCTCCATCTTATATTATCATTAAGAATACTGCTCAAATTCACTGAATCAAATGACCTAGACATATTTTTTCCCTTGTTATCGGCTTAAAGGTAACAGTCATCTGCTTTAAAGCTGCAGACCCCAGTTTTCAAAATGGAACTTTTAAAAAGGCAGTCAGCAAACCACAATTACTTAATATATGGACCTCCTAAAATACTCATGGTATGTGTTGGGGAGTTTATTTCACAGGATGGGACTGCTGGGATACATTCCTTGAGCTTTTATTTGCAGCATCAGCCTCATTACATGGTTGAGATAATAGGAGGATGGCAAAAGCTCTTGCACAGCCAGCAGCAGCCAAAGATTTCTTTGTTACAGAGCATTTAAAAAACTTTCTAGCCAATAGCATATTGCTAAAGGTTACAGGCAGTTGTTCCAGCCAGTCACTAGAAGCACATGTACACCTGCTTCACACAATGCTTGCTTGTATTCTTTCCATTAACAATACACAATAATCCATTATTAAGCTTAAAACCTTCTACTATCTTGCTAAGCACATTTTTCTGCAGTCTTAAAGTATATCTCAGCCAAGCCTAAAACTGAAGCTATTGTTTCATGTCTTTGCTTGCTATACTATTGTAACTTTTTCTACCTTCAGACTTTGCAGCTGCAGCTAGTTCAAATTTTCTCTGCTCTTTCTGTTTCTAAGGCCTGCTTTTCCAGCTTTCTCAAAATCCTCTTACCTTTACTATTTCCCATATTGGTACCTACTTACAGCACAATAAAACTTGTAGGAAAAGTAATATATTGCAGTTAATGCAGTACATAGCTGTTTCTGCAGTACTCTGGTTTTTTAAAATTAAAGAGTAATATTTATTATTCCCTATGTCTATACATTGTCGTGATATGCACCTTTGTCCTTGTCTAGTTTACAGTCTATGGTCACTCAGAACAAGGAACTATATTTCAGTTACACCAAAACTGAGGAAATATCTTTTTGGGTAAACAAGCTTTTCCCAAATTTTTACAATTTAGAAAAAATATTTTCTTTTATTTTGAATACTGGAAGCTTTCAGTGGGGAAAATAATACAACACTTAATGATAAGAGTACATTCAGGATTCAATATATTTTTGTTGGAGTCACCAGTTAATAGTTTCTGAAAATTATCATTCAACAAGGCACATTCAAAAATGCTTAGTTACAGCAGAATATTTTAAATCATGTTATGCATGCTATATTCATGTTAATTTCCAATTAAATTAGTACCATGTAATGAAAACCTAAGGAATTACTAAATCTAAGATATTGTTAAGTAGAGAGACACAAGTCTATTATTTTCCTGCACTAAACTTTCATTCTAGTTAATATTTTCTGGACTTCAGTCATTTGAAAAAGCCTTTTTCTGTAAAATTTTTCAGGTGCCATTCTGTTTTCTTTTTTTATCTGTCTCCTCTTAGGCCTCTTCTGTATTCACAGAATATTTCAGTGACTACTGATTCAGTGAGATGCAAGGCTATTTTATACTTGAATACAACAGGATCTATGTTATAATCCTACAAAAGCAGATTTTCTCCAGAGAGGTTACCTTAGTAATGATGAACTTGAGGCAACAGGAATGGAGAATGTACAGAAAATCAGAATAGCACATAGATGTTGGACTAAAAAAAAAATCTAAGCACTGTGAAGTGGGAGCAGATGAAAGGTGACTTTTAAAAAAAATGGTTAAATAGATTTCCTTCAACAGTACTGTTTGCTTGCTGCACATGTGCACTTTATTAGTTGTCTTTTAGGAAAGAATGATGTTTTCAAGCTACTTGTTACAGCTACAAAATTACATTGGTACTTTGTTAGCTTTAATTTCATCTGAAACAAGAATAATTAACATTCTGGAATCAGCTGCCTGTATTTCATAAAAGCTGCTCAATGCTATATTAGAAGTTAATACTCTGTGTGGTTGCTAATGTTCCTTCTCCTGCATGGCTTTTCACTTAATGTCATGAGACATAGTTTTCAATAAAAGCAGTCACCAGAAGAAGTCAGCTGACATAACCTTTGACATAGAAGTACAATCTCAAAAAATTAGGTAAATAGCAGCTGGATGGTAATCATCCTTGGCTACTTAAACCAGGCCGAAAAATAATGCTTCACTAGATAGGTCTCCAAACCCAGTTCAGGATGGCTTCAGGAAAGCAGAGGTCTCCTACCCTAATGGATAATTTGTGGTTAGAAGTTCCCTATGAAGTGACTGCACTGCCTATCAAGCATGCTTTTCTTCCTCTTTAGTTTGGAGAGATTCTACAGAAAACAGGATGCACTATTTAAAGCTGGTTTAATTTTTTTTTTTTTTTAGCCTTGCTGCTTATTATTCTTTAACCAGCCTTGTTCAACAGGAGGCCAGCAGGCTGGCCCAAGCCCAGGGGATGCTCTCTTCTTCAGCCTTCTACTGGATCCTTGGGATGGAGCCAGGAGGCTGTGACTGCTTCTGGAGATGGCAACCAGCTGCTACCTAAAGGGCAGTGACAGGAAGGGCAGGGGGCAGTGAGAACAGTCTGGTGACCCAGCTGCAGCCCAGCAGCTCCTGGGGCTGGGCAATTCTCCCTGCACTTGGCAGGAGCACTGCACTGGAACTCCCCAGCTGTAAAGACACCATTCCTGCTGCTCTGAAGAAAACAGTTTTCTCCTGAGGCAATGTCAGCTCTTGGCTGGTTTTCTTGCCTATGTTTTCTAGAGGCATTTTCTTCATTGTCATCTCTTTTATACAAAACTGATACTGTCCTTTCAACAAAGAATGATTCTGCTCACCTGGATGGAAATCTGAGCATGAGCGAAGAGGCTCGTGATCATTTCCAAGGATTGCAAAACTTTTGGATTTTGCAATTGCAAATAGATCTAAATTTATATTGCACACATTATAAAATTAAGCAGTTACTCATAATGATGAAGCAGGAAAAGGTCAAGAAAGTGAAAACTCACTTTCACTTCAACAAAAATCCTCATTCCAGGAATATCACTTTCTGTGAAAAATGGGGAAAAGAAAGAACATAAGGAGGAGGTGCTGAATATCTTAGCATCAGTGTAGCCACTGCCAATGTAAATTTGAGCACAAGCCTCATCTCTTTGTTAAAGGTGGAAGATGGAGTCAGGGGATAACATTTCCCAATAAAGTCTTGCCTAAACACTCACAGAAACAGGATTTTTAAAACAAAAAAAAATAATTAATGTATTTACAAAAGGTGGGTCCTTCCTGTGCCTGCTGGCATTAAGGCCATTACAACTTAGAGCACGTGCAGAGACTGTGCAGGAGTCAGGATCTGACTTTTATTGTGTTTGCCACATGAGAGAGGAGGAATCACAGCACGTTCTGTGGCATGGAGGTAGGAGCTTCTCCTCAGCAGATCCATTCCACTGTCCAGCCGAGAGTGCCCTGCTGTTAATTTTCTTCCTCTCAGCACTACTGGAAGTTCCCCCCGGCTGCTGCTGTCAGAGCCGGTGCTGCTCTGCCTGGGCAGCCAGTAGGGGCCAAAAAGTACCCGGAGGATTTTCGCAGAGGCCCAGAAGAACCAGTGCTGGCAGGCAGAGAGGAGCACACTTCCCTGGCTGAGTCTAGGTGACTCCTGGCCCTTCTGCTTCATCTCCTCCAGGAGCCAAGCCATCTCCTGGGTTTGCTGCTCCTCCTGCTATGCAAGAAGTCTTGTGTGACATTCTCTTTCTGGTCACCTACCCCCAGTAGTCATGGCAGGATGCTCAGCACCATCAGGATTTGGGTGATGTTCCCAGCCATGACCTGGAGGAGGAGGAGGGAAGGGGCTCAGCTGGGCTGGGTGGCACGGATAAGGCAGCTGGGACAGTAGGGGCAGGAGACACAAGGACCTGGGAATGTGAGTGAGAGGGGATGTGGAAGCTCAGAGGCATCCTGGCTGAGGTTGGTGAGTGCTGTAGGGACGGGACCACATCCCCAAAGCCCCTTGGACACTCACCGTGGCTGACAGCTCCGGGCACCTTTCCACTCAGCTGAGGGCAGCACCTGCCCTCCTCAGGGTACTGCCCAGAGCCCCTTACCTCCCCTCAGCCTCAGAAACACATTCTGGCCTGGCCCTCACTCAGCCCAGCCTTCCCCTTGCCCGCCCCACTCACTGCTGGCCCGAACCAGCACTGCGGATGGTGGCACAGCTCTGTGACATGGTCTGTCTGATGTCTCTGGCATCAGAGCCACATGCTGACACCCCACCTGGACATCCGTGGCCAGCGCTGAATAATGCTTTGAACTCAGCCTTCTCTGCAGAAATCCTGAAACAATCCTATTCCCCTCAATAGATTGGTTCGTTTTTCATTTTTTTTTAATTATTCTATAATAGACTAAATTTTAGAGTAGCTGCAGTTACTTTTACTCTTTGCATATATTAATGAAAAAATATGTTCATTTTTTTCCCGTATCACTATTGTCCTTTCTATGCTGCACCCCCCTTACATGTATATACATCTAGCTGCTATCTCCTGCTTATTTATGGTAAAGGGAAGGGCAGAGAGGCCTGATACCCATCAGGCTGAAAATCCAAATGACAGAATCATTTAGAAAGAGAATTTCAGCTCTGTTGTTTCTGGCATGAAGCCTTTACATAAGTAGACCCAAAGTACATTGCAAACTGAAGCCTAATTTTTTGTCCAATGACATTCCTAGGCTCCCTTCAATCCAGCAGCTTTCAAACTTCCTACATCCTAAATATTTAAGATTATTTTATGCACCATGCATAGATCAGCAGTTTCTGTGCTGTGGTACAATATATAGAGCAACATTTATCTGTGATAAAATATAACAATATAGTAAAATCAGTGGGAAGTATTCGTGATGTAGCTCACATTTAGCTAAAAGAAATATAATTCAAGAAAGGAATAATGTGCTTAGTTTCAGCAATATCTACCTTGCTACTTGTCAGTTTTCATTACTTTTTGCAACTCCTACTAATTTAGTGCCATTTGAAATTTCACTAAGGTGATGTTAAATCTTTCTAGAGCTTTATTTTTCCTTTCTAGTTTTCCCTGGGAGAACAATCAAACTGTAAAACAAAATAGGTAACTACATTTTAAACTATGATTTCTCCTGAAGAATTCTGACATTTGACTAAAGGAAAGAGCCTTTGCTAAAATCTTGTTTGATTTACCCTTTGTAATCAGTTGTAGTTTGCAGAAAAAAAGGGATTTAGGGCTGTTATTAATGTTAAACTAAGGAGAAAATTGATTCCCTAAAATTAATATCTGTGCTGTATAATGACAATGGCTTGGAAAAAAGAAATGACAGTGACCTAATGCAAACCCAGGGCATTTGGATGGCTCAGCATCCAAATGGGGGGACAAGGAGGTTCTCTCAGAGCAGAGGTATGAAGTCCAGCTGTGGGGGTGTTTGTGTGAAAGAGATCACTACTGAGTCTGGACACTGTAAATAGCACTCACACCCTTCAGTAGTAAAGGTGGTGGAAAGAAAATGGAACAGAAAATAATGGAACAACTGGAGCATAGTCAGATTTTCCCTGATCCTTCTCAATGTGTGTTTCTGTACAGACAACCAGGATGGCGTGCAATAGAACTGGTGATGTGAATTTCCTTCTCTACTAAATGCAGGAACTAAAGATTAATTCCTAAATTCCTGGTGAATACATTGAGTAGCAGCACCATAGAATGGACACAAGCACAAATATTATTGCATTGACAGTATGAAATATAATAATTTTCAGCCTTTGTTACTGTATCTTTCTTGACATGCTGACTAGGGCTGGTCTGATGTCAGTCAGGTGCTTCAGTGCTTCTGTAAGCATGCAGGCATATTCACACCTTCCAGCAAAATTACTGTTAGGAAGTGATTAAAAAACTAGGTGGGTTGTTACCCAGGAGGAAAGGCCTGTGAAGCTTATCACCAGATATTAAATTTCATCACAAGCTCTTAGCTTTGTCTCTAGTACCCAGTTACAGCTGGTCTAGCAAATATAACTCAACTGCACGACATGACTAATAAAGTTATATTCTCCACCTTAAATTCCTGATGGAACTCTTGTAGATTTAAAGAAATAGTTAATCACAAGTTTTAGAGGTATATTTTTAATACAACACTGTACAAGGTCTTTTGATGACTATCTTTTGGATGTCATCTTCATTCTTTCTTAGAGCTAAGACAGATCATTTTAGACATCCTGTAGGAGAATCACACCCTGCATCCCCAGCAGAGATCACAAATGCAGGTGTTCAAGATATTACTGGGTCTATTTTCCAGATGATGAATTTGGTTATTTGCACAGATACCTCTCTAATTATTTACAGTTCATATCTTTAAACATGCAGACGTCTTCAAGCAAAATGGTTTCTGGTACTGGAGAGGCTAGCTGTCTTATTAAGAAGGCATCTGAGAAATCTCTGCTTTCATCGTGAAGTGGAAAAATATAATTTTATGTCCATATGCTATATTGATTTGTTTTAATAGAAATCCCAGGACAGTCAGTTTTTCTTGCATTTATTTTCCTTGCTATGCATTTGATTACTTTTATGGTAGCTTAAGAAGCCAGCTCTGACTCAATGTTTTTCAAAGAAGAGTTTTTGTGTGGGGGTTGTTATATTCTACATTCTCCCCTCTTAGCTTCTCAGATTCGTGAAGCTGTTTATGTAGGCTGCTTGGTTTTTAAGATTTTCCACAAAATTGCTGCCTTGTCCAATTCACATCCTGCTGCATGAGGAGCTTGGCAAGTTGTATTGGCCAAGCTGGCATGAGCTTTTTGAGTGTCTCCTGGACTTTCCCCTTACTGTGCAGGCAACTGGGTACCTTAAATCTGTATTTTTAACAGAAAAGTGGTGCCTGGTTTTTCAAACAGCTGATGTAAAGCAATGCCAACAGCACTGTACAGAAGGAATGTAATCCATTTCCAATGCAGTAAGATGAATGTCAAGGAAAAAGAGGTCACTGGTATGAACAGGGAAAAGAATACTTGGTACTAGCTGCAGTGTCATGCTGGTCTGAAAGAAGATGCTTTTTTTTATACTCCTGACTTTGAGTATTGCATTAAAAGGTTTAATTTGCTGCGCAATTATTAACTGCTTTGCCTGCATACAAGGGTTTTTGTTTTTCAAATTATATTGTGGCAAATAGTACTCAAATAATTGGATAGCTGGCAATGTCATCTGTTGCAATAAATTTAAATAGTGAGTATTTAATTTAATTTAATGCTGGACATTATATCAAAAAAGTTTCTCCAGTATCCCACTGATTTGCACTGAGTGAAAGGGAAAATATAAATATATTACAACAGAATAGCAATCTGTGAATTTAGATTTTTATATATGTTTATTTTTCTTGATGGCATGATAGCAATCAGATTGGACATACTAAATAAGGACTTCTGCATTATAAAAATTAATCTGGATGTTACACCTATTCTGATTATCCTAGTTAAGAGTTAATCTGTAAAACTGCTGTATTTACTGTTTAAATACTGTGAAGAAATTGTTATTCCTGCTTGGTTGCTAAGAATTTAAATATGTCTTCTGACACTTTATTTGTGGGGGGCACCTGGGAAAGAGGAGAGAAATTGTTCCAAAGTAACAACTTGGCTTCTGATTTTTCTAGAAAATGGGTTTTTAATCAAAGCTATGGACAAACTTTTCAATATACATGACACCACATTTTGCAAAATTTGACTTTTGATTCCTCAGTGTTAGAGGAATATATAGAGGCATTACACCATTCTGGTATAAATCAGAATGTATAAATCCATATGCCACAAACTGACATTTGTGTATATCTATGAGGTTATCATGACTCTGATGGCAGAGTCACCCCATAAAGCTCACTTTTCAGTGGGAGTGTCACAGTTATGCCCATGACATTCACCTTATTATACATTTAACTTCTTTGCATTATAAGAAACTTTCCTAGAATTTCCATCCTTTTTTGAATTAGTGGATGTTTGCTGTGCTATAATAAATCAAAGTAACTCATCCTTACTTTTAAACAAGAAATGGATTTTGTGGATCCCACTGATTTTCCTATTCACATCATGAAATGATATTCTAAAGAGAGGAAAATATCTGTACATATCACATAACCTGTTCTTTTCCATGTTTGGTCCCTAGCACTACTTAGTTTTATTCTGGTTAAGCCCATAAACCAAAGGATTCCCACATGGTAATCATAGTTCATTGCACCCTTACATTAAGGGACAAACAGAGAGTCTTGTGGTACAGTGAGAAATTGCTACGTCTCCTTCTGTGTTAGCTGGGATGCAAAGTGTCAGATACAACACAGAGGGGTAGCAGGAAAGTCTGGCCTGCCCTTGGAGCTGGAAAAGGCAGGCTGAGGGGGCAAAAACTGGAGCTATTTTGCTGATAGCAAAATATTTCAAATGCAAATACTGTTCTTGGTAGAAAAGAATATAGGATGTTCAGATATGAATTCTCTAGCTGTGTAGTTCTTCTATCCCTTAAGAAACCCTCTTCCCTGTAATCTGTGGATTTTCTTCTTTCCATGCATTTACAATTACTGAAGATTAGTTATTCTGTGGGGAGAGTGCTGATGGAATGCATGAAAAGTCAGCTGTAAGAATCCCTGCAGTGGTCCAAGAATGCCTCCTCGTCTCTTTAAAGTCACTGACCAAAAGAGGGTTGGAAAAAAAAAATCTCAATTTGTTTTATGTATTTTGTGTTTAGTATTCTGGTGTTATTGATTCTGCTCAGTATGCTTCCATTGAATGTTTTCTACACAGCACATAGCATTTTGTCAGGTTCAATCACAGTGAGAAGTGTATAGTTAACATCCTTCATGGCTTGGTGGAAAGAGTCATTGAATCATAGGATATCCTGAGTTTGAAGGGACCCACAAGGATCCTTGCAGTTCAACTCCTGGCCCTACACAAGAAAACCCCAAGAGTCACAACATGTGCCTGAGAAAGTTGTCCAAACACTTCTTGAGCTCTGTCAGGCTTGCTGCTGTGACCACTTCCCAGGGGAGCCTGTTCCAGCACCCAACCACCCTCTGAGTGAAGAACCATTATCTACTCTCTGACCTAAACCTTGCCACACACAGCTTAATGCCTTTCTGTCTGATCCTGTCACCCCAGAGAAGAGATCTGTGCTTGTCCCTTTTCTTCCCCTCATGAGGAAATTGTAACTGCAATGAGGTGTCCCCTCAGTCTCCTCCAGGCTGAAGTGGCTGAGTAACCTCAGCCCCTCCTGATATGGCTTTCCCTAAAGACCCTTCCCCATCATTGTAGCTTTTTTTGACAGACTTTGCTGGCTGTGCTGATGACTTTGTTGTCTTGCAGGTTTTTTTTTCAATAACTGCAAGAATGTTTTTCTTTATAAAAAATTTGTCCATAAATTTACCATTCAAGAAAGGGTACTACATAGCCAACAACTCCAAAAGCAAGGTGCTACAGTCAGTAAATTGCTATCCAAGTGAAGTTTGAAGTAACAAAAATACTGTCCATTCAAGTATTTTGGGCAGATGATCTATATATGCAACTGAGCATACCCCATATGATGGAAGAGCCACAGTTGTCCTTCTCAGCCAAACCTGTTGGATGAAAGTGCTGGGAATGCACAGCAGAGTCCCTGGCTGACACAACTGGTGGCCACTCTGGTGCAGCTTCACATCACAATGAAATGGCACAAGACCTGGACACTAAAGGGTTACACTGCCCCAAAAAGAGACAGAAGAGAATCTTACCTGTTACTGTAAAAGAATTAATCTGATGTAATGCACGGCCACAAAGGACAAAAGGGGTTTAAAATAGTTGCTTGCTAATAATCCTGTGTATTACACTCTTAAACTACCTTTTCCTTGAAAAATTGCTACTGACACTGTTTCTGAAGGGTTGGATTAGGAGTTTTTATAGACTTCAGCATAGAAATTCATTTCTTCTATCTATATAGAGGAAAAAAGAATATTTTTTTCTCTTAAAATGTACTTTAATATTTTAATATTTAAAAGGCTTTAAAACATTTGCATAAATCTGCTATGTTTTAGGTACTTACATAATTGGTCTTGTAGCTACAATAATTCTGTTAACATTTTTTTAGACCCCTTCTCACTAAAATAGACTGCCTGCTGAGTTCTCAGAAAAATACTGTAATGAAGATGTTCACACAAAATCTGGAGAGAAAAGTTCTTAATTTCCTGTTTAAGAATGTACTGTTATAAAGGTACACCCTTTACACCTTTTCTATATAATTGAAAAAATTACAAAGATGTTAATTTCATGTTCACATAGCTAAGTGTGGCTAGCTTCCTTCTCTACCTGTCCCAGCAGTAAGATAGAAAATACTTTTAACTGGAATATACAATGAACACACAATCTTGTTTTGAGGGCTTTAACAGAGCCTACAAACTTCAGTGTAAGTACAGTTTCATATTTTCCTTTTGACTTATGAAGGAAGAAATATAGTAACACATTTTCCTTTCAGTCTTACTGCCAGCAATTTCTATCTGAAGTAACCCCATTAAAGAGTCTGGAGTTACTTTAAGTTGTTTAAGAAATAAGATCAGAAGGTATGCTGCTCTTTACAAACTGTATGAACCAGAAATGAAGTTCCTGGATTTCAGGGAAGAAAGATTTCTAGGGCCTGTGTTCATACTTCTTGAAAAGCTTTCCAAAAGCAATTAATATACTTAAAGGCTGGACAATAAGCCTTTCAACTAAGAATCACAAGACTTGATTGTCTGGAGTTCACAATAAAGCTTTTTGAAGAAGTTCCATATAAAAAAATCAACCGATAGATCTTGCTGACGCAAGAGTGATTTAAGATGCTCAGAAAAAAACCTATACCCCCATTATTGTCAGCTTAAGTATTTGGCTGTTTTTCCCTGCCATTGCTCAAGGTTCTGCATACTCCACTTGAAGTTATGTGTGATTTTTATAGGTGGGAGAGAAGCAGCTGCAGACCTGTCTGTGTGCACACACACTCCTTGCGTTGCACTGCAGGATCTGGTCCTCCACCACTGAAGCTGAAGAGTCACTTGCTTCCTGTCATTCCTCCTCCTGAGCCAGTTTTCCCCGTAGGACACAAGAAAGCAGAGTAACAACCCATGTACTTCTCCTGCTTTTGTTGCCTACTCTACAATTTTCACTATTTTTCTTCAAATATTTCCTGTAAATCATTTCAGTTACCCCTTAAACCTATATCCCATTTTTTGCCTTCACCAAGCTAATCTAATCTACTGACAAACTTCTCTAGTTTAGAAAATGCCAAACAATCTCTCCCAAGAATCTATTGCTCTCCCATCTCTTTTCTGACTATTTCATACGCCTAATTAGAAAGACTCCCCTCTAAGTGGGAAGGTGCCAGTTTCTTTCACCAAATATTTATAAATGTCCTGCTTTAGTGAACTGATATGAAAAAGTATGTCTGATGAAAACCAGTAGTGCACTGAAAGTTTTAAGAATTTGTTGCATCTCTTCTTCACTTTATTTCAGCGGACTGAAAACCAGCATCTTCTGAAGTCCATGCTCTGTTGTTTGGAAAGTTTGAAGAACTGGAAAGCTGAAAGAAATAAGAAGCAGTCACTGAATTTTTGTCTTTCGCAGCTGTGCAGAGCAGAGAGGGATGTCAGAGCCCTGAGCATATGCCCCCTCCAGGAGTTCCAGGGCAGACCTTAATGATGGTGTGGGAGTCCCATTTGTGAAAAGTGTTCTTCAAGAAAAGTCTTCTGGTGAGATCTCAGCAGGAGCTGTCCATCTTCTCTTAGGAACTGCTTTTAAGCTGTGGCTCTCCCCCCAGATCCTAGAATGCAGCTAGAGCTGCACTCCAACTGTGATGCAGCTATGCCATTCTTAGCCATGTCTGCTGCTGATTTGGGCTGTACAGGTGACCTGCAGGTGTGCCATGGTGGCTCAACCTGGCACACACTGTGGACTTGCTCTGGGCTTCAGGCTGGCCCCAGCAGCCCCAATCTCTGCTGGCTTTACTGTGAGCTGGTGGGTGGGAAGTGAGGCCAGTGCATCTGCTCTTATTCCTGCTCCCATGTTCCACTTCCCCTACAAAGCAGGCTGCTCCTAGGGCTCCCTGTGAGTAGAAATAAGTTGAAAAGTTAATTTCCACTACAGATAAAAAAAAAATATCCCTGTATTCTGGGCATGTTTAAATGTACAATATCAAATGCAATATAAAACCTAAACCAGTTGTACTGTGTGGGGCATGGTAGTGTGCAGTGCTCTAGGTAGCAGGCATGCAGAACTCCAGCTCTTTGCTGTGTGTGGCCTTTTAGACTGCAGCAAAATGTTGGTCTCTTCTAAATGGTTTTTGATGCAATTTTTTGTATTATCATGTTACAGCTCTCTAGGATTTCTACTTGTTCTAAGGAAAACTGAGTATATGCGTATCATAAAGGCAAATAGGTAGTAATAGAATAAGATAAAAGAGTAAACATGCAGAGCTCTGTAAATTTATCAGCTTCTCAGTTTGATAATATCAGGGACCCTACTGCCACAAGCTGATATTAATATGCTGCTAGAGCTGTCTATTAAGTTTCAGGAGTTACAAACAATATTTTCTTCCTTTTAAAACATTTTATTTGTTTTATTATGGTTAGTGTGAGGGGGTAGATGAAGAAAGAGTTTTGTTTTCTGTGAATTTCCCACATTCAGTCTGTCTATCCCAGTACCAAATGCATAAACAACTTTATGGAGTTGGTACTGATAAGGCTGTGACTCTGTTTGCATGAATTTTGAGGTGTTATAAAATATTGTAAAGATACAGAATTCAGAAAATAAACAAAATGAATTTATTTGAAATGAGGGACTGTGTAATTGAACCTGTTAATATGTAGATCCTGAACTGCACACTGACAGTGTATGGGTCAGAGGGCTAATGTTTTAAGCACATGTGTAATCAAAGCTATGGGAGTCTGCAGAATATGAATAGGCAGTGACCTTACTGTTTGAAAGGCAGCTATAGTCTGTCTGCATCAGTGGAGAGAGACAGGCCAGGAATGGATCTCCTGAGCCACAGAGTCTGGTTCTCTGACATCACAACAGCACACGTAAAAGAAACTTGTTACTAATCTTACAAGGACAGAGTGTAAAAGAAATGATGCTTTTAATGAACCTTATTGCTGTCTTTGTCTGTAAAATTAGCTCATCTCTCAATAGGAAGATATGGCATCATGGTGCATATTGCTTGGCATCAGAAACAAATTCTTCAAGCTCTGATCTTGGTCAGAGGGAGAAGTTCCAGCTGCCAAACACCCCCTATCTTGGCTGTCAAGATGGAGTAAGTCCTGACTTCTGTGTCCATCAAACAGACCTCAGAGACAGTTTAGGAGGAAGGGGGGATCACCACACTACAGCTTCAGTCCAGGTTTGAATTATGTGCTTTCACAGCTTACCTGGCCTGGCAGAAGGAAGAGTTTCTACCTTACACAGGTGGGGAAGCTCTGAAGTAATCCAAAGAACACACAGTGTAGAAAGTGGTTTGTCTTCCAACCACTCATTATATTTGCATTGCCAGTGACCTACTTATTTTATTTAGAATAAACTTATAAATTTCCTCTCACAATTTTAATAAGATACTTACTAACTGCTGAAAAAAAAAGCTGAAATTTATTTTATGCAAGGTTCAAAAGCATAAAAAACAGTCAACAAAAAAGTTGTGATTAATACAATTCTAGCTATGAAACATTAAGATATTAAAAGACTTAAGGAGAAACTGTACACTATTTGGAGATTTCATAATTTAAAATTCTTGATAGCTCCTAAAAAATAAGAGATCCTAAAACTTCCAATCTTTTATAAAAAGAGAATTATACACCAGGGTGGAGTCTAGAACAGGGCTAGGAAATGCTGAGTATAAGTACAGAAATAATGGCATAAAATTAATTCATTGAATACTATTTTACAAAATATGATTATTATTTTGACAAATTCATAAATAAGATGGCCTGATTTAAAATTGACTATGGCTAGACATATAGAAATAATTATGCATACTAGATGTATAATTCAGATGCCCATAAGTGGCATTCAAAATGAAATGTGTCTTTGAAGTATGTAGAAAAATTTGTCTTGGATTTAAGACGTGCCTAAGACAATTTAGATTTAGATGTCTTGGATTTAAGACTTCTAGACATGCCATTGTCTAAGGAGCAAATCCTCTCTGGTGTTGCCTTTCCCATGTCAGGCTGTGGATATGAAGGTCTGTGATGTGCAGCACTCACGTTGAGGTTCATGTCATTGACTGCCTCTGTGTTGTGACAGGCTGGCAATAGTTTTCACAGGCAACAGGGATAATTTTTTGGTAACATGGTAATAATTACAGAACCCTTCAGGTGCTGTTGTGCAGAATGCAAAGACAAGCCCCTGGTTTGGGCACAAGCCTTGTCCCATTTTTGACTGGCACATTGTCATGAGTCATGGGTGAGAGCACAACAAAGAGATAGAAAAGGGAGAGGGTGTGAACTGAGCCACTGCAGTGGATCAGGCACAGAGAGTGACAGTGAATGGCATCAGGCTGGTGTCCGGCCACTTGTGGGGCTCTGCAGAGCTCCATCTTGGAAACAGGACTCAAAGGAATACTAAATTTGCCAGCAACACTAAATGGGGAGGAGCTGTTGACTCCCTCAAGAGCAGAGAGGCCCTGCAGGGAGACTTTGACAATTTAGAGAGATGGGCCATCAGCAACCGTGTGAAGTTTAGCAAGGGCAAGCCCCATGAGCACAGACACATTCAGTGCTGCATTGAGGAACTTTAGCTCTTAAAGGTCTATCTTTTAACTACTTTAAAAAATATTTTCTTATATGTATTTCTGTGGCTTTAATGATTGTAATATTTCTGAACTTTTTAGACTGTCATAGCCTTGAAACTTCAGCCTCTAAATTTTTGCAGAACATAACTCATCCTTCTGTGCCTCTACTGTGACCTTTGTAGATCTTCTTCATCTCTTAAATGCTTGAGGCTGTCTCTGGACAAATTCAAGCTTCTGAGGAAGCACAGGTTTCTAGATCAATAACATCTTTCATTGTATTGAATCCAGGCAATGTAGCAAAGCTCTAGGGATGCCATTCTATCTGGATCACAGCTATACCATATTGGTATAGCCCAATGAAGAGAATTTGTCAGGCTTTGTACTGCTCTACAACGTGAAAATTTTTAATAAGCGCTATTATGAACTTCATGTGTAGCCTATAAAACCCAAGCACAAAAGTTTATTATGATATTTTCTTTGAGAAAATCACTTAGACAGTTCAGTGAAGAGTGAATTTCTGTATTAGAGAAATAATTTCTAAGTGAAGACCAGGAAATCTGATATTGGGCAGAAACTCAGTCAATGAATCTGAGTAAATAAATAAAAATAAAATTTATGGGAAGGGCCATTCTTCTATGTCAGGTTGTGCATGTTTTTGATCTGGAAAAAAATCTATTCTGAGTACATGGAAGGAACACAGAGGCAATGTTTTCTCAGCTGGACAATGGGTTTTGAAAATGGAATATGAAAAGGAACTTAATGAACACTGAACAGTAAATGTTTCTGAAACTGGCTTCTTACCAATAATTGGTTATTTGGACAGCAAAAAACCCAAACAAAAACACAAGAAAATATTTGCAGAGATTATAAACTAGCACAAGGAAATAGATGTCTTATGTGATATAATTTGCTATTGAAACCAAAAATTTTCACTTTTATTGATTTTATTGTATTAATATACAATACAAGATCTGCCCTGTTTTTAGTCTTTCACGCCATCTACTCTTCTTTTCTGTATATCTTCATTTTGTTTTACAGGGATAGAGGGAAGCTGGAGGGGAAGCTGTATGAGGAGCTGTTGAGATCACCTGGTCTGTTCAGCCTGGAGAAGGGGAGACTGAGGGGAGACCTCACTGCAGTTACAGCTTCCTCATGAGGAGAAGGGGAAGGGCAGACACTGATTTCTGCTCTGTGACCAGGGACAGGACCCAAGGGAATGGCCTGAGGCTGAGTCAGGGGAGGTTTAGGTTGGGTATCAGGAAAAGGTTCTTCACCCAGAGGGTGGCTGGGCACTGGGATGGGCTTCCCAGGGAAGTGATCACAGCACCAAACCTGACAGAGTTCAAGAAACATTTGGGCGATGCTCTCATGAACATGGTGGAATTCTTGAGGATCATGAGCAGGGCCAGATCATTGAACTTCAACGATCCTTGTGGATCTCTTCCAACTCAGAATATTCTGTGATTGTGTGATTCCAGATGGTGTGATTATTAAATTCAATGGCTACTTGTCTTTCCTCCAATAAACCATTGGCATGCTGAACTCACTGCTGTAAAATCTGATGTGCATTGTCATGATTTCCCAGTCCAATAAAATTTTCTATTTCGAAAGGGAGATTTTTTTTGATCACAATATTAGGCTACTGTTCTATGTGGAACAGACTAGGCTCAAGGAGTCATATTTAAATTATCAGTAGACTCACCTCATTTCTTCAGAACAGGGAGATACCTTTTCATTGGCACATTAATAAAATTCAGTGCATGTAGCTGGCTATCAGAGAAGCAGCTGATTATCTCCACCATCGCTGGCAGATTGTTCAGCTTTACAGCATGAAAATATAAATCCTTCACCCTCAGGAGTAGATAGGAGGGCATTTGATAGAAGTGGATGCATCTAAAACAGTTTTTCCTAAAATTATCCAAAACTGCAATTTTAAAAAAGAGAATCTGTAAGAATTGACAGTTCTCTAAATGTTTTTTATGCCTACAAAAGTATATATGTTTTTTGTCCCTCCATCAATAACATTGAGAGAATACACTAGACTGATCTGCATTTATTCATTATTCAATCCCTACTTTAAGGTCACGGTGGACTCACCATACTTTTAATAAGTTAACCAACAGAATTTTGAAACTAAATTCCAGCTTCATATAGAAATTAAATTCTGAAAGAGAGTTAAATCAAAGAAATGTAATAGCTTGTTTAAACATCTTTTTTCCATTTTGGGGCAGACTGGTGGCATTTACACAAGTTTTGCGTCCTAAACTTTTTTAATGCTTGGGAATTAGAAGTCAGGATCTGGTTCCTAAAACTTTTGATGAATTTTATGGGTATCCAGCTACAAAGATGTTTCATTCTTTGAAAGCCAAGACTGATGTCTTGAACCTTGATCCAGTGATGGCTCCTCCTATCTGCACTGTTTTGAAGAAATCTGAATTTAGAAATAGAGTTTTGCAAAGGTTTATAGCTTCCCATATGAACTTACTGTGCAAATGCAGTCCGGATGGCAAAGGTCTATATGAATGAGCAAGTCAATTGACAAGAGAACAAAATGTCTCAAGTACGGAGAGTTGGTGAAAATCACTTTCAGCAAATGAGGGTGACAGTTTACCACTGTTTGCTTTTTCCACTTGGGAACTTGAAAACAGATTAACAATTGGTTTTAAGTGTATATCTGTGTTCTCCCATTCAAGTAAAACATACACTTTTCCTAGGTCTCCAAATTTATATGTTAGGATCCTGTTTCTGGCAGTGCCACATTTAAATGCAGTGAAGCCACTTGTTGGCTATATTACCGGAGCAGTTCTACATAGAATTCTGATGGGTCAGTTCTACACAGATTTGTATTTTTAAAATTAATATCTTCTGATAAGATTTATGAAACATAGCTCTGCCTAACTGAGAATTCAAGAAGCTGAACTTCTATTTTTCTTAATCAATTTCCGCACTCTGCAAAGGAGCTGATTGGACTTTTGGCAGCTGCCCCTCTGAGATTATGTTGCCTGCATATATTGCTGCAACAACTGATTGCCATGGGAATGAATGTAATGTCAAGTATTAGTATCAATAGTAAGGAAATAAGCAATGATTTTAAATACACTATTTTCTAAATATTAATAGTTCTTTTTGCATTGTAAAACATATGAAAAGCAAACACTAATTATCCTATTTACAAGCATAAGACTATTCAAATACAGAAGATTAAGCTTTGGCTTCTCTTTCTCTTTTCATTGAATACAAGACATTGGAAGAAAGTAAGTAAACAAGGTACAGCAGCTAAAAGCAATAGGGATGTATGGCATTCAACCATTCTAAATATTCCCAGTTAATAACTCATGCAGGTACATTTATTCAGCATTCTACTGATGAATACCAAAAAGAAAAAAAAAAAGAATATCTGAAAATTACTTTTGTTATGAGCACTATTTTTTCACTTTTGAGTTTTATTTCTCATCTATCATACAAAAAAATTAATCTCAAGGTTATCCTCCTGATATTACTGTTGTTGCTCCTTGCTTGCACTGGGGCTGCTACTTAGGGACAGGCTTCCTTTGGTTTCCTTTGATTTGTAGCTGGAATGCTGTAAGTGCAGCCAGTTTAAAACAGCTTCCTTTGGCAATGGCATGACATTTTCCAGCAACTCATTATAAAAGCTTTAAGAATCCCTTTTTCCCCCCTTTCCTTTCTTGACTTATATTCTGTGTTGTAGATGACTGTGGGTGACTTACATTTTCCGGATACTAGATTAAAGTTGAAATATTTCTTTTATAAGCTGAGAAAAATCTTTTAAAAAGAAAAAAAATATGCAAAATTATATTTTTGTTTTCAGGATCTCTTCAGTATCTAATCCTGTTCCACATACTCTGGATATAAAATTGATACTATAAACAAATATTGGAATTAGAATATGGAGGGAGGTAAAATAAAATTGGAAAAAAAAGAATATCCATATTTTCTTTGCTATTTTTAAGACTATTGCCATTGAATAATATTTGCAGTTGATCTTCACTGTCAGTCATCATCATATGGATAAATAATGCATATATATTTTTTTCAAATAAAAACTCATACTGTGTAGTTTTAGTGTCTGCTCTGAAGGGAGGCTTGTCTCCAGTGTCTGTATATGGACACAAGGAGAACTGGGAGCCTGTGTGCAGTCACACGGTTATACTGTGGCGGGTGCCATGGGGACCTTGGTGGGTACAGGGTCTCTGAAAGGGATGAGCAGTAAAAATAGGAAGGAAAGTCGTGCTCTGTGGGAAGGCAGGGCTTGACTGCACCGAGCTCCAGTGACAAACAGAAGACGTGTGGGTCAAGATCTGACCAAGAGTGGTCTCGTCACTAGGATATGCTGCAAGCTGCCTGCAGTGGGTTTGGATTTCCACCAACAGTTAGTGGAAGGGTCTTTGTGGGAGATGACAACCACTCTACCACTCTCCAATAGCAAAGCAAGGCTTTGTGCAGCAATGTTGTATTGGCATTCCCTAATGAAAGGGGAGTGGAGGGTCTGAACAGGAGCAATACTCTCTTTTCCTGATGCTCACAACCAAGGAGGAATGACAAATGTGGTCACAGAGGAGGTAGATTGCAGCAGCCAGAAAACGGTGGTGTTTAAGCCCCAGAGGAGAAGTGGGCAGTAAAAAGCAAATTTAGGGCTCCGAGCTTGGGATATTAGAGTCTGTGCTATGCTGGAGGCTGCTAGACAAAATACCTGCAGGGAAACCAACCAAGGAGAAAAGTACACAAGAAAGCTGTTTATTTTTTAAGAAAAACTAATTTGAAGGTTAGGAAAAAAATTATCCTGTTGTGGAGGAACACTGGGAATTTTGCCAGAGGATTCTGAATTCAAGAGGAAAGTGGGAAAGGTGGGAACAAGCACCAGCAAAGATCATAGGCATACATTGCTCTGATACTTTGGGTAAAATCAGAAAGGACAGTCAGCATCACCTGAGTTTCTGGAAAGATCAAAAAGCACATTTTCACAAAATTAATTTCCAAATATATGTGGGGCAGAGAGACAGCCAGCTTATACTCACCAAAGGAAATTCCTTTTCATACAACATGGCGAGCTGCTACTATGAAAAATATTGCATGGATGTGACAGTAGAAGTGGCATGCTTCATACTGCTTATAACCAATGATATGTTCCTGTTCAAATGAAGACCATCTGACACAATAAATAGTTTAAAATATTTTTTTACTAAATTATTATGGAATATTTTTTTAAAAAACCAATTTCAAATGACAGCTGAACTTTCTGTTTCCACTTCCATTAAGAATTCCTTAATGTGAAATTTAAAAAAGAAACTCCCAGAACTAGATACTATTACAACCCACTTTCTTTACCCAAATGTTTCTCATTAATGGCATATTCTTACAAATTGTAAAAGTGACAATATTAATGAGTGAGGAAGTTAATACCTAAATTCATAAACAATCTTTTTCCCAATCATATTTAACTTTTTCTCCAGTGATGCCAGCAGCTTCTTAGCTCTGATTCTGAGGTATTTTCCTTCTTGCTACATCTGAGAAAATTAGATCAGTTTGAGCATGGAGTTCCATCATGAAGAGTCAGATAAAATACAAGCTTCCTTATCCTCTGTAGGACTAAAAGCTTTTTCTCCAGCTTTGATCATTTGTGTAGTGATATAAAAACAAGTAAGCTTTGACTAGAAAGACACAGAATGGACTCCACAAATGCCAGAGGGAGATTCAGGAAATTGAATTATTACCTAAACTGCCAAATATGGGATATTTTTCAGCATTTACTTTTGGAATAGGCTTTAAACCTGACAAAAATGTTTATTGACAGATGCTTCAGCAAGGCACCACAGTTACTGTGCTTACAGACTTGAGTGATACACATGATTATATTTAGGATTTCTATTATTTACAGTGAATTTGAAGAACAATGAAGAATAAGCTGTTGTTGTGCTTGGCACAAGAAACTTCTGCAATATTAGTTCAGAAAGAATAAAAAGGAGAGCTTTATGGGCAGCTCTCAGAAACAGCTGGCTTTCAAGTAAAATCTGCAATATTAACCAGAAACTGAAGAGCAGAAAATGTAAATCTGCGACAAAATGTTTCCTGAGGTCTGTGATGGAGAATTTAATGTAGAACTTAATGTAGAGTGGCTTAGATGGAGAAAATATTCTGTAATGAGCAAAGGCAGTTGTCACATGAGGAAGTTCTCAGCTGTTTCAATTTTGTTCCCTTTCCTCTCCTTAAATAGCAGTGCTCTCCTGGTATAAATGTAAAGAACTGTAACCTATTATGTGAATCAAAACCATTAGTAGGCAAATGCAGACAGCCCATTCCTACAGATAAGAAATCCCACTCCAAAAAATTTGCTACTTTTTTTCTGCATTTTTATATGCACTGTTGCATTTGTGTACATGTAAAGTCTGAACCTGTGCTGAGGGCTTCAATTGACAGAAACATTGTTGTCAGGAATTCCACTAATTAATGCAGGTGTTTGTGAATCTGTCTTCCCTTGTGCTGGTTTTTCCAGAAATTAGGGAAAACCACTATACTTCCTGGGTTAGGTTTAATTTACTCAATGAAAGAGTAAGAAAAGACTGAAAAAAAAAAAAAAAGCTGTTAACTTGCTTCATAATCTGATGTTTTGTTCTGTGAGTGTTTTTTTTTTGCAGTGTCCTGCACTGTAGCATTTTGATACATTTTCTGTTGTCAAGATGTGTTTTTATTCACTTATTTGATTTGCAGTTTTCTCCTGACTATATGCAAGCTTGTATGGGTTTCCAAAGGTTGGCTGAAGATGTCTGGGCAGACTGATAATTCCTTTGGTTTTGCAACTTTATTGGCAAATGAGTAGCAAACAAGAACAAAACCACAAATACTCCAGGATGGTGATAACAAGCAAAATTTGGCAGGTGATACTCTAAATCCTCATGATCTCTTGGCCCATTTAATGAATCCAACTTGCAATAAGTCTGCAGGTTGCTTTAAATTATAAGGAAGAACAGATTCTCTGAGGATAAATCAAAAGATTTTGCTCTAGATTTAGATTTTAGCCTTTGCTTTAGACTTGCTCTACAGTGCTTCCTGAATTCCCCCACTTATCAGACTGGGGAGCTGGCTAGTCTATATGACAGAGCTACCTTAAATCAGGCTGTAGATGAGGAGAGAGGACAATGTGTGCCCAGGACTCATCTTTTGGGAGACAGGGAATAGTTAGGTCACGTAACCACGTCTCTTGTTTGAATGTAGCCTTTATGGTACCCCCAGTGATGCAGCTTTGCATTCTTTTGCAAAGCCTGAAACGTTGTCCTTGTTATACAGAATTGAAATTTTGCAGAGAATCCAAATTTTTCTAATGGGAAATTTTTAGCGAACGCTGAACTGGAGAAATACATAGCTCCACTGGAGCAGTGCTGGTTCATACCAGCAGGCAGTCTGCAAGTCCTGCAAGTCAGACTGGCTTAAGGGCCACATCCTGGCTACAAGGCACCATCAAGTTTACTGACACACCGGGCTAGTTTTCTGCAGCAGAAAGCCCTCAGGCTGAAACCCAGGCTACAGGAAAAAAGCAAGAGAAAATGTTATGAGGCCACTACCCCTCTCCCATCAGAATCAGATCCATAGTGATTCTTCACCCTGAATCTTTCACCACGTTTCTTTATCTTGTTTTTTTCCTACTTGAACGCTTTATAAAAAGAGTTGCAAAGATATACTCTATGATGTGATAAAAAGATATTGGTCATAAAAGAAGAGCTTACTTTTAGGAGATGAAGAGTGTCTATTAAATGAGAAAACTGGGAACATGAAGATAAACACTTGTTTTCTTAATATCCAACAGCATCTTGAACTAGACTCAGAAGAGAAAAGTAATTAAATGGACAAGAGCTGTCCAAAGCCAAAGGCTCTACAATGCTTTTCCCTCTTCTGACTCCTTCGTTTAATAAATGCTCTGCTATGAATACAGAGATTATTAAAAAGCTCAAGATAGAGATCAACGTTTCGTTCAATATTCATTGTTTCACCTGATATAAAATGGAAATTCGAAGCACTTTGTTAAATGGACTGAAAATTTGAAAGGTTGTGTAATTTCACTGTACCTTCTATGAGAGGCCCTTAAACAATCTGAAAAGCTGTTTTGTATCTGCCAAAAGCACTTTGTCCTCATGGATACCTGTGGACCTTCCAGTCCAACCATATGATATGGTGACTGTATCTTGCCCTCTCCTCTCCTCTCCTCTCCTCTCCTCTCCTCTCCTCTCCTCTCCTCTCCTCTCCTCTCCTCTCCTCTCCTCTCCTCTCCTCTCCTCTCCTCTCCTCTCCTCTCCTCTCCTTCCATGTAGAAAGGTAAAGGTAAAATATTCCATGTCAAAGGTACTCTGCTTTGCATAGCTTTCTTTCTTTCAAACAATTTTATTCCAAGTGTTACTAGGACATTGATTTCTTGCTGTAGATTCTTCAAAGGGTATTTCCTTTTTCTGGAATTAGTGGACAGGTAGTAGCTGATGTAAATAAAGTTAGGAGATGTCAAAATCTGTCCACTATGTCAAATAAAAAATTAAATTTTCATGAGAGCAGTTTTTTATTAACTTCTTTAAATGTCAGCTTTACCTTAGTTTCCACTAGTGGATTGAAAAAACTCACAACTATCACAAGGGGATAATGTCTTTTAGAAATGCTGTTGGCATTGCTTCACGTTCTCAGAACAGGACTGTATATTGTGCTAGAATTCTTTTTTTTTTTATTTAAGCTGGACATAGACCCAGTTCAAAGAATGATGTTGAACAATCGTCTTCAGCATGGCATCTCACATCAAATTCAGGCACACATTTTAGGAGTTTATTTCCCTGAACAGCCCCATAGCTGTCTATCATGCTTACCCTGAAGCTAGTAGTGAAACTCACTGCTGGGAGCAGTTGCTCCAGTTTTGCATCTTGTTCTTATCAGGATCTGAATCTTTACTTTGTTGAGATGAACTTATGTCCATCTGAGCAAGCCAATCTAGACATTCCCTCTGCCTTATTGAGATCTTTATTGTTAAAATGATTTAAAGTGTCTGGGGAATAGCAACCAGCTACAGGACTCTATGTGTTGTATTCTCTTTGATAACCAAGAAATGTTAAATTATATATTATTTTTCATTCTCA
Source organism: Motacilla alba alba (assembly GCF_015832195.1). Lineage (NCBI taxonomy): Eukaryota > Metazoa > Chordata > Aves > Passeriformes > Motacillidae > Motacilla > Motacilla alba. The sequence continues at coordinate 112,032,996 of NC_052016.1, forward strand.
GAGTTCCTTGTGGAAGAGGAGAGCAAAAGTACATAATCAGAAAACCGTAGCAGCTGCACTCTCTCCTACTTTTTTGCCTCTGGAAAGAGACAGTGAGTTCAAGAGATGTACATTAAATATATCCTTCGGGTATGGGGTTCTGAGGAGTGGGCTAAGACTGGAAAGGGACCTAAAAACCAGATTATCCTATTTTGGCCCCTGAGAACATCACCCCTGATTTGACAAAGAAAAGGGTTGAGAGAAAATTTCTATGTTGGAATTTTGGTACACTAGTGGCATTTATTTATTTATTTATTTATTATAGATGATCCTCCATAATGACTACCCCTCCCTGTTCAGCAGAGTTCTGTTCTTCAAAGAACAGCAGCAGTGGACTATTTTATCTCAGAAGCAGCATGCTCTTACTCCAGCAGCTGCACCTGGATTCTTTAATGAGGAGCACTGGGAAAGTTGCAGGTTATATCAATCCAATGAGCTTTCAGAGGAGAAACTACTGCGGAGCATCACCAACACTGACAGTGCTCATTTCCTCAGTGATACTACTGCTTTTTAAAAGGACGCTATTGCACTTCCAAAGTGGAAACAGCAGCTTCTCTCTCTTCCTTCTGTTCTCTCCAGCTGTCTGTGTGTCTTCTACTGCCAGGTATTCAGCAATTTTGAAATGACCTTTGAAAAATGACCAAGTTGCACAAACTGTGGAGGGACAGAAAAACAAATCCCTCTCACCTGTCACTTTTGGAAGCATGGTTTGCTCTTGCTGACATCTCATCTCTGGGCTTTTGTATCACACTCAGAATGGTATTGCTTCTCCAGGTGCCATTCCTTTTCCTTGCCAGAGATGTATAAGCTCATTTTTCATGTTTTAGGTAGCTTTTTTTTCTGCTAGGAATGTTCCTATAACTTCCTCTGACAAGATTTTGCTGATTCCATATTTACCTTGTATAGGTCATCTTTCCCTCCCTTACCTCCACTCCCCTATTCCTTCCTGCAGCTGACTTGCCAAGGTCTGTCCTGCACTGGCTACTGCTTTCCACTTTGCCAAGAGAGTGAAAAATTTCTCCTTTTTTCCATAGTCTCTCTTGCTCTTAACTTCCCATTCCTCTCATCATGCCTTGGGTCTCACAGAAGGCTGTACTAAACTGCCTTTGGTGGCTGAATAGGTCTTCACTAGCTGTGCCCAAACTTGCTCCTGCACCTGTGAATTAGAAACTCCACACTTTCATAATAGAAAAACATTACAAATCTGTGAAAAATCATGGTAATTTATGGTTCAAACTTTGAAATTTGGTGTTGATGTGAAGTTCTTCACAATTCAGTGCCAAGTTTAATTGGATTTTAATTCAGCTTAGTGATGAAAGATGCAAGACTTTTCAGCTAATCTCTTCCAAGCTCTTCCACTTTCATCTCTCAGGACACTGGAAAAATTCCACTATGTGGCACATTTTTTCTTGAGGACTTTTTTTAATACATCACAAAAATTCTCTGAGTGTGTGGTCCTACTATTGCTGGCTATATCTCACCATAAATATTCATGGGATATTTGAAGGCACTTAGACATGAGCCATAAAACCTTCTGCTCACTCAGACAGAAAGACAGATTTTTTATAGACACAGCACTCTTTAAAATGTCTGTATTGTCTTGCAGTATCCCATAAAACATCAGTTGCGGATGTTTATTTAAAAAAATTATGGTGATAAATCTAATGAATTAAAGCTGTGCTTTTCCCAGTTAAATAAAGAGTGAACATTAACAGTATAATGCTGTAAATTATGAACATTACCAGTATAATGCTGTAAATTATGAGGCATCTTTAAATTTCTTAACAATTGAGAGTTTTTGGGTTGAAAAGAGTCACAGAAGTGAGCATGAATTATAAAGCTATAAGGAAATAAGCTTCTGTGTTTTATTTCACACCACACTTAGATTTACAATTTATATATGTTTTTAGTTTCAATTTAACGTGCTGTGAATGTGTTGTATTGTATAGACATTACATCTAAAGGACATGAAAACTTCTTTGCTTTCTGACAAATATATGGTTACTGTAAATTAAACACATTTCATTGAAGGGAAGAAGTTAAAAGTCTGGATGACAAGATATTGTAATAGATGTGACTGTGCATGTTATCAGGAAATTTCAGGCATAATAATGGAACTGTCAAGCCAGCTAATTTACATTCCAGATTTTAAATATCTCTTTGCAAAGGACAACAGAGAATTTCTGCATCTTTTTACTTTTAAGAAAAATTATAGAGACCTGAATGCTGATATGCTTTCTCTTGTCATCATGTGACTGCATAATTCTGCTGAGAGATGAAAAGAGCAGAAGCCCATATTCACTGTTTACTTGCTCAGTTCCTCTTGGTTGCACTGGTCAAGCTCTGGGGCTATTATCATTTTAGTTGCAGAGTATGTTTTAGGGATACCAAGTTCCCCTTAAGTGTGAACCTTTGTGGGAATCTCTGAGTTACTGAAATACTGAGTTTCATCCTGCTGAAGCACACAGCAAGGCTCAGGGTGTCCCAGATGTTTTAACAGGTTTCTTCATACAAATAGTCTGCAACCTGATTTAGAAGAACCTTCTTATATTTCTAAATACAAGTAACTCATCTCATCCTGTCTCTTCTCTCCAGGAGATGATCAGGGATGTGAACATTTTGGATCAAAAGCAACAGTTCAAATATTCATTCTCTCCATTAATGGAAATAATAGTTTTTGCTAGTCTGATAATTTCCAGAAGGGTAATAAACTTCTGTGTTCTTTGGCTTTGTCTTCCCATCTTATTCTCTCCCATTTGCTTTTAATCATCCATAAAGGCTGATTGTGTCTGGTATGCCAGCTAAAATAAAACACTAATCCAAGTGTGGACTAGTACTGGGTGTTTATTTCAGAAGTCAGGCATCATCTTTGAAATGTAATACTGATCTGAAAATGTTCCTAACAGAAATGGGAATCCTAGTTCTGTTGCTAAGCCAGAATACTGAAGCTCCATGGGGAACACTGCCAAACAAGAGTTGTCCACTGGTACTAGTAATAGAAGACAGAAGAAGATATAGATGTTCAGTAATATACATACCTTTATATCAAGCAAACAGGATGTCCAAAAACTGAAACTAAGTTTAAATTCAAAAATCATCATGAAAAATCCTTTTCCAGCTGCTGCACAGATGCTGGTCGATAAGGGAAGATTCATTGCTATTGACCACTAGGTGATGTCTTCCATTTTTATTCCAAAACGTTTCCTAGGGGATCATTTGTGTGTACCAGGCTATATACACTTCCAAGAACAAGGCAGAATAGAATAAAAAATGGAGAGAGAAAACTTTCTCAAGACACAGCAGCTTTAACATGAAAGGCAGCCACTATTCATGGCTTTCCTACAGACTGGAAGGTGCAGCTGGCCTCTAAAAGGCCAGAAGATGGAGGAGAGGACTGCAACCTGTAGTCAGACTGGGAGAAAGGAAAGTGGAGTAGGGAAGAGAGAGCTTAGAGAAACAGGATTTGAATCTTCATCTTCAGAAAAAAAATACTGAGTTTGGAAACATTCCACCTGAATATGAGGAAGAACTATTTACTGTGTGGGTGACCATGCACTGGAACAGGTTGCCCAGAGAGGCTGAGCAGTCTCCCTCGCTGGAGATGTTCAAGGACCCTGTGGACACAGCCCTGTGCCATGTGCTCTGGGATGGCCCTGCTTGAACAGGGAGGTTGCACCCATTGTGGTCTCCTCCAACCTGACCCTTTCTGTGATTCTGTGATTGCTTAACAAAATACTGTCTTTGGAGACATATTTCTTGTAATAATCTTCCGTCTATGTCACACTGTGGTTGCTAGAGGTAGACAAAGCTTCTGAATCAAACAGCAGGCAATTTTACTTTAGCTCCAAGGCAGTAACAGGGAAGAAAGGCATCCTCTGAGAAAGTGATGAATGACAACACACTTACATCTCTTCAGACTAGTTAAAAAAATGAAATAAAATAAATAACAGCATGTTCCCAAATTCTGGTTGCTCTTTCATTATTCACACATCAACTAAAGTTATGTTCACGTTAACCACAGGGGTACAAATATTTTCTCTTACATAATCTTCCTATAGTGTCAACATGACCTCTATGTCAAGGCCTATTTTTTGAGTCCAGAAAAGAATCACAAAAAGAAAGACTAAACCTAGGGCGACTGGTAAACTAATGTCATGGTGTATTCTTCTTCTAGCAGAGAAAATAGGAAAGGGGGATGACTGAAGAAACATCAGTGCCAAACTTCTTTCAGTTGCTAGTGTTCTTGATGGCTCAGTATAACTTAGAAAAGCTCATAACTCACATGGAAACAGAAGTGTAATGAAATAAAGTTCTCCAAATCTTTTGTCCTATTTAATATTGTCTACATTTTACCCCACTGTGTAATAGCAAGCCTGTCAGATTCTTTAGGAACCGTCTCTCTTTAAAGTCTTCTCTTAAATATCTCTCTTCCTCAGATGTGAAAGTATTGCAGAAGTTACAGTATGGTACTTCCATTTATGAAAACGTAATCTTTTTCTTTTCAGTTAGGGCCCTGGAAAACCTTCTGTATCCATTGGATTCAGTCTAAAAATATGTCTTTGTCGGCAGCATTTTTGTTAAGGGACACTAATAAATAAACAGCAACAACAATAACATCAAAAGAAAACAACAAAGGAAAAAAACCAAACACCAATAAATGAAAAAAATAAAAAGAAGAGCAAGGGATGAAGAATAGAAAAACAAACCCAACTTCTCATCTCTAACAAATGCCCAGCCAAACCTAGTACAACAGGACAGTAAATGTTGCCTTCAGGTACTGAAGAAAATTTTAGAAGAATTTGAACTCTACCACATTACAGGCTGCCTTTGGAAGCTGAAACTCTCAGAGAAGCTCCATCTCAACACATTAAAAAAAAAACCAAAACAATCTTTCTTCATCAGCTGAGCCACTGGCAACATCTCTTGAGAGGCATTTGCTCTTAGGGTTTTTTTACTTTATTGAACTCTCAAGTGCTGCTGCTAGACCTTTATCTCAGAAAAAGGAGTGTAGAAATTATGTGTAATTTGGCATTTATGTGAGTTAAAATACTAATCCTGCTGGATCAAAGAGACTTGTTCAAACAAACATACAAGCAGAGAAATAAATTCTTCAGGCTTCCCAGAATATTTACAGAGTAGGGAGGATATTTCTTCTCAGAGCAGAGGTCAAGTTTATACTCTGAAGTGAAAAAGACTACTTCATAGTAGTAGAATATTCATAAAACTTACTCTAAGCATAAGAAATTATCTGAAAAAATATGTTATTTAGCTATTAGTTTGCCATAATTATTTTCAGAAGTAAACATAACAAAATCACCCCATCTTTAAAAAAATAGAAGGAAACAGGAAATTATTTCATTCACAACTCTGTATCATAATCATTAGAATATCAAAATAACTTTTATCTACCTGATGAAAATTTGTTAACACATAACATAATAGAAAATCTGTAAGGGTTATAGATATACAGAAAGGGTTATAGGTATTACAGAAATAAATTTTAATATCTATAGAGTCATATTAATATCTATCGAGAGCGTTATGAGACAGTTCTTACAGAAAAAAATAACTGTAAACTCAGTTCAACTTGTGAGATCATGGGAATACATATTAATTTACTGCTAAGAAAGGGTAAAAATAGAAGTTTTAGTAGGCTTGCTTACTTTGAAAAATAGAAATGTAGTATGTGTTCCTAACAAATAAGACTGACTTTAAAAATTCAAAGTCCTAAGAAAGTATGGCGTGCACAATAGGCTCTACCTGCACGACCACTTGTAGACATAAAATAGATGCTTTTAAGAATCTCATTTCCTTGAGAAAAAAGCTTACACTTTCTGTTAATATTTGCATGTCATACAACAGTTATTAAAAAATGATGATAGAAGTAAAATAGTAAAATTCACACCCAGAACAGCCTTAAAACCTCATTCCTTAAAACAAACAAACAAAAAACCTAAATAAAAACAAACAAAAAACCAAACCAAACCAAACCAAAACCCAAAAAGATAGAAATAAAACAAACCACAAAAAACCATATAAAGACATATTTAAGCTGTATTTCTTACAAGCCAAATGCAGAGACTAAAACTAGAGTACAGCTTCACAGAATTTATAGCTATCGATGTTTATTTTGGTGAACTCAGAAGAAAATTGCAGAAGACAAAATTTATGTATCAGCTTGTTCAGCTGTCTCTGCACTGTAACAATTAGAAGAAATCTTTATTTGAATTCATGCTTTGTTTCTGGAATGACTAGGAATCACACTGAGACCTTACAGGAGGTCTTGGCACAGACCTCTCTGGAGAACATCACATGAGACATTTGAGTGAAGACACTTTCTGTGAGGTTACCAATGTTCTTGAGCGTGGTCAAAGAACAAAACTCCTGGGCATGCATAACCTCTTCCCATGCTTGTTAATGCTTTTTTAGCCTACAATGGGACAAGTTCTAGTTTGTAAATCTGCTATTTTCTGAGCCTTCAGCTTCTTTACATATTCAGCCTGCTGCTCTACAATTCAGCTTTAACAGCAGCCTGACATCACCGTCGCTTCCAGCTCTGTTTAGCTCTCCATGCTACTTCTTTACATTGTCACCCTGATTTTTTAAAACTTTGCTAAGCCTTCTGATGTTTGCGTTCTTGTAACAAACTTTCTCACACACAGTTCTGTAAACAACTTATGTTTTGCATTCTTTCATGGAGGAGGAGAGAATTGATGGACTCTTGGTCTGTCCAGTTTCATTGGAGAGGTGGCACTGTCACCCTCCAATCCACTGTCACTTTTGGAAAACTGTAAATGTTGGAGTCAGAAAATAAAGGTCCCTCTTTTTTGTTCACCTGGAGAGCAGCAGTGTCCGTGTCGTCTTTTCGTGTCGTATTACGACATTTACATGCTCATTTTCCCATGGAACCACCCTTTCTGACACTGCACCATCCTCTCAGCTGCAGTTCAGGTAGACCCAGTCCCTCCTGGGTGGCTCCTGCTCTGTCACCCTCCACCCCTCCTGACTAACACAGAGCTGCTGTAAGGTGGGCCATGGGGCATCTGCTCCCCATCACAGGGACCTCGGGATGTCAGATGCTTGCAGGGGTTGGTTGTATCTGGGCCAGACCCTTGTGAGGGACTTGGCACCCTTTTGGAGGAACAGATATAGGCAAAGGGATGATGTTTTCTGTAGAGGAGGGAAGGGGTGCAGCAGTTCTGAGTGTGGAGGATCCCATGAGATATTTGTGCAGAATTTTAAATGTATGTAGAGAGTCATGACCCTGCAGTACTTTAACCCCCAATTTAAACCACGAGGAAACCTTGATGGGTTAATTATTTTGATGGACACACACTGCACAATTTTGCTTCCAGCTCACTCATTTAGGATCAGTATCATAATATTTGCCTGTCAAAACAGAGGCACATTTTTGACCTTGGCAGCAACTTGTCAGAAATAACACAAATGAATAATCTCTACATTTCTCATACTAATTTTTAGGAAATGCTTTAATAAAATATTCTGTTATGAGTGATAATTTCACCTAGTAAAATTAATTAAATCATTTAGCAAAATGAACCCTACTACTATACTTGAAATGTCTTAAAGAATTAGTCAAAGCATGGCTCTTTTTCCTGTATTGTTGCTTCTAGTGACTACTGTAAATTTTCAGTGTATTTCAGTATATTTCAGTGAATTTTTGGTGTATTTCAGGCTTTGTAGGTCTATCCAAAAGGTGCAAAGAAGGTATTATGTTTGAATAATATGAGGAAGAGAAACGGGTATTTGCAATAATACTCTAACATTTTCATATTGGTGTATTGATTGTGAAATCAGCCTTTTATTTTACAGCAACTCTTATTGTTTTGAGAGAATATGACTGAAAAAAAGCAAAATAAAAGTTTTTACTAAGTTTAGAGAATAAAACAAATATTTTGTACAGTTGTTTTTGCTTGTCCATTTCAAAAGAAAAGTAGTTTTCACTTTTATATACTCCTGGTTTTGTCATACTGGCACACAAATTTAAAAACCAAAGCAAAACCAACAACTCATATTGAAAGTGAAACGCTAGGTCAGCGAGCTGATCTATTGCTATGGCAACAAATGCTGCCTTCATGCAACCCATGGAGCACCAATGCATAAACTTTTACACCTAAAGTTTTACAAATCTGAGATTCTTGTTAAAGGAATTATAAAATGTGTGGTGGGTCATCAATTCCTGCTGATTCCTGGGGTCCCTCTCCAAGATAATACATCTGAGAATAAAGTTTTGATTCATGGTGTTTCTGGTGTTAAAACAACTCTTCACAGAATTGGGAATTTTCCTAAATAAGAAAGAGTTGTTTTGCACAGATGTTTGGATGAAAGATCTATAACAAACAAACAAACAATGGTTTATGTTTGGTTAATTTTTCCATGTATCTTTTAAATAACATCAATGCTACAAGTAAAAGACTAACAACAGAAATTGGCATTTAATTATTTTTTCCCTCTAAATAGAAACATGAGGGCTGGGATAGGATCAAGGATACCTATGGTATATTGCTGTACCACAGGAAAGACTGAAATATTCTAGATTTATTTTCAACCAAGAAGTTTTTCTTTCATCTCAGAATTACAAATCATTACTTTCTCAACGTAACATCCAGTTCTTACCCTGTCAACACCTTCCATTTGTCTCCGACAACCCATTTCCTCACCAGCTTCATCTTGGAAGTGTCCACAAGACAGCTGCAGTCCTACATAACACACAGAGGTCAAGAGAAGACAAATACCCCAGATCATGAATGTGCTTTGTCTACATTTCACTTTCTTAATTTTGATTCTGCAGTCTGTGAGCACGGAAAGTTTTTTAATTACCTAAAGGAAGGGATTAAACTGTGGAGGCAAGAGAAGGGTGGAAGGAGGGACATGTATTTTGCTTTAGCCTCCTTACCTACTCACTGGAAAGGAGTGAGCTGAGCTGGGATTGTTGCTAGTGAAAGTAAGTGGAACCAACACTGATGTCCCAAATGATGTCCCATTTAAGTCTGTCATAATTTCCTTCCCTCTCTATTTTGGACCTGCAGTAGCAATATTATGTTGCCAATGTCTCTGATCTGAATTGTCACTCTAGAAATGACCTTTCCCAGAAGGCAAGTTGGAGAAGGACTTTAAACAATCTGAAATAGTTTCCCTATTGCTGCAGAGAGACCTAGTGAGACTAGCTGGGAAATTTGGGAGGCTCTGTTGATACTGAAGTTGCGTTGTCTCAAGTCTCCACCACGACTTCACCCAGGTCCAAAAGTTAGACAAAATATCTTACCTCGCCCATATTAGCAAGACCAGTATTTTTTTCTGATACTGTTTTGGGACTCCAGAAAATACCAGACTTGCCTCCATTCAGGCATCTACATCCTTAGGGATGGGCTGAGGGAAGTAATGACAAAGAAATAAACCAGATTGAAATAATATCATTGGAAATCTATGTTTACTGCAGAAACAATATGTTCATAACAGCAGATTTGAGTTGGTCCCTACTCACGAGACTTGGCTCTGCGGTGGATAAGCAATGGAAAACAGAAGGAGAGAATGACAAAGATTTCTGGTCATGTAGGGTCACAGATATCACCACGATATTTTTTTCTTTCTGGATAAAAATCTGAAAGGTATATTAGGAACAGAATACCAGAATGTGAAGCACAAAATTTTGTCCACAGATGGGTGTGTGGGCTCAAACACTCCTTTTTTTCCTCTGTGCAATAATAATGCAATTTCTGATCATCAAAAAACTACTGTATCTGCACCTATTTATTTTTCAGAAAACAATGTAGAGGGTTGGTTTAGAGTCTTCTTAGGTCAGTGAGTTTAAGTACAGTAAACTATCTGGAGAAGAGTCTTTGGGCTATTTAACTATATTTAAGTACTGCATACTGCAGCAATATTGAATATACAGCAAATATAGTTTGTCTTCATAGAACAAATGACAGATCTAATACTGTAAAACCAGTACGTTGTACAATGCCTGTTAGGCTGTCTAGAATCTGAAATATCATTTCAATGCTTGAAGGTTTACAGGATAAAAAGTTTTCTGATCTCTAGCTGAAATGGTAAGTCTGCTTGAGACTGGAAAGGGAAGGAGATTTCTTGTGTATGTTAATGATCAGTGGGAACTAGAATGGCAAAATGTGCTTTACCTGCAGAAACTTTCAACCTTGAATTCTTCTGATGACCTCAGAACTACTGTAAGTTTTAAAGGAAACAGAATTTGCTGATAATAAGAAAATCAGATATAAAACCTTATGTGCTGCTGGTTTCCTTTACTTAAAATAATTCCATTAAATTGAAGTAGCTTGTGTATGAGAAATTCCATAAATGTAATTTACTGACTATAACTGGAGAAGAAACCACTTAAAGAAGAATTAAACTTTGTAAACCTTCCTCTATAATTATTCAACAAAGTCTTTAATTCATGCAGATTAATGCAGTGCACTATAGCATGGCATATTATTCAGCATTCCTGAAGACAGGGACATCAGAAATAAATTTCAGGACTGTGTACATGGAGTGTTGTTGTTATTGCAAATGTTGGATGGGGTAGTTGGGCCAAGAATAGCTTGTTCTGCATATTTGCCTAGGTGTAAATAGAAAATTACTGTTGTAATTAAAATTGCAATTTATTTTATTACTATAACAGTTTTTATTGCTGACAGTAAAATTTACACATTCTTATGTGTAATTACAGTTCCAAATACTAATTTACTTCAATGTGACTTCTTTGCAGCTCAGTAAATCATTCAAATCAATATTTCTCTGAGATACCTTCATTAGCTTTTAGAACTGTTGCTTCTATATTACCACAGCTAGCACTTCATTAAATATCTTGCTGTGAACTGAAGGGAATGGCTTTTTCCCCCTCCTTTTCAATGGAATGCTTTGATAAAAAACACACTTGATTCCTTTCCTGTGACTTCATTTTGGGGCATTTCATCCCAGTTATTTTGAAAAGTACCTGTGAGACAGATTTTGTATGCGGAGTACAGATTGGTAAATTTCAAAACAACCCCACTTGAATCAGATTACTGTTGCAGTTGTAGACTTGTTGCAAATATATTTAAAATGTTCTAATTCTGTAGCATAATTCTACAAAAGAATTTGTCTTCCCATTTGTGATACCCTCTCTTTCCATGAACCACATTTTCAAAATTCTGTTTTCCCCATTTGCTGCCTATAACGATTAAAAATAGGTTTTGTATCTTCCATTTTAACCCAATGTTTCAGGAAAACAACAACAAATAGCAGGCAAGTCAGAGATACTTCTGCTTTGCTTTAATTTTTGTGAAGTGTGAATTTCAAAGTCCAGTTAAAGCATTCTTTAGTAAACTGTTATACTTGCTTCACTTTGCCTCAAACCCAGAAATGCTAAAGTTATCAAAAAATAGCTTATCAGCCAGATACATAGAGGGAAAGGCTTCATGACTGGTGAGGAGTGGAATTAATGTGTCTCTGCTGTTGGGTCCTAAGGGGTCTCTTATTTCCAACCAAGATGCACTTTCACAATGAGGGCTTTTCTACAGAGGGGCACGAATAGGAACTCCCTCTTCTATCTTGATATGGGTAGTGTCTGATATCCTTTTAGCCTTTATCTCTTTCAAGTCTGCCTGGCATTTCCCTGGGTGTTGAAACAGCATTAGGGAAGAAAGAATATACACATCCACATGTAAGCACAGAGGGCAGTCTCATAACCTCCTCTGCCAAGACCTAAATTGGCAAGAACATTTCTTTATTATGGTCCTTTAACAAAGTATCTTAACAAAAAGCATTAAAGAGAATGCTCAGAGGCAGGAAGGTTAAATGTACATTTCCACAGGAATTTCAGATATAGTTTACTCTAATTATGCTTTCAATAATCTGGACCAGACTTGAGCAATTTGTGGCCTCCACCCCACACATTCTTTCATTTGTGGACTACGTTCTTCAGTAAAAACTTGAGTAGTTGTGTTTTACCTGTCAGTTCTCAAGCCACTCTGCAGATCCATTCCACAAAGCCAGCCACCAAAGTGGCACAGGCAGGAAAACTGAACAATTTTTTTTAACTGAACAGTCAGAAGAGAAAGGTGGAAGAGAGAGCTCTGCTTTGGTAGGCAGAGATAGAGGGTGTAAATACATTTATTTGAAACTCACTGCTGATAAACTAAAGTGCCTGGCAGTCTATCCAGAAATTTGATTGGGCATCTGTGATTTAGAAAATTTCAATAAACTCTGTAAGTACATGCAAAGACGTAGAGATGTTCCCATGTGCTCTCTCACACACACACTTGAAGTACATGCTGGAAATTTAGGATTTAATTATCTCATTTTCACCTATAGAGCTACTGTTGGCATAATTATTCTCTGCTTTTAATATCCTATGTGGATACAAAGACCAGCATAAACTTTGCTTAAATTCTATGAAGTAGTGGAGTTAAAGAAGATAGCAGATTTTATTTATTGCTTTCAGTCATTCAAACCAACTGCCATGTAAGGAATAACTAATCTGGTGTGCAGTTAAAATAATTATACATATATAGTTAAATGTTAAAATATTTTTTATGGTTTTTTTCTCTTTATTATGGTATAATATAAGAAAATAACTAATATACTAACTTATTCCTACTTATCTTTATTCAGCAAACACAGAACATGATGAGAAAATGCTTTAATAGCCCACTAAATTATCTGAAAAGAAAATTCATACAGAATAAATTATGTTAGCAGTATTTGTCCTGATCAGATCAGTGCAAACCCATCTTTTTTAAAAAAATATTTATTCCATGCCTCCTCTTTCTATTGAAAGTGTGAAGGAATCGTGCAAAAAATAAAGGTAACAGTTCACACAAATAAAAGCTTCTATAAGCAATGAAGAACTTTACAGTGACCACATAATAGTCTGGAAGTAAATAAGGTATAGACATATATTTAATTTACTAGTATGTGCAATGACACCAGATAAAAACTGAAAATGGACACATCTGAATCTGGGTTGTGTGACTGATTTGCATAGAAGTTGATTTTATCATCTGCTTACTATCTATAATAATACAGCAGAAGTTTATAGCATTTTAATTGGTTTAGGTTATTGGTTCTTAAGTATACAGTGAGTAATTTTTCCTTGATATCAAAACCCACGGTTGAATGGAACATAATTTGCTCTTCATCTTCCATTTCAGTGGCTCTGTTAATTCCAGTCTATCATTCCTATCAATTACTAAATGACACTAAATGAGCATTCAAAGTAATTTGCCTTGAATTCTTTGTTTTCTGACTTATATCCTATTTTTGTGTTGATTGGCAGCATGGGAGAAACAACTGCAGGAAACTGTTCTCTTTACTTCTGAATTACCTCACTAAAGAACAGATATGTTAATTAATTTCTTCTTGTTTCCTTCTCTCTTGTTCTATTGTTAGCCCATTCTTGTTTTGCCACTTAAAAATTCCGACTTCCTCAGCTTCCCAGAAAAGCTGCAGTTTTACAGGATAGAAAGATACAAAATTCATTAGTGTCATATCAGATAATGGACCATCACTGACAAAAGACCATGCAGCTTCCTTTGGTGGTTTGAACGCAGTTTTTTCCTGAAATTGTGTGTTTGGTCTGTTATGGAAGTTTTATATCGGGAAATCCAGAAAATGGTTGCATGAAAATATAGGAGATTGACAGGGTTTGTTATGTATGGACATGCAGCCCACAGATAGCTCTCTGAATGATCAGGTTTACATATTAAGAGAGAAGAGGGAGATTTAAGGAAAAGTTGTTGGATATTTTTGTTGCAGAACTTTAATAACTGGGAATTCATATTTCTTGGGATTAGATACTGGAATCAATATAAAGACTCTCTGTTTTCTCTATTAAAAAACATGAAAGGAAGGAAAAAATATTTACAGGCAGAAACAATTTGAAAAGATGAAGGAAATTTAAATGTGAAAACTTAGTAAAACACTGTGAGATACATCCATTGTTTGTGTTTAACTTGTTCCAGATTTGGAGATTTCCCTAGTTTGAAGTCAATGTAAATTTTCATTCTAATGGCAATCAGTGCTTGAAATGGCAGCTGATAGCTGTTTCAGTGTATCATTAGTACTGTAAAAATGCAGTGGAACTTTTAAAATTAAAATATACATAAAAAAAGAAATATCAGAATTATTGTATGCTAAAGTGTGTTCAGTTATAGCATGTGCAGACACAAATGTTTGAATATGTGGAAAAGAAATCCTTTCAGTGCTTAATTTCTTTGTGCAGTGATAAGTCTTGAAGGCTTGAACAGTGGTGGTTTGGTCTGAAAAGTCAGAAAAGGGAGTGATCTCATTTGAGATTAAATATTAAAATGCTCTCAGATAATTTTGAAATTAATAAGTTGATCTGAAAGCTGCAGAATTATGAGTAGATGCCTGATATTTTAAGGATTTCACTGAAATTAATCTAGATTCCTGCCTGGCAATGCTAAAAAGGCAATGGAAAGGTGACAGTGAGGATATTTATTCTGATCTCAGCTGATTGGGGCAGAATTCACATTTCAGTGTTGTCACTAATTAGCCCTCTAGTGGGAGAATAAATGGACGACTACACTTCTAGCACATTGCAGTTCTGCAATGCAATCAAATAGTGTTGAAATGTTATAACACTATCCGAACAATGGGCAGAAGTCCCTGAAATTGCTCCAGTGCAATAACATGCTATGAGATGTACAGCTAATGAGAGCTGGATATGGAGAAAAAATTAGCATGAAAGTTCTGCCCCTGTAGCCCAGACACGTCAGATTTTTTCTGCTCACAGATTGTGTATTTCTTATATGCTGCCTTGGTTAATGCTGGCTTGGAATCTTCTGTGTCTGTGGAAAACACATGGGTGGGCTTCTGTGCAAACCAGGTACAGATTTAACAAACACATCTGTGCTAGCAGATGTTGAAGGGAGAGTAAGACAAACCCAGTCCTGAGGGATTTTAATAAACTGACTTTAATGGGAATTGAAATCTCTTAGTACCACTTTAGGACTTTAAATAAATCAGTTTTGCAGCAAACTGATTGTTGGATTGAATGAATTCTTTTACTTTCAATTCAATGGTGTTCCACAGCATACTGAAAACTTTCACCAGTTTTGCTCAAAAACAAAGAAGACAAATACAGCACCTGATTAAAAAAAAAATTACTGCTTGATATAAGTAGATGAATTAGGATATAGTCTCTGTTTACTTGAGGATCTGAGAGCCTTAACTTGTGAGCAGATTAAAGAGATTCCTATTAAATTGGAACCCGTAAGGGAGATACATAGTGACTATTTTTTGTATTTGTTATTGTAAATGCAAATGAGTGATTTTGAAGTCTGGGAAAATCAGATACCTGAACTTATTAATGGAGAAGTTTTTAGAGAATGCTTGGAAATAAAAAAAAAAAAAGGTAAGGTGTAAATAGTACTTTTAAAGCTGTTTTCTTAGAGCAGTATTTGCTGCTTATCACAATTTTTATCTTGTTACACTGTACAAATATATGTATATATTCAATTTTTAAAATTTACTTTATGTACTGATTGGACTCTAATTTCAGTGTTGAACACTAACATTTGTTTTATATTTTGTCTTGTGAGTGTGTAATTTTTAATATTTCAGTGTGATTGGGAAGATAGTAATGCTGCAAGTAAGTTGCTGCTGGAGTAATAAAAGATTAATTAGACCATGTAGTCTGATAATCATCAAGAATAAAAGTTTGATTAAAAAAATTGGGTTACAGAGTACATAAATCTTGTTCCAGATGTAAGCATTCCTGGGTCACCTCTCTTATCATCTTATAAATCACATGGAGTTTTCAATAATTGTTGTGCTCTGTGTTATTTGACTAAAACTTATGTTAAAAACAAAGCAATCTTTAATTAAGTACCACGTCTTTAAGTGTTATGAGACAGTGAGTTTAACTGTTGCTTGCATTACTTGATACAGTGGTGAGTGGAAACTATATTTGCATTTACAGATATAAAATTTACAAATACATTACATGTTAGCATAGTAGATATTATTGAACTAATATTTTCTCTTTCAGGGGTGAAATGCAAGCCACGATCCACTCATTAATATCCAAAAGTCTTTCCATATTTTTTGGACGACATAATTGTTTTTCAGTGCAGAAACAGATCAATATAGAACATGCTACCTAAGGCTGAGCTCCCTTAAATTTCACTGAAGGATAGGTTGTGGTGTGCTACTAAATACTAAGTGCTTTGTTGAAGGCGAAAAAAAAAAAATTTTTGAAAAGTAATAACAGTATCATAGAAAGAATGCAGGAATTAATTCTAACATAGATTAATAAATGTTAGCTTGCATGCTTTCTGTTGCTCTTGCGCCGAGAGTAACACAGGAACAGACAGGAGACAATCTTGCAGAAAGGATCAAGAAGGCTTTATTCGAGAGAACCACGCAGTTTTTATAGAATGTTATGATAGATTCTATTTGATAGGCTAACTAACAAAAACATCTTCCTCACACACTGTCCTTGAGAAGGAGAAAAATAAGAAGTAGAAAAATACCACCTGCAAATTATTTGTACTTAACAAGTTATCATGTCCTTACAACTCCCTAAAAATTCTCACAAGCGGCTGTGAGAAACGCTTGCTGTTTCTCTCTCTCTGTCCCATGGCATCCACAGCTTTCCATTCAGGAGCTTGGAGGAGAGCTCCTATCCACCTGCATTTAGGGCCCTGATAGTCTGTCAGAGAGAGAGGAACTCAGAAATACGCAGCATCACCCATTGCAGAACCCAGGCAGCTGGGACAACTCAGATAAAGCCCTACAGGATCTGCAATCACTCCCAATATAAATTCACTGGACTTCACCTGTGGATGGATCAGAAGATCAAAAGCCCAGTGCTAATAAATATGTAAGATGATATACACTGGCTGGGGTTGAACTTTGCTTTTTACTGTAAGGCTAAGTAGTTCTTCTCAGAAGATTTTAGAAAACATGAAAACATCTGGTGCAAACTGAAAGACACTAATGGTTTGTCACCACAGCTACAGATAGTTCTCCTATATCTCTCAAATTCTTTCCTCTGTGGCACATTAGTTTACTTCTGGTTACATTATTCAAAGATTGTATGGGGCTCTGAGTGACCTTGACTAGTGAAAAGTGACTCTGCCAAAGGCGGGGGGATTGGATGAT
The DNA here is from genome assembly GCF_015832195.1 of Motacilla alba alba. NCBI lineage: Eukaryota > Metazoa > Chordata > Aves > Passeriformes > Motacillidae > Motacilla > Motacilla alba. The sequence continues at coordinate 112,050,180 of NC_052016.1, forward strand.
CTCTGATGTCGCTTCCACCCCAAGCCATTCTATGATTTTATGAATCTAATGAAGGTGAATGCTAGCTCCTGACTTGCAGTTTTGATGTGCTATGCCTTGACTAAGAAATACACTGCAGACAAAACCCTGACATGGAAGTAATCTTCTATGAAAAAGCGCATATCCATAAGCTGTTAACTTCCAAAGTATGACTGTCATTTCCATTCTGTGTCCTGGGAATGCTCCCTGACACAATTCCCACAGGTAAGAGTTTCTGGGAGAGACCAGACAATGGGAAGGGAGCATTTTCTCCAGTTAAAGGCAGAGATAATTGAGGTTCCAGTGCTCAGGAACATTTGGACCCTAAAGGGAAGAGGGATCCAAGAAAAGCAGCTTTTGTTCAAGCTTCCTACAACCTGAGGGACAGTTCATCCCGACAAGCAGGAAGTCAGGGAAAATTGGAATAACCAGGAGATCCTAGCAAATCTGAAACAACCAAAAAAGGAAGCATGCAAAAGGTAGAATCAGGAACAGATGTTGCAGAAAGGATGTAGAGACACTGCCTGAACATGCAAAGATGTGGTTAGGAAAGTTAAAGCCTACCTGGAATGGAACCTGGACAGGCATGTCAAGATATTAGGAAGAGCTTCCTCAAGTACATGAGCAGAAAAAGGAAGACTGAGGAAATATGTCCCCACTGTTTAATTAGGAAAGGGCCCCAGAGGCACAGGACACACAAAAAAGGTGCTGAGTCCCTTCTTCACTTTAGTCTTTACTAACAAGACCAACCTTCAGGAATCCCAGGCCATGGAGACCAGGGTGGAATGTCTGGAGCAAGTTAAAACTACCATTGATGGAAGAGAATCAGACCAGATACAATACTTAAGCAAACTGGTCATACAGAAACCCATGGGCCATGAGAGAGATGGTAGATGTCACAGTGAGGCTATTCTTAATTATCTTCAAATGATCTGGTGGCTGGGAGACAATTCTGAGGGCCGGGAGGCGAAAGTCACTTTTGTCTTCAAGAAAGACAACAAAAAGGACACAGGCTGATCTGCTAATCCTGTCGATAATTTTCAGAGACATGAGTGATAAGAAGTGATTTGGAGTAGTCAGCATGGATTCAAAAAGGAAAAGTCATGCTTAATGAACCCAATCACTTTCTAAAGTGAAGTGACTAGTTGGGTGGTTGAGAGAAGAGAAGTGGATATTCCCTCCTCGATACTTTAGAGGTCATGCTGCCATCCAGAGGGATCTTGGCAGGCTGGAAAAGTCACCTGGAAGGAACCTCCTACAGTTCAACTGGGGGAAGTTCAAAGCTGTGCTGGAGAGGAACAACCCAAGGTAGCAGTGAGTGCTGGAGATCCCCCTGTGATGGTCTGCAGAAAAAGAGCCTTGGGGGTCCTGGTGGACACCAAGATGAACATGAGCCAGCAATGTATTCTTACTAGACATGAGAAAAAAAAGCATTAACAAGTCTTGTTTACAAACTCTCACTCTGAAATATGAAAAGGTGTTTTCCAAAATCCTGAATTTCAAAGAAAAATCAAGATGTTTTGTTTCCTGTTTCAAGACAATGTATTTTCTCTTTACTCTATTTCACTTTGTTTCTAAGCTGTTTCTATTTTTGTCTCTTTAGTGTTGTTATAAATGAGGTATTTCAGCTACTTTATATTCTCAATACAGTATTCATCAGTCTAAATATTACTAATACACACAAAACCTGTTAGTCTTTCAACCATTTAATAAAAATCATTACAGACCTTGTTTTTTATGGCACTTTTAGTTTTTATTTTTATAAAGAAAAACCATCTACAATACTCCTCATGACTCTCAATGATTTTCCAGTCTTATAACTAAAGCTCCAAGCTCTACCAAGATAAATTAGTGAATTATGGGTCATTAGCAAAATGTGAATTAATGCAAAAGGCACAATAGGCTGCACATTTTATCCTTTCTCCAGATGGTTAATTAAATATTTGAAGGCACAATATGACAAAAGTATGACAATATTATTACTTAATGGCACTGAATATGGAAAGGGTTTAATTGTTCTATTTCTCTCTTTCATCATTGATTAAAATAATGTATTTCAATGAAATTTAACACTGGTCAGCATCTTGGTATTTCCTCCTAGTTAAAAATTAGATCATCTTCCATTAAAAGAAGTAAAAACTATAATTTGTTGAACAAACTGGAATGCCACATTAAAAAGTACAGTCTTACAATATGTAACTTCTTTAAGGTTGAAATTACACACCCCATATTTATGCAACACTTTTAATATCTAGTTATGTTGTTCTAAACATAAAATCCACACTAGAACTTCTTCATTATTTATTAATAAGATATCTTATCACTGAACATTATTATCTTGCAGTCTTTCCCAGAACATTTCACAAAATTTGAGATTATAGCTGTTTATTTGATGCGATATATAAAATAATGCTATCTTAAGAATTCATTAAAATATTACAGTTGCAGATTATTTATTTATATTTCACTTCTAATAGTTTTAAATTTAATAAAATTATTAAAATTATTTGAATATAAATTTATTAAAGTGTTAAAATCTGGTTAATTGGTTAGAGTAAGAACCAGCAGACCCTGGTGATTTGGTTTTCCAAACACCTCAGTCTGAGATGCAGGCTCCTTGCAGGCTCTTCCTGCATCTGATAGGATACCTTGTAGACCCATATTTTTTAGACTGTAGCCTTACTTCATAAACGAGACAAGTTTTAAGACTGCATAATTACCTCCAACACAAGGAAAAAATATTTTTTGAATTGTGGTGAATGATGTCACTGATTGCTTATGCTCATTGAACAGACAGGATCAGGAAGACACAGGGATTGTGAAGTCTGTGAAGTCTGGATGGAAGTCCAGGAAAAAAAGATAAAGTGATCGAGTCTGGGAAAGGAGATGAAATTCATAAATCAGAGCTTGCTAAAAAATATCAGTAATCTGTGTGTTCCATCTTTAAGCAGAATTTCATTCAGGAGCTCAGAAACTACTTCAGTGATTAACACCCTGCATATTTGTACTGCAGAACCATGACCATATTCTGAAGACTTGTTATGTGACTTACTAGCACTATAAATTCAGAAGCCATCTGAAGCTTATAAAGGATTTTAAAATATTGGTTGAAAGAGCCATCCAGAACCAAATAACTCATTTAAAACTTAATGCTCCTCAGAGAAAGCACGCTTTGTTATTGAAATCTTTTGAGTGGCATAATTCTGAAAATCCCCCACAGTGTCTTTTGGACACATTCATTGTTTAAAGAGAGCATAAAAGTTTATGGGGATAAGAGATATTGGATATTAAAGCTGAAGAATATAAGTGTTTTGAAAAAAGAAATAACCCTAAACCCTATCTAAAAGTGGTGTATCTCTATTAATTTAGTAAAGCTCTATTAATTACACTCCAAATTTCCCTCCATCAATATCCATAAATAAGTAAAAAACAGAAGGAAAATATCAGAGACCAGAACCTCTAAAACATTAAGCACAGAAACAACAAACAGAGATTTAACTTGTGAAGAAATGTTCACGGCCTTACTACAGGTCTTAAGTTACAGAAGTGAGTTTACTAGTGACTTAAACAATAGACCTTGGGAAACTGCTTTTAAGTGTACATATTCTTTAACTCTTACTGAAGATTTCACAGTAACCTAGCTCTGTTTACACACAACCAACATAGACTCTTCAGGACAGGACAAACTTTTCCTTCTCCGTAGAATTTGTTTCTCTACAGTTCCTCCCAGACAGTGAGAACATTGTTCAAAACTCATCCAGGTTTGTGACAGGTGCAGCTGAAACAGGAAACCCTGGGATTGGTTCGTGCTTCTAAGATGTGGGACTCTAAACTCTGATAGAAAAAATTTATTCACCCTTCTGTCTCCTCAGCCCTATCCCATCATGGGAAATAACCTCCCTGCCTTGCCAGTGGGTCTGGAATCATTTGCAGTGTACAGTGTACAACCTCTACCAGTGATTTCCTTATAAATAGCCTGCCCACTTGTAACACTTGAGCAGCATTGAGGATTTATGATGAAATGCCAAGTACAAAGGGCAGATGTCAAGGCATGCAGAGCAGGATCTGTTCCAAGAGTCCAGGGAATGACCACGATCTACCTGTGGTCAGTTCTGGAAGAGCACTGGCATTCTGCTTCTCTATTCTAAAGTGTGTGTAGCTGCTGGAAGGAGCTCAAGTCTGAGAAGAAAAACAATTCCAAGGTTGGTAACTTAGTAATTTAAAAGGATGTCTTGACTCTACTAAATTTTATTCTATTCTTTAATTCTCTTGTGTGGTAGGTGACCCACTTGCATTCACTGCAGCTGGATTTAAAGACTTGAGTAAAAAATCTATTGAAAAATTTTATCCTACTTTCCTTTTCTAGTTTAGAGGCTTTTTTTAACAGTACTGCAGTTCATAATAATCTACTGAATAGGGCTCAGATTTACATCTTAATCTTGGATATTCATAGAATTCATGCCTTTAGTAGTTGGAATTTAATTAATGTAAATGTACATAAACATATATATAATATGTACATATACACACATACACACATACCCACACATTTTGTCTATGCAACTCCATCTTAGCAATACAGTAGATTTTTTAGACTTTATCTATACCACAGGCCCACTGAGTGACTGTGGCACCCGTGGAGATCACCTGGTCCAACCTTTTGCTCAGGGCAGCACCAGCTACAGCAGGCTGCTCAGACCTGTGATCACTCAAATACTAATATATGCAAAAATGGAGATTTAAAATGTTTCCATTTTTCCATTTCTTTCAACAACTTTTGAGATTGAGAACTACATGATTTCTGAAAATGGTGAGATCAAGTTTACCTGCTCACTCAGATGGGAAAAAATAACTGAAATAAAGACTCAATATTCTCTTTGGTTAAGATAACATGATAATGACTTGTTGGCATTAATATTTAATTTGTGCTGATCTAACTTGAATAATTAATGTTATTCTCATATTAAAATGCAGAAGGTGTATACTTCCTATTTTCTAGCCTGAATATATTAGGAGCTTAGCTGTCAAATGACTTGACAGAGAGCCAAACATTTGTAGAGATACTACTACCTGAGATCACATCTGAAAGAGGAAAAATGCTGTTATTATAGCAAAGCTCCAAATAATTATAGCATATGAAACAAAAGGTCAAGCCAAGGTGTTCTCTCACTGAAGGAACTCTTGGTATTACAAGAAAGAAAATCACTTTTGGTCAGCCCTTTTGACTACTGATTGTTAAATGTAAAGCTCATCAGAGACCAACTGGCCCATTTCAAGAGAAATGTAGTGAGGTACATTTAGATGTTTCCTTAAAAACCACTTTCTTCTCTCATTTGTCCTTTTGCACTTCCTCAGAACAGATGAAGTACTTGCAGAAGCTGAACAGAAGTAAATAACTAGTGATGGTCTAAAAAGTTATGGATAAGCTCCTTGGGGAACTCCAAGTCTAAATGGAATCATTACTTTATGGGACAATTTGACTTAAAATGGACTACAAAAACCCCTCTATATTTGAGTTGATCAGAGGAAGGAAACTGCTTCTGCATCCTAAGGGCATGTTTAGATGACTGTGGAATGTCTTTTATACCCCCTAAGTCTGTGGCGAATATCAACATTTTGGCAAGAACACACTCCCAGGAAAACCAAGAGTGAATCATTTCAGTTACTAGATTTACAGTCGTTCCTAAAGCAAAGACCTTTCACAGCCGTAAAAGGTTTTCTTCAAACTTTAAAATATTTCAGATGATTACTGTTATTTCTATGTGCTGTTATTGATTTATTAACATTTCTTTATGTGATCAAGAAAAAATATATGAAGAAATAATGGCTGATTATAGCACAATTGTTGCATGTTAGTTACATGTTAAAAATACGAGAACATCTGTTTTTCTAGTCTATATTGGAAAACAGAATAGAAAAAGTAATATATAAGAAGACAAAAGTTGTGCTAAAGACAGAAGAAATTTTGATAAAATGCCAAAAAGTATGTGCTCTCACAAGAATCTTAAAGGTTGAAAAGACCTCCAAGTTAATTACGTCCAACCTTTGAACAAACGCCACACGGCAACTAAGCCATGGCAGAATTCCACATCCAGTTGTTTCTTGAACACTTCCAGGAATGGTGACTCTACTTCCTCCCTGGACAGCCTGTTTGAATGTTTAACCATCCTTTTAGTGAAAAGATTCTTCCTGATGTCCAACCTGAATCCCCCTGACACAGCTTGAGGCCAGTTCCTCTTGTCATGTCACTGACTGGAAGAAGAGACCAACCCCCACCGGGCTACACCTATATTCAGGGAGTTGTAGGGATTGATAAGGTCTCCTCTCAACCTCCTTTTCCCCAGGCTTTACATCCCCAGCTCCCTCATAGGACTCTCCAGACCCTTCCCCAGCTTCCTTGCCTTTCTCTGGACTTGCTCCAGCCCTTCAATGTTTTTCTTGTAGTGAGTGTCCCAAAACTGGACACAGGATTTGAGGTGTGGCCTCACCGGTGCCGAGTACGGGGCACATGCACATACACACATCTGTGTACAACCATGCAAAACAGAAAAAATGGGAATCATTGATCTATTCTTCTGTTCTTTTTGGAAAATAATTTTTCAAACCTCAAGAGAAAATTCATCACAGTAGTTTGTTGTGAATACAGTATATGCAAATTACTGCAGAAAGCAATCTTAAAAAAAACAGATTCTCCAAAATAAACAGGCACACATCTAGAGGTACCACATCTACCATAGAACCTGGCAGTTTAAGAGCTGAAACAATAGAGACATTCATGTGAATCTATACAGAAAAAAACTAAACACAAACAACCAAAAAATAACAGATGAAACAAGTAGTAATCAAAATATGTATTATATTGGCACTACTTAAATACTTTACTTCAGGTGGTCAAACCTACATAATCCCGCAGGATTTTAAACAGGAAGTACCTAGGCTGCTTTTCAGAGTTGAATTTTACAGGTCAAGCAGACATTTTCAATTATTCAGAACTTTGATAAACATCTTTTAAGAAACAAGGCATGGAAGCAGAGGCTTTGGATAGATAAGCTAGCATTATCAGAAATAAAGTTTGGGGATAATTAACATGTGCAATCCAAGATGTTGAGAATATTACTATAATCTAAAATGACAGTTTGTTGTTTTCTCAACAAATGATTTTAAACCTATTATAGTTCACCCAATTACACATTTGTGCCTACACTGGCTTAAATGATTTAGGTTAATTGTAATCTTTATTGCTTAGCAGGACAAGAGAACTGTTTGAGAGTTCAAAAAGCCTCCAAAACTACAAAAACCAGCCCAGTTATAAATTCAGAAACATCAATAATTTTGAAAGACCATATCACAGATCAGTTTTCAAAATTTAACCTACTAGATCATCTGTTTATGATGAACAAATTTTACCTACGTGCAATTTTTTTTTCCTGAAATTATTTTCCTTACTTTTATCTTGTATCCACATATTGAGGCTTGTTTAAAGATGAAACAAGACTTATTTAGTTAAAAAAGAGCACAGTGGGATTCCTACATGCTTTTTTAAAATAGGTATTTTACCAAAAAATAGGCTGTGATGCACTAAAAAATGAATCTGTATGTGATTGTTGGCACCAAAGGCCCTCATAAACTGGCATTTTTTATTATAATTAGGTAAGAGCAATGCAAAGTTTTCTTTCACCTGACTAATTTGTAGCTGTGTAGACTAACTGTAAGAAACTGTGTGGCATATTATGCTGGTAGTGCAGCAAATTAGTCTGTAAAATTTCATTTATATCTGCACAAGCCAATCAATCTCCGCAGTGTTAGAAGATTTTGAAATGAATTCTCAGAAAACTGTTATGAGGTTTATATACAGTTCTGGGTATATTTCCACCTCTTCTGTTATCCTTCATATAGAAACATAAGAGGATGTATACACCTATTTCTTTATTATAATTATAGAACAGAAATGAAAAAAGCTTTTCTAAGAATGAACTATGGATAGTTGACTGGATTTGAGTGACAAATATATCTGTCATTTAACACTTTAACTAAAATTACTGCTACTCCTCTATAAGCAGAGAATGAGCAGTCAGGCACATAATCTCCACTCTTCAACTCTTCATTTTAATTTTGGTTAATATTTTCTATGAATTTTTTTGATTTATACAATATTATTAAAGGTAAAATTGCAAAGACAATTCTAGTATTATTTGGTGCTTTTCCATCATAGAAAAAAATCCACAGAACCAGCTGCTGAGCAGAAGTTCTCTTTTCCTTGAAATAAATTTTGGTACATTTTCTTTTAAATAAGCAATCTTATGAAGTTCAACTTCCTTTGCACTTCATAATGACAAAGATCCAATCTACCTAAGATATATTTATTTATGGGCAAAATTGTCTAGAATAAACCTACCAATAACATGAGGAAGTTACAATAATGACATCTTTTTTACCATATTATAAAAAAAACCCCAAAAATCTGATTACTACTTCTTGTTACTAAACTTTTGAACAGTCTTCATTCTTGCTGCAGTTCAAAAATACTGGTTAAACATGAATATAATGTGAACATAAGCACTTCCAAGGAAGTAAGTGAGGTCGCTCACAATGTTCTAATTTGTGCACGAGTATCACTGAATAAGAGCCTAATAGAGTTTCTTGAGGAATATTCATTCTTTAAATATCAGGCTATAAATAATACTACTCTGTGGGCACACCACTGTTAAAAAGGCTAGAGAAGAGGTGAGCTGCAGGCAGCATGAAAGAAAAAGAAAAACAACAAAAACTGAGTAAAGATATTAGAAGCAAGATGAGATTATCTAGAAAAAATAAATCTTTTGAAATACAGGCAAGAGAGACAATAATAAATTTCTGAATATGGACAGCAAAAGCAATGATACAGTCTAAATGAGGGTCTGAGAATTAAATAGAAAATTGAGTAAAAATAATGATAAATCTGTTTTCAAACACACCCAGAGTAGAAAACCTTCCAGAGAATCTTTTATCAGTGTATAAAAGCAGTGTTAATTCTTTTGAGCACTGTTCACTTCAGGAGATGCCCACCAGCAGAGGATCTGTCTGAAACTGAAACAACAGTAGATGTTAAACAAAGCTACACTAAAAAACTGCTTAGGCCAAATCCGAGAGGTCTGTAGGACTTGAGAGGTGGATGGCTGAAGCAATAAAGCACACAACCTCTCTTTTAAGCTGCCTTGATACTTCTGACTAAATGTTTGAAATATTATTCTCTTGTTTAAAGAATTGTTTATGGATTTCTCCTGCAACTGCAGCCCTCTAGTTCTGTTTTTCTAAGTGGAAATTAGTAGAGACTTTTAGGAAAGAAAGGAATTAGTAGATACTGGCTTAAAAATAATCAGTATGAATGGTTCAAAATGACTTTTACAAAAGTCCTACTGTATGAGAGTGGTGCTGTTTGTAGTTCTTGGGCAGTTGAACAAGGGTGATTTGATTTCCAAAGTTTTCTTGAATTCCTGGAAGGCTTTTGATACTGCAAGACCAAAGGCTTTTAAGGAAATGAAATGATCATGGCTCAGGGAGTAATGGAAGAGTTTTCACAATATTGGGAACACTGGAATTCTACAGGCATCTTTGTTGGGACTTACGCTGTATTCATGAACTATTTTAGAAAAGATTATATAAGAGAGTAAACACAATTGGCTGATGACATTAATTTCTTGTTTTAAGGACAAGCACAATTCTAGATAGCTGGAGAAGGATCTTATGGTGCTCCCTGGCTAATTAAAATGTCAGAATGAACTCAGCATAGAGCAATGCATTTGCCAATGATTCTACAGATAAATCTGTAGATTTCAGATTCTACAGATAAATCATGGGCTCACAGAATACCTTGGAGCTGATATTATCACTCAGGTATGACTTGGGTTTTATGTTGGATGAGTCCTGTGATATGCTTTCTTTTATTTATTGCTGCTCAGAATTAGGTTGATGCCATGAAACTGATAGATAAGGAATAGAAAATAAAATGGAGAACCTTACCATTGTGTGAGTGTTTGAGACAGGAAACTGCTCTTGAAGTCCCTACACCACGACACTGCACAATGCCATGGCTAATTTGCATGTGCAGTGTGAAGTGATGTTCTGGTACATTCATCTCAAGATGAAGATATGTTTGATCTTATTAAGCTTCAAAGAGAAAGTTGATCAAATATGTGGAAGAGCCTGTGTATGGGGAATAAGCAGTTCAACTAGGAATTGTCAGCATGGACAAGATATGCTTTGAGTGGGGTCTGCAAAGTAATTACTAGCATGGTGAACAAATTATTGTTCACATTCTCTTCCAGCATAAGAATTAATGGTGAGCCTGAAAATGCCTCTATTAGACAGTTTAAAAGCCAAAGGATCTGATTTTGATGATAGAAGAACTGTGGCACTTCTGTCAGAGTGTTGTGGCTGCTAAATTTGGGGGTTGAAGGAAAACTGGGCAAATGCTTTGAAACGATTTAGTGATGATTACTTAATGTGTAAATTTGCACTCCGAATATTGCTATAATAAGAGGAAATATGCTGTGCATGTGAAGTCAAGAACTTAATGATAGACTAATTAAAACTTAATCATATCATCAAAAATGCAACAAAAAGTTAGATGTTCAGTTACAATAATACCGAGACTGATAGAGCAAATAATAGAGAATAGCTGCATTACTAATAGTACATCTAAAAATATTATGCAAGTAAACTTATAATGTTTACCCATTGCCTTTTTCTTTTTGATCACTCTGCAAAAATCCCTGTGGATCTTCAGGCTGACAGCAACAGTTTTCCTGAGGCATAGCAGCAAGGAAAAGGTTGTCAGTGACATTCCCAGTTCTTTGGTGCAAGGAGCAATGTGCTGGTGGCGAGAGTAATTTCTCCTCACTCTTAGACCTGTTTTTATGTTTAGCAAGGTCTGCTTCCACTTCACTGGTTCCCAGGTAAAGTTTGAAAATTGTGCAGTAGCATTTTACAATCATTACTAACAGAGAGTGCTCTTGTTTGTTGTGCAGTGATAAGCCAGAGTTTTCAGACCTCATACAGATCTGGTGTGTGTAGAGATTAGGGAAACACACTGTGGAAACAAATTAGAAATAGCTCACGTGTTGGTAAGCTCAGAACAGTGCTGAGACCCTGCATTATCAGGTCAACAAAAGACTTACGGCCTTCTTCTCGTAATAAAGTCATGTTCACTATGCTGCAAAAGAAAACATATCCATCTCAGTTCTTGGAATTAAAATAGCCAAATTAAAAAACAAACAAACAAACAAACAAAAAACAACAAAACCCAGACCAAAATGTATAAAATTGTGTGTTTTTTTCTAATGAGTTCTGTTAGAAACCAAATCCTGGTGCCTTGATCTCACACAGCATGGTTATAATTATTACCTCTAAATAGATTAATACATTGCTTCTTAACTCCAGCAAACCCACACAGTTTTTCTACGACTTAACCAAGAAGGTAAAATTGAGGGCTTCACTTCTAGCTGTAAATATGTGATATTTGCCTTTGGGTTTTCCCTCATGACTTCTCCATCCTGCACTTTTTTCTTAGGTTGAAAGCTATCAAGGGTCTCCTATCAGGAATGGCTGGACAGAGTTCTGAGGGCGTTTCTGGAGGAGTTAGGATTTGCTTCTCCGACAAAATACAAATACTTGATGATGAAAAGGTAATTTTGTAATACTTTAAATAATCTTGCCTGATTTCCTGCAGGCCAATGACCCTTCTTTCTTGAGAGAAACATTTTAGGTGTGCTTTTTTCATCTGCTCGCAGAACAGGGCAAATACAAAACAATGATTCGGAGTTTCTTTCTTTATTTTTGGGTCATTCCATACTATCAGGATCTTAGAAACATGGGTGAACACTGTTGATCAGTATATCTGTCATTTTTCATCATACCCTTCTAAAAAGCAACATCAAAGCCTTTGTCATCTTACTGCTAAACCTCATCAGACCCTTGTTACTGATTGGAGAGTAGCATCCAACAGAGGACAACAGTGGACACCTGTAGGAGTTATGTTGATCTTAGTCAGCAGTGGGGGGACTATTCACACTTCATAGCAGTCTGTGGCATTGAAAAATGGGGTTCCTGGGTAATAGAAATTTAATTTTTGAATTAAATTATTACATGTTGTTTTTTTTTTTTAAGAAAGCATGCAGAAGGCTTTAAACTCAGTAGAAAAAAAGATAACAATCTTCCCCAAATGAACAAACAAACAAACACACACAAATCAGAAATACAACTGAGCAACTTCCCCTCAAACAAAGAAACAAACAAACAAACCGGACCCCACCCTCAAAAGATCCCTGGAAGATCTCCATGTTGAGTTTTGTTTCCTTCTATAATAGGAAAAACCACAACCAACCAACCAAAACCCCAACCAACCAAAAACCCAATCAGAAACCATTCAGAAAAATAAAATGTACTAAAATGTACTTTCTAGTAAGAAAGCATGGATCATGGCAGTAATTGCTGTGCTGTCTTAGATGTTCAGCTTACTAGTAGGTACCATGAAAAAAACCTCAGATTCCTTAACCCTCTTTTCAGCCAGGAGGAGTTCTAGCACTTTGCTATTACTGTCAAAACCATAAATAATTTATATTTATACTGTGGATATTTGGAGTTGTCTATTCAGATTCTTCTTGATTAGAAGTACATTTTATGCTGAATAGTAAGAAGGTATTTTGGAGAACTAACCCAACATTGAGTGCTACCTTCTTGAGAAAAGTAACATTTCTGCTTTAAATAAGACCCTCCTCTTCAAAAACACCCACTATCGTAAAATTTTTTTCTCAGTAAGTGAAAAATTTATGTCACATATTACAAAATGCCATTAAAAGTATGGTCTTAAAAAGATAGTATTGAAGGCAGTGGTATCTTTGTAAACAGAACAAAAAAACACATGAAAATTATAGAAGGATGGAAAGAAGCCACCTGTTCGGCCACCTAATTCATGCCTTGCTAGTGAAAGGCTGTTCCCTAAGGTGCACAGCTAGTGCTTATTAGCCCTTTCCAAAGCATCAAGCAGTGTAGCTGCATTTTATCCCCATGGGAGATTATTCAGTGATTTTACTGTCAGGAAGATTATCAGTATGCTATTTAACCTCAATTTTTCTTATCCTAATTTAGTGTCATTACTCTCAGTTACCCCATCATAACATGTTTTGAGATGTAATATGAACAAATACATACTTAACAACAAGATAAACATCCCATCAGCCTTGCATAGGGAGGATTATTTTTAGATTCTCTTTAAACTCAGAGGGTATAGTTGGATGTCTCAGCTGAGGCCATAAAAATAGTACAAGAAAAAAAAGTTAATGTCAAATGATACATTTTCATAGATAGCTACCATATAACAATTACTGCAGGAGGTCCAGTTTTGTAACTCTTCCTTTTTTTTTTTTGCAATTGGTTATCTCTGGGTGACAAAGCTTATAATCATTTTGCTAACTCAGATTTTGCTAAAAAGTAAATTCTATGCTGCAATAATGGATATACAAAAAAAAAAAAAAAACCTAGCCTCAGGATGAACAAAATAATGTGCAGAAAAAAATGTCAGAATACTCCCTTATCAAAAAGAACAACAGATTCTTGTTTTCTTTATTGGTATTTTATTTTAGACTGTTGAGTTTAGAATGCTGAAAAGCAAAAACTGGTGGTTGTTAAAGCTTATGGTTTTTTCCCCACCAAAAAAAGATCAAATCCACAGTGTTGTATTATTACAAGAAGGACTCAACTAATGCTGTTGATAAGTTTCCCTACTAAAAGAGCTCATATCTGTGTAGTTTGGAGGGATACTAATTAATTGACAAAGCTGAGTCATGTACGCCACAGAGATAGAGGTAAGAACTGAACTTGCCCTCACTGTCATCATTATGAACGCTAAAAAAGCACTGGTCAGCTTTTTAATGACCTAAAAATGTGGATAGAAGTCAAAAGTTTTCCAGGCAGACTCACACAGCATAAGTTATTGCACTTCATTCCACCCTCAACCCCTCCCAAAATTTTTAATTGGAGTATACTTGTTTCACTACCAATTAGATCCACAAAAACTACTCTGACATCGCGTCACACATTCTATTACAAATCAGGTGTTCAGCCACCTTTTTATCTTGCCTTTCCTAAGGCATTCCTTATCCATGCCCAAGGCACAAGTTTGTCCATGTGAATGGCTGTGCTAAACATGTGCTCACGTTCCAGTTTCCCAAATTCCAGTTTTATTAGTTTTTCTAACCACAGACATCAGAGTCTGCATAAGAGCAACAGGAGGAAAGAAACAATAGACATTCCTGCCTTACAACACTGGGCTTCTCTCCAGTCATGAGAATCTTTTAATTATTCAGATGTAACAGCTCAATGACATGAAACTGAAAATTTACATGAGTAAATCCAAGCAGGCAGTTTAAGGGTAGCAGTCCAGTACAAAATCTTAACAGATTTCCCTATATATGTGTATATATTTATATATTAATTTTTCATTTAGTGTTTGTTAACATAAAACCATTCTTAGAAGAAATGTTTAAATTCCTTGTTGCCAGATTCAAAGCTCTGCATTTCGGAGTCAATCAGATTTTATTGCTTACCTTATACCTTTTTAAAAATACATGTACAGAGACATGCAATATTCTCACACTAGGAAAACTCCACAATTACTGAAGGCACTTAACTTCAGTTACCTTGAAGAACTCATCTTTGGCCAGAAATCAACATGGAAATTTTCAGTACGGAAGAAAACTATCAAGAAGGTATCCCTGTCAGAAAACTGGGTGTGATTATAAAATATATTTTACAAACCTAATGATAGCATTTCCTGCTTAGTGACAGCTATAACAATGATTTGCTGCAAGATCACATCACAATTTTCAATAACCTTTCCATTCTCAGCATTTGGACACTGGCATGAAAGATAGTGTAATTAAGGGGAAGAGAAAGAGAGGGTGTCATCCATTTATGTCTTCACCTTTTACAATGCAATTTATCCAACAAATTTTAAAACCAATATATGAAAAACCATTTACAATTCACAGAGTGAACAGATGGCATGGCAGCATTGAAAAAGACAGTGTACACACACTGAATGAACTGGTGTTCTGCTCTAGTTAAAAAGCTGTCAACATTTGTATTACAAAACTTGGATTTCAAGGGTTTGTAAGTTGTCTGTTTTAGATAACATCTGGAAAGACTGGCTTACAAGCTACATGCCTAGGTACCATGTAAAAAAAAAATAAAAGCAGCATGTTTATTACTTTCATATCCTTTACACTCATCTAATAATTTTGTAAATGTTACCTGTGACTTAAATTGCTGAGAGACTGCTTTTATTTTCCAGAGGGATTTGTACGGGTAGGTGAGTGTGTGAGTGGTTGTGCTGGCTGGGCACAGGAGAGTGTGGCTGTCCCAAATCTCCACCTTTCCACAGGAGGCTTTAAGCATGACTGCTGAGATCTGCCCAAGCACCCAAACACTCCATACCTGGGATGTTACTGTCTTCTGGGGCATTTCCAGACCCTATGTGAAACTATTCCCCAGAACAAGAGTGATCAAGATGCCAAACACCAATGATAAACCATTTTAAGTAGCCCTATGCCCAAAGTAGCATAATGTTTGGGTTAAATACCACTTTTGGGCTTAGAAAGATTGCAAGCTGTACTGAAACAATTAGCTTTTCACACTAAGAGTCTCCAACAGTGGTTTGCATAGGGACAGGGGCAGCTTTGAATTGCATGAAAATCCTGCTTATACAAGGCGTCAATTTTGGCCGCAAAGAAAAATCAGAAGATTGAACATTCCGCCTTGAGAAAATGTAATGGCAGCTCAGGAGGGATTTCAGGATTTGGCTCACCAACCAAACAATTTTAAATTATGTGCTGCTAAGCACTAAACTACTTGCAGGATTAGTATCAACATATTGTGCCCACTAGCTGTAGGTTTGAATCTGTACCATGATCTCTGTGACTGGCAATAATCTTGAATTGAACATAAAGCCAAACTTTGGTCTTACTCGATAAATGGGTCCACAGTGTTTATTTTTGAAGTAAAAGTGAGAAATCAGTAAATATTGGAGTAATAGATTCATTGAAGCTATTCTAGGAAGGGGTGTTTTGGACCGTGAAAGAATATGTAGAAAAAGCAAAGAGTTAATTATATGTACTAGAAGTAATAATGTGATTTTCAACTTGGATAACTGTGACCTCATTCTTTCAGGAGGGAACATCAGGAAATGAACAAACTAACCAACCAGTCAAATTGGAAATTACATTTTTAGTGCCATTTAGAGGAAAAGAAATACAGTGCAATCAATCTGAGTTGCATTCACTGAGACATCCATATGTTAAAGAGATTCTTTCAATGGAATTACGAGTCATTCCCCTAAAGTCCTAAATTAGGATTTTCACAAGTGTTTGTATCCAAATGCTCCTAGAATTCCATGAGTAGCGTATGCACCAAGCACATTTGAAATTCGTCCCTTGGATGGAATATGTGTTGCAAAAACTCTTCTGTTTCAGGACATTGTCAAGAAAAACTTGAGACATTTAAGAAAAACAAAATATAGATAAAAGGCTAGAAAGGACTGGGAGATTAATGTAAAAAAAGTAATGCACATGAACTCTCTTACTGAGAGAGTAAGTAGTGAGTACCAGTATTTGCTGGTACATCCAATTATATTCCACTATGCAGCCAGCATCCAAGGAAGAGTGGGATAAATAACTAAAAATTTCTGATTTGTATAACCTGACTTCAAGCAAATAACTAGATTCTGAAAGAGGAAAGTTAAGAGTAACAACTTCAAATATGGAAAATACTGATAAATACCTAGGGAGGAAAGAATACAAACATCAGGACTTTAAATGAAGATCTCATAATCTTTTAGCAGATGAGATCTGCTCAACTTCTGTTCCTCACAGAACTAGATAGGAGCTGAAAACTGAAATTGTGTCTTTCAATGAATGCAGCAGCAATGTCCTTTTTGTCGTTTCCCTTTGATTTACAGCAACACTTGCTCTTCCCTGTCTCAGAGAGCTGCATGTACCTGCCTCCCTGTTCCCAGTAAGAAGCCATTTCCTAAGGTCAGCTCTCACTCAGGTATTAAATTGTTAACATATGATTTGATCTCTTTTACCACACAGATGCTGTAGTCACTATGCCCAGGCCATGCTCCCTACCTTGTTCTGACCCACGACCTCAAGTACACCAGATGTCCTCCAGCTGTATCCTTTGCTCCATGAATTTGGAATCTGTGACATAATGGCTCCCATTTCGTGTTGGCTACTGGAGCGGTATCTTGAGCGTGTATTTTGAAATTAATGCATTTTGATTTCTGAGGAAAAGCTAATAAAAAAACATGGTGTTGATCCTTTTCATCATCTTTGAAGGAACCTGAGATTCAAACATCTCAATACAATGTTAAGATAAACCCATATTTCCCAAGGTTTCTCTAGAGACTGTAGGGACTAAATTACACAGTTTCCATGCATCAGAAAATACCTTTTGAAATATTCTTTGGAATTTGAAATCTTAATAATTGACACATTTTGCTGGAACGACAAATTAAAGATGGCTATCTGCTAAAGCAAAATATTATTAAGAAGTTTACTTCGTCCAAGCAGAAAATAAGTTCTACAGTTTAGATTGAGCCTTCCAGGTTGTAAGATTTTCAGGAAAATCAAAACTGGAAATCTCTGATTACTGACTTTGACATAATCCAAGAATTTTCTCAAAGGCCAATGTTAAAATACTCTGGAAAAACTGGAATACTATGACCTTTATTAATAAAATATTATAGAGGACATGAAATGCTGTTTGTTTTCTAAAGATTTTTTAAAATTATAACAGTCTTCAAACGTTGTGTCCAACAGACACAATCCAGATTATGAGCTACTTTCTCTGTCCTTGCTTGAAAAGAGAAACAAACATAAATGACAGAATGGAAGTTTCAGGTCCTGTACATTGGCAGTGTCTGAGAGAAAAAGAGATTTATTTTGTAGAGACTGCAAGGTACTCTGAGGTGTCAAGGTGTGCAAAAATGACCTGAACTCTAGACTGAAATTCTCAGTGCTACCATCTTTCCAACTTTTCTGACATACGTGTATGTCTGCAGAACGGATCAGTTTTTACTGCTGTTTTTCTCTGCTAATAATGTGGGTCAGGTTCAGCTGTTAAATGTGTTTCCTTCCAGGTATTTGAGAGCCTGGGTATATCTAAATGAGACTAATAAATGTGTGTCTGCACTGCACCAAATAGTGCCATCCAGATTCTCTAGGACTTTGCTTATTCCTATGCCAAAACAATTAATAAAAATAGCAACAAATATTTGCTGAATTGGAGAGCAGTGCTTGACAAACATTATCAATAACTTCATTTCTACCTAATATTATTCTTTTTCCAGGAGACTTGAGTATTGACCTTTTATCAGGCCCTTTCCTGTGTCATAACACTTTTATTCTCTTCTTTTCCATCTTAGTTAACAAGTTTCCTAATCTGAGATTTTATAAAATTCTAATGTTGTTCAAATAATAACATACACAAAACAACAGTTATAAAAAAAAAAAGAAATTAAATCTAGGTGTTAGCACCTCTTTCTATTTCCTTTTATTTCTTTCATTTCCTCACACCATTAGCACTGGCTGGCATGGAAAATGCTTCTGGACATCACATGCCTTGTGGTTGCACAGATGCTCAGCCCTTCATTCAGGTCAGGGCTGCATTGGCCCTTGCACAGAGCTGTATATTACAGATGTCAGAATAATGAGCCCGAAAGAACCAAGATCACTTCACTGTCTTTTTAAAGCATAAATGTTCCCGAGACTGCAATTTCATGCACCAATTGTTTCAGATTTCTGAAATGAAGATTACCTGGTCCCTTCCCTCACTCAAGAGGACAATAGTCTTTGAGTTTCCTACTACCTCTTTTGTGATAATTTCTGTTTCCGTATCATTATTGCTTTCTAATCCTAGATTCAACAATTATTTTTCCTCTCCTGAGATTTTCTTCAATAACAATGGAGAGGCTATTGAATCTGAGCTGTGTACTCATTTTTTAGTGATCTTTTAGCAGTACTTTAAACCTTATGCTGTTGAGAGCATATTTGTACTGTTTTCTTAAATTTCTGGCCAGCAACTTTTTGGACATTTTTTTGTTTTACTGTGCTTCCTGGTTTCTAATTATTTTATGGACAGTAAATATACTATTGGTCCAGTTACATGGTTAGACATGGTCCAGTCATTCTTTGGACAGTTGCACTGTCCACATATTCTTTCTCACCAACTTCTGTGTTGTTTAAACATTGCCTTTTAGATACTAAGTACATAAAATTAACTTTTTATTATGTAATTTAATGAACTCTACTAAAATGGGCTTACTCACTTTTTCCCCAATGTGCTATCCAGGAAATGTTCTTATTTCTTTCACTTCCCTGGCCATCATTGTCTTCTGCTGCCCAAATTCCTGAAGTATTTTTCCACAGTAATGGCATCATGTCCATACTTCATTCCCTAGCTGGAAGAGATGGAAGTTTTCACTGTGTTTAAACATATAGCTATAATGTCTGCTAAATGAGTGTGCCCACCATCTTACTCTCCAAACTCCTGGTGTTCATCTTTTTGTTCATAGTTTAATCCATTGTCACAATTTAAGTCACCCAATTTCCTTCTTTTAAACCTATAAATTGATTTTATACTAATACTTTTGTCTAATTTTTTTAGTTTTAATGGTCAAATCTTCATATTTTGGTACAATTATAGGTCTGTCTTGGATTGTAGAGCCACATGAAAACCCTTTATCCAATAACCACTGGTTACTGACAGGATATTTTTACCTCTAACCTAGGAAAATATGCCTGTTGCAAAGTGTGACAAGACTCTGGGGACTGGCTGTGATGAAAAATAAATACAGCTATCCCAGGCATTATCTGGAAGCTGCATTGAAATGCATTTGCTAAGTTTCAACATAAATATTTTTACCTCTGTCCCCAGCACTGACTGAGGAATCCAGTGGCTATTGTGTGAGGCTAAATGCCTCAGTGAGAAAGAAAAAACTTTCCTTCCCATAAAAAAGATAAATTTGCGCTTTGGACTGCACAGAAGAGGTGAATACAACATATTTCCCTTCCTCTCCCCCTTTTATTAGTTTGTAATCACCTGTTTCATGAAGCAGACATGAGTCTCATCTGGTATCTCACTATGGTGAATGGTGCTTGATATTTTGTGAACCATTTTGCCACCCAGCTGCCCACAGATTTTTTACTGTAAACATACATTTCTTCAAACAAATGAGGCATTTTACAGGAGCCCCATGTTGCATCAGCTATCAGTTTTGTAGCTGCAGACATTTAAATGAAATTGTCAAAGAACTCAGTTCTGCTCCTCCCAGAATGAGCATCTATCTTTCTTTAGTCCCTGTTAGTTTGAGTATTGGAGGACATGCAAAGATGAAAGAAAATCCTGGTGTTGCTGTTGCTTGTCCAAGCCAACCAGCTGCATATCTTAATAATGGAGAATGGAAAAAAAAATACTTACTCCTACTCAGACAGTAATATAAGCTTTTTGAATGTTTACATCATTACCTATGCAGCACACTCATATACACCTTATCTGAAGAGCTGACAAAATAGGTAGAGACCAAAGGTGGCTCATGAGAAAGGCAACTATGCATTTTTATGTCCAATTTTATGGTAATGGGATCATTTTGGTACATGGATGTTTTAATTGATATATTAATGAAGATATTAGTTAGCCTAAAATCTATTGGATCTATTGTGCATATATTTATCTTGTTTCAATGATAAATCAAGGATAACAATAGCATTTATTTCATGTGTTAATTGTATTTTCATGCCTTTTATTTACTGCTTGCTATAAAAATGTTTTGGACTGTATAGGATAAATAAACATGTAAGATTATACTAGGAACACAAAGCATTGATCAAGTTAAACTTCAGTGCACATTTTAAAAGTCATCATTCACATATGACTGTATTTTTGAGCATCATCTATTACTCAGATTAAGAAAGTCAGAGAGTTACTGAATAATTCAGGTAAGAAAAGCCTAATTCAGGTTAGAAGGACTTCTATAAAGCAAGAGAAGTATACTGTTAGTTTAAAAGTTTAGGCATAGATATTTGAGAATGAAATCTTGTTTACAAACCCTGTTAGAATAGTGGAACACTATTGTTACTGGTTTATTCTCAATTTGCTCTATTCATAATATTATCTTATTACAAGTCCCAGATTTTCCTAAAACTATAATGGAACATCCTTTATCAGATTTTCATATAGAATAAAAACTCTGACTCTTCTCTTCTAGGTAAAATTGTTGTGTCCAATAAATACATAGTAATACATACAGTAATACAGGAGTACTCCTGTGTATTGTGCAAAATGCAGGAGATGTATTTCTGTTTAAAATGAGATGGCAAGTCCCATTCGACCTCTCAGCTTGGTTTGTTTAAGACTGATTAACATTTTCTACTTACTTGGTCTCCTCCTCTTTGTCTGTAGGTGGTCTCACTGTAGCAAACTGAAGGACCACCTTGCAGCTCTTTTTCTGTGAATGCATCTCTACCCACAGGCGTAGCTTCTTGACATAATGCTTCTGCAATTCTAAATGTCCATATTTCAGTCAAATCTGGTTGACAATCAGTTGCTGGTGTTGACAGAAATGGAACACATATATTCTGATAATCCCAGCTATTTAACTTTGGCTGTCATGCTGGAGTGCACATATCTAAAGTCAAATTGAAGCTGCATCCTGAGGCTTTGCTCTTTCTCAGCAAAACACCTGAGGAAAGCAACTTGAAAGCTGGGTCAGAATGGAAGATCAACACAGAACTACATAGTCTGTTACACTAGGGAGTGCTGTTATCTGACTTGACACTCAAGATAAAGAGCTTTGCTGATAATGCAAGATGCATTTCTTTTGATTAATACAGTAACTGTGCCTGAATACAACTTCACCTGTCCACTGTGTATGAGAATACCCAGTCTAAGCAAACTGCACCATACTCTGCATCATTCTCCATAGTGTTATGCAGAATAGGAAAAGATATTCTGCTGTTAATGAAGAGAGGTACTTAGAGGAGGATTCATGGTTATAGCCTGCAGGAAAGAAAACAACATTAAGAGTAAAGAGTGCCATTTAAATGCTAAGGGTTATTTAAGACTGCTGAAGTAAAATTACTTTAAAGGGCTGAGTTAACAGCTTCAGCTATAAAGATGTATCTTAGAGATATTTTTCTTGAAGTGATTGCATGCTTATTTCTGTCATCTTTCCCAGTCCATTTCTCTTTACTTCCCAAGACTTTATAAATGATTCTTACAATTCAGTAAGCTGAGGATAAGCACTATTTTACGTGAAGGAGAGGAAATGAGAGCCGTTGTCTGTGGAAGATTTCCACACTGCTTGTCTTGTCATCTTGTGTCTTGTTATCTTGTATGTAGGTGCTAGTGGCCTGCTTACATTGATGTTCCACTGTTTTCTCACATGCACAAACTTCTCATTGTGGTTGCTGCTGCTACCAATGCTTCACAGCCTGTGCCTTTTCTGCTTCCTCATGGCAGAAATGTTCTCCAGATATCTCATTCCCAGAAGAAAAAACTTAGGAATTATGTTAAAAAAAAAACAGATGCTGAACCTTTGAAGCCCCCTGTTCTGCCCAAGCAGGAGGGTATTGTGGGTATCACTCTGGATAGACAAGCATGAAGTCAGCAGAGACAGAAAAGAGAGAAGGGGCATAAACCAGAATTGCCACATGTGCTAGACAGTGAGGGCTGTGACCTCCTGAAGCAGAAGTGGGCAGAAACCAGCAGCAGCAGAGCCTAAAGGGAGGGAAACCAGAAGAACCAGGGCTGAGCAGGCATCGTGGAGCAGAGACCTGAGGTACTGCTCTGCTACAGATGTGGTTAGGGGTGGTCTAGGGCCTCCTGCAGAAGCTGAGTTTCTGTCTTGTCTCATACACTGAAGGAAAGAAAATGAAGCATTTTTTTGTAAGTCAAATCAGTGGAAGTGATTCACAAGCTGAAATGTAGCGTGCCTGTGACAGGGAAGGGTAAAGAAAACAAGGGGTTCCAGAGCACTGCAAGGGAGAGAGCAGGCAGGATGGAGCCTGTCGCACCTGAACATCAAAAAAGGCATGCTCTAGTTTTTAAGCAAGCAGAAATAAAAATGAGTAGTACTAGAGAGTAGTAAGGCTGAGCTGTTATAAAACAATGACTGGAAAGCAAGCATTTTGGCAGTGCTGGTTGTGAAAATTTCTCTTTGCAAGTAGCTAAAACATAAAATATTGGTTGATGTTTCTAAAACCCGATCTCCCTCTCACTATCTTTTTCATTCAACCACAATAGCAGCAGACTTTACACACAGACTGAAGACATTTCTAGAAATGTATTTACTACCTGGGTTAAAGATGAAAACATAATTGTTATAAATCCTAACCTGGACATAGTACCAGAAGTTTGAGGACAAGATGACTTTGTTACCCCCTGTTTCTGTGGAAATGACCAAAGGATTCACTCTATCAAAAATGCAGGCTGTTAGGGATAGGTATATCTACCTGTGTAACTAAGAAGAGCTCCTTGGGTTAAAACAAGTACGTTATCAGTGCAGAGGACTACAGTGCACAGCAGTATGTACTGCAATTTTCTAACCTTTAACACTTCATATAAAAATAGATGCATCAAAACATTTGTCCCAAAATGCCCCCTCAGCTGTTAGCTCATGTACATTTACCAACCAGTTACAAATTAAAACAAAGGGCAGTGACAAGCAATAACTTTTATATGTTTTATCAGTCTTTCTAATGGATTATTCCATTAAATTTTATAAATTTGCCATCTGAAACTGTATCTCTGTAAGGTACAATTGTATCCTTCTCTCCTTTCATCATCCTAAGCTAATATCAATTTTCAAGAGCAGAATTGAGAGATAAAGAAATCAAATAACTTCCCATGCCATTCCCTTAATGTGAATGAAGCACAATGTTATTTCAGCTAAGTATTCAAACCCCAACAATATTTCATCTGCAGTAAGTTTCTGAAAAATTATCAGTGGCAGCAGATCCACGCTGATGTATTCTTACAAGTGAAAAATACCAGGACATACATAAGGTTTGCAGAGTTCTTGAAATGTCTTGCTTTACAACAGAAAATGGACAGTGTATTTGAGCTAACTTTGGATAACTGTTTTATAAACCACTTTATAAATAATTGTTGCTACATTATGGATTAGCAAGAGCTTAGTTCCTAAACTGAATATTGATTAGGTTATACACTGTAGTTTCTCTTTAGCGGCTGCATTTGTCTCAGTTTTCTTGGCTTATATCTCTCTGATTTTCTTTCAGCACCCCTTAAACCAAAGTAATCTTGGTTGAACTCTGAGTCTGGTCTCAGATGCATGCCATGAAGTACAGAAGGGCTAAACTACTAACAAACAGATGTTACAAGGCTGGGACTAACTGGGATGGACTAATTGCATTCTGGCAGCAGGAGCTCTCCTGCAAAGCTGTGCCATAGTAATTTTCGTGGATTGCAGTGACTACCAATGACAAAACACCTTCTTGTGGATTTGCGGATTTTTTCCCAGAAACACTAAATCACTGGAGTTCAGTTCTAGGGCAACAATATAGAAAAGCACATTAATGCTTTACTACTAGGCTGTGGAGGGTCTAGCACTGGTTAAATGCCAGTGCACCCACTAGAATATACTTACTCATTTTCTACTATGAGATAGGATTAGGAGGAAGACAAAGCAGCTCAAAACTTGAAAATGGTATAAAGAAAATTATTAAATAAAATTATTAAATAAAATTATTAAATTATTATGGTTAACAGTAACTAAACCAAACATTAATAATAATTAGAATAAAATTTTTAGAACACTCCTCCTCTCCCTTACAACCTTTCCCACTAACAATGTAAAGAGACAAACCCTAAAAGTTTTAGTCAGTCTACCACCTCTAGAATAATCTTTCTTTCAGTTCACTTAGGGAGAGGAGTCTCTTTTGACAAGCCATGGAAACTTCTCTACAAGAAACAGTTCTTTTGTGGTTTTAATTTCTTTGAATAACAGCTGCCCAGAAATCTGCATCTATGAAACCCTTCCCATGTTTGGCAGCCTTCCCACAGCTGTGTTCATGGGCCATGTCAACTTATGACATGGGCCACGTCAACTATTTTAAGGCTGAGTTGCTCAAAAGCAAAAGTTCTCTTCATCTATCTCTGAGATCATCTTTACTTCTGGGAACAGAGATCTTCTTCTCTGGGGGCAAAGGGCCTTCTTCACTCTTATCTCTCTCTGTTTAGGCTTCATCACAGCTTACCTGCTTCAGCAAAGATGCTTTTGCTCATATCTACGGTTTGAACAATCTATTCCCCCATATTTTCAATGAGTTACAGGGATATTTCAGTATACTATAGTCCATCACCATAGCTTATAAAACAATTTTTAGCCTAAAATTGAGGCATCTTTTCATTTGCCTTCCATCTGGGATTTGACTCCTTCTTTCTGACTTTGGTGTCCCTATGTTGTCCTCTAGGTGTCTTCACTCTGTCCTCTTCTGTCACTTGAGAGAGGATTGAAGGTCTGCAGGTCTCATTTGTGCACTGAACATCTCACCTGGGACCTGTGGATGGTTACGTGATCCCTGCTGGCCAGAGCTGTTTTACGATGGAGGTTTTCTCAGCGCCGGGGCTGTGTCAGGATCGGCCGCGGGGCTGTTTTCTGCATGGGCTGCAGGGCTGCCTCTGGGTTTTTTTGGTGACCACGCTGTGGGAAGGGCCAGGATCCCAGCAGGCAGGCGAGGACTCAGCGGCTGATGGCGTCTCCTCCCCCTGCCCGGCAACTGCTGGGGCCTGGCTGGGATGGGGCCTGGCTGGGACGGGGCCTGGCTGGGATAGGGCCTGTCTGGAATGGGGCCTGTGTGGAATGGGGCCTGTGTGGAATGGGGCCTGTCTGGAATGGGGCCTGGCTGGGATGGGGCCTGGCTGGGATAGGGCCTGTCTGGAATGGGGCCTGTCTGGAATGGGGCCTGGCTGGGATGGGGCCTGACTGGGATGGGGCGTGGCTGGGATAGGGCCGGGCTGGGATGGGGCCTGGCTGGGATGGGGCCTGGCTGGAATGGGGCCTGGCAGCTTCCTGGGAAGGGGCCTGGCCCTGTGGCAGGGCCCAGCCAGCCCGGCCCAGCCGAGATGGGGATGACTGGCTTTGTTACCTGCTCCCAGGCCAGAAGGAAAAGAGAGAATTTCTGGGATTTTTTTTAGTTTTTAGCATGTGTGCTCATAGAGGCATGTTCAGCTTTCTAATGGTTTAACCAGGTGTCAGACTTCAAACTAGTCACTGATTGCTGTTGTTAAGTACAGAGGCAGCTCTCAGCAGCTTTTCTCAGAAAACTCATTTCTAGAGGGTGACTTCTTCCCTCTTCACCAAATATCAATGCAAAACCAGCACATAGGTTTAAACAGGTGAAAAAAAAATATTAGTTTTATCTTCAAGCAACTGAAACCTTGGTAACAGAGATGTTCAGATCTATTTATTTTATATTTAATACATAAGTTTTGCTTTGATTAAGGCTGGTAGCTCAAACCTTTATTAGTCTTAGAATGGAGAAATAAAAATAAAAAAAAAAAGAGAAATTTAAATGGAAAATGACAGCTGTATTTGGTGAAGCGCATGTGCCTCAGCAAGCTGAGATGCCCTATACTCTACAAGGAAATTTAGAAATGCCTTTATTCATTTCTTGTAAGTAATGTCTTTTAGTTATTAAATTTTCAAGGGTAAACAAAATATATATTCTGAATCTTGCTTGAACCTCCTCTTCACTGCATATATATAAATATATATATATATATATATATATATATATATATACATGTTACACACACATGTAACAATTGATCTGAAAAAAGTCGAAAGGATCTGGTAATACCTAATTTACTAATATAGTCTGGCCAATCACACTTATTTTGTCAATTCTCTCTGTTTCTTTTTGTGATCATCCTCATTTGCCCTTATATGTTTGACATTGTAGTAAGAAACCATCCAAGATCTTATGCAACTGTTGTGCCTTCCAAATTTCAGAAGCAGCATATCTTTTCATGTTACTCTTAGTGGTCAAGCTCTTTTGCCACACTAGGAAATAAAATAAGCTCCAAAAATAATCTAGGAAAAACTATTGACATTAATATTTTTTGAGCTTGATAGTAGTTTTGGGCATGTTATAAAGACATTGTTAAAAATAATTTAATAAATTAAGTATCCTTTGCAATTTTATTATACAAGCACATTTGAGATAATAGAATTGCGGAAGTGACACTGATACAGAAAAGATCCCTTTGCTGATAACCTCAGTGTCATAGTTCATCTGCATTACAAAATGTACTGTCTTCCAAAAATTAAGATTGAGTTAGGCAATTGTTAGGCATTTTTTACTTTACTTATTTTTAATAGAGGCTGGACTGTATACTACAGAATGCATCTCATTCTTCATACTTCCCTAAAATTCGTTTCCCTGTTCTGAAAAAATTCAAGTTGTAGATACTCTTTGGATACTTTTTCTCCTTATACTCTTTCCTTTTGTTGTCTTTTCTTCCCAAGATGGATTTTTACTTTTTATTTTATTCATAAAGACTTAAGGAATGGAGTATAATATAAAACACACTTGTTTGCTGAAAATCTATAGACATCCATGGCAACAAATCTATAAAATAATGCAGTGTGGGTTCACCATTTGAGTATATTGAAGCTACACAAAATAATTAATTTCCTCTAGTGTATTACAGGAAAATAATTACAAGATCCAGCACTGAATTACTGCTACAGTCTTAATCATCTCATATCCACCATGAGGTAATCTTGTCCCAGTTGTAGATCCAGCTAGAAATGGATTTAAAGCTAGATAGCTCTTCAGGTTTTTCTTGGCCAAGTGTAGGAATAGAAATTTCTTGACAGCGTAATTAATAGAAGCACCACTAACATTAAAATGCACACTATGTAGCTCTCCATGTGCCAGGTGCAATGCTGTGTCTTTTTGACTTAAAGCTACAATTTGAAGCAGCTATGAAATGCTTTTATGTTATTCTCAGTAAGACTGAGAATTAAATTTCTTTTTTAAAACAGGAGTAGTTTAGTGGTTTAAGGTTAATGAAGTTAAAATGCAATGTTATACTGGAGATTCCATGGAGATTTTTTTAAAAAAAGCATTCTGCAAACTTGAAACATTTGAAGTTCTTAATATTGGTGTTTGCTGAGACATCTGTTGTGAAATATAAAATATTCCTGAAATACTTTTTTAGTAAATTCTCTGTTTCCACATCTGAGCATTGTCAGAAAGTTTTCAGGATGTCTTACAGGTCTTTTTGTAAATGAAAGAAGGGCATATAATCTACCCATAATTCTCCTTCCTGAAAAATTGTAATAGCAAGTTTCTCATAAGTTAATTATTGTTCCTTTCTTCTTTCTCACTTAGAAAAACTATTTCACCCTGGTAATTCAATCAAACATCTGCTACTCAAAGCCAACCTATGTCTTCCATTTTGTCTCATGCCTTTACAATAGCTGGCACAAGATGTTTTTTATAACCATTCAAAAGTTTGTTTCCAGTCTTTGAGACCTTGTAACACACATTTGGTCATGGTGCCTTTCTTTTATTTTCTTTCTCCTGGCTGCTCTTCTGACTCTTAAGACCAGATATCTCTTTGTCTTCATTTCTCTTTCACATTTTTAAACAGACAAGGAAGCCAGCTCAACTAAACTATCCAATGGTTTTAATATTGCAGTTTGTCAATTCTCAGAAGCCAAAGTCATTTCAAAGTCGTGAAGCTTTACTATTCAGTCTTCAGTTCCACCACCAGATGTCTACTCCATTTTCTCTGAGGCACCTCTGTCATTCACTGTGCAGGCTGTGTGGAACTCCTCTTTTGTAGCAATTATGGAACACCCTCATCCGCTTTTAATTTTTGGTTTGCATGCCTACATTTCAGTTATGTATGAAATTCTTTCAACATCTGAAAAACTTAGGTACCTTAGAAACAATTCCTTTATCTGTGAGGAATGTTTGCTAGGTTGGCCAAAGCTCATTCTTGCTGATAGCGTGTGCTAGGTGGAGTCAGCTCTGTGCTGTTATGGATGGCTACAGTTTGGAGGCTTATGTTAGGGTAGTTTCAAGGATTGAACATTGAGCCTGTTCTGTGTGTTCAGGCTTGGCTGTATCATGAGTGCCTGCCTTTTAGGAAGTAGCTTTACAGATTTCAAACTGGATGCTCAGACCAGAAAGGTGATACAACACTGACTACTTTGAGTGACTGATTTCTGATCTGGGGTGACTGCAACATAGTGTGAATGTAAATAAGTTATTCTTCATGGAGCCAGCCCACCTCTGGGTATCCATCTATTACAGCAGCAGGAAGTGCAGTTTGGCATCATCATGTCGTTAGGACTGATTCCAAATCTTTGACCTCTGAAAAGCTGACAAAATACTAACAACCTGCATTGGAAAAGAGTGAGCCATATGTTTAATAAGCCTAATTTCACAAAATTTACTAACTAAAACAAAGCTCCCAAATGTTTGGATCTGCAAAGCAGTGATTTGTCAGGGATGACACTTGGAGTTGTTAAGATTACCTGGGGCTAGGATCAGGATGGATAATCTTTTTGAACTAATTTTCCTGCTATTCCCACTCCCATTAGTCAATGGTAGGCTTTTCTTCTTCTTCACTCAGTCTTGATTTGCTCTAATTTACTTCTCTTACCTTAGCTCCCTCAGAAACAATGTTGATCTTTACTGTAGAGTAGGAATTGATGATTTCTGGATAGTTTTGCCCTTTTCCTCCTTAGCCTTCTCTTGTCTTCCAAAGAAAGAACTCTGTAAAGGAGGTTTATTTTGTTTTAAGAATAATTGAAACCATGCCTTTTAACAAATTTTGAAGTTCTTCAGCCAGTTCAAAAACTAATCCTTTTTCATAAAAGTCTTTACACCTTTTCAATAAATCATAATTTACTTTTTCTTTAGAAGATTGCTGTGAAAATGCTGACAAAATTAAACTGACTGAACTCAGAACCTTATAACATCAAGTATGATGCAGCCTGAACATCTTAGAGCTGCAGGATAAGCAGCATTATTGATTGGGAGGTGTTAAATGCAGCTTAGTGTCAGCCAGCTGCCTTGCATACAGGCAACAGCATAAATATGGGGTCAGAGAGCTCAAATCAGGGTCACCAGGCTGGGTATGACAGCCTTAGCTGCCCAACTGCTGGTGAGCAGAATAAAGTCTGAGAAAGCTTCCAGGCTATCCACAGCCCCTTTCAGTAAGTGACATGTCACACAGAATGATCAGTAGTTCTGTGTGTACATCTGGGCAGCCTGGGGGACAGGGGGTTGCTTTGGTGCTTAAGGAAATAATTTTATCAGTTATAAAGCTAATAATTGTGTATATACAGAAATATAATTGAACTAATACTGAAACAGTAGAAATTAAGCTGAAAAGATGAGGGTTTGATGCACAATTTTTTCTCCACTTAAAGTTTTTTAAAACTCATGCATACTAATCTGTGTCTACTTGCAACTTTTAAGGACTTTCACAATTGCAAAAATGTAGAAGTCATTAATCTTAATACAGCTTACTAAGACATTTCTTCATTTGTCCCATTGAATGTAGAAAAATTAACTAGTGTGATAAGAATTCTTACTTTGACCAGATGAAAAAGCAAGCCATAAAAATGGTGGAAAAGAAAACATTGAAAATTGTTTTCTGTTTGTCTGTTTTCTGAATAATTGCAGAATATTTTAAATAAAGAAAAAGAAATCCCTCAAGCTTTACTAACCCATTAAAGAATTAAGGATTTGAACTCCTCCCAAACTTCCAAGTTTTAGTCTTACTCAAAATGAGATTTGGGTTTTGTTTTTAGCACAGTTTATCCATCATATAATGGTGGAAGATTTTTTTTTTCCTGCTGTATTATGTTCCTCTTTACTGCATTTTTTGTTCCTTCACTTTCTTGTGCTCAACTGCGCTTCTCTGGTATTAGGGCCATTTACACAACCCTAGGTGAGCACAGCTGGTGCAGGGGAGAGGTTTGTCAGCGGGGGTAAGGAGGGGTTATTGTCAATGCAGGACAGCTCATGTGTGTGTGTGTCTAAGTATGGACAGGCTCCAGGCTACAGCTACAACAAGAACCAGACACTTTGAAGTGTTCATGTGTCTGCAGAGAATTTGGTCTGGTCCATGTGATACTTCAGGCAGAAGATCTAAAATACTTCTTTCATGTTGATAACTAAAATCTGGCATCTGAAAGTCAAGAATTCTTCTCCTTTTAATCTTCACACACTAGAAATGTTTGTCTCTGTAAATCTTAAAATGATTAATTTCTAAATTAAGTTGTCAAGGACTGGGTTCATATTCCACTCAGTTGTAACTCATTTTCATTCTTTACCTATAGCACAAAGAAATAGTTTTTGTAGTGGGTTTAAAGAATTCCTTTCCCTTAATTTTTTTATGATATAATTTATAAGGTATCAGAATATTTATTAGTTTTAAGTAAGAGTTATAATCTTTTTTTGAAATAAGAAGTGCACCATATAGTATGTATTGTCCTCTGTTTTAACAAATATGTAGATAAATACCTATAAAAACAAACAAACAAAACCCCTGTATGTTAAATAACTGAAAAGGCCATGTTTTCTGGAATAATTCTAGACCTCATCTTACAATGGACCTTAAGAAATCATGTTCTGCATCTTGCAGGAGAGCTTTAATCTCACTGTAGGGAGTTTCATTGTGCCTACAGATTTATCCTTCAGGTCATGGTTTTCAACCTAGACCTTTTAGAAAGTTTTCATATATTGCCAAACAACCCAAAGACAAACACCTTGGACAAAAATCTCCATAATTTGCATACTTAGAAAGAGATACAGAAAAGTATCTTTGGAAAGTTTTGTAGGGCAGTGATCACATTATAACTCATTGGAATTGTGAAATAAACCTTGAATAAACTCTGGCACTGCTGAGAAAATACTAATATGAATCTCTGTTTGCTATTCAATGACTAAATACATTTGAAAACCTGTCCTGTAAGTCTGGAGATCAACTCAAATATCTGGGGAAAAACAGCATAAAGAGTGCAGACCTGGCATCCTTGTTGCTGAAGAAAGAGTAATTAGATGGGCTTGGTGAGGTAACACATTTAGGTACACATTAGTACTCTAGCTATTACTGCTTTTAATACGGGTAAAATGTGTTTTGACTAACAATGATAGAAAAGCTAAGGTAAGATGCTATTATGTTACTCTCTCCCAGACATGTTTGCCTTACTCTTATTAATGACTTCCTCAACTTTGAATCTTTTTGTGAAGAACTTAGGAACATAACATTTACCTAAAATTTGATACAGTCACCTAAAGATACAGAGATTACATCTGTAAATTTGAGAAATCACCGATGGAATACAGGGAAAAGAGTGGAGTTATAATGCTTCTTTTGAGAAATTTAATAGTCCAGAGACATAAAAGGAAGATGGGATAATGAAAAAGACTATTGACACAACAACAAAAATAAATACTATGCTTTTTTTTCTTTTTTGACAGATCACTTGGCTTTTTGAATATCTGTCTTTTCATTATTTGACAGCACTCCCAGTATTGTGGGGAGATTTTTAACTAGAAACAGAGGAATGGGAATCAGAAAGTATAGATCATCAAGGTATGACAGTAAAACTGCACTTATTTGCTATTCCTAGGTGAATGCTGTCTCAGCATTTTAAGATATTTCCTACTCCTCTTAGCAAACTCAATATCTTTAGTAACATGAGGTCCTTCTAATTAAGGCAAAGTAGCAAAAATATTCTTTTATTTCAAGTAGTATTGAATTTACATGGAATATTTCAATATATCATTGTCACAAAGTTTCTGGTATTAAAGTCAGTTAATTATATCAGTACTATCAACCAAATTAAATATTGCCCTTAGGCCACAGAGCCAAATGCTTTTTGGAATGTGGCTTTACTGCATTTAGCCACAATGTCTGCCTTAGAAAAGCTAATTTATGCAAGCATCTGTGCACTGATCAAGACTGTATAGGAAACTGTCTGGCACAAGAAAAGGGAGAGGTCTTTACCCCAGAATGTCTAATGTTGCTTTTCTGTGCTCTGTCCACAGACAAGAGGGCTGCCAAGCTGTGAATCTGGAGTAACATGGTTAAATCAACGGAATTACTCTGGATTTTCTCCAACTCAAGGGCATGAAGCTTTTGGCAGTGAGTACTCACCAGCTCATAGAAACGTGACCCTCACTTTATGTGTTGGCACAGCTCTCTTAGCTCATTTCTGACAGTTTTATTAAGTAAAATTGGCTTAAATAAACTGGCACATTATTTAACATCAGTTACTTCAGAAAACTCCAGTGCTGGAGTTACAGTTTTGAAGGCCTACAAAAAGTCGAAACTTTACACACAATAATGTAAATATCTATAAATTAATATCTAAATATATAAACTATATGTATCCATATATATAAACCCCTAGTTAATGAAGGCTTGAAAATACTCAGATGTACAGATGCGAGCAATGTTTGAAATCAATCCAGTTGCACGTCAGAAGTGCACACCATGTCTACAGGACAAAAAAATCTTTTTTTTTTGAAAATACTGATGTTTTTCCACCTGTCTACTCCTGCATATTGTCTGAGCACTTTCCAAGTGTGCTTCAAATTATTAGCTGCAAACAGTATAGTTTGCTACATATGCACTAGTCAGTAAAGATATGACAATGACTGATTTGCTTAATGACAACAATTTGTCTTAAAATTTGCTCTCAATTTCTTCTTCTGCCTAGTTCCTCTTAATCTTTGTTTAAGTTACCATAGGAGAGATTTATTTTCTAGCAAGTGGTAAAACATTTAGTCTAAAATTACTTAGTATCTATGTATGTAGAGAAACTGGAAATAAGGGCTTGGGGCCCATTGGTGTCCTTCTTTTGGGCCATGAAACAGGTAAAACTTAAACGCATGTCTGTATTTCCTCTAGATTCAGTCCTCAGAAAATGGTGAAAAATAATGATGATCAAGTCTGCCTATTGATCAGTGCAAAAAAGGAGACCACATCCTTGCATGTACCTACTTACAGGAATCCCTCAAACAGCTAACACCCAATGGACAGTTTCTGCAGTGGTATCCTTCCCTCTGCCTTGGGAAACCTGCAGATTCTCTGCTTAGAATGAAAGGAACTCAACCAATCCCTGTCCCTTGAATAAGCTTGCGCCTCTCTACATGGGACAGACTGGCCTGCAGGTAAAGATATACAGGTAATTCCATGCTGGCTGAGGTTAGCAGCTGATGGCTGCGAAGGAATTAGACCGACAAGGTGGAGCAAAGAAGATTAGACAGACAGAGCAGCACCTTGAAAAATTATTCTTTGTGTGTTTACCAGGAGTCAATGCACTCAGCCATGAATGGACAGCAAGGGCAGCAGGAGCTGAACTTGATGGAAGAATTAGTAGAGAGGATACCCACTATAAAATAAACTGATCAAATTTTGCTCAAAAATCAGACTGAACCTTGTCTACCTCATCAGTCATCATTTTATTTTATCAGATATTACTGTGGTGGCTGATCAAGCCAGGCTAAGATGTACAGAATCGGTGCTATGAGACATTTCCCCTCACATGTGCAGGAAAGATCCTGCTACTCTCAACAATAAAATCAAAAGTAACTGAAAGAAGAAATGAGTAAGAATCAATGAGGAGTGATAATAATGGGTTTTATTGTATTGAAACCTCTCAAGGAAGCCAATTTATAGGAGGGAGAGGGAGTGCCTTTTATTTTCTATCATTGTTTTATTAAGTCCTTCTTGGCTGAAGGAAATTCAAGTTTGCTAATACATTTAAAAGAAGAACATCTTTTTAATAGGGAACTATATATTGGCAATATAATGCATAATAGTAGAAATTTTCTGGAATTATCAACAATAGGCCAGCACAGATTTATAATCTTTTCTTTAAGAAAGATAAGGTCAGATACAAGACTTTCCTTCTTGGACTAGTCTCAAACATCTAGCCAAATAAGTAGTGGTGTAGGTAGAAATTAGCTGGCTTTAAGGTGTTCATAAGGGTGAAAACATCATTCACTCAATTACTACCTATCTAGAATTTGGCCTTTAAAATCAACTGTAAAACTCACATCAACTTTAAAGGAATCAGCTTTACCATTATTTTCAGTAGAGGATCAGTTCTGAAGAATAAAAAGTCTTTTATGTTCCACCGTAGCAAAAGCCTGTTGGGACTCTAAACCTTTGGAAAATGGTAAAAATTCCTTTATATGGAAATGGTTATGACTTTTTTGTATATTTTGCTTGATGAATATTTGTAGCAAAAACTAGAGTAGTGCATTAAAAATGGTGTACAAGGCCTCAATCAAGAAATTGTCATCTCTAGGGAAATTTTTTTGTTTGACATCATTTATAAGATGCTTATTATTAATAATACCTCTGTCAGTATCATTCTATTTATGTCTTTTCACAAGCCCATCACTTTAAACCTTAGGAACTGCATAGTGATTTATATTACCTGGTGTTGATATTCTACTTGATTGACTTTGATTTTACCTTTTAATGACTGGTTCTACATTCTTGTAAACATTTTAGCTGTAGAATCATAGAATATCCTGAGTTGGAAGGTACTCACAAGGATCTTCATCTGAGTCCTGACACTGTACAGAACAACCCCCAAAATCACACCATGTTTTTTCCATAGTGGTAGTGATACTAATAAACAGTGTGTTCTG
The DNA here is from genome assembly GCF_015832195.1 of Motacilla alba alba. Lineage (NCBI taxonomy): Eukaryota > Metazoa > Chordata > Aves > Passeriformes > Motacillidae > Motacilla > Motacilla alba. The sequence continues at coordinate 112,085,954 of NC_052016.1, forward strand.
CCTAAAGTAGTGAGAATTCTGCAGTACAGGCAGTCCAGAATCTTGAATGGTCTTCCTTGGCTGAGAGAGTCTCTCTTTGATCAATATTGTTCAGTTTATATTCTGAAATAATATGTGTTCCTCTCCACAATGAATTTATTTCATCAGAGCCTGAGAGTTATTTTGAGTCATTCTTACTCTTCAGTTTCCTTCATACACCTTATGAAATTTTTAAGAGATGTATCAATGTTTAGTACCCTCTTGTTAGGAAAAGCTTCCACATTGCCTATGAGAACATATTGCTACTTGATACTTTAGTTTCACTGGTGGCCTTTGTCAATTTACTTTTCCAAAGGATGAATTTATATATGAGATTTTATTGTTTTTCTTCAAGGTAACCTTTTCTTTCTAATACCTGATGACTTGCTGATACATGAATGTGCAAGAGATACCTTTTATAACTTTTCTTGCATATCTCAGGAAAAAAAAGTACCCTAATGCAGCCAGTTTCTATGATATTCCCAATTCTCTAGTCATATGTCAGTCTTACATTTGTGTTAAGTATTTCACAAGACTTCTTCTAGTTCTGTGTGTGGATTGTGCAGACTCAGTACTTTCAACTTCAGAAATGTTTCACTATAAAAAAAAAAGAGATAAAGAATAAAATAAAAGAAAAATCCCCAGCTATAATATTTCAAGCTCAGAGCTGTGTATATCTCTTCCTTACTGACTTACCTTTCTACCTCGGCTCTTTTCAGCTGGCCTTGAGGAATCCAAACAATCAATATATTAACAAATAACCTCTGACTTCTTTAGTTAAAAAACATCAAATCCAGCTAGTTTTCAAATGAAAGCAAAGGAATTTGAAGAGGATAACAATAAGGCCTTAGAGATGCATAAACAATGTTCCCCAGTTCTCACATGTCACATTAATTCACATGTTCTGCTATGTTGAGATTTTATTTTGAAAACCTTTAAGTTACCCTTTATGGCATATCTTCACTTTTGCTTTCAAGAAATTAAAAAACTTTTGTGTTCAGATTTGATGCATTCTTCATCCTTATCAGAGGGTGTTTTTCAACACCATTTCATCAGTATTTAAGCTTTTTCCCATGTTATTCAATCTGTCTTTTTTCTGGTTTCTCTGCTACTAGTCTCTATTCCTCTACCTGCAATCCTACAGGCTCTGCATGTGTGAAAATCTGGAACAAGTCAAGTAAACACAACTTTATTAATTAAGCACAGTTGTTCACTATCAGCAGTTGGGGAAGAAAAAAGGAAATGGCTGGATCTATGTAAGATATATCTTCCTGTCTGAATCAGATGAGTACATTCAGTGCAGAGACCACCTCTTGCTTATTTTTCAGCAACTGAAAAATGTAATCTATATTCAGAATCTCAGCACTGACTGCTGTTAACAATTTGTTCTTAATAGAAGCAATAATTGAACACCACTTCTTATAAATGAAATCATAATTACATTCTCATTATTACACTGGCATCATTTTCTTGGATAACAAGTTTCCTGAAGGTGCAATTTTAGCTTCTAATTTTAATTTTAATAAAATACTTAATGCATTGAGACCAGCTGTTGTTTTGAAGGAAAAGAATAACAAGAAACATGCAGAATTCACATATGTTTGTCCTTTTTGGAAATGATAATTGAAATTGTAAGATTGTATAAAAATATGTTGGTGTAAGGTACCCAAAAGACAGAGTCTTCACACCCAACATGAGTTTCTAGTCCCTCTCAGGAGAATGAGGGTTAGGCTTCATGCTGAGCTTCCTGTAATTGGGACTTTTGCAGATAATAATTTATGAGTGGGGCCAGATTTTCAAAAGTGCTCAAAGGCAAAGTCAGGTAACTGGGGTCAAAGGAGTATCCAGGGAAGCAGAATCGAATGAGGTTAGCTGGCTGGACAGATGAGGGGATGTGGGAGAATGCCTGCAGCACTATCTCTATTCTCTGACAATCCAATCTCACCCCTGATAAATTGCAGCTGTGTAAGACAGGTGACCAGCATTGAAGGGGAAGTGTGGAATGCTGATGTGCATTGACCAATCACAAAAGAGCAAAAGGGCACACAGGTGTTATGCATGCAAGATGCAGGGTATAAAAGGTTGCACTGGGGAATAATAAAGTACTGGTGCTTATCACCATCTTTGGTGTTGGTTGTGTGCCCTTCGCTAAGGGGAGAGAGTGGGTGCTGTCTGCCTGGACTTCAGCAAAGCTTCTGGCACTGCCTCCTGGGATATCCTCCAGCAGACAAGTTCAGAAACTGTAGGCTGGATGAGTGGACTGTGGGGTGGGTTGACCACTGGCTGAATGATAGATCCCAGATGATCATCATCAATGGCAAGGCTCTGATTGGAGGCCTGTCACTGATGGTGTCTGCCAAGGTTCAATACTGAGCCCAATATTGTTTAACTTATCCATTAGTGACTTGCAGGAAGGGGCAGAGGGCTCCTCAGCGAGCTCACTGAAGACACAGAGCTAGGAGGAGTGGCCGATGCCCCCCAGAGCTGGGCAGCCCTTCAGAAGAGCCTTGACAGGCTGGAGAGATGGGCAGAGCATGGTCTGAAATTCAGAGAAGGCAAATGCAGGGCCCTGCTCTGGGGAAGGACAAGCCCAGGCGCCGGCACAGGCTGGGGGTGACCTGCTGGAAAGCAGCTCTGCAGAGAAGGGTCTGGGGGTCCCGGTGGACAATGAGCTGCCCATGAGCCAGCAGTGCCCTGGGGCCAGGAGGGCCAAGGGGATCCTGGGTGCATTAGGAACAGCATTGCCAGCGGGTCAGGGAGGTGATCCTGCCCCTCCACCTGCCCCAGTGAGGCGTATCTGGAGGGCTGTGTCCAGTTCTGGGCTCCTCAGGACAGACAGAGATTTCCTGGAGCAGATTTAGTGGAGGGCAACAAGAATGATTAAGGGACTGGAGCACCTCTCTTACAAGGAAAGACTGAGGGAGCTGGGCCTGTTCAGTCTGAAGAAGAGAAAACCTGAGGGTGGCCCTAATCAATGTCTGTCAGTATCTGAAGGGAGGCTGCCAAAAGGATGGAGCCAGGCTGGTCTTGGTGGTGCTGAGCAGTAGGACAGGAGGCAGAAACTGGAAAAGAGGAAGTTCTCCCTGACGATGAGGAAGAATTTCTTTGCTGTGCAGGTGATGGAGCACTTAAACAGGCTGTCCAGAGAGGTTGCAGAGTCTCCCTCACTGGAGATCAAGAAACATGTAGACACAATCCTGTGCCGTGTGCTCTGGTCCTTGAGCAGGGAGGTTGGGCCAGATGACCTCGCTAGCAGTCCCTTCCTCCTTTAATCATTCTGTGATTCTGTGAACGTATGAATATAAAGTGCACTTCTGAGGCCAAAGTTTGCTCTCAATGATGATATAATAATTTGCTATAGCTTTGATAGAATCAGCCTTGTTACCCCCCACTTAAAAACGTAGCTTTGACAAGCACAGTCAATATAGGAAGCCTATAACTGGTCAGCATTCCCTTTGATCTCTGTGGTACAAGTGCAAGCACTGGAATATATCTGTGTCTGCAGGGAAACAGGAGATCCTTACACGAATCAGAAATACACTAACTCATGTCTTGCTTCCCAAGGAAAAAACCACCTCAAACCCCACATAATGCTAACTAATATAATAACTTCTGATGCCACCTGAAGCAGGGTTTTATTGTTGTGCAGAAAGCTAATGCAGGGATAGACTGGGAAACTTTCAGATCTCAGGCCTCCACGTATGGAGCTATACAATACACAGGACAGCATCCACAGCCGTGTTCACAGTCTGGCAGTACGTGACTCCATTCTCGCAAACCTCTTGCAAAGGCTGTCAGTGTGTGACACACCAGAATGAGGTCTCTGGCTCTCACTGGAAGATTTTCCTGGCTTCTGTACCTCAGCTCCACACAGCCAGTTTTTTCTCATAAAAAAAGATCCTCTTCTTTCTGTTCCCCAGCCATGTTCAGGCTATCACTTGTTATTTTTTTCCAGTTTGTCCTGGTACTGTCCCTGAGAGACTATTTGTTTTTTCAAGTGGAGATGAAGGCATCTTTCTTTCATTTCCGAATCCTATGATCTTTGCTACAGCTCCAGGAAGCTGCACTTGGCAAATTCACAGGTTTTTGAGGGGGAAAAGAAAGAATTCAACCTAAGTAGAGAAATACGGAGGCACAAAATATATTTTACATTCCAAAAAGAGACATTAGGGTAACTAATTAAAAGAAATGCTTACTTTAGCTTCTTCAATGCAAGACATAAATTATATTTTAATTTTAATAAAATATTTTAATATTTAATTTAAATATTCAAATATTCTTTTATATAATATCCTCCAAATATAATGGTAATATTCTCCAAATATAAAATTTCTATAGTATTCTTTTATACAAATCATACAGACAAAAAAATTCTTCTACTTTCAGGGGGAAAAAAGAGAAGTATAAGAAATAATATTGAATGTTTACAGGGCTATGTATGTGAATTTTTCAACAATTTCCAGACTCTCATATCAAACATATATAATTTGGAAAATGCTGGCAGAAATAGATGATATGAAGGTTTGCTATGAGAAAACAGATTGTTTCCTGAAATGTTGATTGCCCACATGAGAAGGAAGACTCCTTTCTCAGTGTGGACTTGGAAAATGCACTACGTGAGATTTGAATCATGAAAAAAATAAAATAAAAAGTGAGTACAAGTGTCCAGGAAATTTTAAGTTACACATATGTTTGTTCTGAACAAACATATTTTTTTTTAATTTCTGAAACCTTATAAGATTTCTTATATCTGTAATAGATCCAACCTGAATTTGCTATGTATCAACTAATTTTTTTCAGCTGGAAAGCCAGACTTTGCTTCAAATTCTGAATTAGCCTCCATTTTTTTAAAGAAGTGTGTAAGAAATCAAATGAAGGAAAGAAAGGAAGAGTTGAGACAAACTCTCAGAAGTATTTAATAAAATAGTTATTTGGTCCTCTAAAAAAGCAAATCTTAAGATACTGAGTTGTACTTTTAGGTGTGGAATAGGAAATTGTGAAATAATGAAGGGATTTTTGCTGTGTATTTTTGTTTGTATCAAGTTGCTTTATGCTTCAAGAAATAAGAACCTTATGTTGAATTGTACTAGAATGCCATTAGGTTTATGACCTGCAGACATTTGTCCATCTGTTGGGTAAATTAGCTTTCAGTGAATGAAACAAGAGCAATGCAGGCAGAAATTAGTGTATTTTAATTAACCTACTTTTTGTATCCCGGACTTATCTTACTTTTGTAGCACTTATGTAAGGTTATGCTTTTATACATGCTAGTGAAAAAACTAAACTTTTCTTAACTAAAAGTCTCTTGAGGAAAGAGATGATAATTTTTTTAAAATTAATATTGTTATTTTAACAGCTGGAGATTTAATAGGTGCCACAAAATGTGAATTTCAATACAAGTTTATCTACAAAATGCTGGACAGACAGCAAGAAAAGAGGATCAGGATCAGTGACAGAAAGGTCTTAATTTACCATCTTTGCCTTAAAGTAGATGATGCTGAGCAGTCAGAGATTAAGAGCTGAGGACTGATGCTTAATCATAGTGAATATACTCCACTTGTATGAATATGGGTCACCAAGAAAGTAGAATTGGAGCTATCTGAATTTCCTTATCTTCCTCAGAGTTGCAAAACTCGGTCTCTGGGGTTAGTGCAATTTTCTGTCCTGTTGCTGGAGACTTTCAATTCTTAATGCTTTTAAGATGAGTGGCTGATAAGCTAAATGTGAATTTCAGTGAATTCATGAGCAAACAGCCTATTTCTTTATCCAGTGTGAACACTGGCATACCAAGGTATATGAGATTCTTCTTTCACCATTACTGTAAAGTTTTCTCATTTTCCTCTTTCATAATAGAGGCCATTCTTAATTCCACATCAATCCCAGCATGGCTCTTCATTCATACAGAAGATGGAGTAGTTAATTTCAAATAACCAGTTGTTACACTTATGACTCAAATAAAAAAAAAAAATTACACTTCCCTTCCTCCCAAATAATTTTACAGAATAATGACCTTCACCCATTGACTTGTGTCTTGAGTTTCAAGCATCCTCATGCATATGTATTCTAACCAGGAGTTAAGGTCTGTGGTGGCACAAAGAAGGTGAAGCTCCCAGACAGGCTCCACTGAAAACAGAATCTTCCATGTACTTGTGCCCCTTTTCTTTTTGAAAGGGTTTAAAAGTGGCTTAGGAAGATTCAGCTTTTGTCAAATTGAGACACAGTGCAGACGATTCTACGTGAGCTGTCTTCAAACACTGGATTTTCATACACTGGAGTAAAGAAAAATCTTGGACTGGACATCAAAATAGTCACATTAAAAAAAACAAACCTTGAAATGGTCAATGAGCATCCATTTTGTAGTTTTCTTAGAGCACTGGCCACCCACCATCCAACTTCTCTCTGAGTCTGTGACATAATTTCTTTGAGCTTCTGTGCTTGATTTCTGTGTTAGCCTACTATTTGTCAGTGTGCTAAAGGTTGAGACTGATATTTAAAATTTTATTTTTAAAACCAAATATTTTGATAATATCAGATTCAAAATTTCACATTTGGAAGAACAAAAAAAAATCTCATTTTAAAAGAAAAATTCTTGCACAGCCAAGTTTCATTGTTGCAAATTACAGTTTATTAAGGTACCTCAGCCTCACACAGCCACTTGCTCACTTCCCCCTGGTGGGATGGGGGACAGAATTGGAAGGGTAAAAGTGAGGAGTCCCAAGGGTTGAGATAGAGATTATATATGTAAAGCAAAAACTGCCAATGCAAGCAAAGGAAAATAGGAATTAATGTGCTTCTCCACGTGGGCAGGCAAATGCTTTGCCATCCCCAGGAAAGTAAGACTCCTTTGTGCATAACAGCGACTTGGGAAGACAAATTTCATCACTCCACATGTGTTTTTTCCTTCTCCAGCTCAATATGCTGATCATGAGGCTGTATGGTCTGGGATATTCCTTTGGTCTGTTGGGGTCAGCTGTCCCAGCTGCGCTGGTTCCCAAATTCTCTGTCTGGGCAGCATAAGAGGCAGAAAAGGCCTCTGTGTAGCACTGCTCAGCAGCAGCTAAATTCCCCTCCAGAACCAAGGCTGTTTTCATCACAGGTCCAAAGCATATCAACATGCAAGCTGCTGTGAAGGAAGTCAACTATATCACAGATAAAGCCTGTATAATAAACTGCAGTGTTTTTTCATAAGTACAGGTTAATAACTACAGAAAATTAATTACAACTTTGAGTGGAAAATGTGCAGGGTATATTTATTCTCAATGATCTCAACTAAAAAATTTTACAGAAAGTGTAACAGGTTTTCTCTGTTGCTTGGAGAAATAAATATTCTGTGTCTTCTCCACTGATATTGTACTATACAAGTAGAAAAGACAATCCTGGAAGTATTACTGTGCATTGTCAAAAATATCATCAGTTTGGTACAGATGTGGCTATTTTTCAACTCTTCGTCTTAGTTTTACTCTAAGATCACTTTTTTTTGAACATTACTTTCTTTCATTTCTCTAAAGTGTGATTCAGTAGTTGCACCATTGTTATTTGGGAAGAGACAAAGAGAGAAATTGTTCTGCTGCAGAACTGGTAAGGAATTAGAACTAGACTCATTGCCTCCAAATACTAAGAGGAAATGTTCCAGTGTCTTTCACTGGAAAATTGATAATACACAATTAGAGCTGAAATAAATTCCTTAGAAGCTGAAAAAAATGATCTGTCATTTGGAATGAACTTTATTTGCTTTCATTCATGGCGTTTGGGACATCACTCAAGACTTAGAAAACATTTTCACCTTCTCTCTTCAAAGACATTTATTACTGCTCCAATTTTAGTTTTATAATGCAGCTCTGTCCCTGACACACCCCAGAATGTGTCCTTTTCTCCTCTTCTATTTATTTTACCATTATAGTTAGTGGCTTGTGCAATTAGGATTAATGATCAAATTAAAAGGTATCCCAGTGGGTGACTTAAGTTAAATATTCGTACTACACCAGTAATGCCTTGTTATATCTAATAGATCTAGAAAGCTCGATTAAATCTTTCCTTGAAAAAGGCTACTGAAGTTTTCACCTGATTCTTTATAAGACTGACTTAAATCAGAGGAATTCCCATTTAAAAGAACTCTTTCTCACATAATTCTCACCTGGCCTGATGAAGCTTATTAGGTGTTTGGACACCTAATTATTCTTAAATTAATATTCCACTAACCTTAGTTAAAAAATTAATATTACCAAATCTGGGAACAGAAAGTTTTTTAAAATATTGATGAAAAGCCACTTATTTATTACTCAAGAATGCTTCAAAGGTTGGGGATATTATATAAATATTTACAGATTTCTTTTAGTTTGAATGGCAATCAACACCCTGAGATCTGAATTAAGACCTTAGAACAATTTTTGGTATTACCACACAGCATGATGCTTGCAGAAAGCTAAACAAATCTAGCAATTATCACATGTTCAGTGAGTTTGGTAAACCTAAATCATTTTTGGTCCCTAAGAGTAAATTGCTGTGGAGAATTAGATTTGTTAGATTAGTTCATTTTTACAAATATGAGCTGGTACAATTTTCAGTTCTGTTAAAGGATTGTATATGAAGGTAAATTTTAAATGTATCTAGTTTTAAATGTTGCAGGGAATATGACAAACTCCATACATGTCCCTTAGGCTTACAGGTAGGATTGGTTATGTTTTAGATATGGTTTTATTCTAAAGACCAACATTTCTTGAAAAAAGATTTTTTGATTTACCCTCTTTAAGATCACATCAGCTACAGATTTATTGTTGTGGGTTTTCAGGGCAGTCAGGACTTGGTGAAGGGAAGGAGAGATCTTGACTCCATTTCAGAAGGCTGGTTTATTATATTATGATATATATTACATTAAAAAAGACCACACTATAACTATACTACAAAGAACAGAAAGAGAGATTCATCAGGAGGCGAGACAGGAATAGAAAAGAAATAAATAATAAAATTCTGTGACTCCCAGAGAGTCCCAGAGCTGCTTCCCCGATTGGCCACCAAGCAGAAACATCCCACATCAACTAATCAAGAAAGCACCTGCCACATTCCACAGCAGCAGACAACAAACTGTTTACACTTGAAGCCGAGGCCCTCTCAGCTTCTCAGGAGAAGAAAATCCTAGCAAAGGGATTTTCATAAAATATCACAACCACACAGATTCTTTAACACAGAATCACTAGGTTGGAAGAGACCTTCAAGATCATCAAGTCCAACCCATGCCCTAACATCTCAACTAAACCATGGCTCTGAGTGCTACATTCAATCTTTTTTGAACACATCCAGGGATGGTGACTCCACTACCTCTCCAGGCAGACAATTCCAGTGCTCTATCACTCTTTCTGTAAAAAACTTTTTCCTAATATTCAACCTATATGTCCCTTGGTGCAGCTTAAAATTGTGTCCTCTGGTTCTATCAGTTGCTGCCTGGAGAAAGAGACCAACCCCCACGTGACTAGAACCCCCTTTCAGGTAGCTGTAGAGAGTGATAAGGTCACCTCTGAGTCTCCTTTTCTCCAGGCTAAACACCCCCAGCTCCCTCAGTCGTTCCTCACAGGGTTTGTGTTCCAAGCCCCTCATCCAGCCTTGTTGCCCTCCTCTGGCTGTGCTCAAGTGTCTCAATGTCCTTCCCAAACTGAGGGGCCAGAGCTGGACACAGCACTCAAGGTGTGGCCTCACCAGTGCCAGGTACAGGGGAAGGATGACCTCCCTGCTCCTGCTGGCCACACCATTCCTGACACAGGCCAGGATGCCATTGGCCTTCTTGGCCACCAGGGCACACTGCTGGCTCATGTTCAGCCGACTGTCGACCAGTATCCCCCAGGTCCCTTTCTGCCTGGGCACTGTCCAGCCATACTGTTCCCAGCCTGTAACGTTGCAAGGGTTATTGTGATCAAAATGCAGGACTCTGCACTTGGACTTATTAAACTTCATCTTACTGGACTCTGCCCACCCATCCAACCATTCCAGGTCTCTCTGCAGAGCCCTCCAACCTTCCAACAGATGGACGCATGGTCCCAGCTATGTGTTGTCTGCAAATTTACTAATGGAAGACTCAATACCCTCATCCGTGTCATCAATAAAAATACTGAACAGATCTGGCCCCAGCACAGAGCCCTGAGGGACACCACTGGTGACTGCCCCAGCAGGATGCAGCACCATTCTCCATCACTCTCTGGGCCCGGCCATCCCCATCCAGCCAGTTCCTAACCCAGCACTGAGTGCTCCTGTCCAAGCCGTGGGCTGCCAGCTTCTCCAGGAGTGTGCCGTGGGAGACAGTGTCAAAGGCCTTGCTGAAGTCCAGGTACACAACATCCACAGCCTTTCCTGCATCCACCAGGCGAGTCACCTGGTCATAAAAGGAGATCAGGTTGGTCAAACACAATGTACCCCTCCTAAACCCATGCTGGCTGGGTCTGGCACCCCTGCCATCCTGTAAGGGCTGTGTGATGACACTCATTATAAACTGTTTCATTAACTTACCAGGTACTGAGGTCAGGCTAACTGGCCTATCATTACCAGGATCCTCCTTTGCACCCTTGTTGTGAATGGGTGTCACACTGGCCCAGCTTCCAGTCATTTGGAATCTCACCAGTGAGCCAGGACTGTTGGTAAATGATGGAGAGCGGCTTCCCAAGCTCATCTGCCAGCTCCCTCATCACCCTGGGATGGATCCCATCTGGTCCCATAGATTTATGAACATCCAGCAGCTCAGCAGTTCTCTGACTGCCTCCTCCTGGATAACAGGGATCATTCTGCTCCCTGACACGCTTTGCCAACCCAGCAGAACAGCTGTCCTGAGGACAAGCCATCTTCCCACTAAAGACTGAGGCAAAGAAGGGAAGGCATTAAGCACTTCCACCTTCTCCTCATCTGCAGATACTGCAGTTCTCTCCCACATCCAGTAGAGAGCAAAGGTTGGTCTTACCCTTCCTTTTGCTGTTAATATATTTGTAAAAACATTTTTTATTATCCTTTACAAAAGTTGCCAAATTAAGTTTGAACTGAGCTTTGGCCTCCCTAATATTTTTTCCTACATGCCTTAGCAACCCCCTTAAAAACTTCCTGAGAGACCTGACCCTCCTTCCAAAGATGATACATCCTCTTTTTATTCTGAAGTTCCTTCAGAACCTTGTTGCCCATCCAGGCTGGATGTTTGCCTCGTCGGCTCATCTTTTGGCACACAGGGACAGTCTGTTCCTGTGCCTTCAGGAGCTCTGTTTTGAAGCACACCCACCTTTCCTGGACTCCTTTGTTTTCAAGGGCTGCTTCCCAAGGAATTCTCTGAAAAAGTCTCCTGAATAGGCCAAAGTCTGCCCTCTGGAAGTCCAATGTAAGAGTCTTATTGATGTTCCTCCTCATTTCACCAAACATCAAGAACTCCGCAATTTCATGATCACTCCAAGTGGCCTCCGACCACCATAAACATCAACTGCATACTATGAGTAATAAGATGAGAGATGCCAAAGATTTTATGCACTCATGCTAACCCAAAGGGCTTGTGTATCTTGTAATGGTGATTTTTTTTTTTTATGCCATAGATGAAGGAGATGGAGAGAACTTGATAAATAATTGAGTTTGTTCCAAAAAATTCAGTGGCAAAAAGTAAGAAATATACATGAAAGGGGGTGAAGAGAATGGATTTGCCAGAGTTAAGGAGTGCAGGAGGAGATGAAAGTAGAAATCTGGCTTTGAAAGAAGGCTTTGAAAGAAAGAAGCAGCATGGGAAAGGGAGATTTGAGGCAATACACTGAGAGAGGAGCCGTAGAGACCTGAGTTTCAAGTGCAGCTGAGCTGGAAGCATTGAGAATGACACTGTATTATGGAAAATAGGAAATTAAGTTGAATATTAGCAGTGGGGATGACAACAGAGGGCACAGCTGGAGATGTAGACAGTGGAGAAGCTTCAGGGTTTGGATATGAGGGTTCTGCTGGTGAAAACAATGAGGATACCAGCAATAACAAGGCTGATGTCATCACACTGGTAATGGGGAAAAGATATGTCATATTATTCACATTGAGTCATATTCTCTGTGACTTAAATGCTCTTCACCAAACAGAGTTTACCTACCAGGTACACTACTAAGAGATCTTGAGGAACAATGATATCAGAAGACTATAGACATTTTAGGTGTAACAGGATCTTTAGAACATGGGGAGACAAGTTTGAGGGTATGGCACAGAAAGTCACATTAGAGACTGGAAGAGGTAATTAGTGTGGGGGATCTTATCTGAAAGTCAAATGAAAAGCTCAGAACTTTACCTGAGAAATGTCACTGTTTTTAATCAGTTCTGCCTTTCCTAAAGATTTACAAAATACATTTATTGCACCAAGGAGTTGCTACAATGCTAGTGGACTACAGATACAGCAGCAGAAAGTTTGGTGCTTAAAACAAATAAAATTGCCTCTTGGGGAAAATGTGTGACAGTCTACATTTCTAATTTAGCTTTTAAATATTGATTAAATCTATTTGCATCTTCCATTAAAGTAGAAACAAGCTGATTCCTAATCTCATTTTCTCAGTGCTCTAGGATTTTGGGAAAAAAAATTGAAAAGCCTGAACTCCACTTTGAAGAATCAGCATGAATTTTGAGGAAACTCATATCTAGACACACAGGGCTGCATCTTTAGAATTTTGTTACAAAATGTGCTTGTGATAAATATGTTCAATTAGTCTTAAACCACCACACTTCAGGGAGTGATCTGGTATAAAGTCCATAGTTCCTATTGTCCTCTGCATTTTTGAAAGAGGAAACTAACTTGGATTTCTCGTGAAAAGAATGCTTTGATTTTCTAAAAATGGCTAGAGAGTAATGACACTTGAAGACAGGTTGGTGATTTGTACCTTTTAGCATTCTTGGGGTGTCCTGTGCAGGACCTGACGTTGGACTTGAGGATCCTGATGGATCCTTTCCAGCTCTGCATATTCTATTATTCTATGACATTGGACAGATTAGCAAACTGGGCTGTTTGTTTGGTTGTTTAAATAGAGAATATACTTCTGGCTATTTTTTTATGACCACTCCTTGAGAACATCAAGATGCAGCTCTACTTGGTGATTCTTCAAATTTCTTTGAGAGGAATAGCTCTTGACCAAGGATGCTGTGGGGGCAAATGGGTTAGCAGTGCTTCTCTTCACTCCTGGGAAGTAGAATCATTGTGGTGAAGAGATGTTAGTGGTCAAGAGTGTAAAGGGATGTCACTGAGGTCAAATATATATCTGAGTTCAGAGAAGAAAAAAATCAGACGTATCTCTGAACAGGAAGCCCTTATGAAAGGCAGAAGACCAAAAAAAGAGCAAAAGTTTCAACCACGGAAGTACAGAAAATCAGTTAGCAAACAAAGGCCAGCTAAGGAACATATTTGGAAAGGACTTATGGTAAAAACAATAAATTGAATTAAACAGAATATTGAAATTTTGCCTTGGACAGAAAAGGAAAGTTTTTTTCTTCAACTGTAAGATAACACTAAAGTATGTGATATCCTAGTTTGTAATATTAAGATGAGTTGGGGGAATAAGGAAGATACTTTAATTTTTGAGATTTCTGAGGCTGAGATTTTTTTTACACTAAGAATGTTTGCTTGGTATTTGAAAGTGATTCTTTTGCTTACTAATGGAAAGAAGAAAAAGGGCAAAAATTATTATAGATTATACATAAATGGATAAATAAACAGCCTGAATTATAAGGAACCTACCTGAGTAATGATTCTTTGTGGCTGTTCTCCCTATCATGCCTTTTGAGATCTTTTTTTTTACCATGTTTTGCTAAGGTGAGCAGAGAAAGAGGCAGTGACATAAATAAGAATACCAAACTCATGACAGATACACAAGGTTTTTGTTTCAGGCAATAGAGTTTCAAGTTGTTTTTTTTTTCAGGCAATAGAAAATATCTCTTAATAACTCTGTTACTACTACAGCTTAAATATTTTTGGCTGAAGTCAAATCTTACAGAAACAAAAAACGTTAATTGGGCATTACACAGCTTGAGTGTAAACTGATGGACAACAAAATATATTCCTTTGGTTTGATGACCATATTAAATTAAACCCTAGGTGTGTGTTTTGGGATAAATGGCAAGTGCAGCTGAGCTGGAATAGAAGAATGGCAAGAAGCTTAATGGCAGAATAGAAAATTCATTATGGCTTTTTTCTTTTGCTGTTTTTTCTTTATAAGTATTTGGGAAGACACCAAGTGTCTTGTTAAGGTTGCTTTGAAAGCAATTTCAAAGCTATAACCAGATCTGAATAACCAGATCTGTGATATAACATATAGTTCATACAAAGAAAATCTCATTTGTGAAACACTAAGTACCTCCTCTTTAATAATACCATGTCTAACTTCTCCCTCTGCTGTCCTCAGGTTTGTCCTTGGCAAAATGCTGTCCAAATGCAGAGGGCACATGCAGAAATCAACCCAGGAGGCATTTAACTTAAGATACCCATCAGAATAAATTGAGTGTTTTTCTAAACACTAATTAAATTACCAGCATTACCAATATTTATAGTTTATGGAATAGTGGTGGAATGAGTCTACATTAGAGATTGCATACTCTGCTCCTCGGTTTAAAATACTTCCATGGACCTCAGCTGGATTTTTTGAGAGGAATGGGGGAAGCAATACAAGATAAACAGGCAAAATTATAACAGTAAAGTAGGGAGAATCTTTCAGGAAAAGACAAAGTTACACTAGCACTTCTTCTTTTGAGACATACGTAGGTGCTTTTGATCCCATAATATTACAAATCATTGCTTCTCCACCAAAATTCACAGATCTTATTATTCCTTGCCTCTACAGCGACAGGATACTTTGCAGACGAATAAAGAACTAGCCAGTTTCTTTGAACTGTGAGGGGAAAAAAGAAACTTTTCTTTGAAAAGATCAGTGAGTAATACTGAGCTAACAACAAAACCACCAATCACTTCTGCTGAACATATGTAATCATAGAGCTTGTATTTGAAAATTAATAGTCAAATGGATGGATATAATAAAAACTGGAGAAAGGGACTCTGAGGCTGGGAGTACACTTGTTGAGAAATACATTTCTTCAAAAGTACCATAAGTTAATAAGTAGATAGATAGATAAAGTAAGAGCAGAACAAAAGCCGACTAGACTCTCAGTTTATGGAAATAAATTTACATGAGTTCCTAAGTCTAAATGCTGCTGTCTTGCTGCATTTGTATTCTCATTTGTTGTGGAATGCTTCTGCCACCAAAGAGAAGGCAATCAATGTGGACTCAGTTCTGATTTATGATTAGTTAACTTTTAAGCCTCTTTCAAATCTCTGCAGCCTAAGCAATCTTTTTAACTGTAAAGACATGACATCCATAATAAAAAAACCTCAGCATTCAAGAATCAAAAATGTCCTTTCTATCATTTCTTCATTTATGGTATTATAGTATTACTTAGGCAACCTATTGATAAACAATGATTCCCTCTAGGAACTATGGAATGGATTATAGACAGAAATCTTATTAAATCCAGATATGCTGTATGGTATCCATAAGTTTAATTTCCAATGTAGTCCTTATGACGTGTTCTAAGAGCTATGTTACTGCTTTCCATATTGTTTCCATATCAAGTGACATGTGACGAGACAGTGAACAGCAGTAAATTATAGCCCAGTTCTAAATTTCACTTACTAAAATATCTCTCCCTGCAGGCTGACTGTAAACATTTGGTCAACTATTTTTTTTCCCCTCTGCTGCATTTGGAGTTGTACAATTAAAATCCCCAGAATGGAGTGATAGCGTAGCTCGGGTGAAATCTGAACAGAAAGAGTATTTGATATGCATTACATTTCTCTAGTGCTTTTGACAAGAGTAAAACCAGAAAGTTTACATATTTAAGCAAATGTTAATCGAAGCTCATATAAATTTGAGTCAACACAAATGCCAGTATATTCAAAGAGGATGGGGGAATTATTGATTTTCTAAAAACGATGAGATATTTATCCAATAACATATTTAACAGGAATTTCTCAAGAAGTGCTGTAAAAATGTATTTTGAATTTGGGAGTGTTACTATCAATTTTATCCTTAGAAGAGATTCACTCATTCAAACAAACTGAGCCACAAAATTTTTTGCCAAGAGCCACAGCACTCATTTTTTTTTTTTTTTCTCATATTTTCTTATTTCTGAACTCACCTAGAATGCAGCTTTTATTTTCAAACTGCTGGAGTCACTCCCTAACATAGCGGAGTCCCTAGGATAATGCTGGTTTAAGGAGCAGCAATTTAACTACCTTAGTAAAGCTGCCCTCTTAGGTCACAGAAAAAGCAATTTCCTCACAGATATTAATAATTTTGTACATGTAAATAGCTGCTGGAAAAGCAAAAGCAGATTATTTCATCATGTAGGAACTTGAAAGAAATGTGAAAACAGTGTTTGGGTTTTTGTGAAAAAGTGCAGTTTTTTAGCTCGGATCTGTTTAGGGAGTGCTACCATGATACTGTGAGCATGCAAACCAGGCACCCAGGAGTGTAATTACAAATGTGAGTTTGCATCACACCTCCTGTGAACAGAGGAAAAATGTCAAATCCATACCAAATCTATAGCAGTGTTTTTGTTTTCTTTGCCAAGCTGAAATAATTAAGAGAGAAAATATTTTGCACCTCATTAATTCCTAATCATTCCCTAGAGTTGCTGTTTTGCTTTAGGTTTGGACTTTTTAAATTATTGGTTTTTTTATTGAGTTTTCATTTCATTATCCTAGATGTCATATTTTGACAAGCTAGATCTAAGTTAAGGTCTAATCTAAATCAAATTTCTTTTCCTTCATTGCTTTGTTCAAAATACTGACGTAAATAGCTGAAATTACACTTAAATATTTTCAGCCTTGAAATAGTAGCATAAATTCTGTCCACTGTGTATGTGCCTGTGATTGTCCATCATGAACACTGCATTGGTGCATGCTTCCACCAAAAATCCCCCCAAACCGAAACTCCAAATAACTCTTATAGTCTGAATTAGTTGAATAAATTCTTTATGAAAGTTTTTATCCCTGGGCTTATTGGAATAACTTTCTTATTTAAAGTTTGTCTCTGAAATCCATCTTGAGGATTCTTACCCCTACTTGTGTGCAGACTTATAGTAGTTCCTTTTTCTATAGTATCAAAAGTAATTTTTGATATGTGGGAGACAGTATCTTTCAATCTACTTTAACAATAATTTATTTATTTAAGTGTGCTGTCCCTTATCCATTCTGAATTTATAAAGGGAATGCTTAATGGAACAAGAAACAAAACATTTTGAAACCCCAACTTGTTTGAAATTGTTTTTGAACAGGGAATATGTTGCTCATGGGTTTTCCTAGTCTCAGAGAGTCAGAGATGATTATTATAGTTTTTCCCACGTGGAAAGGACAGGGCAAAATTCCAAAGTTCCAAAATTTCAATGCCCAAAATTCCTAACCTGCATAAATGATTTACTTATAGAACCACACATATGTTGGAAAGATGAGCCTTAAGAGCTGATTGCAAACTGGCTGCCTTTTTTTTGGCAGATGCGTACTCCAACCTGTTTCAGAGTTTTCCTTAATTTACTAGGGTATTGGTATGAAATCTTCACATAACTGCATTTCCCTGCAGGTTTTGGAGTCAGGTCTGTGGGAGGCGGCCTAAAAGAAGAAAGCTTGGGAATGCCTTGGGAGACAACATGTGTGTAATGCGAGCTCCCATGTCAATCACCGTGTCAATCACCATGTCAGTCACCCACTCCCCCCGCCCCTGTTCTAGAAGGTTCCTTGGTTCCCTGTTCCCCATTGGTCCCAAGGTTGGAACCACTCCCACCTCCTTTTCCTATTGGTTGGTGTTGTGTTACCCCGCCCCAGCTCTGCCCCAAACCCCGCCTACCTCCCTGAGTTTATATACCCGGACCCCTGCCAGGGTTGGGGCCTTTTTGCCTCCGCTCCCTTTCAGAGAAGGTTGTGCCCCTGCTACTCTTCATTTCCTCCCTCGATAAACCTCTCTGGATCAAGCATGCAAGAAGCCCTCCTGCTCTTCATTCTGTGGTAAGGCTTTTTTATATTATGATATCCGGGCTTGGGCGGAAGGTGGGCTGAGGGTGGTACCAAACAGCGCCGTGGAGGAGACGCTCCCGGAGCAAGAGGTGGCCTGGTGGCACCGGCCCAAGGAGAAACAGCAACCCTGCACAGGTCTAGTTTGTGATAGTTGTGTGTGACAGCCTGAGCAGGCTCTTCTACCAAGAGCAAAGCAACCAATATGGAATCATTGCTGCATGAGGAAATCCCACCACATAAAAAAGCAGAGATTAACAAAAAACTCTTCTATGTTTATCCTTGTTCTCTGTAAAATATCCAGGATAAAAGTTAAAAAGCCAGATGAATTTATATGTTGCTCATACAGTTTAGCATGGGATTGTAATGCTTTCGCTTTGCCTACCAAAGTCACGCTCAGGTGTCTGTCCTGAGTCATTCCAACTGTTATTCCAACTGTGACATTCCTTTGCTCACGTGAAACTTCCCAGCATGGTACACATGCGTGACCATAGGTCTAATTCAATAAACCTTGCCTTGTTTCCAGGTGTATACGATGTTTAAATCACCTAGGTATAAAACAATTCTTAATTCTCCTGAAAAATATTCCATGGATGGAATGAAAACCTTGAAATATCTCACATCTTCCATGTTTGGTAGGATATCCGGGGAAAATAACATTAAGGCAATTATATAGTTGAAGAATTGTACCATTTTATCATAATAATAAGTATATTTATTACGGAAAATGTAATAATTGTGAATTGCAAGTCCCTTCTCTCTTCTATGTCATCTAAATTGTTATTGTCTAAGCCATTCTAGATCAAAGCATGTTCAAGTCTGGAAAATAAATTCAGAATAATTGAACTTGATATTCATTCACCACCATTGTTTTTTACCAGATATTTTTAATGGCAGCTTTGCAAGTCTTGGAATGCTTTCTTCATAGGGAAGGGAAGAGAAGGGAAACATGCTAGTATGAAAAGGTAAGTTTTCGCAATTGTTATAAAATAGAGTAACACTTCTGGATTCACTGTCATCCTTGGGGACTCACTGACTATCTAGTAGATCTGAATCTCTATTTTCTGAAGTCAGAATTCAAATGTTCCCCTGGGGACAAGAGAAGAAATATTCTGAATTTTTTGTTACACTGCGTATTTTACCTGTCATTTCAATGGCAAACACCACCAGATTTCTATGCAGTATAATGCAGCAGTTTTTCCAGCTGATTTAAACAGTTCAATACCATCTGACATCTGATAAAACCTGCTATTAGTCTCATAAGAGAATTAATTGGGGGTGCATATTTTGATAAATTCTGTTGATGCAGTAAAATGAGTAAGAATTTAACTTGGCTTTGAGGTGGAAGCCCCAATTCCATTTCTACAAACAGACTTTTTTTTTTTTTTAATGGCATATATAGATAAATTATGTAGGAGTGAGAGGAATCAAGGAAACAGAGGGAAGTAATGAAAGAGGAGTGAGTAGGGTAAGGAAAAGTACATGTATCAAGGAGGGACCAGACTAAGAAATCAAGTGGTGCTTTTGCAGATGGGAGAACTGCATCAGCTATGCACTTTCATCAAACAGGTGAGACTGGTTTGTCCCAATGTGTTCCTCCTCAAGGTAGTTACCTTACATCTGGTAACTAAACACTCACAGAAGAAAAACCCAAATTCCAAACTACCAAGGACACCTGTCTTGAAGGACATATTGCTACCATAGTGATGTAATTCAGAGACACAAAAAACCACTGGGGAAGAGAATCACATTTATCTTTGGGATTTTTAACAGTAAAAATTCTTGTATACTTCAAATATTATTAAACAGGGCTTCCTTGTGCCATTTAATGCATGCTTCCTCATAAAAATAGTACAGATGTCCACTCAGGTGAAAAAGCTTTGTTTTTGGACTGCATGATCAGATTTTTTGCTATTGTTTAACTACAAGGCTTGCAATGCTCTAAAACTATAATGCAGCTCTGATGAGTAATCTTCTGAGTTCTTTGTGTGAAGGTAAGTAGGAAATGGTTACCAAGAAAAATTAATTAGTCTGTGAGACTTCAACTTTACTTCCTTCTGCCTTTTCTTGGCTTTTAGATTGCTGGTACTTTTGTAAGTTAATAAATTTTAAAAGATGTAAATTAATTTTACCTAAAAAGGTAACAAATTAAATTATTTATTAAATTTCTCCCTTGTAAGATTATTCAGATCTCAGTCACCCAATCTGGTAGTGCCTAGAATGACCGAGTTAATACAGCACCAATAGGCAGTGTAATTTAGCTTTGTAAACCTGCACACTGGAAGTCAGCACTTAAAAACTGTGTAGCTTTATGTACTCATGCACTTCTCATTTTGTAGTCACCAAGATATTCTGTTGCCTTATTCTATACAGCAAAACCCACTGTTTGTTTTAGGTGCACTTCCAAATGTGTGAGGTTTGCTCTTCTCCTTGAATCATGTACTTGTGGTTCCAGTTTATTTTTCTTGATTCTGCAAAGGGATTTTTCTTCCCTTTTTGCTCTGGAACAGGAAAAGTATAACATTTTTGCCCGAGGGTTTCGAGCTGATCTGATGAGCTCTCAACACCCCAACGTTACACCCCAGAATAGCTCAGCATTCATCAGGAGGCATAAAAGGAGCAGGAGGCTGATGTGACAGCGTCAGGAACAAAAAAGGTTTAATAAAGGCAAAATAACAAACTCAAAGCGATCCAGGTGCCACAGACTTGTGCTCCTGGTAAAGACACCTCACAACAGCCATTTGGTTTCTTTGTTCTGTCCTTTTCTACTCAATGGCCCAGGCGGGACCTTTTGGCTCATGGCCAATTAGCTGTCCCCAAACTTGAGGTGAAGCCCCAAGGTCCTATCAGTGACTTTCCTACCTGATCACTGGGAGAAAGTTCTGGGCTCTTTCCTTTTTGGGGGACAGAGGGAGGTTCTGTCACTCTGTCCATAGGGGGCACATTCCTACAGAAAAGAAATACTCTCAGCTGTTTTTTCTGTTTGTTTGTTGGTTTGGGGTTTTTTAAAAATGAACCTACACAATACTTAGTCAATTGAATTTTATTATTCATTGTTTCAGGGTAATTTGGAATTTTTTTCTATCCATTTGCAGTAGGTCTTAGAAAATAATCTATGAGAAAATTAAAGATTGATGTAAGAAGTTTATGTTTTTCCAATAAAAATACACTTTAAAAAATGGATTTTGAAATGGAATTATAATCACATCCCTATCTTCAGGTTTGTACATATGTATGGATATATTTGTGCATGTGACTCCTGTCAAATAAGGTCAATTGATTGAACACACAAATTAATGGCAGTGGATATTAATATATCTTTGTAATTCATGCTGTTGGAAGCAGCAGATGGAACTTGACTCTGCTCCCTTATGTATTGTTAACCACTCCATCAAAATACAGTCAATCGCAACATTCTCCTCCTCTTATTCCCAGCTGAAGAAATCAAAACCCTACCTAGCAACAGAGCTCAGAGTGCAGACTCCCATGCAAGCTACTCACTAGTCTTGGGAAATCAAGCCCATAGGTACAGGCTAATATTGATGAATTTATGATGGCCACTTATCTTCTGAGAAAAGATGTGCTATGCCTTATAAAGCTCTGGAACTTGATCTGTTCAAATATGCCTGCATCAATCTCTATTTTTAAAGGAAACAAATCCTACCTCCTCCAGTTTCCTGATTGCTAATACTTAAAAAATACAAATAATTATAGCCCATAACATATTTTACAAAACTAATTGGAATTTGCCATACATTTCTTTCAATCCTTATGTTTTATGGATGGAAATATATTTTCAGCTTCTCTGTACTGTTCCAGAATGTCCTCATATGTGATAGGTTAGGCTCAGTCTTCATCAGGACTGTGTCATATGAGAGACAGATTTAAGTAGGGAATATTTATTTAATGGAGTAGAGGGGTGGAAAGACATGTTCTACATCACTGATAAATCTGCATATTCATTGGTGGATAGTTGATAGTTCTATGGAAACTAGTTTTTTGTAGAAATGTCCTGCTGTGATAAACGCAGACACACAGAGGTCATGGCTTGTGGACAGGACAGAAAAGCAATCTTGTTCTCCTGATGAAAAAGCAGTGGCAAATGAGCAAATGGAAGTGCTGAACCAGCATGACTTGTCTGCCTGCCAGGAGCAGCTATTTTGGTGCATTGCCAGGTGGACAAATGCTGAATTGCTCCTGGCCTGTGAAGGTGGAGGGAAGTAATCCAAGCGTAGGTTAGCAGAGCTGGCATGACTCAGAAATAAGAGAGGAGAATCCTGGCTCATATCCAGGTGGAGGAATAGCAGGGTGGATCAAGGTGGTGAAGAAATGCAGTTTGTAAGTCCATACATGAGCCTTTTCCCTTGGAACCAGTGGTGCAGCCACTTCACAGTATGAGCTCTAGAGATGAAATAATGACAAAGGCTGGTTTTGAGAGATACAGTAAGAATCATTGTTCTTTAGGATCAAAGTGTATTAATTTTGACTCAACCTCCCCACTCAACCTTTCTGCTATTTTACAGCTGTCTTTTGCTTGGAAACACTAAAGTGCTGTGCATTGCCGGTGCAGGCTGTGTGTAGATGCTGCCAGGCCCTGCACACGTGGCAAACAATACAATTCCCATGATGTGGACTCTTGCCAGCTGACATATGTGTTGTGAACCTCAGCTCCAGAACTACCTTAAAATCAGTCCAGAAGTCTCCAGATGAGCGCAAATCTAGAGTAATAAAATTATGATTTCCAAGACAAAGTGGTGAGAATATGGGTTATTTAACAGAGACCAGAGGAAACAATCTCAAGTTGCACCAAGGGAGGTTTTAGATTGGATCATGGAAAAAAAAATTCTTCACCAAAAAGGTTGCCAGCCACTGGGTTGCCCAGGGCGTGGCGAAGTAACCATCCTTGGAGGTATTTAAAAGAAGCCTAGTTGTGGCACTCAGGGACATGATTTAGTGGTGGACTTGGCAGTGCTGGGTTAACAGTTGGACTTGGTAATCTCAGAGGTCTTTTACCACCTAAACATTCTCTGATTCTATGATTTTGATCACATAATAACACCTTGTGGCTTTCAAATTATTTTGCTTACTGAAGTTTGCAAGACTCACTTTTTTTTTTTTTTTTTTTTTTTCCCTGTTTGGAAATGATCTTTTTCCTGAGAAGAGCACAGAATTTAAAGTGGAAAGGTATAAACACATTGATATGCTGTGGTCACACAATAGCATGCAAGAAGTAACACCTGTAGGAGTTCCTCCCTTTTAATATGTGAAAACATTCGTGGCTTGGGAGATCCAAATTCAATTTGTTCCTGCCCATGGCAGGGTGAGGTGGGACTAGATTGTGTTTAAGCTCTATTCCAAGCCTTTAATATTCCACGTTTCTGTGAATTCTCTTTCTCTGCTTCATGGATTTTCAGTCTGTATTTCAAGTTTCTGAATAGGGCTCAAACCACTGTAATTGCAGTAGTCACATAGGCTTTTTTCAGTCTCTATTAATGTTATTTTCTTTTCTGAATGAATATTCAGTAGTAGAGGGACTGAATCTCTGTCATCTCCTGAGTTTTACAATTAGTGCAGAGTAGCATTTTTATGTTTTGGGTGCTTGGGTTCTTCTTTTGCTTGAGAGTGAGGAATGAAAAGCCTAAGGGAATATTAATTTAGCAGTTACTAATTTGAAATTATGTATTTTTTATACTCTTCATCAGCTGTTCTACTTTCTATAACAATATGTGAGTGTTGATAGTGGTTTTCTGGGCAATGCGGCACCTGAGTATAACAACTGTTCGGGAATACATTTAGTTTTTTTGTAGACGTGGAAAAGCATCAAGAGAATACAGTGAATTAGCTTATAATTAACTGATTGTAGCTTGGCGAGTCCCTAGAAATAAGGAAGTGATAGGTTCTAACTAAGTGATGGAGACTAAAAAATTTGAATGGTCCCCCTCCCATTATGAGTGGATGCCCAACCCCCCTGTTGCTCAACCATAAACACTGTTGCTTGTGTCAGTTTCTTGAAATCAGCCCTTCATTTTCTTTACTTTTCACATCCTTTATGAAATGCAATATTTTATTTTGGCTCAGAGAAAAGCAATTTCATCTAAGTTTGGTTTTGGGGAGCAAAAAAGCCCGAACAATTCACGTTTATTCAATTTGTTTTTTTTCTAAGTGGGCCTAATCAGTCAATGAAGTGAGCACAAGGGAGGGGGGTGGGGGCATCATTGATCTGTGTGTCCCAGCCTGAGTCTCCTAAAAATTTCCCCCTTCTAGGCCAAGAAAACAAGGTATGTGTTTATTTATTCAGAACATGAACAAGGATGAAAATCAACACAGGAAAAATTGCTGTTTGTTAAAGAGAGTTCTGTTTACTTCCCACAAGTAGTACTGTCTAAATCCTTTACTCACTATACTGAAATCCTTACAGTGCTTTGCAGGACTCTGTCTCTAACTTGTAAATACACAGGAATGGAGAAAAGCAGCAGTAACAGACTAAGGCAGTAGTAATGAACTGTGGAGTCAAACTGCTGATAACAACAGGAGTTTAATATCAGCCATTAACCTCTGGAATATCCCTGCATTCAGCTTGGAACCAGCTCTCAAAATATTACCTTCCCTGTTGATATGCAACTGAGGGAAATATTCAGTTCTGAAGTACATGCAATTACAAAATCTACTGTTGGTTAAGAGTGTTGAGAACAAAAGAGCTGAAGTAACAGTGAAGCTTGAAATAAATGTAGGGATGCTCAAAATTCTGCATGCAATTTTTTTTCTTTTTTTGGTGGAAGAGTTTGTCACTTCTGTGCAGCTAAATAATTTCTCCTGCAGAGTCTGCAGGTTATCTTCAATAGTTAAAGATGGATTTTTTGAACTGCAGGAGGCAGGGAAGTACATGTCTGGCTGAAACTTCGAGTAAATTCTCAGAGTTAACTGAGTAACTAAAAGAGTTCATGTGCAAGTACAAACACACCACAGGAAAAACATATTTCTAAGTGTGGTAGGGGAAAGAAAGGGAGGGAGACTAAGCATTTCCTCCAGCACCACGTTTTAAGCAGCTCTTCTCTTTGAAAAGACTGCTGCTAGCTCATATGATGGCTTGAGTTTCCATGATGAGAAGTGGCCAAGTTTTTCAGGAAGAATTTTATTTATTTTATTTATTTTATGTATTTTATTGACTAGAGTTCACCTTCTTCCAGCTTTATCAGACAAGCTTCTGGGAACACAGTCTGAACTACATGCCACAGTCTGGGAACACAGTCTGAAGTAATACAACAAGGGTAACAAAAATATTATTGCTTCCTGCCAAACACTACCTTGCATTTATCTTTAGGTTGTTGTGGATACAAATAATGTTATTGCTATGAAAACAATACCAAAGGTGGGGATTTTTTTTCCAGTTTTGGAACTTCTCACTGGTCTAATTTATTGCTCTGGACACATTTAACTCTTTGAACCATTATTATGTTTACTGCTCAGTAAGCCTCGATTCCCTAAGCTCAGTTCTTCTGGAAATTATAAAGGGACTTATGTATTAAAATATATGAAACATTTAAACTTCCTTTAAGTTCCTTTTGTTCCTAAATTTTATGTTCAGTATGTAGAACCACGGTAATCTGATGTTTTTTCATTCTGTGAATATTTGAAAGCTTTTCTCCAGCACTATTGGTCTTTGAGAGGGTTTCACATTTTCATAACTTTGCCACCTTAAAACACCATGGTATTTTAATAGTGAAATGCAAAAAAAAACCCAACAATGGCAACAAAAACTGTCCCCTAGAAATGCTGCAGTAATTTTGTCATGCAATTAATTTATAATTAATTGGTAATGTAAGCATTACTCTTAGCCTGTCGTCTTATGATATTCTTTTCAAAATGGATCACAATATGAAAGGAAAGCAAATGATGACCTTTCAGCATGACTAAGCTTGTCTACATAATATTTCTTCTCCTCCAGCTAATTCTTCTCCTTCAGGGGGAAGGTGAGGACAATTATTTGAAATGTTGAAAAAGTGGGAAAAATCTTGAGGATGTTTTCTGGAAGCAGAGAGAAACTGAAATTAAAAAATTAAATAACCAACCCCCAAACCCCCAAGAAAACAAACATCTACATCTATATGCTTAACAACATATCTATATTTTTGCATCCTATGAATTTAATTAAATTGTGTACTTTGGGTTTAGATACCGAGAAAAAAATATTAAATTTCAACAACAAAACCCCAGACCAAACAACTCCTGTAAGAGTTTTAGCACCAAAGGACAAAACTCTTTTAAAATTCTTAAACATTAGAGTTCTTCACCATATTAAATGTGGTTCTTCATCACTGTTCTCATCTCAACGTCAACTTTTTTCTACTCTTCTGTTCCATCAAGAGAAAAAAGTCTTATTTCAGAGGCTAGTTCTTAGCACTTTGCAGACTCCATTTTCTAAATCACACTGTTTTGTCTTGATGATCTTTTCATCTAGTTCAAGTTCCTTCCTAAGTTAAGTTTTACCTATCAAATTGATTTTATTGGTAACCATAAGCAGTCTACTCCAAGCATCTCTTTTAATCTTCATCTTGCAGATTCATAAACAGGTTAACTGTTTCAAATTACAATGATGGTATGTGTTAAGGCTGTTCTAAAAAACATGAAAACAAGATTTAAACCAAGAAAAGGGTTGGGAAACCTCTTATATGAGTTCACCTTTTTCATCCTTAAAAATTCTCAAATTTTGTAGTTTTTCATGTAAAGTGACTAAGGCACTAACCCCAAAATCAAAAAGTAGCATACTGGGACTTTCAGAATCCTGGTAGTGAAGGAGTTAAGCTTAAAAAAATGTCCAATATTTAAAATACTGAGATAGCGCAAACTCTTTTAGCTTATTATAAACATGATGTATACCATCTTTTCAGTAAAATTTTGCTGTTGGGTATAATGCTTGATGCATTAATGCCAATTATTTAGTTTCTTTAAAAAGAGTAAAAAAAAAGAGTACCATTCTCTTAGGCAAGACATTATTCAGGGTAATGAAAATTTGTTAGTTGACATGTTTATGGTATGCTGAAAGCACAATAGAAAATATAAAAAAAAACCACTTCAACTTCTACATGATAAATTTATTCACTCTTGGTAAAATAGTGTGTTTATTTTTAGCTCTCCAGGAAGTATTATCACCAAGATAATGATAAAGTCGTAACTTTCCACTTTGATGTCTTAATAAAAGTTCCTCCTTCTTTTAAAGAATTAAAATGTTACAAGTTACTTCTTGAGATTTAAAGGGTGGCTAAACTCCTTAAAACAAGGTGGTGAGACAAAATTCTTGGGGAAATCCCTAATGCACACCTGGACAATATGACCAAAAGCCAAGGAAATATATAACTGGTTCCTTTCACATGCCCATCTCCCACTGAAAAATGGAAAGGGTATAACTTATCAGTTTCCTAAAAATATTTCAGAAAAGAAGGCTAATGTAACAGGCAGAGTTTTTAGCAATATATGCACCAGCATTTTACTGCTTTTTTCATCCAATACTGTCTCTCCCATGCCAGGATATTTTTTTCATTAACTATCTTTTCCAGAAGCTAATAGCAATAAAAATATATTGTGTCAGAAGCCAAGAATCTGCTTGGCATATATAACAATAATTTTCTTTTTTAATACAGGCTACAACCATATCCTAATTATTTGGTGTTCTTATTTGATTAAAGGACTTTAACATGCAAGTTTTTTTGTGAGATTGAAGCTGAAGATATTGACATGAGCAGACCACAGCCATTGGGGTGATGAACTATATAGGTATTTGAAAAGGGAGGTCGCTATAGAGAATATAATGTATTGTGGTTTATTAAACTTCAAATCAATATTGTTAAAAAGAGATACCTTTTTTTTGCTCTCAGCTTACTTCTTTTCCCTTTTGCTTTTTGATTTTTTTTTGTCTTTATTTTCATCCTCCTTTTAATGAAGATCCTTCCTGTACATCTGCGTCTTTGCCTCCTCACACTGCTTTTATTCTCTCTTCCCTTTTAGCACCATTTTGCTAGTTCTCTCTTTATACTTCTGCTTAGTAAAGGACAATGACTGTAAACTTTTCCCGCAAGTCCCTGCTACCTTTCAGCAGATGGCACTGTTATTTAGTCTAACTAGCAGGGCAAAATAATGAACTTAAACCCCTTTCTTAAACAATGAAATAAAGACACCTTTTTGTCTGCATTTCTACCTTACAAACAAAACCAGTGGCAAAATTACTGATAAAATGCTGCAACATCATTTTAACCATGCAAAAATATGTTGCTAGATGCCAGACCTCCTTTAAAAGGGCTCTGGAACCATTTAGAAAAACTGCTTCCCTTAGCAAACAAGTTTCTGGGAGGAGGGGGGGAATTTATAACGTGCACATAACCTCGTTACCCTCCAGCCCTGCTGCGGTTGGTATGGTTACCTTTGTGTGCGTGTCTGGGGCAGTGCTCCAGGAGGAGTGCAGCTGCCCTGCCTGTGTGTGGTACCCGCTTGCCTGGCACCAAGCCCGCCAGGCTCTGCACTGCAGGTTCCCACAGATGCCCGGGGAGCCTGGTGGAGAACAAGCAAGTGCTCTGCCAATGCTGTCAGAAAAACATGCAACTTCTGTCAGCTCCAATTACAAGGAGAAGATGAATCACATCTCTTAGCTCTGTCCCTGGTGGCACTCTGGCTGCTGGAAGGCAGCTGTAAGCAGGAGTTTCTCCAGTCTGCTGCCAGCCCCACTGTTTTTCCAGCAGCTCCATTTTGAGGTTCCCTGAGGTGGAAAACCATATTCTATTAGTTTGCTCCAACTGGTCCATGAACTTCTACTTGCAGTTTGCTCCCATGATGTTTCTCTTACAGTTAGCACTGGCTATTTTACCTCTAATACATCCTGTGGCCTTCCAGGTTCAGCTGCCTTTCGTGTTCTTGCCAGAGCAAATTCCAAATGGCAGAGTTGTGACTATCACCCCCTGTTGTGCTTCCACCATTTGGGAAAGAGCAGGAAAAGTGGACTGGGATGGGGAAGAAAGTATGATGTGAACAGGAGACTCCTTGTGATCAGCAATACTGGGCTGAAGGGGCCCGGCTGGAGTACAGGCACATAAATAAGAGGCAGGTGACAGGACATGGTCATGGGCAAAGCTCTCATGGCTTTTGAGGGTACTTCTCTGAAACATCTGAACAACAGGATGCACTGGAGGTCTGTGTGAAGTTACAGGACTGCTGCCTCACTCAGATGGAATGGGCAGGGTGGTACAGCTCACACAGCTGCAGCGCTGTGATGGACAGATAGAGGCTCTGGGAAGTGTGGCTGGGAAGGCAGGGAGAGTGAGCTGCTTTTTATGGGAGCTACAGGAATGCATAAAGCTCTGCCTAGTCACTGACAATGAGCCAGTCATTAACTGGACCAAGAGCAGGCTGACAAATATTGGTGATTTTGTGGTGGGTGGCTGCTACACACCACCTGATTTGGTGTAATAGAAGATGAGCCCTTCTTCAGGCAAGTGGGAGCACCCTTATTTTTGCCAGATCTGGTCCTCATGGGTAACCTAACCACCCTAGTATCTGCTGGAGGAGCAACAGAGGTTTGGGTAAAGTAGTGACAGCAGGTTCCCAACACAGATGATCAAGGAGTCAACAGGGAGAGGGCACTCTGATGGGTCTGACTGATCCAAGAACTGATTAGGGACATGAGGGTCTGCATCAGCCTTGACTGCAGGGAACATGAGATGGTGAAGTTCAGGATACTCAGATGAGAAAACAAGGCTAAAAACACAATCACATCCCTGGTCTTCAGAAAAGCAGAGTTTAGCTCTTTCAGGGGCCTGCTTCAAAGAATCTGATGTAATACAACCCAGGAAAAACAACAAATCCAAAGCAGAATTCAGGAAAGTTGGCTGACTTTCAAGAGTCGCAGGAGGCCTTCATGGATGAACCAGGATCTCCTGACTAGGCTCAAATGTTAAAAGGAAGGAGATAAAAGATGGAGGCAGCATTGGACAATCCAGAAAGAACATAGAGATATTGTCCAAGTATGTGGGAATAGTATTATGAAATCCAAAATCCACTTGAGTTTACATGTGACAAGGGATGTAAAGAGAGAATTTTTTAGGCCCAGTGCCAGCAAAGTTAAGAATCTTTTCTCCCTTTTCCCTTCACTCTCACTTACCTCAACCCTCCTAAACATTATTGTTGCTCTCAACAGCAGGCTCTTCTTCTAATTTACTTTACTCCAACCACCACCATGCAAGATGCACAGTTCCTTAAATATCACGTCATTTCCTATTTTCCATCTGAGTTGTATTTTTTTCTGTACTTCTCATCTCTGCTTCTCATTCCTTTCATGGTCCTGTCTTTTTCCCTTGACTATCAAGCCACTTTCTGGAGGAAGTGATAGTCCACCACCTCCCCGACATAAACATAATTAAGGCAAATTAAGTTGCCAGGTTTTTTACAGAATTTGTCTATGATTCTTAAGCTGAGAATGGAGGTACAGAAGCAAAGCCTTTTAGATGCTTTACTTTTATTTCTGAAAGACTTCCTGCTGCTATTCCCAGGCCCTCCATTGCTCTTACACAACTTCCTTCTGTGTTTCAAGCTTCCTGGTGCATGTCCATGTCCCATCCTGTCAGAGTATTTCCATTGTCCATTTGCCATTCACTGAACAGCAACCAAAGTCTTTTCTTTCTTCAATCATGTTTCTGTAAGTTTCCCTGAAAGCCTTTTAGATTTCTTTACATTTTTGTCTGTCTGCTTAATAATTAGAAAATCTTATGAATTCTTTAACTTCCATTGTGACTTTCCTACTCACGCATTCATCTTAGCTATGATTCTGCAAATCTTTTTTAGAATAAGTAGCTCATCACAGGTTCCTTTCATCAAGACTTAATCCTTACTCCAAATGTTATGTTGCAATTGCTTTCCAGTCTTGCTAAAAGGGAGAAAGTTAATGTTGGAAAGCTTCCAAATGCATCAAAGTGAGGAAAGGGTGCTAAACAGTAATGAATCTGTGAGCAGATGGTGTGGTTGTGTGATTGCTATGGAAAATATTTAGATTTTAATAAACATACAAATATTAGGAGATAAAAAAAATATTTCAATTCTGCTAATATTTTTATTTAAACATATTTTTCCTGGAAATGTGGCAATATGAAAACCATATTTTCACAAGACTGTCATTTAATGCCATTAACAAATGAGAGTATCACTGCAGATGAAGTTGTTTTTCAAATCACGTCATTGCATGCTTATTAGAATAATTTTATGGTATGTAAACATAATTTACATATGAATTGTGGTAGTATCCTGTTATCTTTCTCACTGAAACAACTCTTCTCACAAGAATTTTAGGTTTCTGGATTAAAAGGAGCAAAAATATTTTGGACACTGGGAGATGAATGAGTCTACTACAAATTTAATATAATCTAACTTGATAGTTGCAAAGAGCTCTTTATCTGTGGAACTACAGATGAACAGAAACTGCCCTCTTATTGGGCCAACCAGGTAGTGAACCCAGAAAATGTGGATGGAAAATGTGACTATTGTTTTCTGAACAAGCCAGAATATAACACAACAACCACCTCATTTTTATTATCTGTTATTGTCCTTTTTTGACATGAAAGGTTTAAGATTTTAAAATATTTAGTATTTAAAAAATTAACTTCAACAATAATGTGATGAAATCTGATCTGTTCTCTTTGTTTAAATAGATCATCTAGAATTGGATGAGAGTTGTTAAGTTGTTAAGCTTTTGAACAGGCAAATTAGCGTATACTTTATGAATTTGCCATTCTTACATTGCCTTGTTTTTTCAGGACAAATACTGTCTTACAGCAAAACATTTGCTGTCAGAAAACAAAACAGACTTCAGCATAAAACCCCCAAAACTCAATATTTCTGAAACATTTTGCTGTAAATCTCAGAAGGTCACATTCAAAATATTTTGTCTGCCCCTTTGGAAAAATGATTGTTATCCCTCCTGCTTCCTTTCCACCACCCAAAGCCAACATAAATTGCTTTATTACAGGTAAGAGTTTCAATATTTAGCATTCTTTGATTCAGAAATATCCTAGCATCCTCCTCTGGCTCAGACCAGAATAAAACCTGCTCCAAGAGGAAGTGTCATATATAAAGGAAGACTTTATTTACATACTAAAAAGGCACAGAATGTGACAGAAACAGATGCACTTTTCTAGTATTTGGCAGCAAACTGATTTAGGAGTATAAAACTATTTAAACTACTTAAGTACTTCATGAGCATTGATATATCAGTAATATTACACATCTCCACCATGGATTTGATTTGATTTAATTCTGTAATGTTGTTGGTGCTCCCATTTTCATCCATGTTGTTATCCTTTGACTTAGTCGTACCATTGATGAGAAGAAAAATGCTCTCTACCTTAGTGGAAGAGCAAAATTTATTAGAAGCAACATCCTTTAAAATTTTGGAAGTCCTCTGAAATATCTGAGCAATTTTTTTAATATCTTGAAAATTCTTCTGTGTATTTCTTCCTTATGCCTTTTCTTTGTAATAATATTGCTGAAACATTTTTGCAGTTTTTCAGACAAGCTGTTAAGAATTTTTGTTCGTTTTAAATAACAATTTTTAAGCAGACTAATTTTGTAATTTTGTCCTTTTACGTAATCAGGGAGAATTATTGTTTTTACTCAGGGGGAATTATTGTCTTTATCCATCCTTGACTGGTATTGTTTTGCAAGGAGCTGAAACTTGTTAGTTTTTGACTGTTTTGGTTTTTGTTTGTTTTTTTTATATTACAGATTATTTTCTTTAACCACTTTCTTATCATTTTTGATGGAGCAAAATATCCTTACCTACTGTAGAACATCTGACATGAGATGAATTATTAATGGCAAACTACCTACCTTAGCAAGTTGTGCCTCTTGTGCTTTTGAAAGTAGGACTCTTCACACATCTAGAATAAATGTTTTCTAATTTTTTTTCATTTATCTGGGAGGAAAAAATGGAGGGCAGGGGTCTAGGTTAAATAAGACACTGATTTTGCATACATCTAGGAAAAATTACGTATTTGAAAATCCCCAAACTTTGTTTTTCCTTATCAGAATGTATTTACCTATTAGGGTTTCTTTTGAGAAAATGCATGGCTAAAGCCTAGGAAAGAGAATACCACACTTCAGAAGCACTGAAGACTATCAGCACTTTTAATTTCATTCTAAACTAATTACAATACGAAAGTTAATTTTTAATTAGATGCAACTCATTTAATGATGATATAAAATTACTTCCCAGCTATAATAATGTAGGTAGATAAGGTATATTTTAATTAGTTCAGATATCTTAAATTGGAAGTAAGGGAAGGCATCGATTTGGACAAATGCACAGTTAGATGCATTTCAAGTAGGAGGACTGCAATTTATTCACATGACCAAACACAAAGGTAAAAGCCTTTTCAGGACTATTAATAACCAGCTGAGGAACCTGGTTCTAAAATTCCTGAAGGAAGCATATGCTAAGGAATCTAATACAGTAATTATAGTGGCATCAATTAAATCCTTACTCCATTACAATAATAGCTATGCAGAATATTTTGAGCCAGAGCAAAGTATATGCTTATATCTATATCAACTGTATTTTAAATTGAGCTTTCTCAATGACAGTGTGGGAATTTCAAAGCTTGCTTCCACGTTCTTTTTCAGTTTAACTCTCTGCAAGGAGACTTGCAATTTCAGATCAAGAAGTAAAATGCCAGAGGAGATTTACAGCGGGTTGACCAGACTTCAGTGAGATTTGGAGGATTTTACAGGAATTTTATTATTAGATACATATCCAAAGCCAGTGGAATTGTTTGTGATGTTGATGAATTGCTTCAGTGTAACAGGACTAGTAAGCCTGTAATGTGTTTATGCCATCTACAGGGAGGAAACACAAGAGCTTTTATGAAGCTGATGCAAAAGTGCTTGGTGACCAAACATAGTCAAGAATTTCACATCTCAGGACAAGTTGGTAATAGAAATTCCTGGATAATGCACATCAATAAATTGAACTCTATAACTCAAATGGGCAATGAACAGCTTACCAAGATACATTTTCTATGGTTAAGTCTGGTAGTCAGGCGGGACAGTACACTTTTAATGTGCTCCATCATCTTTCTTGGTACTGAGGTCAGGCTGACAGACCTGTTATTCCTGGGATTGTCCTTCCAATCCTTCTTGTTACATTTGTGGGTGTTACATTTGCTAATTTCTAGTCAACAGTGACTTTCTCAGTTAACCCGAAGTGCTGGTAAGTGAATGATTGAAAGCAGCTTGGCAAGCTCTTTTGCCAGCCCATAGACTTGTGGGTGTCTGTTTGGCATAGCACCTCACTGACCATTCCTCCTGCATTATTCACTCAGCTCCCCAACACTGACTTCCAGCTCTGAGGGATACTGAGTACAACTGGTTTTGTTAACGAAAGACTGAAGCAAAGAAGGCATAAAGTACTTCATGCTTTTCCAGATCCCTGACAGTGTGCTACCCTCTGCATCCAGCCAAGGTCTAAGGATCTCCTTAACCCTCCTTTCTGCTTTTAATCTATCTATAGAAAATGATATCTAGTGGTCAATGACTTTGACATGTCCTCTTCCATACATCCCTTGTTTGCAGGGTTTTCCTTATAAAGCGCTTCACTGCAAGGGTGTGCCAGAATGAGGACCAGGGTGTGCCTCAGATCAAACATCATTTGGCAGCTTTTGTCTGCTTCTTCCCTTTCTTTCTCAATTTTTTGTTTAAGATTATTTGGTGTGAAGATTAGCAACCCTCCCTCATTTGCACACACAAGCTTTCCTAACCGATGGCAAGTAAGGTAGAAAAAGATAAAAAGGGGGACAAGCTGTGCATCCAGCTTAGGTGTGTAACATACCAATGATATTTATAGACTCTTTATCTCTAGCCTGAGACTGTCGTTGCTTCTCCAGCCAGAAGAACTTGGATTATATTACATACCCTCATGAGAGTTTCTCCTAACTTTTCCCCCAGTCACTGACAATCATTATCATTATAGCTTATCGTTCTATGTCATCATTGTAGCTTACTTTGTACAGCTTGCAGTCACTGTGGGAAAGTGTATATATTCCTTTCTGGGAAAGGGAAGGAACTGTGTGCTATCTCAGAAAGGCTGTGGGGTAAGTACCAATCCAAAGCTCAAAATTTCCTCCCTTCTTCTCTTAATAACTGCAGTGCAACTAATGTAGAGGAGCCTTTCAGCGGCAAAATAGAAAAGACTTCTCTAGAGTTTCAGCAAAGTCACAACATAGTAATTAAGAAATTTACATCTTCTGTCCTTTCAAATGAAAAATGAAGTTCCACAGAAATTAAGGCAAATGATAGAGGCCATTCTTTATGTGTTTTCCTTTGCCAAAAAAATGCACAAGGATGTCTCTGGTTATGTCTCAGTTTAAAGTTGAGTCATTTGCTCTGGAGCATTTTGATTTGTCAAAGCAAAAATTCATCTGGTCTAGCTGACAATCATTTGTTTCTGATCATGGATCTTCACAGGAGCTGGGGACTGCTTGCCTCAGCCCTGCTATGATGGCATCCCTTTGGCTGTTTGGCATCTGCTGTGAAAGACAGTTCTGCAGTGATTCCCAGCTGACCCAAATTCAGTGTTCCATGGAAATCCAGAGTTCACTGATGCAGAACATGCTAATCACATCCTGTGCAAAGATGACTAGGGTTATCCTCACAACTGGAAGGAGATGCAGCCTTAATGACTAAACTGCTGTGTTGAGGTGGCAAACAGCACACAAAATCTTCTCTGCCCACTAAAAAGTCAGGGCAGTAGATCTATTCTAACAACCCAACACTGATTTTTGTAAAAGTGTGTGGGACAAGAATTTTTATTCTCTGTAGTTTTATGGGTATTTTTATGCTGTCTCATGCTCTGTGTCTTTCCAGCCACCCCTCCTTGTCCTCCTGCCAATATCAGTCAGGAACAATTACACAAACCTATCTGATAGTTCACATAAAGAGCAAACGTGCGCATCAACCTTCACAATTCTCTCTGGCAACACAAGAAATATCAAAAATACAACTCCTCACAGTTAATAATTTCTAAAATCAACACTCCTTGTCATTTCACAGGTAAAATATTTAAAATGTTTTTAAAGTAACTTGTCTTTAATCTAGAGACTGTATATTTTTTCAAGCCTTATACTTTTTCCATTTATAAACACACACATTTGTGCAGACATATACACATATACACATATACCAACATATGTATACATGTGTTGGAACTATACACATATGTATATATGTGTATATGTATGTACACATAAAAGAACACATGTACATTCATCTATGTATGTACACATAAAAGAAATGCTCTCTTTCCAGAAATGCTCTGGTCTCCAAGTCAATTTTTAAGATACCGCAAAAACATGGGATAAAAGCAGATTTTGAGATTTTTGCATCTAAGGATTGACAAATGCAGCATGATGAATAAATTAATTTTATATTGTTCCTAAAATCTGGAAATGAATACATTAACAAACTAAACCTCAAGAGAGACATAATTTGATGTCTCAGTTCAAAGTCAGATCAATGAAAGAATAATGCAAAGAGTGATAGGACTAAACAATTCCAAATTACTTCATTTATGTCAGTGGCAGATGCAAAATTTTGCGTCTAGAAGTTTTTATAGCTGTTGTTAGGGGTTAGTATTACAGAAATAAAAAAAGTTTTCACCAAAAAATATATATGCATTTATGGTGGCAAAGTATCTAAAGGGAGTTGTTACTTGAATCTGGAAAGGAATTTGAAACACCCATTAGGAGGGCTGATTTTGTGGTTTGTGGGTTGGTTTTTTCTGTTTTTTAATTTATTTTTAGGGGAAAGAGAAAGGACTGGACTCTCATTTGTCATTGCAGAACCTCTCTCTCCAGCCTCAAAAGTTGCAATCTTGCTTTCAAAGTCTTCAAAATTCTCTAGCAGTTAGCATCTTCCCAACTCTGTAACTTTTCTGCCCTTCTCCTTACATTATTTTCTATAACATCAAACACCAACTACTTATTTTTGTATCAGTGTCTTACATCCTGTCCTTCTTTTGGTTATATCTCTATATAACCACCTTATTATAAACTCACAAGACTTACTGTGGTATGAACATAATGTTCTTAGGTATTTTTTCTCACTTTTTGACTTTCCTTGTCTTTGCTCTTCTATTGACAGTTTTTTTCTCATCAAAATCCATGCAGTTATTCCTTTTTTCTTTCTCGAGTCCACAAGACTCTATCAACAATTTGCTTTTTTTCTAAAAAGCTTAGTCTTTCTATTCTTCTTTAACATGGGGTTACAACCTGATCTGGTTAATGTAGACCCTGCCAATGGCAGAGGGGTTGGAACTAATGATCTTTTAGGTCTCTTCTAACCCTATCCTTTTTATGATTCTTTGACTTTTAGTGAAATTATATTGGGGTTTTGTTCCTTACCCATGCTATTGTCAGCTACAATCTGTGCTCTGCTGTATTGTATATGACAGAACTATCTTCCTCATCTACATTTTCTCATTCAATATCTGTTTGTCATTCCTTCCTTCAGGTGGATTAAAGTATTATCTCTGGATTGGGAGAATTTACATTGTAAGACTTTTCCCATTTCAATTTACATGACTGGCTTTCCTTTTAAATCAAGGGGAAATTTCTTCTGATTCCACAAAAAACTCCACTGAGCACTTTTCATTTTTTTTTTCAGTTAAGAACAGTATTTCTAAAGGACTGCAAGCAGAATTCATGTTTACATTTCTCAAACTTGTTTTTCTATCTATTACAAGAAAGCCATAAACTTCACTGTTATACATAATGTACATGACATTTTTACCATTTTTTCTTCAGTTGAAAAATAAAACTTAGTTTAAACAGGGAACTGGTTCAATTGTTTGTGCTTATGTAAGGCACCGTTTGTGCAAAAGGTTCTCTCAGGTGCTTTCTTAGCAGTCAGAAGTTATTTCATGATAATTTTCTGACTTATGAAAGAAGGACTTAAAGTTCTTGCAGGAGGACCAAACTCGGAAGGTACCAGTTGCCACCCAGAGCCACTTCTGCTCTGGTCTGAACAGCCATAAACTACCAATGAAAGTCAGACATGAAGCTACTCTTTAATATGAATTCCACAAAGAGGGATGCTACAACTAGAAAATGATTAACAGTTAATTCTGCTTTCCATGCTGGTTAGTTTCAATACAGTCAATCCATGAGAAGAAGTGGTTTGTTCATGGGAAGTAGCTGCTCTACCTTTCTACTTCCAACTCAATTCCTTTAAAAATGTACTTTACTGCTAAGACTCCACACATCAGTATTCATTTGCAAAAAAGAGAAAGATATTTTTGTGTGTTACAACTCCAGTAAAAAGTACTAGGGGGTAAACAACAAGCCTTACTGCTTACCAAACAGCCATTTATGCCTTTCTGCATGTCCAGCTTTGCAAAGTCACTCACACGATTCAAACTGACTGGGAAGATGCTCAACTCAAAGTCCAAAATACCTGGTTGAAGAGGGAAATTGTCACCTGGCTTAGAATAATTGCTGTCAGTCAATCTGCAAGAATGCAAACCTGCTGCCTTTTTTTACTTTCTCCTTCTCTTCTTAATCTCTGATAGGGTGAGAGGAAAAATATGCTGGTTGTGAGGAACTAAAGCAATTTTTTTAGAGTTATTCAGTTTACAGAAGACCAGTTCTGTTGACTTTTGGTGACCCCTCTAGGTCTGCTTCTTCCCATAGGCTTTTCCTGAGGGAAAACACAAACTCTTAAAAGCAGTTTGGTACAGCTGGTAGCTATGCCAAGAAGAGTTCAGGCTTCAGAAGAAGCCAGCTTGTTGGCTGCCAAGTCTAATTATTATTGCTTTATTGGATGTGCATATGTCTGGAACAAGGAATACACACATTTTTATTAAAACGTTTAAAGAAATTAAATGACAGCTAAATCATTAAGTTATGTATTTCAACTTCAATTTTTTGTTTGGCAAGTACTCCTTTATATTAATGGCTATTATTCATTATACTTGGAAAAATTATAAATATTCACTGTTGCTTTTTTTCTAACATTAATTGAAAATTTTTAACATAGACATGTAAACAGTCTGGTGTATGTGAAAGCACTACGCCAAAACCTGCTCCTGAGCCTTACTGAGCCTCCTGAGCCTTACTTTGCAATAAAGTATCAGAGGGGCTTTTTCAAAAAGCAAAATAAAACAAAACCCCAATAAGCCAACCAAAGTTTTTTTTAAAAACCTTTGAGTGTTTTGTTATAGTTTTATAGTATATATGTTTTTTTCTGAAAGCACTGAAAATTTCTAAATTTCTAAAAATTGTCTATTCTTAATATACACATAATTATAATATGCTTCTTAGCTTTTTCAACTTAAAATAATATTATTATATTTTTAATTGACTACTAGAATCTCTGTCATTAGAATTTTAGCTTTAATTTTTGTAACAATTTCTGAGATCACAGCAAATACTGAGTTTCATTTTGGGCTTTGATATTTTTAATTTTGTTGAAGCTTTTTTTTTGTTTGTTGTTGTTGTTTTGGGTTGGGCTTTATGTGTTGACCATCCACGTGAACTTAAACCCACAAGTATGCACTCCTTAGAGTACCCTGTTGTAAGAGTGCCTTTAATTTTTTTATTAGCAAGAATCTCACTGAAAGAGTGAAATCCCAAAAAGAATATATCAATATATATATAGATATATACATACATATATATATACACACATAGATACACCTGTGTGTATGTGTATATTATATATAAATTGTTCACAAAACCTGGATGAAAAGTGGATTGAAAGCCATATGAATATTAGTTTCATCAAGCTTAAGAATTCCTATGTAAACCTAAGATATTGCTATGCTGCTGGATCAGCATATCTGACTGCCACAAATTCCAGCCGAAGTTACTCTCCACCAGGAATGTTGCAGATTTGTGCTCTGAGGCTGTGCAAAGCACTTGTTTGGATGAGGTGGTGGCCCCAGAGAGCACGGGGCATGTTCTCTGTGGCACTGTATTTATACTGAGGTAGAAAAGAGCTCACAAGGTTTTCCATTTGACTTTATATTTTGAACAGATATGACTGTGCTGGATTTAGAGCGGCAAGAAACTCCTGGGTTTAGGAATGAAAGTACAAGTATAGATTTAATCTACCAACAGGTCAAAGCTTTGAGGCCACACAAATGATTTCTATTTTGGCCATAATCACTGTCCCTCTCCAGGAGGCGTGTAATATCCTCTGTCTAGAATGGAAACCCTAAGAAATATCATTGTACTCCAGTACTTGTACCTTTTCTAATAATGGTTCATGAACAGGCTTAAATTCATGGGTTAGACTCCTTTTTTTTCTAATTATCATTATCCACAGCTTCTTTAGCCACAGTAAGGATGTTTTCCACTTTGTGAAACTGGACTTTCTGGTTTGTTTCAGTGGTAGTGCAAGACCATACCATGGCTGAACTATTTTGTTGGATCTTGGAGAGCCCTAACAGCCCAGCCCAGGAATTAAAATTTTTTAGAAGTTTGAACAGATATCTCTGTTGCACTGCCTTCCAGCCACCAGAGGAGTTTAAAGACTTCTAACTACATTAAGAAATCTTTTTCAGGAAAAAAAAAAAACAGAAATACAACAAAACAATTAGGTGATGTGAAATTAAAGGAGTTTTTATATGACAAATCTCTTAATTTACAGAAATCAGATGAAAATAAAGATCACCATGGATTTTTATACCATGCAATGTGAGCTACCTCTTTTTAAAAATAAAATAATAATTTTCTTGTATGAAAAATCTGGATTGCTTTGTATTATAGCTATGACAAAAGTTCATTTAAAAATATATCAGACTAAGACATGTATGAAAGAAAAACATATTCACTTGAAGCTCAACTCAGGAAAC
This sequence comes from Motacilla alba alba, assembly GCF_015832195.1. Lineage (NCBI taxonomy): Eukaryota > Metazoa > Chordata > Aves > Passeriformes > Motacillidae > Motacilla > Motacilla alba. The sequence continues at coordinate 112,126,879 of NC_052016.1, forward strand.
ATAGTAGCTGTGGGAACAATTGAAACACACCTTTCTCAAATAGTTTGGCATTCTATTATTTATGAATGTGGAGGGCCTCCATTGTTTTGGGGAAAATGCAGAAATGGAAAAAATCCTTGACTAAAATTTTACAATTTTTTCCAAATCTCCTTACACAGCTTTTAAGTTCTTGGGTATCCTGAAATTAGGAGCCGAGTACTGCCTTGAAAATACTGAAAAGCTGAGATTCTTCATCTCTATGCTTGCACCTTATCAGGCTTCCCAAATTTAAAATTACACTGTATCACTGTTATGGAAGACCCCAGGAAACACATGGAGAGCAAGAAGCAGCACGCCTTGCAAAAGAGATAAATTATACCATAAAACTTATTTGGCTTACAAAAGATACCCTTACATTCATGCCTGGGGGAGGAGGGGCCATGGGGGGCAAGGCTTAGATCCACTTTCTCAGAGCAGGAATACCAAACACAATCATTATATTCACCCTACACCAGTACCTGTTTCCGGGCCCACAGGCTGTTTCCAGGCAACTCAGGCATGCTTACCTCTTTCTCATTATTCATGCACTGCAAACTTTCCAGTGCATTAACCCGCAATCTTTCATCTCTCTGTATAACCTGCCTCACATCACAGTCCTTGCATGCTTGCCACAATCTTGAGTGCTTTCCCCAGCACACACGTGTCAAAAAAATCATCCTTTTAGGACTTTAGCTAGGTTGCTCATGCTTCTTTTATTTAGTTTATCACTTGCAATATTCAAGCACACTTTCCTGCCGTATAGCTACTAGTCAAAAGACTATCTTAATTATGTTAATCAGACTTTCCCAGCTAATACAATTAACTATAATTAGCTGATCCCTTTCCTCCTACACTTTGTTCCCCCGGGGGGATTAGAAGTTATTAAACTAGATGAATACCCAATCCCTCTTGCATGGCTATCCCCCAGAAGAGCCCCAGGGCCAAAAGGCAGGAGCTGCACTGCCCATGCTCTCCCCTGCCCATGCCAGCCTGAATGAGCAGTAAAAGACCCTTGAAGAGGTGTTGACTGAAAATTTTCCTTGGAGGATGGAAGCCAAGGCAAGGCAATCTGCTTCATCATTAAAATGTATTTTAAATCTGCTGTGGACTTCCCTGCAGTACTAAGCTGGTGATTGTCATCAGCTCTGCTGCAGAGGCACTCGCTGCAGGTGCACATGCTGCAGTTACTGCTGCACTGCTCCTGCTCTTCTTATTCATGCTGCAGACAAAGCTCCCCTTACAGGTACAGAGCTGATTGTCTGCTGCCCGGCACACAGTTAGATGAGTCACGAAGCTGCATTCACAGTGAATGAGTTGCAAAGGAATCGTGTCCCACCTGGCATGATTGTTCTGTCGCCGTTTTGCCACGAGTGGCCACCACACTGCTAAAGCAATCTTCAGAGGTCTCCTATGGTATTTCTGTATAAGTTGTCACCACCTGTTGTGCAGGCATGCTGTTCACCAGCTAGGGGTTCCAAATGCTTTGTACAGGCTTCTGATGCAGAAGGCACATGTAAGATCTACAAAGGATGCAAATACATTTTAAAAAATATTATGAAGAGGTAATTTGGCTACTCTGGATGACTCGAACCAACAACACAATAAATCTTTTGAAAGCCTGGTGAAATGGAATAGGAAAAAGAGGTGAGCATTTCTCAAAAGCATGCTTATCACCACAAAACAGAAGTACCTGCAACTTACTGACAAATAGAAAAAAAAAACAGGGAAATTACTATTAGAAAAGGGAAATATACATGAGTAAAAGTAAAGAAAAAATGTGCGCCAGGAGCAGTTCTCAATTAGCAGGGATAATGGTAGATGACAGAATAACCTATTCAAGTCCAAGCTCAGCCTTTTACTGACACCATTCATATGCCCCTGCCTTTTATATGCTCAGTGTGCACACAAATGATCACAGTAGGTATAGTGACACAGTGCAGGATTTGAAAGGGTATATCTGCTAGCATTATCCTGAGTCACATTCTTTGCATACTTTATAATTCCAATAATTTTGACCATTGTGACTGTAAGTTCAGGCTGCTGACAGTGAAATTGTAAATGGCCATGCTCCAGGGACAGAGAGCCTACTCATACATCTCAGCCTCAGGGAGGAATTTCAAACTGAAACCACAAACTGATTTGAATACCTACTGCCATCCTTCATTTGTGTATTTAAAGTAATAAAGTGATGTCTGTGACCTCTGTGAAAATGACAGTTTCATGTTCAGAGTCTACATGTTCCAAAGCATATGTATTGCAAATATAAATTCTTCTTTTCATGGACAGCTTTGCAATATTGCAGGGGGAGGATTGAAAGCAAGTGTGTCAAATGAGACTGCAGCAAGAAACAGAAAAGATCAGCAGATCTTGCAGTGGTAGGGATGAGTTAAGCACAGTTGTACCTTGATATTGTCTAGAGATTAATAAAGAACCTAGAATATTTGCTCAATGTATGTCTCTCTGTATATTTCCGTGTTGTATTCAAGATCTTGTTTCTTGGCAAAATGGAAAGACACTTTATATATGAAGCAAATAATTTTTTGTTGATAAAACTGATGCTTTAACAACCTAATCCAAGAATCATTAATAGTCCAGACATATTTATTATGTAAAACAAAATAACCTTCAATATGAAAAAGTCTCAATGATACAGTTAAAATTTCTATACATACACTTAGTTTCTGTCCTTTGGTAGTGCTTATCCTTCCCCTTGTTCTCTGGGCTGCAATGTTGATGGTTTCACTCTTGTGGTGGTGGCAGGGTATTTCAGGGGGTTGTTGGCACCTGGAGTCCTCTGCTAGTAGGAGCTTGATGATCATCATGGTGGTTTCTTCATCCTCACTTTAGAGATCCATGTGTGGTCATATTGATATGTTTATATTTATGTTAACCTAACACACTTTTACATCTTCCTCTTTTATATTTGCCTCTGTATCCACATTATATTCATTATTCATTATATGGTACATTTTACTTGTGGATTTAAAGATTAAAATTGTTAATTGTTGCTTTTATAGTATGTGTATAGATATAAGTTAGCCTTTAGCTTATACATCTCTCTCTCTCTTTCTGCACTCATATACAGAAATTAACAGTTTTCTACACTACATTTTTGCAGACTTGCAAGTGAATGGTTTTGGAAGACTGAGACACAAAGTTTTACATTCACAATTTTTTCATGGTTTCTGTTTGGCAAGCATATCCCAGAAAATAATACCTTCCACTTTTGTCTGAGAAATTACCCTGTGTTCCAAATTCTTCACATGTAAGTTATAACTGCTGGGGTTTCATTAGAGATTGGTTGAATTGTCACAAGCAGATCTAATGGAATCTAAATTAGCATTAATGGTATTTAGCTCATCACACATGATATACACTCCTGAATTAGGCTAAAAGAATTTTAATCTGATCTGTAAACTTAATTTATCCTGAAGAACAGATTACATTAAATTTAGCTTAGTGGGAAAACATACATACGCAGATGAACTTTAGAAATAAATTTCTAATACACAACTTCTCTGTCTCATATCTGTGTGAGAAATGAATCTATTGGAAGGGACTGTGAAGTTTCAATACAGCTTACTGTTTCCATTCACAGCCATAAACATTAGGACACAATGAAAACAGAGTTCGGCAGTAAAGTGCAGCCTTGTTATAGAGCAGGGTACACTGGAAGTGTCAAAGCCTTTGAGTGTCACCATGATTAGTGATAAAGAGTGGAACAGTAACAAGATGTGTCATAAATGGGACACCTGTGAGATGGTGGAAGTTACAGATTGAAGCACAGCAGACACAGCAGGAAAAAAGAAATACTACTGTGGAAGAAAAGTGAAAACAGTTTAATTTAAAACAGTAAATCTGGAAGCAGGGGGAGTCAATACCAAACAGAACAGTGAGAGGAGCCTGGAAGAAATTACAATAGATGTGTCTGAACAGAAGGAGCACGTGGAGGAGGCATCTCTTCTCTCAGACAAGGTTACAGACATATCTTTTACCTTTCCATTTGTCCCCTGTAAGGAAATAATTTTGCTCCTTTAGGTTTGTTTGCGGTGATATGAATACTCCTAAACGTTATTTCAGATGGAAGGAGCCAGTTTAGCAAAGAGTACTCATTAAAATGTCTAAAGCTAATCTGGCTTCTTTGAATTGAAATACATTATAAAACTAGATTCATAGGAATATATTCTATATTAATTTATAGAAGTGGCGGAGACAGCTGATTGAAGGGGCAATGGCAACCAGCTGAGGAGCTGCTAGAAGCACCATGGCCAGCATCAGAAGAGAATGCATTTTCCTGTTACAGTCTTGCAGACTGTTTCCCTGGTACCCAGGGTAGAACAGACTTCTCAAGTGCAGTGCGTCCTCTTTGCAGCTAACTGCATGTCCACCGCTGGATGGAGAGAACTGTACAAAAAAACCCCAATGTTTAATGAAAGTAAGTGGTAGAAAGCAAGAAGAGACAAACAAATAACCCCCAACTCAACCAATAAAAGCCCAAACTGAAACAAAAACCCCGAAGGAACCAGCAGAGAGATAAAAAGTGTGCTGGGAGGAAGGGGTTAAAAGTGAAGGATTTGAGGGGGACAGTAGGTTTGCTCAGGTGACCTTGTAGCTGGGAATGCCAAGGCTTGGAGAATATGGAAAACCATCTCCTTTGCCTGCTGCTGTTTATCCTTTGTCTGTTTTGAGAAATAGAATTTCTGTGTAGAGATAATGTAGGTGTTTACAGAGACTTGGAAACCCTCTCCCAGATGCACTTGACCTCCCTGTCTTGGGAGAGAGATCAAAGCAGAGATCATAAAAGCAGAGAGGAAAACCACAACCATGAGAAAGATTGCACAGTTGCCAGGCCTTTTTGATATGTGAGGCTGGCAGAGGCCTGGGCACTTTTTGCCCCTTGCAACAATGGAATAAACTGAGCACTGTATGTTGCTGTTTTACCCAGAGTGGTGATGGAATAAATCTATTCTTTACACTTCAGCTGTGAATTTTGGCCATCTTCATTACCTGCTGATATTGGGTTCACACCCTGTACCAGCAATTCTGCTCTGTACAGAAACCAGACCCCCAGCAGGAGGTTTGGAAAATCCTGCTCTATACATTAGGCATGTACATGACTTTACTAGTGGAAATGGAATATTTTATTAACAATGAAATAGACATGGCTGCAATGGATTATAATGTGGATTTCCTGTACTACAGAAAATTTTAAGTGTAGGCTGCAGCTTTTCCGTCAATACAGGTGTTTGTATGACTCCACCTCTCTTTTCAATTTTGTTTGAAAGTGGAGAGCAAAGGGGAAAAACTCACTAAAGAACACATTGTTGTAATTCTCGGTAAAGGCTTGCAAAAAAGACTTGCAAAAAAGGCTTGAAAAATTAGACTATGATAGTAGTATGAATATTTATGGATATTGAGTATAAGCATAGCAAATATATGTTTATAGTTACAAGTATATATATATATATATGTACACATATGAATATCAAAAAATAATAATATAGAAATGAATTTTTATTCATAATTCTTACTCTTTGCCTCTCCTTTGGGATTCTAGAGATATATCTTTCTGTTTAGCTTGCTTTCTGCTATGTAGTTTGAAAATAAAATTTGTAAGAATGTATGACTTGTAACATTTTTTAAGGCAGACATATTAGTTGTATCTAATACTACAGTATTACAGCTAATATGGATCTTTTATTTTTCTGTATTTTTTTCTTGATGGCTGAGTTATTATAGATATTATATTACAGTGTATTATATCAGTTTTGTATTTCCTTTCAGCTTAAAAAAAAAACCAGTGTGGTGATCTCAGCTTATATAAGTAGATATTTTTTGGCCTTCCTCTAATCTAAGAAATTCTCTTCTCCTACTCATTATTAGGACAGAGGGCAAGATTGTGTATTTTGAAATATCTTCCGGGTGGAAGCATTTGCAGCTGGAGATGAAATAGGGACTGTGGGACTATTTATCCTTTAAATTTATCTCCATTTGCAGGAGAGAGTGACAGTGTCCCTCATTCAACAGGACACAGTTCAAGCTTTTTTTGAGTTGTGTCTCTAGTTTTGGTTTGAGCAGGGTCTTTTTATTTGTATTACCTAGCTACATTCTGCTTTATCCTAACCACTAATAATATAATCCCTTCTACTTTATTGTGGCAGCTGACTACAGGCAAACAAATTAATGTCAAATTGAGCATGAATATATTACATAGAGTCATTACTTTTATACATACTTCCATAATTAATAATGATAATTACAAACAATAATTTAAAATACCAAATAATGTATGGCGACTTCTTTACATTTGAACTCATATTGCAGAGTTTCTTCATAATTTCTGTTTGTAAATTCATCATCAAGCTGAAACTTTAGCATTCAGTTTTCCTGAATAACACGTTTTGAACATGTTCAGCTCTGTCTTTTCTCTTTCCTCTTTTGCATCCATACACATGGAGTAGGATCTCACCAAAGAAATATAAGAAGATCATATGAAAAAACCTTGGACGTAGTCAAATATACTAGAAGACTCAAAGTTACTTCATGGTGAAATGCAAGCCTTGCTACCACTTGAAAAAGAAGTGCCTAGGTGCTGCCACCAAAAAATTCCCTGTCTATATTGGGGATTTGTCTAATTTGGGGGTTTTGGTTTCAAGTGTCAGAAATTTGACATTATTACTAAAAATCATTAAAAAAATTAAAAGGTGGTAATGGTCTTGACAGCAGAGACAGGTAGTATATTCTTGTATTATTTACAGTGGTTTGGAATGCTGATGCAGTATATGTCTTCTGGAAATTAGATGTAGAACTGTATTTAAGGTTAATTGAAGAATCATATACCGTTGATCCTTTCATTATTGTTTTGATGCAGAAACAGCAATGGAGGTTGATTTGCACAAGTAAGGTTACTTTCAGATTAGAAGCTGACTGGAGAAGAGTTTATAAGCATCAATATATTTAATTGAATTTCATGTGTAAGTGAACTTCTGTACTTACATGTTTGTAAGTTTGGGTTATTGATCCCGTAAAATATTACTTGAAAAGCAAAAATGTTCTGGCACTGGCTATCTGAATTACTGTTATATACATTTAGTAAACAAAATCAAACCAGGTCTCAGAATCTGCATAGAGCATGTGTCCAAATGATCTGAACCAGGCTCTTCAGCTGTCCTAGAGAGTGGAGGAAGAGCTTTATGCATTGAAACAACTCAAGTAGCTTTGTCCCAGGCAGTGGTTTCAGTAATCAAAACAAATATTTCTCTTGTGTACTGTTGAAGTTTCAGGTGAGTCAGCAGCCATGCACTAATTAGAATTCACCCTCAAGGACTGCAAAGGTCATGGCAGGAGCAGCATCAGTCCTCACTCATTATCGAACTTTCCTACACAGGTAAACGTGTCCTTTGCATCTTTGCTTAAAAAAAATTGCTCATACACTGCAGAAACTAAAAAAGGGTTTGGTGGGCTGTTCTAGGAGAACATCTGAAGGAGATTGCACCAGAATGACTTCTCAGAAATGTCTGAAATTCACACCTTCAAAATAATTATTTTGAAATACTTCAAATAACAAAGTAGCAATACTTACTCTAAAACTTTATATTAAAGAGAGTGTTCTGTTTACAGCCCTGTCCTATTTCCTAATCAATGTCAGAATCTGTATATGGCAAAATTTTCCTTGATCCTGGGTATGTAAAAACCCTGCAAAATAATGAATATCTGACTTGTCCATGTTCTGCTATTTGATTTGCTAATATTAAAACATATTGCACATTAAATCTTATGCTTACTGTTTCTTCAGTTACAGAACAGCTACTGTACAGTATCCATGGAATTTCCTAAAATTTATCTTTTGAAGTCTCCTCGGTTCTTCACACAAGTTTGATCCCAAATGCAGCTGGGCATTGACAAGGTCTGTAAAAGCCTTGCTGCCCTGGGCAGCCCTGCACGGGGAGGGGACCCAGGAGCAGAGAGTGACAACGTCACAGGCACACCTGCAAGGACTGCAGGGCCTGAGCAAGACAAAGTGCAGGGATGGCAGCCAGTGCCAGTCAAGAGTTCAGTGATTAACAAGCAAGTCCATACTGAGGGCAAGCCAGAAAGTCACATCAGCAGTTTAAGATCCTGATCACCAAGAACAAGCAAAGTTGCAAAACAAGTCAATCAATGAACAAGGACGACTGGATTGTTAAATCATACAAATACTTATGACTTATTTTGGCTGTATGTTATTAATTCTGGAAAATGCTGAAGCAAAAAATAATAGAATTAGTAATATAAAATAATAATTATTATTTGTTTTATTTTCAATATAATAGTAGAAATAAAGCAATAGAGCTTATAAGGTTCTCCAAACTGGGAATTCCACATGATTTTCAAGGTAATTTGCTATATTCAACTTTATTGTCATTTAGGAAAACTGATCTCAAGTTTTGGTTCCAGTATTTTTACTACTGACATATAGATTTTTGTAGCGATTTTAATTTCTCGTAACCATGAACCACCACTTATGCAAACAGGTTTTTAAGCCTGTAGTTCCTTTTGGCACTTCTGGTTGTTTTCTCCAAGAAGTTGCAGTTTCTGAGAATTCATAATTCAAAACGTTATAACTGGCATATTTTTATTTCTGTAGGCATTTCTGTAGTCTGATAACCTAATTAGATAAATTTAACAAACCAATATGCAAACAGTCATGCAAAGCGTGCAATTTTTGTATTGTGATGATGATATTCTTCTTTCCAAGATGATGTAAAAAAAATTTTTAGAGATAACCATAGAAAACAAAAAATTAAAAAACTTTTGAAGAAAATGTGTGCTATATGAGTTGATGTTTTTAGTCCTTTCCCTTGGCCTTCCTTTTTTCCTCCATGTAAAGGCAAAATGGTTTGATTGTGTTATTCATATTAGCACACATTGATGTAATTTTAGTTCTCATTATACTCTGTGTACCTGATTTCTGTAGTCAAAGGTCTTTAGTGGTATAGCTGGACTACTTTTGTATCCTGAAGTGTTGATGTTTCCACTACTAATTGGTTTTCATGTTTACCTCCCCTGAAGCACTTAAGAAGGGATTTGTATCATCCATCTCTAAGTAGAGGGGAAATGTTTCAGCATTAAGCTTTATTACATTTCTAGCTCCTTCCTTAATGCTTCCTGCTTACCACCTGCTTGGCTTCATACTGTTTGTTCTCTTTGCCTCTTAATTTAAGCTTGCTAATCATCTGTTAATTCAGTTTCAATGAAACATCCCTTGCATGAAACCTCATCAGCTACCTCATTACCAGCTCTTATTGAAGCCTCTCCACCTATTATCACCTGGCCAAACTTCCATTATGTTTTGTCATTGAGAATGTGGGCAAGGAGAGATTCAGTCATGAGAGCACTAATAGGAAATAAAAAAAAAAATTAATTTGACTTAACCTTGGTACAATGAATAAATGTTTCACCACTTGAAAAAAATGGAGTCCAGCTTAAATTACACTTACAGGCATCTGTTTGCTTGCCAGTTTAGCTGGATATGACATTCAGGTACTCTAAATGCAAGCAAAAGCCAAATCAAACACATGTAATGAAGTATTCAGAAAGGCTCCCCATTCCAAATAATCTCTGGCATTAAAGGATAGAAGGCAAAAATGGATTTTAGTAATATTACCACTTATTTGCGTTTTAGTTCTTGGGTTAATGGTTATTTTTTCCTCTCATCTTACACTGAGACAACAAATAAACAAGCTATAAAAAAAGTCACAGGTTATGATACCAAAACTGTGTCAGTTTTGCAGAATTCTATAATTTTCTTTGTACAAGACCATCTTTTCTTTTAGGTATAGCTAAGTAAATTTCTTAGAACAGCTTTGAGATTATTATTTAAAGATAAAATTTGCACTGCAGATGTTAAAAAGTAATCCAATGATAGTTTCATAGGCTTTGTAATATTTTAAAGAGATTAATTCTTGCCTTCTCAAAGTTATTAATTAGAAGATTTAAGTTACTGGGTCATACTCACATGGACAGACTCTACAAGAAATGCAACAGCAACACTAAGAAAAAAGGGCAGTTATGTGAGTACAAGAATTTAGTCTTTACAATTTAACCCATGTATTGCAGGAGAGAATTATAGTTATCATAAGATTTAATCTCTAAACAACATATTTCTCTTGAAGACTGTCAATTGCTTGCTGTGGTGAGTGGACCTATTTGTTTGAGCCCTCTGCAGAAACTGAGTAAATGTTCTGCACTGTGCCTTGCCAGTATATTTTTCACACTCCAGAAATGGGAACAATTCAATTTTCATGGTGGCAGCAGTTTTGGCCCTTTCTTTGAATGATGCTGACAAGTGTAAAATCTCTGTGAGGTCATAATATCAGAATTAAAACTTGCTGAATTTCTTGAAATGAGAAATATTTCAGTAAAAGAAAGAAATATTTAGTCAGATATCTGATGAGATAAGCAAGCTTTTCTCAGAGAAGGAACAGTGTGGAGAATTTTCACAAATGAAAAGCAGTGAAATATCTCATATTCCAACTTAAACTTCAAATTGTTTGCTTATCTTATGTACCAGACTTGAACTTCAAGTTAGTCTAATCTGATGTCATATGTAATTCAGACTATGGAATGCTTTTATTATTCCTATATGAAATCCAGCATCCTCTAAGTGCAAAGCCTCTAAATTTACATGCTCAGATTTCATATAAAATATGAATTTCTTTGAGTTCTGCAGAAGAATGATTTGTGAATTTATTGTCATGGGGTGTACAGTTATTATGCATATCTTTACTCTAATGTTGATCTACAATATCATCTTACATCAAGACAAATAGTCTTGACTTACAAGTCAGATGATTTTTCTCTTCTTTCTAGTTAGTTCTGGTGGCTAATCACACTCTCAATTAAAAAAAAATCCCTCATTTGAATATGCCTTTCAACCAGTACTTTTTAATGGTTTTCTCTGCTAGATCAACAGATTCTTTGGGAGAAAAAATTCCTATGGTGAAGAAGACTTGATCCATTATGTGCAGACCTTCCAGCCAAATTAATAGTCTCTAAAATCTAGGTTAAAATAAGAGTTTTTTCACTAGTCCTTCCATTTGTGGTTCTCTTCTTGTTATTGTCCATCACTTTTTAAATATGATTCTTATAACTGCATTTCTTACTTTATTTAAGTACCATCTTATTTTGGTTTTTTTTTTTTGGGGGGGGGGGTTTAATTTATGACATATTTCCATTCTTTATTATGGTTCTTTTTATACTTCAGAATACCATATATCCTTGACAGGTCTGTGTTCTTGCTGTCTACTTCGGAGATCAGTATTATGGCTTCCTTTATGATTAGATCTGAGGGAATTTTTAAAATTTACTTTTTAATCAGTAGTTCAGAATTTAAAATCATGTCAAAATTGATGTTAGTACTTAAAGAAGCTGCTTAGATAGATCCAGTGTGTTGATTCTTACATAAAACTACTTCTTGCTGTCTTCCAGTTGGTCAGTTCTTCATCCCGTTTTTCAAGGGATTGTGAATACTATGTTCCAATTATTTAAGTCTTTACAACTGTAAATCATGCTTTTGTAACATGTAAGTATATTACATCTGCGGTTGCCTCTGTCAGTCCAACTTGTAATCTCATAAAAAATTAAATGAGTTTTATTTTATAAGACCTGTCCTCCATCATGTGTTGTTGATTGCATTTATATTCCTCTTAATTTAAAAATGTATTGATTGAATCACGACTGCTTTCCATTCTTCTGCTCAAGGATGATAACATGATAATCATACACAGATAAGTCAAAGGTGACCCTTAAGCTGGGTCAACCTACTGTCTCCATTGGGACATTATTGATCTCTTATCTTGAGAAATTACACTTCTATTCTACTGTGGAGTAATTTTATATTAGTCACTATCCATAAATAATAAACAGAAGGAAGCTGGACAGAACCCCTGCTGAATGTTTACGAGCCTTGGGTTCATTTATGTTATTTGTTCCTGCTAATTTAAGAGGTCTTAATGAAGAAAAGAAACAAACATGAAGAGTGACATTCATATGTTTGGTTTTTGTTTGCTTAAACATCATATTTGGGACTTTGGCCAGGATCCCCTGTCTCAAAGAAAACATCTGATTTATGAACAAAGTGTGATCACAAGATCTTTGCTACCTTGAGCACAGCAGACACACAACAATTATTCAGAGATTGTTGGCATGTTTTTCCAGCTGGTCTCAGATCTCCCTCCTACTTTCCTGTGAGTGACAGGAAATGCCTCTCTACAGTAAGAGTTTTCCATTTCTGTTGTGTAGAAATCCACTTGAACTCCATAGAGTGTTCTCTTATTGGCAACATTAATTATTTTCTCTTGATCTTGCTCATGTTGTCCTGTAACCAGGGCTTTGAATGAGGCTTCCAATGCTCCAATGGCTTCCAAGGCCAACAGCCCCCACGAAACAGCAAAACTTCCTCCTTAAGGCTGCTATGAAAGGTTCCACATCCTCCCAGCTGCTCCCATCTGTCATCACTGACACAGAGACAGACAGAAAGGGAAATGGAGACAGAGCTGGGTGGGGGTAGTTGATTCAGCCTGAAAGAGTTTAGATCTGCTTTCTTTTTTTACAGACTCTACCCCCTCTTTGATCCTACCTACCAGTGCACTTAATATTCCTAATTAATTCATTCTATCACTGCGATCAGCTGCACAATAAAAAGCTTTACTGGCAACAGAAGAATTTTTGTGTCCTGAAGGAAGCTCAGTGTATTCCAGGGACAAAGGCTCAGCTAACAGAACAGACACAGCTATCTATATGCACCTTACCTGACACTTTAAAAAATAGGTGTTTATGTATAAACCAGTATGCACCTAAGGCTGCAGCTATCTAAATCCATCAGAAATGCATCTATGAATCACTTATTTTTCTATTTGTCCCTATAAGGAGTGCTACTTCAGAGAAATGATAATACATCACTTTTTCATCTGCAGAATTTTTTTAGCAGACCACCTCTCAGCCAGACTAAGAAAAAAAGTATTTAATGTTACTAGCGAAATAACTCATAGTTTCTATGCAGTGAGCAGGCAAAAGAAGTGCCCTAAAAAAGGGGTAATGGGTGATCAAAAGTTTTGATTGCATAATGATAGTGTTGAACTACTTAAACCATTTCCACTTATCAAGAAAAAAAATCCAGAGTTTTCTTTGTAAAATTAATAGAAAGAAACAAATGAAATTTTGGTCATGAAATTAATAGCAGAAAGTTTGTTGTTTGAAGATTCACTGGAAATATATACATCAGTATTCTTCTAATTACATTTTTTCAGAGTTGTCGCAATAGTGTGGTGGTTTAGATTTTCAAATCAGGCTAATATTATATTTACTGCTTAGTGTTTGTACCCATCAGAGCACAACTTCATAGTACTTATCCATTCAGCCATTTCATTGCTAACACTAAGAGAAAAAGAAAGATTGAAACTTGCAGTTCTTCTCACAACAGATGTATTTTATCCTTAGGGGTACCCACACTTTTTAAGTTTCATGATTGCATTAATCCTTCATTTCTACCACACGTTAAAAAATACTCACTTCATATCTGTCTTTTATAACCAGTTTGTGTAAAAGCTGAGGTTTAAATACATGCCCCCAAATCATTGAGTACCTCCCAAATCTTGTTATTCTAGAAGGATGTGCATGTACCACTTGAGAAAAATACTGAAAATGTAAAGTATAACTCCAGTTATGATGCTTGGTTTTCTATATTAAAAGGAAAGTGTGAGCCACTAAAATCAATACTTCCATTGGAATTATTGTGTCGCCCACACACATTAGCTCTGAATACAAATAGATGTGAGATCATTAAGCTTTTACCATTTATGGTCCTTAAAATCTATATCCTAATCTCAGAACCCAGTGTGTAATACCACAGACTAAAACTACTCAATGAGAAACATGCTGAGTTTGGGACAGCCTTCAGGGAGCAGAAAAAGTAAGCCAGCCCAAATTTCTGACAGTATAAGACTAATAAAAATAAAAGTTCTCTTGTGAGATTGGAAAGAACTACACTGGGTCACTTTCAGAGGCATTCTGATGAGGAAGGTGACTTTTGTCAGTGATTTACTTGCATTTTTTACATTTACTTGCATAGAGTGGTCTAGATTAGCTAGATGTGATCCTGCTCTGTCCTTCCCAGAAGCAACTGCTCCTGGCTCCCAGCTCCCATCAAATTCATAATGCAGAGGAAACCCCTCCTAGGGAATGTGAGGAGCTAAAGGCTCCTGTTGCATGGGAACTCTGTTGGAATTGGGAGTTTCCAGACCGTGAAGATGCCCTTGGCCTCAGTCCTTGTATTTTGGAACCACAGCTTACAGGTCCCTTGTGAGCAAAGCAAAGTTTTAATTTACACACTGAGTGATAGTAAAGTAAAGCTGACATGTCTTAAATTAGAATAATACAAATAATCATATCTCCAAAAGTAAACTCATGAGATGTTTTACCTTCACACCTTCAACAACCAATTGTTTTCTAACTGAAATGCATTTTTGTCACATTATCAGCATCTGTTTTAAATTGCTTTTCCTTTTTGGAGTATCCCTTTCATTTTAATTACAGGTTATATATTGGATTACAGGGCAAATATTTGTCATCCTTATTAATCATTATGCAAATTATTTGTTAGATATTTAGAATAATATGTATTCACCTAAAAGGTGAATAAAAGCTAACTATATTTATTAACTGGTAAGTTGAATTCAATAATGAGATAGTTCTATCTGCTTCAGGCTTGGGTAGACATGATTGCCATCTGTGACAACTCAATTCTGTCTGATTTCTTTAGAATTTTGGAGTGATGTAGCTTCATCCTTCTATTTTCTTTAACAAGGTTGATAGAATTTGTAATTACTGATGGTGTCTGCCTTCTTCATAATGTGCTGAGCTCATATAAAATAAAAAATAAAGAGAAACATGAGATTATAAACACTATTCCCATATAGAGATTAGTATATTTGCTTGATTTAATTTCTTTTAGCTCGTTAAATCTGCAAGGATTCTGCCTCTTCTATGAATTAATGCTTTAAAATGGATGACCTGTGAATATGTGAGGAACAGCCTTTAACCTTACAGGAATAAAGCTGCTGTAATTAGACTAACAAGGGAAAAGAAAGGAAATTTGAATGGAACTCTCTCATTTTCTAATAGACATGGTTCAGGCAGGTTGTATCCTGTGGATTCCCACAGTGTGTGATTTGACAAGCTGTGGCCCTTGTTGAAGAGACCTCTTCAAAGGAAGCAGCAAATTTCTCATCTTCAGTTGCAGAAGCAGCATAAAACCAATTCTAGAACAAGAGGAAAAAATGTCAGATACAGAAATGAGGTCACTGAGCTGGTTCCAGCATCTCTTTACATCTCAGCAATGTGGCCACAGAAGATTAAGCACCAAATCATACTGCATAATTCTTTACCAGTGTTACCTTATCATTCTATTAATTCATAGCATGAGAGAAAATCTTAAACGAATTTCTGCTTCAGCTTTTGTGCAAATGCCAAAGAAAAATAAAGGATGTCCTTGAAACTCATTGAAAGTCATGGTTAGGGACTCAGGCCAAGTTAGAAAAAGTGCTTTCTCATTACTTTTTCCATGAGACCTTTACACTGGGAATTAAAGATTATTTTCTGAAAAAAGTAGTTTTCAGAGGTTTATGTTATGTTTAGGTTTGATACACACATATTCACTGGGCAGAATATATTTACTATTCAGTTTCAAAGTAACCACAACTTAGTTAAGGAATTCCACAAGAAATTTAAATAAGTTATAGATTATTTTATATATTTGGCTTCTTTACATTTTCCCCCCAAAACATCAAGAACTCTTTATTTATTATTTTTTTTTTTTAGGGAAGCCAAAAGGGGGATTTCCTGAATACTTAGATCTTTTCTATAATCAATATTTTTTTTCCTATGAGAATTTTCAGTTTAGTTGTATTTTCTTATTCCTTTAAGTGTATGGGCAAAGACACAATGTATTATATAAAATTATCCTAGATAAGAAAATAAAAGCTCTCTGCTAGGATTAACTCCGTCATTAAATGCCCATGGTGAAATTTTTTATCAATATACATTTTCAGACTTGATCACTGCATTTATCTCTAACCTCACTTGGATTTCAGGAAAATTTCTTACCTCAGTATAGAATTTTAGCACATGCTCTACCTGTTTTTCATACCTTTATGCTTCCATTTATTTATGCTTAACAATAAGTTATGTAGCACAATACATAACAGTGGTCTGTAGAGCACTTTGACTTCACAGGGATATGAGCTGATCTGCTGGCAGGACCAAAAAATTTACTTCTGTTCATGATGTCCTTCTCTTAAATGGCCTATTTGTGACTTTGTTTTATTGTAAGAATGAGTTTAATTCTTACTCATCACCAGAAAGGTGACATGGCAGCTATATTTAATCTTCAGCACTGACAAATACTTAAAATAGAAATGTCTTACATCAAAGTGTAGAACATATCAGTGCAAAATCCTGAACATTCTCAATGAGATGTCAGCCCATGTTTAATTAATTAAGCTCTCAATTTATTGTCTTAATCACATGGTTGTTTAAGTCTGTGTGTACTCAAGGGCCTTATCTAAAAGAGAACATTGTGTTGTTGTTTTTTAAATTTAGTAAAGATTATACTGATCAAATCTATCTGCAGACTGGGGTGGATGTTTATTAATGCTGTGTGAGTCTAAAATCTAGATTTTCAATGAAAAAGGATTTTTGGTTTTTGATCAAAACAAATTTGAATGTTAAATCTAATAACAATAGCAAAGAGGATCACTGGCTACTGTTAAAAGCACTCACAGAATTTGGGCTTTTCCTGATGATACAATTTTCAAATGAATATTTAAAATTTTTCAATGAATAATCTCCTTAGACAGACACTGAACTGACACACATGACAAGAGAAAAACTGTTTTCTTGTCCATGGCACATGCAGCTACAGAGTTAGTGTAATATTCTCATCCTACCAAAAAAATTACTGCCTGTTAATAGGGGAGGGTGCCTACAGCTGATAGAGCATCTGAGACAGACTAATTTGTTGCTTTCTCTTTCTGCTAAGACTAGCAGATAAGGTGACAATTAGTGTAATTTAAGTTTCCCTTTCTGTTGGTACAGATGTTTATGACTGAATTTAAATTGTCACTTACACCCTATTCTGAAGCTGCATTTCCAACTGTATGCTTATATTAGGCCAGGTGAATCCACTGAAGGGTGAATAGTGATGACAAGAAGAAAATAAAATGTTCATTTACTTCCATGCCTACACAGGCCTACAGTTATATGTGTGCATTATAATTTGTAACTCCTTAGTAATGTCATAACATAATTTTTCACCTATTTTTTGAATACACTTAGAAGATATTATATAAACCCACAGCATTTCAACTGAGGGAAGGGCATTAAGTGACAAAAGCCATAACGCACATGATGCAAAATGCACTGCTATGCTGGGGGGTTTCCAGCCCCGGATTGGGGTGACCCCAAAAGATGGAAAAGTCCCTCCTCCAACCCGTGCCTTCAAAGGAAGACTCAGTAGTCTTCTGTTGTCTGGTCTCAAGGTAGTTTATTGTTGGTTATCTAAAAGATTCTTCTCCTGAGCTGCTGTGGCCCGTTCAGCAGCTCAGACAAAGGCACACTGCCCTCCCAGGGGCTGCTGCCATCTTTTATATCACACATTACGTGTTACATGTTTATACTTTTTCCCCAATGCCTACTATCTATATTGAATGGTGACTTTCTACTCTAAACCAATCTGTGAGTGCCAACATCACCAAAGACATGGAGGCTGGGAAGGAGAAAGGAGGAGGACAGGGCACACCCAAATCCCTCCATCTTAGAACCTCTGACCCCCATGTACAAAACCTGGACCCCTGCGTACAAGGCTTAAACCCCCCCTGTACAGCACTCAAAAATACTTCCTTTCACTTCATGACTACTTCTACTACAATACCTAAACTTGTGTGTGTGGCTTGTCATTCTTCATACAGAGTTGGTAATTTGCTCCACGGGCTAAGATCCAAACCCCACGTGTGTCTTTGGCTGCATGCCAGGGTCTCAGAGCCCCCTGCCAGCGGCTTGGGCCACCCAGGGCACCCAGAGGGGTGTCCTGGGTTCCGACACTATGCTATGAGTACTTTGTTGTTACAAGGCTGTGTCAAAGACCTCAGCACAACATAATCTTACCCCCTGAGAATCTTGATGGTTTTGTCTGGGATTGAGCTAATTTTCCTCTGAGTGTCTGGCATGGTGCTATGTTTAGATTGTGTCACCCAAGCAGTGTTGATAAGACAGGGATCTTTTAGCCATGGCTGAGCAGTGCCTAATTGGTATCAATTAAAGTCTTTTCCTCATGCTGTACAGCCAGAGAGGACATTGAGAGACGTGCCGTAGGTTAGGAGGTGACATGACCAGGCAGATGACCAGAGCTAACCAGAGAGATATTTCACATCATAAAGAAAAATAAGGATGTCTGGGGTTATGGCATTTCTATTTCAAAGTCACCATTATGCATGATGGAGCCTGGCTTTCCTGGGGATAGCTCCAAGCAGCTGCACAGCCATGGGAAGCAGCGAATCAACTCCTTCTTTTGCTTTGCTTTTGGCTTTTCCTACTAAATTGCCTTTATCTCATCTCATGAGTTGTCTTGCTTTACCCTCCTTGCTCTCTTCCCCAGGAGCTGCAGATGTCAGAACTCAGAATGTCCGCAGACATTCTTGGATGTTCCAGACCCAGGTCAGAAGCATCTGAGACCCTGGCATGGAGCCAGAGACCCCTGTGGCTTTGAATCTGACCCATGGAACAGTTTACCAACTTTGCAGGAAGAACAAGAAGTCACAAAAGTTTAGGTATTGTAGTAGAAGTAGTCATGAAGTGAAAGGAAGGATTTCTGAGTGCTGTACAGGGGGGGTTTAAGCCTTGTACACAGGGGTCCAAGTTTTGTACATGGGGGTCAGGGGTTCTGAGATGGAGGGATTTGGGTGTGCCCTGTCCTCTTTCTTTCTCCTTCCCAGCCTCCGTGTCTTTGGTGCTGTTGGCACTCACAGATTGGTTTAGAGTAGAAAGTCACCATTCAATATAGATAGTAGGCATTGGGGAAAAGGTATAAACATGGAACACGTAATGTGTGATATCAAAGATGGCAGCAGCCCCTGGGAGGGCAGTGTGCCTTTGTCTGAGCTGCTGAACGGGCCACAGCAGCTCAGGAGAAGAATCTTTTAGATAACCAACAATAAACTACCTTGAGAACAGACAACAGAGGACTGCTGAGTCTTTCTTTGAAGGCACGGGTTGGAAGAGGGACTTTTCCATCTTTTGGGGTCACCCCAATCCGGAGGTGAAACCCCACATGCAGGGAGCAGCACATCCTGCAGTGATAAGGGCTGTGTGGGGCAGACACACATATTGGGGCTAAAGCACAACAGAAGCTAATATGCAGGGTTTTTCCAAGGTGCTAATCCTCAGAGCTGGGTGCTCAGGCCTGTATGGAGCCTGTTGAAGAGATTCTTTCTTTCCATACCTGCAGATGACTCTGTGATCAGAGGGATGGAAGAAAGAAGCCTCTGTTTCCACAAAGGATATCATTATTGCTGTCAATGTCATGGCTCAGCATGCTGTCCAAGTTAGCACTCCAGAAACACGGCACAGCATTTTTTAAAAGTGGTTTGAATGCTGCTAATATGAAACTAATATTGACTTATATTGTCAAAACTGTGCAACTTCTGCACCCTGACACTTTTTGCCTGTGTTGGGGCGGAAGTAAAGAGTCTCCCCCATCAATTTCCTGTTTTCTTACTAGCATATGATGTTCTAACCTCCACTTCTCTCAATTTTTCTGCCTTTCCCTATCTCAATCTCTCTGCATAGTGAAAAGTCCATGTATTAAAAAGGCATGTTGAAGCTTTCTGGCCAAGTCTCCACTCAAACTAACCAGACTTTCAATTCTATTATGTACAAAAGAGAATATTGATTTTCCCACTGTCAGTAATACTTTATTATATGACTTGAGGATGAAACAGATCCTACTATTGTCAGCTGCATATTATAAATGGAATTCCTGTGAATAGAGAGAAAAACTGGAAGAAGAATTGGAAATGTCTTTGCTTTATTTTTGGTTACCTAAACCATGTCAATTAATGATATTTAGTAGTCAGCTTGTTAAAAACCATCAATTAATATTCACAAGAATTCCAAATATAGATAGTTTAAAGAAAATATAAGAAATCTAAGTATCTTGCAGGGATTGCTTGGGACACTGTGGCATATGCTACTATGACCTTGTTTTTCAAATACCTTATATACCTGCCCACGTCCTGCACATGCCCTAAAAGTAAATTTCCATGAGTCTTTCTCAATCAACAAGTAGATTATCCTTCAGCAATCAAATTATCTTCCTGCCGGACTCAAAACTAGAGAGATTTTCTCTTCTTTCATCCACCTATGAATATTTATTACTCAACTAGGTGAGTCTAATAAGAGTCTGATTTAAAACCCATTCAACTCAAAGGAGGCTTTCAGATTATTTTAAGGGGATTTGATGCTGACCCTAAGACTTTATGTCAGTAGACACTGCTGAGAGCTGTAAGCATCCTGAAGAGATAGGGGATGAGCACAAAGGAGCAGAGTCGGGTTTGCATGTATAAAAACCAGATGTTCCAGGTTTCACTAAGAGGTTTTTGTTTAGCTGCTACATCAGCTGAAGCTGACTTTGGTATCTTATTCACAGGGTGTCAGAACTCTGCTTATTTCTGTGTCTTTTATTAGCCTACATTCTCTTTGATACGCACAAGAAAAATAAGATTGCACTGTGCTGCAAACAGCAGAGTGATATTTGCTGGAGTAGCTGTCTAAGTTGTGCTTTGAAGATTGTTCCCCAAAATAATGGGAAAATATACCTAGCAGAAGTTTAAAAAAAACTACTCTAGAAAAATATCTCTTGAACCAAAGTATGTATTTTTAAATACATATCTATGTGTGTGCAAGATGAAAAGCACCAGAAGTTTATTAGTCATATATGAACACATAAAATAATATATAGGCATTTCAATACTCTCAGTGATCAAATGGAAACCAGTAATGAGTGTTACATCAGATCCAAATGAGGGCCATGGAGATGGCCAGATGTCTGAAATACTTCTCCTGCTAAGAAAGTATGAGGGAGTTGATGTTTAGTGTGAAAAAGGGAAAGCTCCAGAAAGATCTTATTGTGGCCTTTCAGTACTTAAAGGGGTTTATAAGAAACACCAATAAAAACCTTTTATCCAGGGCCTGTAGAGTTCTGTGTATTCTTTATAATATTCCCTGAACTATGACTCTGTATATATGAGAAATTATGAATAGAAGTAAAAGCAGATTTAAAAAATATTTTAAGAAGCAAATATTGCGTTTGTTCCTTGGTACAATTTAAAGCAAAAAAACATAATTAGACTGGAATTAAAGATTGTCAAAGTTTGTTGCTAAATTTATGTTTACACTATTGTTTTATAATATTCAAGAATAGTTTTTAAACAGAAGAATTAGAAAGTTTTTCAAAATAAATTTAAGTATGACCAACAAATATATAAAATTAGCACAAATAATTTCTGTTCTGGATTTTTTGCATTTATTATTTCCTGTTAAATTTGAGATGCTTTAAATTAAATATTTCTTCCTTCTATTGCCACTGAGACATTGAGCTAAAGTGGCTTATGTGGTCTAAATATCTTATTACATCAAATGACAATATGGTGTGGTTTTCATCTACAAGTAATTAAAGGCCTGAACAAAAATTTACCAAAAAAAACCTAATGTTAAAAATGGGGGGATTGGGATTGCACAATATCTCTGTAATATGGGTAGACATCAAATTAGAGTGTGGATATCTCCTCCACCACGATACTCCATGGGACAAAAGGGGGCAGCTCAGTCAGGTTGAAGCGTCCTAAATCCAGCAGTGAAAGGACTCTGCAGTTGTTGGGGTGGCCTTTGAAGCTCCACATCCTAGGGCCTAAGCTACAATAACTGCATTAAAAAAAGGTGCAGGTTTAGAATTTCCTGTTTCAGTGTTCACTTCACTTTTTACACCAATTAGGGCAACGTGTAGTCCATGACATGTCTTGGTCTCCAAGTGTTTTAGGCCATCGAACAGGTAATTTAGAGGTCACTTACAGTTTACACACCTGGATTTCCTTTCCTCAAATGGGAAGCAATTGTTGTGTTTCTTATCTTAGTGTGGGGCACAGCATGTGCATGAGCCATCTATTTCCTCTAATTTAGATGTTTTCTTTGACATATGAAATGCCTCAATGGATCATGCACCTAAAATCCAGCATTTTTTGCTTCAAGCAAGATAATTTAATGTCTCTAGACCTGTGCTCCTCTCTGTAATTTCCATTTTGCTGTAAAGGTAGGGAAAGAGACTGAACACATAGTTTCCATGAATGAGTCTTAAATTTCAAGGTAGAATTTAAGTAAAAAAAAATTCAGTATCTTCTTTAGACTCATGAGTATGATTTCAAACTTCTCATAAGAGTATGTCAACTGGCCTTGAATTCTACACTCAGAAATATGAAGTTCTGAAGGATGTTACAATCATTTTTAAGCTTTTTTTCATATGTAGGTAACAGAGACTAGAAATATTTTCTATATTAAAATAGACTACGAACAAGGCTCAAAGACACCGTTTTTCAAATTTTTATTATGCATATGTATGTGTGTATTTTTGTACTCAGAATGTGAACCTCTATCTTAAAGATGGTAATTATTTTGCTTGGTAGGGCTATTATTGCTCTGCCATTTTATGTCTTTGGAAAGACACCAAATTTTGTTTTATTTCTTGGCTTTAAATGGTCCACTGTTCTTAATTAAATATTTTCTTGTTAATTGCATAAGGACAGTAACATAGTCTTTAGCTTCAGCTAAATTCTTTGGGCTTTTTTAAAAGCTAAAGATGGTGAGTTTATTTGAGTTATGTTTACGTTGAGGTTCTGTTTCAGTACTAGAAAAAATAGATACATACTTGGATCATTATTGAAGCTACTGTATATGCTGTTTTCCCTCCTGCATCCGACTCTTTCACTGAAAGAAGCTGAATAAACTAGTGAATAACACAGCAAGTCACTTTGTGTACTATTAAAATATTTAATTTCTGACCAGATTTCCTTCCTTCACCAAAGGTATACATTAGGACTTCAGTGATGCATGAAGACGAATCCCAGTTGCAAATGCAAAAGCCTTCATAATATTTTAGGGAACCAATAATTAGCATTTTGTAATTGTGTGTGCATCTCACAAGCAATCTGGTTCTCCTCCTCCTTCTTCCTGTTTTGAAGTCAATAGCTGGTGTTACACCAGCCATCTGCAGTTCTGCAGGCAGGTGCAGGGTCAGCATCACAGCTCCAAGCATGGCGTTCAGAGAGAGATGAAAAAATTGCTAAACAACTAAGAACAATTTCCAGCATAATTAAAAACCCCCACTAGCATTCATTCCTAAAAATATGCACATTTTTATTTGTTTTGTTTGGTTGTTTTTTTTTTTTTACATTTCTCTGGACACGATTTGTCCAGAAGAAACAACACATGGACTTGCTTGTAGGAATAATGACAAATATATAAAGCTAACCATAAAACATAGGGGAAAATTCCACATGGTTTGTTGAAGACTTGTGCCTTGGTGTTAACAGACTATTCCACAGTACTGATTGCTTTGGGAACATGATGCTGCTCTCTGAAAGCTGTAGACACCAACCTGAGGTGGTGCAAATGTCAGATAAGTACAGCACAGGAGATCAGGCTAGTGAACTCTCCAGTCTTTACACATTGTTGCACCTGCTCAAATTTCAGGTTTTTTTTCTTTTTTCCACCTTTCTACTGCTTTAGTGGACTGAACACTTCCTACTCCTCCGCCTTCTGCATACTCCTCTCCCTTTAATTTGGTCCTATCAGTGGGGTTTTAGGCAAAGAGGATTAAAATAGCACCATCCTCTATGTAAATAATTATACACGTAACAAATGCACCTTGGTTGAAATAAATTCTGTTCCCAGACCTGTTTTACAAGCAAGGGGTCCAGTGAAGGACACTACTGGAGACTCTATATGCACTGAAACACATTTCATCTATGTCAGGCAAATATAATTTTAATCCAGCATCTTCTGACAATATTGCTACTGGGGGAAATTATGGTAGTAGCTAAGCAAATATTTTTTTCCCTTTTTTTTTATACACAAAGTGATTTCAGGATCAGTAAGTCTAATGAGCATTCACTGGTGAAAATTTCATATGCAAAATATATTCTAGTTGATATTATTTATGTATCTAATGATGAAAACTTTTGGTATTACTGCTTAGTCATATCAGGGCTTTAGTGACCCTCTAAATTATCAGAGGTTTTAGCATATAAAAATAAAAACTTTGATTATTTTGTGTTTCATTAGTAAAATCTCAAATGTGAATGATATTATTAATGAAATATAGATCAATAACCCTGAGAAAATTATAAATTTCTTCAAAATATTGTGATTTAGATGAAATGGAAATCCTTTTTTTTTTGCTTAGACTAAAGCCAAGAAGTCTTAAAGATCATTAAATTTGTATATACACATAATTAAATCATATGTGGCATTTCAATTTAGCAATTAGAAAGGTTAGGCAAGGCATCAATATGTTTTCAGTGAAAATCCTTGCTAAATGACACTGTTAGCAAAAAAAGAAATTATCTTCTTTAATTGTCTTCCAAACTTATCTTAACCTGAAAACGTGAACTGATTGTATAAATTTGTAATTATCTAGCCTTGGTTTTGTTTTGCATTTTGTTAGTTTGATTGTTTTTTCTTCAATAAAGTTACTTGCTGCGATGTTTCTACTGCTATAACATAAGAAAAGCATGAAATAAATCTTATTTTCAAATGTAAGGCATACATTTAATATATTGACATTGCTTCTTCATTTTCTCCTGTGCATTATCTAATACATTTGCATTGTTTGATTTCCATTTATATGCTGATATTTCAGAAGAATGTTCATCCATTCTGGAAATTTAGATGCCTAGTCATACACAAATTTTGATCTGCTTCTCCTTCTGCCTACAAAAAGCATCACTTTCCTATTCTAAATCTAATTTTCAAATTAAAATATCATTTTAAAATGTGAGTATGAAGGTCTTTTGAGATACACTGTTTAATAATTCATTTCTTATGTGCTTTGATGCTGAGCAGTAAGTGTTAAAAATGATTAATCCAGTCTGGCTACCAAAAGGTCCATTCTTAACTCATTCCAGCAGGCAAACAGAAGTGAAATGTACATGGCCTGGGGTTTAACTAACTAAACTGGCTGTGAGAAGCTGCTGGACATGGCAAGAGAAATTGCTGGGTATGGCAACACAGGGAGAAGCTGACAAGTGTTGTGGGTTGCACTGCGAATAATGGCCAGATTTTGCACATAGTTACTCACCAGCGAGGGGAGACATGGCCAAATCTCAAAAAATTAAAAGGTCAGCTGGGGATCTTTCAGAAGGGAGATGTAGCAAGGTCAGCAAACCCTCAGCAACCACAACCTGTGAGATACCAAACTGGAGTACAGGTGTAAAATAAGCGAGTCCGGTAGAGAAAGTGTAATTAACAGGGAGTTGATTTGGGATGAAACACAGGTGGAAAAATGGAGGAATGCAGATGGATGGGGGAAGCAAGCATGAGAAATGCAGCAGAGCTGGAACAAGAGAGGCTAATTGAGGGCAAGTAACTTGCTAGCTGGAATATTCCTCTGGTTGAGCCCTGTCCTTATTAAATTCCATTCCTAACCAGTTTGTGTACGAGTACACTTCATCCTGTGTATGAGTGTGTGAACAACTCGTGACCCCAGGAGGGATTAGTCAGTAAGCAGGATGAGAGATGTGAGTGCCAGCCACTGATGGAGGACATACTGAGGGTGCTAGCTGCCTTCACCATGGACTAGCATGTACTAACAGGATCCCAGCAACTGGAAAGACTCAAGGCCTCAGGATCTGATGCAGGAGCTGTGATCTGAGATCTGGGCAAGGATATTACAGGAACTTGGAATTTGGGATAAATACCAGGAGGGTGCATAGATACGGTGTGCCTGCAGATCCCGAGAGGGAGGGTGTCCATATGGAACCACTGCTGAGGTCACACCCTGTGTTTGTGTGTACCACACATGTGTTCTCCACCTCTCTGCTGATGGGACATGGCCACAGGGAGCCTCTGCATCCATGAGTCCTGGATGGCAGGCACCACAAGGGCTGAGAGGGACAAAGGTCCTCTCTACATGGCCAGGAGGAAGAATTCCCTGAGCCGCAAAGTCTACCAGGTCTGGCTGCCTTCTACTGTAGGCTTCACATGTTACTCAGGATGAACACTAAGTAGTCCTCTAGTCTCTAATTCATCCTTAAAAGATCCTTCAGCAGAAAAATGAGAGAACATAGTTTTTTTTTCATGAGAAAAACAATGTATACTTGATGTAATGACTTTTACTATTTGTGTTAAGGCCCCTAAAAGCATAGCAATTTAACTAGGAACAAATTGTACAAAATATACCCATCTTATTTTCTAATATATCCAAGCTTGAAAGTCAATTCTGTTCTAGGAAAAAAGCTAGATTATCTTATTTATTATTTAAACAGGCCTATTTCTAAATTTTATTATATTTTAATGCTGGTTTCTGCTGCAAGCCAGACATTAGGTGTGTGAACTGTCTTAGGAGGCTGCAAAGTCAGACAGGAAACATTAATACTTTTTTTTGTTACATGCAAGTACTTTGACAGATATATTTGAAATTATATGACATAAAATTTATATGTATTTATTACTCCTTGAAGGACAATTATTTTTGTATGATTTTACCAGAAAATTTATCAGCACTGATTTTGTTTCCCTGATTATGCAAACCAATTCCCAAGCACATTTACCTTCTATCCTGCACCATTACCAGCAGTATGAAGTAATTTGTAGATAAGTCATTAATCATTTCCTTTTATGTTTAGTGCAATAATATTAATCATGAGCAAACAAATTGAGTAATCACATAGCTCTAATACGTGATTCCCTCAGGACCCCAGTTGTAATTTACTAATTAGAACCATGACACAATATTGTAGACTCAATCAAAAATTGCAGTTTACTACTTTAATAATCATTTAATTCCCAAGCTGCAGCAGCAATACCTGGCCATGAACATGCCCCCTACTTCAATGGAGCCTGCGAGGTTGACAGTGCCAGGAAAAAAAGAGGCAAAGAGGTTGCAGAAATGATCAAACCACTAGTAACTTTAGTGTGGATCTTTTCCTGAAGGATTTATGAAATTATTAACTTTTTCAGATAATTATTTATTTACCAGGAAAAAAAAAATCCAGTTCTTGCTTATGATCTGATACACAGTAACTATAATGCTGACTAAAACCCAAACAAAATAAAGCAAAGAGGCTATGATAATCTATGCCACTCTGAAAACATGGTTTCTAGTAAATTTTGCATCTATTTTTCATTTTTCATTCATCTGTAAAGATACTATCATAAATGTGAACATTATGAGGAAGGGTAACTAAAGTGAAGTGAGCAGCCACAACTGTAAAAGGAGTACAATGTGACATGCACTTAGGTCTGCAGTCAAAAAAATCATGTTTTTGTTACATGACCCTTAAGCAAAGATTTTTTTCCTTGTACTTGATTGTTGTAGAGTTGTGCTAACCTTTGTATTTCAGCAGGGGTCCACAGAGCCTTATACAATAGTTCAGAGGGACTGTTTTAACAGAAGAAGAAGGCGACAGTTTCTTGTGTCTAAATACACTAATGTAGGTTGAACATGGCAAACAATGCTAAGCATCTATTCTAAACACTTTCTTCAGTCACCTGTTGGAACAAATGCTCTGCATCTGTGCGGAGTTACCTTCATGTCATTGTAGAAGCATTAATAACATATATTTTGATGTTTTATTTATTTTCAGTCTTTAAATCCTCTGTGCCTTTTTAAAAGTCCTCTGTCATACAATCATAAAACTACCGAAGACACTTGTTTTTCTTCAAAGCATGCATGGCTCATGGACATTTTCACTAAGCTTTATTCAGTGTCTGATTATTCCCTCTTAATCCATAAACTCATCAGAAATTTTTACCAGCAAGTTTTGAAACAAATTTCTACATCTCTCAGTTGTGATGAAATGTTTGGGAGGGCTTTGGTTGGAAAAGTTTCTGTGCTATAATGTGCTGTCAATTCTGACAGGGTTTTCTTTTGTTTGTTTGTTGGGTTTTTGTAATCAGCTGCATTTATTATAAAAGGTATACATTTCAGTTTAAAAAACTTCCTTAAAGATACATGAAAAATAGAAGACCATATAAAGTAGACTCAGAATGAATATTTTGCTATTTTACATGTTATTTTTGCTTCACCATAATCCTGCTGGAAACCCTTTCTTGGTTTCATGTTTGCATTATCTCTTCAGTCAGTGTTTTATTCCAGAAGTCTTCAGTGCAAAATATTATCTATTCCTCATATTCTGTTGGTGAAAAGATATTTTATTTAATACAATACTTTCAGTTATGAAGTCATTAATAGAGTAGTATTTCAAAGAACTCTACTTGGGAAAAGGGTTAATGTGTTATCTCTTAAGACAGAAACTTGTGCTGAAAGAATATTATGGAATTAAATTTCATCTGAATGCCTGACTTAACTATGGACCACTACATGATTGTGGCATCTCCAGCATGTTCTGAGTCACTGAGTGGGAAGACATTGGAACAACACAGATCTGTGGTACCCTGCAGTGGAAGCTTTGTCACTGAGATCAGCAGTGCCACTGACAATCAGGATGTTAACATCTGACCACTGAGTTCCTGATGGCTTTGTTGTTGTGTTAAATTAAGACTAAAATTCAACATATACAGAGATTTGATGAACCATAAGAGATTCATATAAACTGGCCTCTTTTAGCATTGTCAGTGATGCTTAGGTCCCTTGAAAATGCTGGGAGTTTTTGGTTTTATTATAGAAGGCTTTTTTTTTTTTTTTTTTGGTAGAAATCAGCCTTTTTTTTCCCCCGCTGTTCACACTTCATTTTCATAAGAAATTTTTTTTGAAACTTGTAAATTTATGAAACAGAGATCAGAGCTGAATAGACGATATAACAACACTGAAGCAAGAGTTTTGAGTTTTGTGAGTTCTTCCTGCTGTATGTGCTATTGTGTTTAGTATTCATCCTAGAAGAGTTTGGAGGAGACAAAAGTATAAAACTAAGGAATCAAGAGCAGAAAGTAGGGCAGTAGTCACAAAACATTGAATTTAGTGCATAAGAGGTACAGTGCACTGACAGCAATCTGTCAGCTGCACTCTTAGCTGGGCACTTGATAAATACTACCAGTAATTCTTAGTGGAGTAAGAGATGGGAAATTTGACGACAAACAGGAACAGTGAATTCACTCAGGAGAGTGGCATGATTTGGTGGTGCTTCCTTAAGCCTAAAGGTCTTCTAGGCCCCTAGAGCTGTGGGAGGGAGTCACCTGCACTCCCCAGCAGATACAGCAGACAGCCTGTGCAAGATGAAGATCTGCCTCAGTCTCTGAGCATTAATCTTTAATTAATTTGTAATTAATCTTACAAAATTTGTCTTGCAGCCTGGTTAGCTGTAGTTTAATCTATATAAAACCAAAACCCAGTAGTTTCTCAAGGAATCACAGAACGGTCTGGGTTGGAAGGGTCCTTAAAGACCATCTGCCTCCAACGCTCCCTGCTATGAGCAGGAACACTCCACTAGACCAGGTTGCTCAGAGCTCCATTCAACCTGGTCTTGAACACCACCAGGAGCGAGGCATCCACAGCTTCTTTGGGCAGTCTGCTCCAGCGTCTCACTACCCTCAGAGTTATGTTTTTTCCTTATGTCTAATATAAGTCTGCTCTCTTCTAGTTTATAGCCAGCGTCCCTTGTCCTATCACTACATGCTCTTGCACATTGTCCCTCTTCAGCTCTCTAGCAGGCATCATTTAGGTACTGGAAGGCTGCTAGAAGGTATCCCCAGAGCCTTCTCTTCTGCAGGATGAACAGCTCGCAGCCTGTATTCATGGCAAAGCTGCTCCAGCCCTCTAATCATCTCCTTCTTGTACCTCTCTTCCTTGCAGGACTTTATGCCACAGTCTGCTCTCCTGATGTACAGTGAGCTTGTTTATGAGCCCTCCTCACATTCCTAAGGATGTTGGATTCCACTGCTTCATGATCACTGCAACCCTGGCTGCAGCCCAGGATGCCCCTTCACATTTCCCAGCAGCCCCTCCATGTTGGTGAGAACAAGGTTCTGCACAGCACCTCTCCTTGTTGTCTCCTGTGTCACCTGGAGAAGGAGCTTTCATCAGCACATCCCAGGAACCTCTGGGATTGCCTGTGCCCTGCTGTTTTGTTCCTCCATCCTGTATCAGGGTGGTTAAAGTTCCCCATGAGGACCACAGCTTGTGAATATGAGGCTGCTCCTATCTGTCCAGAAGCATCACCTGCTCAGTTTTCCTGGTCAGACAGCCTGTAACAGATCCCCCTGTCCCTGCTGTCCCTTTAGTCCTTACCCATAAACGCTAGATCAGCTTCTCACCCATCCTCAGGCAGAGCTCCACCTGGACAATCTGGAGATGGCAACTTCTTTTTCAGAATGGTATGTATGTTTTACAAGATTTTTTTTCCCAGAGAAAAATAAAAGCTATTGCCTCTACCAGCTGCTCTGAAACTCTTGACTATGGTATGACAAGTGATAATGCTCTTTCCCTCATGACAGTGTAGAAATGGTAAAATAGTCCCATATTCAACATAGGAAGAATTTTGGCCCTTTAAAATTTTGATCTAAATCCTTGAAGCAAAAATGGCTGCAAAAAAGCACTTGTCTGACTCCCTGACAATTTGCTCAATGTAGCAAAGAAAAGTGAACATATGTATTAGATATGCTAGGTGAGTTTCTTTTTAACAGGTAAGGAAGAACTATTTAATTTTTTTCTGGTCATTGATCCCAACTATTATTTTTCATTCAAGAATACACAAAGTAGGAGTGACTGATTGCCTGGGTGGGTATTTTTTAGTGAAGGTTAACCTACCCTAGGTATCAAACAGTCTTTCTTATTTTAAAGAAATCAGTGATTTTACATGCTTAATTTCATTAATTGTATGCTGCTTTTATCTAAACACTTCACTGTTACCTGAGTGTTTGTAAATGAAGTGTCAGGAGTAACCTGTGTAAAACATTTTGCAGAAAAGCAACACCACACTTTTTATTTCCCTAGTTACAATTTGTGGATGAAATGTCTGTTGATCTGGAGATACAGATATGCAGAATTTGTTTTATATATACAGTGTATTTAGGCCAGCCATCCACACACAAAATCTTTTATGCTCTGTAACTGTTAATGAAAATTGAGGTGGAATATTAGCAAGAGGAGCTAGGAAAATAAAAAAAAATTGTTCAGGGTCCTCCAAGGAAACGGTTCCATTTTCTCATATTGAGAAGTATCCTGTGCTTTGAAGTGTCAAGGACAGGATTCCATTTGATCTCAATTCTCTGAGTATACCATGAAAAAGGAAACATCCCTTCAGGAAAATAGAATGGAAACATTACTGTAGAAAGTTAATGACAAGTTGTGTGTGCCCAAATAACAATAACAATAACAATAACAACAACAATAATAATAATAATAATAATAATAATAATAATAATAATAATAATAATAATAATAATAATAATAAATTTGGGATTAAAGCATAAAAGTCTGGTAAAAAAACCTATATCTTCAACATTAATAGTCAAGTAGGTTGTTTTCCAACCAAGTACTTCTATTTGCTCCCTCAATGCAATTTTTTATAGCGGTTTTCCAAAGGTGGGGAAAAAAAAACCTGATTAGCTAAAAATATAGATGCCAAATGCAGAAGATAGTCTGAGAAAATAACGTGAATCAAATGCATCCCTGTCAGAATGTGCTGTTTGCTGCAGAACAGCAGCACAGCTAATGTGGGGAGCTGTCTCATTGCTGTGTAAAACTTTCAGAGCCTTAATTAAAAGTGAGAAGAAATAACTTGGCTTTTTTCTGTTCTGTCAGCCACAAACTGCAGCCTGTTGGGCATTCCAGCTTGAGACACATATGGAGAACCATCTCTTATTTGATATCCCAAATTTCAACAGAGGCTTCAAAACAATTATCAGTATCTGTTGCTTACTGATACATCTGATGCACTGTAACTTTATTGTCATCAGCAGGTATCTTCATAGTTCTATTCCTATTTTTTTCCCACTCTGAATAACACATGAGTTGATAATTGCAAGTTTAAGGGCTTCTGGACATATTAGCTCTGTGCATAATTTTTTTTTTTTTAAACTCATCTTTTGCTTATTGGGTGTTCCAATAGGCAGCAAGGAAGAAATAGGCTGCCTTGTATCCTACTGAAATAAGGAGAGAGACATATTTTTCATGTTTTTCAGAGATTAATTTCTTCTTAATCATCCATAGAAATTCCTCTGCTACATGCACAAATGCACCTCATCAAGTGAAAAAGCATCCAATCTTTTCAGGTTAAATGTAGAAATGAGTTTTCTATTCCTCTCAAGTGCACACATAAAAGTGAGGGGGTCGCAAAACTGTCTCCTTGGCTAAGAAGTAGCACATTGAAACTCTGAGCCCTAAATTTAAATTAAGAAGTGAAAAATCTGAATTCTCTTTTGTAGAATTTCAAAGAACTTCTGTTCTGTGAAAGCCTTTAAGAAAAATCCTCCAATACCTTGGTATTTCCAGAATTGTCGTGATAATGGGAGATTCTCAAATGTCCTGCTAGAAATTTTCAAAGGTATTTCAGTTTGATGGACTCAGGAAAATGAGAAACCTGATCTCTGAGCAGATCAGCTGAGAGCTCATTTAACTTTACTTACCAAGCTCTCATCCCACAAAATGGAGACACAGAAAGGTATAAAAGAACCTAGTGAGCTTAGCGTGCTATAAAGCTCTGAAGGAGCTGGAACAAAGACTTAGCTTCAGTATTGGATAACACTTTGTCTCATAACTGCCTTCATCCATCTCCAAATCTGTGATGAAAATGTTGTCACGAAAAGGCTGCTGTCACAGCAGGAGAATTTCACTGTTGGTATAAATGACAATACAAAGGTATTCATTCCTGCTGGCAGTATTCTGTGTAATTTTCCTAAGTGCTGTTTTATTTCTCAGTGAGTGAGGCAGATATTGCTACTTTCAACATGACTTAACTAGTTTGTTCCCATTTGAGGCAATGGGCTCTTTCATTAATAACTTACATAACATCAGTTATGATGGTATTCTAAGCTATAAGTAGCATCTAAATTATTAGTTAACTGCTCCTGATCTGAAGGGATATAAACTAAACAAGCAATCATAAAATTGAGCTTAATGACTGATCCAGAGTCAGAAAGAAATATATATGCATACTTATTAGTTAAAAATTCTGATTTCCACATTATTATAAAACTGTTAAGAATAATGTATTCGGTATTTATGCCAGCTTTGGCAGTCACAGACATATTTTCATTATAATTAGATATGTGTTATTACCTATAAAACCCTTATTTTTTATGCTAAAGCATTCAACCTACTGGTCACATATACAACAGATTTGGATTGTCCCAATGTGGATATAAAGAATTTTTATTTTTTGTAAAAATGAGTTTAGTGGTTTTAGATCTTAATCATAACATCTTCTCTGTTTTTTATGTGAGGGCAACACAAGAAGTTGTGTTCATTTTGGTGCCTTTAAATGCTCTTAAGATAAAATGACTTTTGTAATCAAAAAAGTAGCTTCTCCATTCCTATTGAAACTCTTGCTTCTTGAAGCATTGCAGAACTGGCTAAATTCAGGCTACTCTATTTTGCACTCTCTGTGGAAAATTGTTTTATCACATTTAAATAGTTCCATAATCTGTAGCCTAACTGATGTTTTTTCAGTGGAACCCAAAGTGCCGATTTAAGTTGCTTATCACAGATTTTCTGCCTGAAAAGCCTCTCTTCCTCTTCTGGAGGCTAACAGGAATTCTTCAACTAGAAAAGTTTTGATTCCCTGTGAACTGCTGCATGGTTGCATGTTGAGACTTTCAGTGCATGCTTTCATTTTACTTCAAGAGGGAGAATGCTCATGATGTTGGTTTTGTTCTGTGTCTCTCCTACCGGGAAGCCCATCAACTATTAGAGAAAGGTTTGTCCAAAACTCTTGCTTACCATTACACCAGGATAAAATTATTTCAGAATAGATATAATTCTCTCTTACAAAGGGCCATAACTTTAGATAGTCCCAGTGGTTTGAGCAGGCTTCCTAAGTGTTCAGACCTGCATGTAGTGACATCTGTGTAAGGAGGCTTTCAATTAGTATCATTGATGAGTGCAGCTAAAGCTATTACTTGATTAAAACAATGCTGCTTGAATCAGCAGATATTTGTGCTTTCCACATCTTTTCAGTCTGGATTCAAAACGTGTTGGGAAGCTG
This sequence comes from Motacilla alba alba, assembly GCF_015832195.1. Lineage (NCBI taxonomy): Eukaryota > Metazoa > Chordata > Aves > Passeriformes > Motacillidae > Motacilla > Motacilla alba. The sequence continues at coordinate 112,161,360 of NC_052016.1, forward strand.
TCAAGGGAAAACTGTGCATCAGACAAAAGTACTGTGTAGAGTAAATCACAAATCATCAGGGACATAAAATTCTCTTTAGTAAAAATTTATGCAAATCCCAAGTATTGCTTAGATTAATTATAGAGCTGCCACTCATTGATTAGATTAAAGCTCATTCACTTTTCATCACCTCAGTTTGATTCCTAAAAGAAAAAGTTGTCATATTTAATGTCTCTATGAACTCTTCAAACATATATTTCTATGCCTCCAGTTAGATGCACTGTTGCTCTGTTTTGGATAGGCTTGTTAAATAAAAAATGAATTCAAGAGCATCAGTAAGGGATGACATTAAAAATAAAGAGAGGGCAATAGCCTCTAAAATAGTAAACACACTTTTCTTAATCTTTGAAACTGAAGAAGAATAATTATAAGGTTGCAAATTCTCTTCTCACAGTAATTTGAAAGTTTCAATTACATTTGAAGATGGAAAAAAACATGTCACGGATCAGATTAAAATACCTGTCTGGCTCCTTGTCTAAGTTTACAGTGGACTTTACTGAGAGCAAAAAAAATTCAGCTTTAGAAATCTTGGTTCTAAAACACAGGTGTTAATGCAGGATGCAAGCCCATGAATTAGTGTCTCAAAGCAAACTGGAGCAAATGTGGCATATAATTGTTCATGATGATCTCTCCATATTAAATTGGAGATCAAAGCTTCTAGTTGCATCCTCAGGTCCCAGAGGTTATGAAATTTTACTGTCTATGAAAATATTATTCATCATTTCCTTTTCAAGGGGGAACAACTGGAACACAACTTTCATATCTGCATAGTTCGTGGCTGTTTAACTATCACAAACTGGCAGTTTATCCTAAACTCATTTTAAGCTGTTGCCACATTCCTGATTACACCACATCATGGTGGTTGTTTTGATTAATCAACTCCTTTTCATTACCCAGCATTAGCAACAACTGACATCTTCTCTGAACCACAAAATGCTGCGCTTAATATTTTTACAGGAGAGCAATAATATATTAGTTAAATGCCTGTGATGTTTAAAAAGAGGAATGGCAGCATGGGAAGGGCTAAAGAATCATATAATTGCCAAGAATAACAGCATCTTCTGCCACTCTCTGTGTGCACAGCAAGAGAAAGATATAAATGAAGTAACTCAAGGCTTGCTGGGACTGAATTGTCTCTTGTACTTTTAATCCTCTGGGACAAACAGCAGGTGCTCCATCCCGTGTCTGCCAGATGCCAGGAAGAGGAGCTAATGAGCTGTGAAACAACCTCAACTTGGCTGATTTTGCCATGCCCAGTGGGAAAAGATGCACAAGAGTTGCACTGGACAAACTCAACAGACAACTCAGTCAAATGGCAGGTGAGGCAGAATCTTCTCCATGAGTGAAGTAAATCAAGGGACTCCCTGCTTGTTCCTCTGACAGTTCCGTGCCACTCAACTAACCAAAACTCAGCTTTTGATAATTCAAGAAAACTAGAAATGGAGGCAACAATGGGAAAACATAACCAACAAGAAAGTTTTCAGTCAGAACAAGATGTAAAATAGGATGCCTTAGAATTACTGTGTATTTGAAATTCTGAAAACACCCATGAAGTCTGGATGTCATAATTTGCTTTCATACTTAAAAAAAAAAAAGTAGCCTATTAGTATAAAGTTAATGTAATTAAAAATGAAACAATTTTTTAAATCAAATTAAGTGATATTTAATAGTCTGTCTACTCACAATACCACTGAACAAAATATAAATTAATGCAATAATTTTATACTGGCAAAAAATAAACTGTTAAAGAACATTTTGATTTCATCTCTATTTTCCTTTGTCTACCACAAAGTACAATGTATAAAAGTGTAAAATACTCAACTGTTCTTGGGAAATACAAATTATTTTAGTTCAAGGAGTACAAGCTTTAAGTTAAATAGTATTTGAATGTTTCCTCAGGATACAGTGATATTCATCTTTTCCTCAGTACAAAATTGATTGAAGAAGTAATCATCATTGGCATGTAATTCCTATTCCATTATAAATGTTATTACCTACCCTGCACTGTTGATATAAGGGTTGAGGTAATCTACCCAGTAAATCAAAACAATGGAGTGATCCTGATTAAAATAATTTACAAATATTTTATTTCTATTAAAATCATCCATCACAAAGATTTGCTTCTATGAATGCATTGATTGTTTTTGCTAGTTAGTAATATTTCACAAATTTGCTTCCCATAATGAACTATTCTGAAACCTTTTCATTTTGTATATGGCAAAGGTCACCTAAATCAAGTCAATGGTTTCTAAATCTTATCAAGATGATTAAAATTGGAGCTAGGGACATTTTTCAGATAAATGTAGAATATTGAGTACCCCTCAATACATATCTGCACTGCCATATCTTGACAGCTGTTTTCATCTGTAGAAAATAACATAAATGTGCAAAAAAAGGAACAAGAGAGAGCTAAAGATCTCAGCATTTTCTGTCCTGGCATAATTGTGCTGTAGTTTTAAAAGCAATTATAAAGTTTCTCTAGATCAGTACTGCAAACATAATGAATACACCCACAAACTGGTTCAAAGAGACAATGTACCTTCACAAATACATCCTCTGTTACTGCAATGAAATGGTTCCTTTTGAAACATTGGAAAATACACGCTTCATTTTTTCTCATAATTCTGCATAAAATTTCCCAAAGTCTTTTAAAATTTAAAATATTAAATTATTATTTGAATAAATTGCATAGAATTAATTTGACTTTTAATTACCTAATAAAATAAAAACTATTTTTTTTTAATAAACAGGAAAAAGATTGTCCTGGATTCAATTCAGTTTTGAAAAGACCCTGTGAGTTTGTTTTGTTTTGTTTCATTTTAAGTACTTCTTTTTGGTGCCTTAAATTTATGGTTTCTTTTCTGGCCCTTTTAACTCATGCTATTTATATTCAGACAAAAAATGGTTGTTTCCCTTTAAATCAAGAAACCCAAAGTTATTAAAATCCTCTTAGACTAGACTTCATTGCTAGCAAACATGTATTGAGGAATACAACTCAGTGTGTTTTTAACATTTCACACATCCCTAAACACCACGGAGTTCAACGGGGTTTATGGACACACTTTAAAATTATCACATGCCTAAGTTAGTTTGTGCCTAAGGAATGTCAAATAGGAGCTTAGTTAATTCCAGAAACCTAACGACATCCAGCAGCAGAACTATCCATATTTATGGACCACCAGAGTAAATAATTATTTTCTTTGACTGTTTAAAAATATTTTTAAAATTAGAATTCATATCCATACATAAATCACAATAATCTAATATTTAAATATTTTTTTCATCTAAATAGGATTTTATTAAGCAGTCAGTATTTGATCTGGTTTGTATCACTTACATGATCTGGGTCATCATTGTCTTCATTTATTACATGGCTGCATTTGTAATTATGTCTTGAAAATTCCTCACCTAGGAGATAAGAATTCAGTTCCAAAACACTCCGTGTCAGTTCTGTCTGCACAGAAACTGGGAGTAGGCTTAATAGAGTAGGAGCTCTGCCTTAAGATTCATCTTGTTGAAGACTAACAACATTAAACACACTTTTAAAAATCAAACAAGAAACCAGAGACTGTTTATTTTCATCTGCAAAAAGTGGAATCTTATAAAGACAATCATCTTTCATTTAAATCAGAGGGAAGCTTTCTAGGTACTCCATTTAAAATTGAATCAGGTCTCGAAATATCCTTCACACACACCAAGAAACTCCTGAAAGCATTCTCAGAGCCAGACTCATATGCTGACAGCTTTGTGACACACTTGAACAACTTCTATTTGCTAGTGCTGCCTGAAAGGACTTGAAGAGGTTGTTTCTGAATGTTATTATGGGAGCTCAAATCTCATTATTCTCCCAGCCAAATGTAAGGTGATTTCTGAATAGAATAAAAATGAGTTGCTGTTGTAATTTACTGGTATCAAAAGCTGCATTTATTAATTCAATAACATCATCTTAGATAAGTAGGCTTCAGAACACAAAAAAATAAAAATTTCATGCTCCTGCATTTCATGTGTATGTTGTGGTGTTTACAGGGTCATTTAAAATGTGTTACTACTCGTTCAGAAAGGGCTATTTCACTCATCTCTCAGTGTATTAGCCATTAACATTTTCCCCTTTTGGTCTTTGCTCAGTAAGTAGACAATATTTCACTGCTTCTGTTCATTAAAATTTAAATGTATCATTTTCCTTACCTTCTTGAGTTAGCAACAAATTTCAATGCTTCATAAAATATGTTTAATCATCACTAAAATTCCAAACTATGAAGTAATTTTTCAGTTTGTTGCTAATACTTAATTTTTAGTGTTTCCCGGGATAAAAAAAAAAATTGAAATCTGATTATATTTTGATCTGAATCTGAATACATAAAAATATATTAAATACATATGAAGCCTGCATCAAAAAATGCTCAATCAGTCAGAAGCACAGGTCTAGATACTTCTTTTATTCTCTGACATCAGAATCGTACCTTAGTAGTACATTTTCAACCTTATTTTCTAGAAAGCACAAAAAAGTTAGCCAAATCATTGCTTCATCCCATTTTCATTTACACATGAATTTTTAGAAACCCTATATCTCAAAAATATTTTACATGTTCATAAAAAAATCCAAAAGCAGAAGAAAGGTTTTCCTTCCTTCAATCACAGTTCTAAATTTTGCATATATGGCTCTCAAGTATTTCAGGTTGAAAAGGACACCCTGGGAGATTTCAGGTTCAACCTCCTGCCCAAAGAAGGTCTGATCAAGGCTCTATACAGTAGGGTCTTGAAAACTGCTAAAGACAACTCTACAAACTCGTGGAGCAGACTGTGCCAACACTTAGTTATCCTCAGTGGTGGTCTGGATTTTGGATTTTGTCTTTTTTTCTTTTTCTTTTAGTTCAAATACTTATGTTCCATGAGCAAATTAAAATCTATGTAAAAATGAGCCATGTAAACCAGGGTGATTCTGCTGCACCATTCTTGTGACTCGATACATCATTTCATACTTTTTCACATAATGCAACTTATTTAACTTGGTTGACATAGTATAGCACAGTTGCTCAGCAGGGGCTCAGCCACAGGAGGTGTGCAGTACTAAAGATGTCTTTTTTTGTCTGTTGAGAAAATTCATCTCAAAAGTCAGGCCAGATATTAGTAATATGATTTTACCAGTAGATTAACATAAGGCATGTGCTACCTGCAGTTTGGTGGGTGATTGAATGCTAGCAGGGAAGCTGCAAGCACGTTTTATATTTAATGGTTTCCAGTAATTGCACCTTACACTGATATTTAACAGTGACCAGAAATTTGTTATCAGATGTCACCATTAAATCCATGGCCCCAAGACATGTATCCCTGGTACCAACCCTCTGCTATGTAAAACATGACAGACATAAGCCTTTGAACATCCTCGTGTTTGGCAATGCTTTTCTGTAGCAAAATGTGTAACTTTAATACATATGGATAAGAAACCTTACTGTCAACAGTCAATATTTTAAAAATCTTCCAGTGAGGGAACTGATGTTGGCCTGTCTTGAATCATTGTCATAAATGTTACTCTGGATAACATTTAATGTTTCTGCTCATGAAATATTTGCCCAGTTGATCCACACGCCTGTCTCTTCCATCCTCTTTTAGGAAGTGATATAGCTATCATATAGAAACATTTAGACTAATTTATCACACAGCAAACAGTAGCTGCTATACATAATGTGGAGAATATTTTTCAGATATTATAATAAAACTCAATATTCACATGTATTTACAACAAGGCATGAAAATGATCTGCGTCTTTTTATCAATTTTGTTACCTCAGCCTCTCCTAAATTCTGTTTGTCTTCTGGACACTCATTGCTAAATTCATAATGAATCATTGCAATAGGTGTTACTCAGCTGACTAGAAGAGACGGTGAGTGGTACAGGAAATAAAATTTATTTATGAGATCTTCCCTTTTGGACTCTAGACAAAAAGCTCTTGCTTCCTAAGTATGTTTCAAAGGACATTGAGGTGGTGGACTTTGTCCAGAGAAGGGCTGCAAAGCCAGTGAAGGGTCTAGAAAACATGTCCTGTAAGAAGAGGCTGAGGCAACTGCGTTTGTTTAGTCTGGAGAAAAAGAGGTTCCTGAGGGATGTCATTGTTCTCTACCTAAAAGGAGATTGTTGATATTTTCTGCCATGTCTCAAGTGAAAGGACAAGAGGAAATGGCCTCAAATTGTGCCAAGGGAGGCTCAGATTAGATATTAGAATTTTTATTTTTATTTGGAAGAGTGATCGGGCACTGGGGCAGGTGTCTAAGGAGGCACTGGGATACTGTCTCTGGAAGTGTTCAAGAGGAATCTGGATGCAGCACTGGGGGCAAGGTTTGGGGGTGATTATGGTAGTGCTAAATTAAAGAGTGGACTGGATGATTTTCAATAGCTCTTCCTACTATGATGATTCTGTGATTATAACACAGGCATGGCCAATGAAGTGGCAGTACAGCACCTGTACGTTTGTCTCTCTTACTGAAAGAAAGCACCCTCCTCTTTGCTGAGTGCACTGGAGAGGTTCATACGAGATGAATCTGGACCCTACACAAATACTTTCCTTTGCCTTGCCCCATGGCTGTAGTAAATGATACAAAACTCTGTTAGCCTGGCCGTTTCACACACCAATAATTTACAGCCACATCTAGGGAGCATCGTGCACAGCCAGTGATTTCAAGCATAGGGTCTGGGTAGCTGAAAACACACCGTGCACAGGAGATAAATATACACATGTATGACTCCACTGGGCTGGTATGTGGTCAGGAGCACGTGCTGCTCTTGAATAGATTTAAAGAGTCTGTTGGCCACAATACATAGAGTGGTCTAAAAAGTGGTGGCAAGGAATGAAAAATGCAATTGATTCTTCTGTAGTGCCTATCAGCTGCAAAGACCTCGTTGTTCTTCAAATGTTTATTTAGGGAGAGGAAGGAGAGTGGTGATGGTATTATAGAGCCTTGGAAGACTTAATTAGAAATGTGCATCTGAGGAATATGTACTTCTTTATCTTGAGTCTTAAAACTATTTGTATGCCAGTGTTTACATGAGATTTTCTGTTGTCAGCTATTCTAACGACATTAAATTTGAGTCTATGTGGCATCAGAGGTTCATTTTATAATTCCCTCCTAGAAAACTTAAAATGTTAGTTAACTAACCTTCTGTTAATTTCAGAGAACTGTAAGGCTGTTTTTCTTTTTATTTTGTTTTTTTGAGACTCCAAATACAATCCCTAAATAAAGAAGACAAAAGAAATTTGTGTGTTCGTTGTTTTTGTGCAAGTCTCTGGTACTAAACTGCTCTGTTACAAGTGTTTAAAGGGCTGAAAACCTGAGTGGAAAATGTTCAATGCTGTGTAGTTTATTGCATTTATCTGTGATACACTGTCGGAATCCAGAACATCCCTCTGGGTGCCCTGGATGGGCAGAGCCGCTGGCAGGGGCCTCTGAGACCCTGGCATGCAGCCAAGGACACACGTGGGGTTTTGATCTTAGCCCATAGAGCAAATTATTAACTCTGTATGAAGAATTACAAGCCACACACACACAAGTTTAGATAGTATAGTAGAAGTAATCACGAAGTGAAAGGAAGGATTTCTGAGTGCTGTACAGGGGGGTTTTAAGCCTTGTACGCAGGGGTCCAAGTTTTGTCCATGGGGGTCAGGGGTTCTAAGATGGAGGGATTTGGGTGTGCCCTGTCCTCCTTCTTTCTCCTTCCTAGCCTCCATGTCTTTGGTGATGTTGGCACTCACAGATTGGTCTAGAGTAGAAAGTCACCATTCAATATAGATAGTAGGCATTGGGGAAAAAGTATAAACATGTAACACGTAATGTGTGATATAAAAGATGGCAGCAGCCCCTGGGAGGGCAGTGTGCCTTTGTCTGAGCTGCTGAACGGGCCACAGCAGCTCAGGAGAAGAATCTTTTAGATAACCAACAATAAACAACCTTGAGACCGGACAACAGAAAACTACTGAGTCTTTCTTTAAAGGCACGGGTTGGAGGAGAGACTTTTCCATCTTTCGGGGTCACCACAATCCGGGGGTGAAACCCCACATCTGGCGTCCCTGGGTGAGCAGGAAACCCCACAATACACGTTTCTGGAATCATTGAAATATCCAGCTAAGGACCTAACCTCATGGAAATCCTGGTTAAATATGAGAAGGCAACCCGCTGGTTGTGTCAGAGCTGGGGCACCCCAGGTCCCATAAAGAGGATGAAACCCTTGCCTCCTGAAGGCTCAGAAGTGAGAAGAAAGGCAAAATGATCCTTCTGTAGAAAGGCATCTGCTGCTGGCTCACACCTCTTGCTAAATTCAACAACAGTCTAGCTCCATAGCTGGGAAGGACCCTCAGCATGTCCTTTCCTATTCCTTGCACTAAAAATACTTAGCACTCTTCTTTATAATAATAGCATGTAATTCAGGAATAAGAACATAAAGATAAAAGTTTCATTCAAGTACCCAGAAGAAAAAAAAAAGTTAGAATGCTGGTGTGGACCTAAAGAGGGGATTGTACTCTGTGTGAGTTGATGGAAAGAAAGAAATCCTTAACACCTGCTGCCATGGACAGAGTGATAATAAGGGCCACTCCTTTCTGGGAATCTCAAATCTGACCATCCACCTGTAAAACACACCTAGCAGGCCTCGTGCAGGAGGGAAGGTGTCCTGCCCCTTCCCAAACAGGCAGGACTGTCACAGGCCAATAGTCATTTTGTCCCAAATGATATAGTCTGGAGGTGATCACCCAGCAGAACGGCTCAGTGCCAAGTACTTTAACAGATAAATAGGCAAGCTGAGTTTGTAACTGGAAGAATTTATTTCTCAGAGGCTCAGTAATGGCCTCCTATAGATGTGAATCTTGATCTAGATTTGTGTCAAATTTAAGAGCAGTCAAGCAACCTGGGGAGTTAGAATCAGTCATTACACAGTTGCAGGTAGTGCCCCAACAACTGAAATTAGTGTGGTTTGATAAGATTTGTCTAATAGATTACCTAGAAAGAATAAACTGAGTGCTCCTGAAGAAATTTGATTGTCTTTTAAATGGAAAATATTTTTTTTTTTACTGTGCATAATTATACAGTTTTCCTAACCTTTACAGTGTGGAGAAGGGAAGAGAAGAGAAGAGAAGAGAAGAGAAGAGAAGAGAAGAGAAGAGAAGAGAAGAGAAGAGAAGAGAAGAGAAGAGAAGAGAAGTGTTTGTTATTTTCAGGATCTTGTCTGTTCAGGTGCTACTCTATGAGAAAAAACAAAAGAAAGAAGAAAAAAAGAGATGAATGAGAATGAAATAACAAAAAAAAAATTTTTTTACATTTTTTAAAATATTATTAAAGATATTTTGCAGTTTTAGAGAATGGTAATTCTTAGAAAAATCACAATTTGTTTTCAAATTTACAGTAGAACTTATTTTCTTTTGCTTTCACATCAATGATACATAACTAATTTTTTTAACTTTAAAATTAAAACAAAGAGTTGATTGAGATATTATTTGTTATTTCACATTGTCTCATGCATTATTCTGACTCTTACTAGGATTCTTTTAGTTTGGGAAAAAATTTGATGAAATATTTAATTTGAGTCACTTTGACAGGATGGAAATGGTGATTCATCAGGACCTTAACCTGTCTGTCTTGAAAACTAAAATTGAGGAATTTTCTGTCTAAAGACTTGCAAATGATGAATTTAATATTAATTAGCCTCCTTTTTTTTTTTTTTTTTTAACTTGTTGTCTTCCTACAACCGAAACTCAATCAGGAACATCAGAGATACTTAACATAGTTCCCCACATGCTCTGTGAGATATTTGTTAATATCTTTGAATGTGACCTAGAACAGATTATTCAGGGAGGTTCTGGAGTCTCCATCATTGGGGATATTCAAATTCTGTCTGGATGTGGCCCTGAACAACCAGCTCTAGGTGAAACTGCTTGAAGTAGTGAAGCTGGACCAGGTGATGACCAGAGATGCCTTCCAACCTCAACTGTTCTGTGATTATGAAAATATAGATTGGAATCAATGGAAATAAAAGAATAATAATCCTTTTCCAATTCAGATCCGCCTTCTCCTCACCCTCACATTTCTATCTATGCGAGTAGTTGATCAAATAAGACAAAAATAAAAAATGGACATTCAAAATCTACTCTATTTTGGGAAAGGAGAAATAATTCACCATGCTCTAATTTAGGAGAAAGCCTTTGCTTACTGATATCCTACTGTGATCCACCCTTGTACATCACTGTGACACCACTGAAAGGAGTGGAATTAAAAGGGAGAAAAACTGATACAATGCACTGATAAATAAGGCCTGTATGTTTATAAGAGGAAATTTATTCAGAGCTTCTGCCTTTCATTATAGATCATTAATCAGAAAAAACATCACACTGGAAACACTGTGGAAGGAATATGATCCTCTGGCTTTAACTGTGTTGGATTTTCTCTGTAACTCATAGGTTTGAACTCCATAATCTTGTTTTTCTTCATTCACCATTAATTGCTTTTTTAGTTGCATTTGCCAGTTCTGCAGTACTGTTTATTAGGGAACTCTTACCCTTTAGTATAGTACTCTTACTATCCTAGAGTACCTAAAACATCTCTGAAGGATTTATTGCTTTCCATAGATCTAAAGATAATTTAGCAGAATTATTTTTCTTTTGATTGTGGGTATATATTAGGCAGTCCTAAGTTTACTCTGTTCAGAGTAGTGTTTCCTACAGTAGATGAGTAAATTTGTCATATTATTTCACAGTTTTGTACAGTTGTAATACTCAAAATTTCCATGAGATACACTAGGGGAAAGGGACATGATTTAAATAATATAAATGTCTGAATGCATAAATAAATGCTTAAGGGTTTTACCACTTTTACAGAATGAAGGAAGTAGAAAAGCTGCAAATTATATTGAAAAGTTTTAATCACTTCAGGGAAAGCTCTGATATTTATGAATATCAGAGTGCTTTCCAAAAATACTTGAGGTGAAATAACAGCTGCCGGGAAACTTGAAAGTTGTTCTTTTTCCTCTGTGTATTAGCATGTTGTCAATCCTTTTCACCTGTGTTCCCACAGCCTATAGGCTCTTAATCATTTTGTTTAACATACCTCGATGGAAAAGCAGGCTTTTATTGTTATGAATTCCTTCTTAAAAATACATATATTGCTCACTCACTAATTTCCGTTTTAGTAAAAGAATATGTTCACATATACAATAAAAGCATCAATTTAATTAGTTTTTAATTTTCTGAAACTTAATTATCCTTCATTGTCAGGAACTTCTGTCTCTATGAATAAATTAGCAAATTATATTTCATGTAAGCTATCACAGGACATTTTATTTTGGCTGATCCAACCAGCCAGCACAGTCTTTTAGCAGAGAGAGAACATTTCTTTCAGAGCTGAAGATACAACATATGTCAAGTCTACAAGCCTTAGAAAGGGTTATCAAGTACTAAATCCAAGGGTCTGTGATCCCTTGAAAGTTTGCAACCTGAGTGGCAAATAGGGTCTTACAAGTTAAATGAAGGGTGATGGAAATTGATACCTGTGCAGCAGCTTTATGGTACACCCCCCAGGAGAAAAAGACACCATTCTGATATATTAGATTAATTTTGATACGTTACAATAATTTTGATAGGAATCACCAAAACCATGTAAAACTGAGAATTACTAATCTTTAAACTTAATTTAGGGGTTTTTCCTCAAAAAATGGGGGATGATACAACAACAAAAGTAATATTCTTGATATTAAAGCTTATTATTGAATTTTATTAGAATGCAAGCTGAAGTATTTAAGAGTGTTCAAAGTGTTTTTGTTTTTTTTTTTTTTTTCATAGTATCAAAATTAGTGGTGAAACAGCAGATTTCTCCATTGTGGCAACAGGCACACAGCAGTTACCCCTAAGCATAAGTGATGCATGCCCCTTTCAGTAATCAGTGCCAGACCCAGCTGAACCAAGATAATGATGGGCAAAGAGTTACTGAGCACCTCTCCTGAGGGGGTGCATTCTCACACCAAGCTTCTGAAGAAGATGATGCTGATCTGCTGCTGTCACAGAGTGGTAAGAAAGTTCACTGTTAAGTTTTAGTCACTAAGGTTCTAAATACTCTGCTTGCTGCTGCCAGTAGAGGTGAAATAAGGCAGAAGAATCTGTTCTCTCTTTGCACCAGTAGTGTAAGGCAAAATTTGGGGTCTAGTGGCTTCTGAATTCTGGGCTTCTGGGTTTCTGTGAGTGTGGGGAAGCTTTCTGGAGGGCAGGACTGGCTGCACGCTGCTCCTGGACCACAGACAAAATATATACAAATATGTACAGAATATATTTTGTGTAGAAAATACTCAGGCAATATATCTCCAAATATCACTACTTGGAAAATCAGGTTGCAGATTTCCTTATATCTGATGTAGCTGAAATAAATTGATTAAAAAACAAACAAACAAACAAGAAAACAAACTACAAAAACAAAAGCAAAACAAAAAAACCCGATATCAGAAGTAAGAAAACAAGTCATCATCTTTTTAACTGAAGTTAGAAAGGACTCAAGAGCCATACCTTGCCTTTTGCTTCATGTGCAAGTATGGTTTCTTCATTTAGAGGAAGAGTAAAATGTTTTGAACTACCAGAGAAGAGAGACTGAAGATGAATCAGTTACATCAAGCCATGTCTGCAGGAGTCATTTCAGTGGAGAGCAGTCAGCCTCACATGACCATTGTTCTGCCTAATACAAGGTGTGAGCAACACTGAGATGTCAGGTCTCTGAAACTCAGATCTACCGAAAAATATTTCAGTTATAGGAAATTTGAGGAAAAACCAAAAATCATTTCTCCTCTCTTATGTTATCCTGGAACAATTTTCACATGAAGCTTGGTCAATAATTTAGTTCAATGCAGTTTTTCCAGAATTTCTATTTAGGAAATAACTCAAAATTGCTCCAGAGGAGGAAGTTGCATCCATTTTTTATTTACTGGACGATGCTTTAATGGGCATGGGAGATAGGTTTCATTTTCTCATTTACCTGAAGGCATCTGAGCTCACTTCTTTCATCTGACATTTTCAGCCATCTAAGACTAAGAGCCCCATCTGTAACAGCTGTAAAATTGCAGAAAATTTTAGCAGATCAATTTGATCCTGCCCTATATGATTTGCCTAATCAGATGATAATTTAGACTAATTCATAATTGTAAACAAATACAATTACAATAATGTAAGTGTCCAGCGTGGAAAAAACACAAAAAGAGGAACATGACATATAAAATATTTTCTGAACAACAAAGTTTCACATAGAATTCTGCAGGATTTGGAGACAACTGCCTTTGATAATCAGATCACAGAAATACAGGCAGAAGACATCTAAATTACAGGGTGCAGCTGTGTACTTAATTTATTATCTATTTTAGATCTGAGAGGGAGGTAAGAATCCCCAAAATACCAAGGACTGTAATCACCATGATCATTATTGATCTTTTCTCACCTGCTGCACACAAGCAGACAAACACAAAACTTTGCTTTTGGCACCTGGTTAAACCCTCATCCATGCCATGTTGTTTCAGGAATTGGAGAGAAGGCTTATAAGCAAACAGAATAATTTCAGTCCTTCTAAATATGGAGCATTTTGATTTATCTTAAGACGTAAACCAGACTTAATAGTTAGGGGGTTATTTTTATACAGTGGAAAATTTACTGGATGTTCTACCATACTGAAGGTATGATATAAATTGCACTTTTATTCACTATAATTTTTTTATATTTTAAAATATACTTGCTTCAAGGTCAAAGCAAAAAATCTCAGTGAAATATTGTTAACAGCAGGGAAATTATTTTAGAAAATTTTAAGATTGTTTTAAAGAGGAAAGTTATGAGGTCTGTGCAGAACAGCTACATGATGAGAAGAAGTTAGTGTGCATTTGCTACCAAGTAAAAGCAAATTCAATTTGTAAAGCTACTTAAATATAAGCAGCTCTAAATTTTATTTGAATATATCCAAACAGAAAAGAAAGCTTCTACTAATGCACAGAAATTCATACTTTTCTGTGTAGGTAATTAGAAGGATGAAAAAACCCTAAAATCCTGCATAGAAAAAATGAGATTGAGAAAGAAAGTAAATCTGCCCTTAGCTTCTTGACACAGGTCTGCACAATCTGTATTTGTCTGGTGAAATTACAAAATAAGTACAAATTAAAAGCAACTTGTAATTAGCACATGAAAGAAAATTCAAATCTTCTCTTTACTATACTTTAAATGAAATAAACCAGCAGGAATTTATGGAAGAACCTTAGCTGTTGTTTTTAATTTAGAGTTTTTATTGATCTGTGGAAAGAGGGGGCAATGATTTTTCTCTCTCTATGACAGTAGGTCCTTCCTTCCAAGGACACCAAACATGGATGCTGAAGTTGGCCACCTGAAACAGTCAGTTTATTTAGTGAAAAGGAAGTCTGATGCAAAATTATCTCTGGAGTACAACATGAATACTGTGAGCAGTACAGTCTACAGCAACAGACACAAATCGGACAGCTGCTGAGATTTTGTTCAGCAGCCATGCATTTTAGGTAGTTTAGTAGGGATTTATGAACTTACAGTGACAAAAATGATTCTATTGATTTAAACTATTCAAATACCTCATTGTAATACCTGTGGAAATCAGTAAGATCCTGACTTAGGCAGCTGAAATTTTTGGCTGTTCAGGGAACTCTGTCTGATTTATCTTTGCTTCTTGGATGGGTTGAGGGGTTTACCTGTAAAATGGGGGATATAGAAGAAGAAATTCCATTTTCTAATATTATGCTGCCTACCTGAATGAAACATAGGTGCCTGAGCTGGAACTCCATCAATACAGAAAAATAAATGAAATGGAATTGGAACCTGAGCCGCTTTGATAAGGCGTTCAATGACTTTGGAATGCAGAAGTGCAGGCTTGGAAATGTATCATTTGATTTAAGTGTCCTCTGCAAGGTTTACCAGGTCCATGGCTGAGCCAGCACTCCTTTATTATTGCTCAGTAATGTGTCATGAGTGGGGAGAAGGCACTCAGGTGGTGCTGAGTGCGTTTGGTGTGGGAGAAGAAGATGGGGAGTCGATTCATGGAACTGTGGTATTGATCCAGTTAGCATGCTTTAATTATTCTTACATATTTTTATAATTATTACCTTTTGTGATAGAAGTGCTGGCTGCTCCAGAGAGCTTGGCCTTGGTTCATTCTGCTGGGGTTACTTCTCACCTTCGGATGACTTTCACTGGCCCCTTGCTCTTCTCCAGTTCTGGGAGTTATTTTTGAACCTCCACTGAGTTGCTGTGGTTAGCTTTTTGTTCTCTCCAAGCACTAGCAATCCTTCCTGTGTTATCTCGATTTCCTCTAAATTTATGACAAACTTCATCATCTTAGAAAGCCAGGGGAAATTTTCCTATTACACAGAGAGTGGAAGGAACAGTCTGCTTCTCTACTGACCATGACACAGTTTGATTTGAGGGCAGGATAATAGTGCCATCGTTGCTATAATTTATTTACATCAGTGTGGAAAACATAGATTCCAACCAAATTCATGGTGTGACTTTCTTCTAAGGAATAGCCAAGACACTGACAGAAAGTGAGGTTAAAATCCTCCATGAGGACTGATCAGATATTTTCTCCAAGGCATTTTTGGGGGTAAATACTGCTAGTTTTTTAGCCACTATTTGGTATGTTTGGAAGAATATGCCCCTTCCAATGACTAGAATTTTACCTCATAATGGAATATCCTGGCCAAAATGAGAGAGAACATCCCACAGCTCAAAGCACAGAATAACCAATAGCTTAGTAGTGGTGGTCTTCCAAAAGACAAGTGACCTAAATTCTTGCTGGATGCTGGCTTGAAAAGAAGCCTCACCACCCAAATGAGTGTCCTGTAAGAAGTCCAGGTGTGTTTTCATAAGGAAGAGAAAAGATACCCACCTTTTCTCAATCTAATGGGACTTTAGAGAGAGACTCAGTGCATCTTTAGGAGTGTCCTAGCTCCTTCCTGCTTACTACCACACTCCTTGCCAAGGAAAATTGGCAACTTCCTTGACAAATAAAATGTATCTTTCTATAGCTGACAATTTATGACTCAATTTGCAATGAAACATCTGCAATTTAGTGGTAGACCATTTTGTATATTCTTGAAAGCCCAACCACCTGTATGGTGAAAGACATTAAAGGAATTTGCCATTGGAAAATGATTTTGCAGTGCCCAGATGTGTGGTATGAGAGCTTATGTGTAAGAATATTTAGAATCAGTTTTATCACTTAAAACATATAAGGGGAAAATATTTTAGTATATTATATATAAGAAAGGAAAATATTTATGAAACATCTATCTTTAAATCTATATGTACTGCTCTTTTTTATCTTAAGGCTGAAAAAACATCATTTGCCTTTTAAAAAACTTCCCTTGCTTCTTCTTGGACTGTGTGACATCCCACACTGAAACAATGTTCAGATAATTTTCTCTCTTCCTAAATTTCTTGAAAAATGTTTCTATTTTGTACCCTAATTAGCAAACTCCTTGCTTAAGACCTTAACATGCTTTCCCCATTTAAAAGAATTAAAAGGTTTATATTGAAACAGGCTTTACAGAGAGTCTACTATGAAGTCTAAATGCACCAGAAAACTGATTTGAGGATCAGTTGCCAAGAATCCTCAAAACCTGCTTTGTTATTATTAGGGGAACCACAAAAAGACTATTTTTTTTGCCTTTCACTGTTCAAACTACTCAGAAACAGGGTGGCATTTAGCCCTTCGACCTTTCAAATAAAAGAAAAAAGTATCAAAGAAAACATCTTTGCTAGCTGCTCTCAAAATTCATCTTCTTCCTATGACTATCATGACCAAACATTTCTGTCCTACAGCCTCCCTCTTCTAGACCTTTCAGCAGTTTTTGTGTTGCAAAATCTGGATCTTCATTGTTTACCCAAGAGGTATTTTTTGAAGCGCTGCATTTTGTTTTCAGCAGGTTCATTCTTTAGCATCACAGAGATCAATGCTGGATGAAAGACAGAAGGCTGCCTCTACATGGATAACAAAATAATTCAGGGATTATACAGCACCTTGTCATCACAGCACAGCACGGGTCATTTCTACCACTTATCACCAGTAAAGGCAGGCACCCCAGCAGCAGCATCACCAGGGTTCTCATTTGTTTTGGTAGTAGTTATCACCTTTGACTGTGCAGCCGAATTTCAAACTATCATTAAAAAATCATTACAACCCCAAATGGGAAATTGTGAACCTATGCTTCATCCAGAGTAGTTTTCCTGAGCTCTCACAAAGATGAGAGCAGCAATATCAGTAATGTAAATAAATTGCTGTGCCATACCATCGACATTTTTATTGTGGTTTTCTTCAAACCAGTGCTTCTTTTAAGCCTCTCTGAAGCACAAAGGGAACTCCTTTTTACACACTGAGAGACTGGGGAGACTGGGTAAAGCTGCATCAAAGATGCTTCTTTATGCAGATCATTATTGGTGCCATGCTATTCATTTTTCATAAGGCTCTTCATTTTGAAATGCCTTGATGCCCTGAACCTTAGTGCTTCCTTTGAGAACTCCAGTACATGTAAAATCCATGAGCCAGTCTTCCCCTGTTTTAAACTGTTTAGGCCACTTTTTATTGCAGCTGCACAGTGAGTGAATTGTACAGCAAACTTCTATTTGCATAAATGCTTTATGTCACTCCTGTATTGCATACACACTTTTAACTAAAAATAGTCAACTTAAAAGAGGCTAAACCTGATTGAATGGTAAGATATGTTATTGCCATCACAAACATCTGTGGGGTGTGTATTATGTATTTTACAGGAAATAAATAATTTTCTTCTTTGAGTCTTAAACTTTTCACTTCCTGACCAGACTCAGCTCTTAGCCTCTTTTGCAGCCAACTTCTTCTAAATGGCCCAATGTCAACCAGAGTGAAAAAAATAATGATCCTTCTTTACAGGAAACCTGAGATTTATGTGTTTTTATCAAGCAGACAAAGCTTTTCAGTGCATTGACGTGTTTCTTACTCAAAGCACACAGAGCAGCATCACCCAAAGCAACTGTTTCATCACACTTGCTTAGCAAAGTCTAACTCCTTTCTTATGGAAGTATGTTGATAGGATTGCAGTAAGAAATCTAAACTTTATATCACATTTCAATCCAGGTAAAGGCCCTACCCATATCACCTAAAGGAGTGAATGCAGTTTGTCTGTCTGTCAGTGTACTTGCTTGAAGAGGGAAAGTTCTGCAGAGCCTTTTTAGAAATTATATTTTAGTTTTCCCAAAAAAATAAAATATCCAATTACACACCATGAATAAAAAATTCTTTGGGAAAGATCTATCTCATGAAAACTACAGCTTCTTATAGCTGTGAACCCAGCCTCATGAATTTAATGTTCAACTCCAAAATCAAAGGTCATGTAAGGATTCTAGCTGGGGAGTACCTACTAATTTAATTCTTTGAGGTCCCTGGAGACAAAAGCATTACCAGGACATAAAATAGGCCAGACTCTGGTGCTTACCAGCATTATCTACAATATCTGATCACATGTATGTGATGGGAGGAGGATGCTCCATAGGACTGATCCCTATAGATGACAAACGAATTTACAGCTCTTGCTGACATGTAGGATCACTCCTCCCACGGCTAAGGTAATTCTGCAGCGTGGCACAGCAGCTTCTTATGAAGGGCAGGTTTTCTATTCCTTCCTCAAGGAACTCCTCATTATGCACTGTTCTTCAAAGAGACTGTAAGGAAGGTATCTCCCATTCCTCTCTGGTCCCTCTGCAGAATGATCCTCTGGTGTGTATTCCCACTGACCTCACAGCAAGAACATTCAGCAGAATGGGGTGATGAGGGTAGCAAAGGACTCCATGAGGTTCTTCTGGAGGGACCCTGGGATATTTGTTTACACGGCTCCTGAAAATGACACTGCACTTTCTAGATTTGGAAAAACTGTCACGAACCTTCTTGGAAAGTTCTGTCTTTTTATTAATTCTCTGTGTAGGATTTGATGAAATTCTTGTGTGTTTTCAGCTGTAACTATTTCCTCTTAATTTTGACTTCCAAAGTCTCTGCAAAACTTTCTGTCTCCTTAGTCAAAAACAGCACAGGAAAATACTCAGAGTGAGAAGAGGATTAGAAGCAGAAATGAAGTAAATATTGTTTTATTCCATTGAAAGTGGTAATAGATAAAACACAGGAGAAACAATTCTTGTAATCTGGAAGTTTGAAAAAAAACTGTATGAAAAGCATGTTACCTTTTTCAGGAGAAAAACAAGTGTTTTCTTGCTTGTTATTTTCTGGTTATGCAAAATGCTGAGCGAGATTTAAAAAGAGAATTTATTTACAATTCTGATGGAGGAGTAGGTGTTGAAAACATTATGTGTGATTGCAAGCATGATGTGGTCTAGGCTGCTGGAGACTGTCTGGTACACTGTGCAAGGAAACTGCTGAGCTCTGCCCACCAAACTCTGCAAGGCTCAGCTCTGCTCCTGCCTGGCACTGTCAACCTCTGTGATGTGCTCTGGGCTCTGTCTTCTGCCTCGGGAGAGCTCAGCTATCCTGCTTGAAGAATACAAATAATATTTCTATCCTGTTTTGCAAGGGGGGAAGGAGAAAAGGATGAGAATAGATAAGTATTTATTTCCATCTTATTCAGAAAACAAGATAAAGGAGGAAGGGTTTTGCTGTGGGTAAAATGTGTCTACAATGCAGCAGGTTTACTGAGGGACCTGAAATGAGATCAGGTTCTTCCAATGTAATTGAAAAAAAGACATAATTTCTTTCCTGTTATGGTACTTGTGTCTCTCATGGCACTGCAGCAATAGCAAGAAACCCAGGAACTGAATGGAGCATCCAGTCCCAGCCTCTGCCAGATAAAATGTGCTCATTTATTTGTAGCAGGATTTTGACTGCCTGTCATGTGCCTATAATCTATGACAATGGTTCTGGATACTTAAGACTAAGTGTTTTCCAGACAGTGAATGACTAGAGCTCCTAATCTGATGAAAAATTCACAAGCTAGACACTATTTGAAAATGTTTGTAATATTTTCACTTTACTTTTGTTTGTGCTGTATTTCGTGGTTGTTTCCAAGAGCTGAGAATTACACTTTTCTAAGGAAGACCTAAAAAGGAGATTTTATCTTTTCTGCTGGTCACTATTCCAACTGCACTGGAACCCAATAATATTCTGCATTTTTTTCAGACAAATAAAGAAAATTTGCATCAAAATAATCAATGTAAATTTACACATACACTTCAATAAATGTGCAAATAATTTTGAAAACTTGCTCCTGTTTTGTGGGTATTTACTGTAGGATCGATAAGTATTTGCAAATGAGGTGCCATGACAGGAGCTGTGCAATTCAATGAAGCATTAAAATAAAAAGATTAATTGCCCATTTTACTTCTTAAACTCCTTTCTCTTCGCTGTCCCCTTGCTCAGTTGAGTGCTTGCTATTTTTCACTCAAAGCTCTAGGAAAAAAAAAATCTACTTAATTTAAACAGAGAGCTCAGGTATTTTTACAGATATCTATAATCCTTGAAAGCAATATTGCTTCTGGAGTCAGCTGAAAGGATGCATGATATTAATATAAAACATATATTTATTAGGAGCTTCCCATCAGCTTTTACCTCAAGTAATCATGGGAATAAAATATTATGTTAGACCTATTCTCTTGAAAATATATACACTCAAAACGGTGGGCTCAAAGAACTCACATAAATAATTTCTTATGTTACTTCAGTGGCCAAATCCAAGCACAGCTGCAAAATTAGCCACCTTAGAGAGAATGCTTCAGATCTGATTTACAATTCATCCCAAATCCCAGAAAAGCCATCTACATCTGGTTTTACCAGTGCTTGTCTTCCTCCAATGCTCTAGTACTCTTGACATAAATATTAGATAAAGATTTTAGCAAAATTTGAGATTTATCATATGTGCATTTATTTCAGGGACATTATTGTTTTTAAATGTCTAATTTGCATAGAGTTTTTGTGAGTTGCTAAGGTAAATCTTTTTTGGTTCATTTCTGTTTTATTTTCAACAATAATATTAAGTGGATTAAACTGATCCTTTCTGTACCTCTACAGATGTCACTGGAGTGACATTAGGGACATATGAAACCTCATCAAGCATCAGGGAAATATGCTTGGAAAATGCTTGGAATTCAATGTCTTTTGATGCCATCTAAATACAAAATATAAATTCCTGCAAAGATTTTCCAGTCTGGCAGGGTTCAGTAGATAATATGGAACCAAAAACCTTAAAAGATGGCAACAAAGGCAGAAATATTCTAGAAAATAAAAAAAAATGAATTATTAATTGCTTGAAAACAGTCTTGTGAGTTATTGCAATTTTGAGGAATTTTTCCTCCTTTGATCTCAGCCCAAAGTATTGTATTTAAATTTTTAAAGAAGCTTAAGAAAGACAATAAGCACTAAATGAAACACCCGAGGATCTTTTTGAATATCAGGAAACATTTTTGCATTGTTTGGGTGACAGAGCACTGACACAAGTTGCCCAGGGTTGTTGTCTCCATCCTTGAGGCTATTCAAAAGCTGTCTGGACAGGATCTGGAGCAACTGGCTCTAGGACACTCTTCTTGAGCAGGGTAGTTAAGATCAGATGACCCCCAGAAATACAAGCCCATCTCAACCATTTTGTGATTCCATGACTGGAGCCAAACATGATCCTAAAGGAAGGACTTTTGCACAAATCTCTATTGCCTTAATGTTTCCTTTGCAAGAAAAGTGCAAAGGGCCTTGCTACACAGCTATGCTTTAACATTAGATTACAAGGTCAAGACTAACTGGAAAGAAATTATCAATTATTTCTTGAATTTGCATTTTTTTCTTTTTCTGAGAACCATTAGAATCGTGGCTCCCTTAATATTCAGTATTAACTGATTGTTCTGCCTTTGATTTTGTACAGCAAATTTATACTGAGCCACATTATTTAGACATTTTCATTAACCATTGAGACTTCTATTGTTTCAAAACTGGCAATAAAAAGCATGTTCCTTGAAATCAGCTTTGTAACGTGACAGCACTGGAAATAAACCCTACAGTCCTTTACTTTAAAATACTCAAAACCAGCTTACGCATCTCAGCACTTCCTGTTCAATAGTTTTTGTCATAAGACACAGCAAAATGTTTTTTTAATTGTCTCATTATCTCACATATTTTTCCTATGCATGCTGCATATGAACTGCATATATTTAAGAAAACAAGGTCCATTTTCCTAAAAAGGTGATAATTTCTTTTTTCAAAATCAAAATTTATCCTGAAACTCTTTACTCATGATCCATTTTTTCTCTACTTTTTTCCCAACTCGTCTCTGCTTGCTGAGGCTACCCAGTCTCAGGTTTTGCTCTGCTTTTGATGAATTGGAGTCCTGAAAGTATCTCTGGTGATGAGAAAAGGAAAGCTCTATTTCAGTAGCTTTTTCATTGAAGATATTTCAACAGCAAATGCAATTGCATACAAATAGAACTAGGAGAATAGGGAATTTTTGTAGCATATAAAAATCTTCTGAAAAATTAGCATGTTTGCAGTTGTTCTAGCAAAACAATTTTAACTGGGTAGGAACTTGCTGAACACATTATTTCTCATGTGGAGAAAAAGTCAGTTGTGGAACCACCCTGTTACCACTGCCTGCACCTCTGTCTTGTAAAAATTTAGCAAAGGGAGTCCCCATTTTTTTCTTGGTTAACTGCAAACACTGCCAGACCAGGAACAGCTGAGTCTTCCCCTTTTTACTCGGTGTATTTTCTGTCTGTCCAAGAGCCCAGGAAAACTTCACAAATAATATTGCAGGGTAACCAAATTGGCACTCCAAGTCTGGTCTCATTAGAACTCTCACGATCACAAAAAAGTAAAATAGGGTGGTGTTGACACGATAAGTCTGGGCACATTTGCAGTCCCAGATGCACAAATAATAGCAGGAGTTCCTCTATAAGCCTGGGCACATTCATTAAGATTTCAGGTTCATAAAAACTGCCATTTATTGATTAGTGTGACAAGATTCGGTTCAGAAATTGCCATTGATAAATCCACTGATATCAGAAATCATAAGCAATACTACTACTGCACAATAAAGCTTATCCAAAAGGCATTCTTGTAGGGGAGATGGGTACTTCCTTTTGACCTCCAGTATACAGAAGTAGACTCTCCAACCTTCTTTTTCCCTTGAATTACATTTATATTGTTTTATTTAAGACAGAAGAGAAAATTTCATCACTAGATGGTGCTTGAGTGACTTTAGTTATTACATGTAAAAACATGTGCAGGTTTTTACTAACATATCCAGGGCAAAAAAATTCAAATGCATTTTTGAGTTGATGAAACATGGTTCAGCTTTTGGTTGCTGTTTAGGTCATTCCTTTGGCTTAATTCCCATTACCTGCACTGATTGAAAGAGAACACGACCACAACCCCTCCACCCTTTGTTTCCTGCCTCTTCCAGGGCAGTACACCAAGTTCCCTCAAAGTCCCTGCTCCTAAGGTTTGCAGACAGTTTGTTTCTGGTGAACTACTGCCAACATGGCACTTCTCCTCGCTGAGTTTTGTCTTTCAGTGTTTTTCCACAGTCTCTCTACTGAAATGTTCCTATTATCATTTGGTTTTCCTCCAGGAACCTAAAAGTTATTTCAGTCAGATGAGAGAGGAAAACAGAATACATGATAGCACTGCCATCATAGCTCTTGCTTTTCTATTAAGAAAAACCAATAAAAGCTCTATTTGTATCCTGGTTTTTGCTTTGTTCCTGTCACCTCTTATCATTTTATAGTCACAGTTTGCTTCCACTTCAGTGGAGTCTGAATTAAGAAAATGCTTGAGACTCAAACATTGAAATTTTGGCAGTTGTCCTTCAGAGCAAGAGGATTGGTCTTGTGCAGGGCCAGGAGCTGAATTTGATGGTCCTTGTGAGCCTTTTCCAGCTCAGCAAATTCTGATTCTGTGATGCCGTGATCTTGTGATTAAGGACAAAGACAGCTGTAGTTTCCTGAAGTGCAAAAATAAAGCATGCATATCACACAGCTGGAATGCAGGTCACTATGTAATGCTATGATATGTTAGAAAACAGTTATTTAAATGGAGACTTGATTAAATATGTGGTTTCAGTTTGATAGTGTGAGCAGCAGCAGGTATGCTTTCTCTGGGTTTCCAGGCAAGAGAGGCTCAGGGGAAAAAGCTGATGCACTTGTTTGGTGTAGTTTTACGTTTACAAGGTGTAAACATAAGGTCTGTAAACGTATGCTTACATATGTTTACAAGGTAAACACATCCAGGTGTTGGGATACTATGTCCAAACCTAATGGTTAAATCCCATCTGTGTAAAAGAAATCTGACTGTCAGCTTCCTGAATCTGTGCTTTTGGCTCTTCTCAAATTTTGAAATTTATATTAACCTTTCAGATCAGGAGTTGTTTCTGCTTAGTTAAATATTCAGTCTAATCAAACAAGGTCTAAGGTCTTTCCTAGGTATTCAAAGCCTTTTATAGATTTTGTTCTCCAAATAATTTTTTGCTTTTGGGTATATTAAATTTTGGGCATATGAATTTCATAGATTTTCTGTGGTTTTTTCCTACCTCACCTGCTGCCAAATCACAGCTGATGAGTTTAAAAAAATGAAAATATGCTGTAAAGTTTTAAGTTATTCATCAAATGCTAGCAGGCAGCTGAAAAGCAGCTTTTATCACATGTACATGTGATTTTGCCAAAATACAATGAGAATTAACATTTTACTGGCTGCTAAAAAAAACCCAAAACCAAAAAACAAACCAAAACCCAACAACCCCAGAAAAATAATCCACAAAAGCACTGTAGAAACAGCACTGATGGCATTCACTGAAACATCAATGTAATGTAATATAATGGAGTGTAAACTTCAGATACTGCTCTCACCCTCTTTGGTGACTGTGAAAATATTTGCTAATTGCCTACACTCCCATGATCCTCCTTCCCTCTGCTGAGACTCTCCATCAGGAGCTGCATAATCATCAGTCTTTGAAGTCAGTAGCAGTCTGCTAACAGAGCAATTAGTTGAAGCACCACGAGCCAAAGGTGCTAGATGTGTTCCTTTTCTTTTTTGTGACATATAAACAGCATTTACACGGACTTGAAAAGATTATTAATATACACATGGATTTGCTACATGCTTTTATTTTTTCTGTTTGAACCAGGTGAATGAATGTTATCTATTACTATTTGAAAAGAGGTTTGTCAGGTCACAGAAGCTGGGGTGTCAGATCTCAGGGTCCTGACCTACAACTCACATCATGTGGCATCAAGAATCCACGTCTGAACAGCTGAAATGACATAAAATGACATTTTATTTTGGAACCATCTATATGGACTTCCATTTTTGTCAATGGGAAGAAATAGATGAATTGCTTCTTTAAAGTGCTTTATTTAAAGTACATGCAGAATGATGCATGGCCATTCATAGATAATTTTATGATATTAATCAAAACGGACATAGTCATTGTATTAGTTGGACCTCAAACCAAAATGATCTTTCCTGGGCATCTGGATATAGGAACAATATGGAGTATTTCTGGGTAATAGCAAAAAAAACGGTTAAAAAAGAATTTCTCAGAATTTTAACTGTTACCTGTTTAATTTCAAAATCATAGGAACACTTCAACATTTTGGGAAGCCTTGAATATGATTTTATTTCTTTTCAAAACCATAAACTTCAAAATCATCTCTACGAAAAGTCTTGCATCTGCAACAGTTATGTGAAAAGAGTCCTTTCAAGGTTGTTGCATTGATCTGTTGAATGAGCTCATCAAGGCACCTTTACAGATACTTCCACAGTGTATGCTTCTCTTTTTAATATGGTTAGTGGAGAAAAGGAGGATAAATAATAGCATTCAATAAAATTAACACTTGTTTGTATTAAGAATTATTAATTTGAAATCAATGACAAGAACAAAACATGACCAAAATGACATAATTATGCCCTGATACTCCAGTCCTGTTTTAATAATTAAAAATTATTTAAAAGAAAGAGAATGTAAAATCATGTTTCCATCTCCATCTGCCTTTCATTTTTTATTGTGCGAAGTCTCAGATATTTTCAAAGACTGAAGGCAGATGACAACAAGCTGAAGAATCACCTTTGTGGCAGAGTAGGGGAAAAATGAAGAAAGGAAAAACAATAGTATGCATATTGCTATTATGTGATATTCAGTGCAAATAGAACTCCAGAGTGCTGCCCAAAGACAGCACCTCTTTACTGAAATTATTTACTTTATTCACACTCTGAGCCACAGATGCAGTTTAAGTAATAAATCTTCCTTGTAAATGTGTTCTACTGCATCCACTACAGCTTAGACAATGCAAACTGAATTTGTTTCTCTTGACAGAAACATTTCATTGTTAAAGTGCAGCATGTTACACAAACAGGCTAGAGACACATTAGGCTGCATTTTATTGAATACAGAACATTTTCTGATGTGAATTTTATCTTAAATTTGCAATTAAAAATCTGGTCAGCGGACATATAGTACCAATAATCATGGAAAGCTATTTTATCAAGTGTGGAGAGACATGGTACTACTGCGTGAACTGTGGTGTAGTTTTAAGGTATTTCCTTTTTTTAATAAACAATATGAAGGTATTCCCTTTCTTCCCCTCCCCCATTAAAAGTTCTAAATACAATGAAGGTATGAAATAGCAGTACAGATGAGTATATCATTGGAGTTGTAGGATAAATGGACCCTCTGTCCCATGGAGAAGGTGGACTAGAATGCAACAGGCCACGGTACTAGGGCAGAGAGAAGTGAGATCTGGGAAGAGTCTTGAGAGAAGGGATTCAGTGAGGTGCATTTGTTCTAAGACTGAAAATTGCACTGAAGTTCATGTCCAGGAAAATAAATGTTGTCCTGAAAGTTTACTTTTTATTGCAAAGTTGGAGGTTTTGTTGTTTTTCCTCAAAGTGGAGGAATTGCTCTTCACATGATGTATCTAAAGAACAAATGTTGTACTTTATATGAAAGTTACCCCTCTATAATTTCAGGACATAAAATTTCTTCATATTCTTCAAGCCTAGCAAACAGGTTGATTTAACAGAGGAGTTAAATCAAGCTTTATTCCATACATTTGTACAAGTATGATTTGTGTTCAGTCAAGTGAGAGAGTGTGGCAAGGTATTTAAGGCCACCATGTCTTGCAGCAATCAGTCTACATAAAACAAAACAGAAATCTCCTGCCTAATCAAAGGTACATGTGCAATCACAGAGTAAAGACACCCAAACAGGGAAATAACAATCTCTCTGTTAAATTAGGCAGAGAGCTCCTCTGTCTCCAGTGTGGTTTTGGTAAGTGTAGTAACCCTACACTGACCTTGTCTCATACCTTCTGAGACACTTGGTGTGGCTCATGCTCTTCTATTTGAGTGTGAAATTTCTCTTTTTTATCTGCGCAGCAACAATTATGTGGAGATCTGGGAAATTTCTAGCTCATGAACAAAAATTACTGGGGGAAGCAGGAGGAGTAAAAAGGCTATGAAAATTCTGGCAAGGACCTGTGCAGCAGCTTCCCCTTTGCCTGCCTGATGGAGGAAGGGCTGCGCTGTAATGCAACACCCATCCAAACTGCAGCTGCACTCCTGCCCACCGAAGCTTTGCAAAGGGCAGGGAGGGAGGCAAAACTGCCCCTGTCCAGTCAGGCTCTTAAAACAGTTTAAGTTGTTTTCTAAGGAAATGTATCTTCAATAAACAAACTTGAATACATATCTAGCTTTCTCAAAGATGATGTTACCTCCATAGGGAGAAACCTGGGTGTCAGATTAATTTCCCATTTTATTAATTCAGAAGGAAGAGGAAGGGGGAAGGAAGAGAAAAGGTGTGTCTCATTAGGATACAGCACAGACCAAAAGGAATTAATGTATTGAGTGAAACAGGAGGGGCTGAGGATCCACTACCAATGCTGTTTTGTGGGCAGAGCTGGTTACCTCAAAATCTCTTGTCTAGCCTCATAACAAGAACCTTTTCTAATCAATGTCATTTTTCTCTGGAGTTTGATGAGTCTATTTTTTTAATGAGTAGCATAATATTGTATCTTGATTATTTCACAAAGATTTGTTAAAAATCTTCCTGGATTTACATAATGTTACTGATCAAAAACATCCTCTTCCTTATATTTGAATTAATTTTTCTCATGTACAACTGGAAGTGATTTATTTTTATTTTTATGTCTACACTTTTAAAGATCCTTTTAGTTCAGCACTTATTTGCAGAGTAATCCTAGAGGAATTCCCTCCCACTTCCACTTAGCAACAGGTGTGTGTATATATATATATATATCTATCTGGCATTAGAGCAAGTAAAATTTATCTTTTGAAACTCCATCTGCTTATGTGGGAACAAACTAGAGCACGTAAAGATCTCTGTGAAGATTTATTTGTTTCAAAATGCAGTTTAGAATTTTCCTTAACGGTCTGAAGTGTTGCTCTCATGTATTTTGTCATATTTATATATGTTTTAGAAGACAAATTTATTGCCCAGTATTTGAAAAACTGAAAAGGTACCTATTTTACCTATTTAAAAGTAACCTATGGTTACTTTTACATTAAATAGTTTAGAAAAGGAGTGCACTTTCAAAAAAAAAAAAAAACCCATTACTTTATTATATATTTTTTTCTTATCACAGACCAGTATCAGAGCACACATAATGGACTCTTCTAGCCTAAAACTAAACCCAAATACTTGTTCCAAAAACTTTGTTAAGGCAATTAATTATATGGAGAAGATTGTTTCTACATTTGTGCTTCCAACCTAATTTAAGAGATGTTGAACTTAAAACTGGCAAAGATTTTCTGATAGACAGGGATTTGGTGTTAGCTGCAGAGGGAGAGGACGAAAGAATGCTCAATGGAAACATAAGAGAAAGTCTTAATCTCCAAAGACACTGAATATAAGCTGCTCATGATTATATATAGCTCATGAGTACATTTATTTCTGTAAGAAAATTTTTTAAGCAAGGAACTGCGAGACTAGTTCAGATTGCCTGAAAATCAATGTAATTTACAGAATTTTCTACCTTTCCTGAAAGGCTAATCAGTACTCAGCCTACAGATAACCTTCACTGATCACGAGCATTTGCCAGCACCAGATCCACGCCCTGGCTGAGGAGTTCAAGGACATCCAAATCCTCCAGCTCCAGCTCTTGCTGCCTACCAGGGCAGCCAGGTTCCAATGCCCTGCTGAAGTTGCTTCACTTTGCACAAAATATTTAAATATCTCCTGGATAAGGAGGGAAATGGAAAGTTGATTCATGGAGGCAGCAGTACAGTGGAGAGACCATTGAGCCTCACAAACTGAATTTACGTTTTATGCCTAAATTGCCCCATGTCCTAAAATAGAAATTGGAAGATTTAGGGTTTATGCAATTTTGGCAGAATATTTCTGTTTATGGTGGAAGGTATTTACATGAGATGAAAATGTTGTGCAGTAACTGGCATTTCAAGCTTCAAATCTGAGAATTTTTTTTTTTACTAACAGACCTTACAATGATGATGGGCAGTTTGAAACAATAAGATAAAATTCATTTTTTCTAATCAAATTCTTGCCAAGTCTTTTAAAAAATTATGATTGTCACAAAAAAAATAATAAAAAAACCAAAAAACCAAAACAATACCAAAAAATTGTCAGGAAAATAGATGGTGTAATATAATTGCACATTCACAAAGTCCCAGAAATACCTCTGGTGAGTTTACTCAATAAATTTAGGAAGTGGAGAAGAAAATCAAAGTACAGCCATGAAAACAAGGAAGAGATAAAATATAAAGCAAAGATAGATTATCTTCTTTAAACTGGTAAGTACTGAGAGGAGGATGACAATATTCATGACATCTACAAGTGTTTGAGTTAGTTGTGATAAAGACTGTGAAGAACTTGAAAAGCAGTAGAAGTATAGAAGATATTATTTGAAAAATTCACATAGTGTTTTGGCTTCCTTTTCGAAATTGTATTTTTTTAAAGAGAACTTTGCATTATGCCCATCAAAATTACAACTGTTCATAGATGTATCTTCCAGTGCCTCTCTGTTGACATCAGTGTAACTATTCTAGGAGTTCATGTGGCATGCTGGAGAACATCTCTTATTTAAGAATCACTAGGAAGGGCAGGCATGTCAGCAAATTCAAAATAGTCTGCAACTAACGTAAAGGATGCATTTGTCATCAATGAACTCTAGTTTAGTTGCTCTCCCTACATTTAATGGCAAAAATGAAATGCTTTATTGGGCTTCCAAATAAACGCACCCAAAGTTGTCTTGGAGGTAGGAAGGACTATGTGTTAAGAGCTACCATATGGCTGACATAACAGTGTTTATGTGCTTAATTTAGGACATGTATAGGCAGTTAATCATTTGGATATGGAAATATTCATGTTTATTAAAAGAAAAGAAATTTACACCTGCAATTTTTAAAGTTCTGTTTACAATGGCTGCTGTCCCAAGAACTCAAAGACATTTTTCCGAGGTGCATGACTCTGATTTCCTATTTCTGAATCAGAATGACTCATATTTCATTACTATTTGAAGATGAAGGTCCCCTGTCAGTAATATCTGAGGAACATACTGTCAATAACTTCCCTCATGTGTACAGGCGGCCTGAAATAAATTACTGGCTCCTGAGCGTCTACGCTTGTGACAAACTGTCAGCAAGTCACAGAGTACTCACAGAACTGCATCAGGGCTCTGCACATGGTTCACAATTTACCCAGCAAACCAAGGGCCTGGGCTGGGTGCTGGATCAGGAGTCCAGCTCACCATGAGGTCAAGCTGAATGGCTGAAAATCACGCAGGAAGGTGAGGAAGTGTAGAGACTCTCAGGGGATAACCGCTGGACTGCCATGCCAGGCAAGGTGTTTCTTTCATCCATACAGCAAATTCAATTAAGAAGGAATACAGCAACTGGATCTAAGCTATTTCTCTTTCACTGTGAGAAGGGTCTGAGGATCTTTGTTTGCATCCACTGTGTCATGTGTCTGAAATATTTATGATAATTCCCCTGACCAGTAACTAGTGACGCGGACTACGGACTTTAGCTAAGAAAGGAGGAACTATGCTGATATAATTCTGTTTATGCCTATTTGTATATACTTCTTGCACGCTCAGGATCATAGGTGGAGTTTTGAAACATCTTCTCTGAATTCTAACCTGCTGTGAGCACTTTTTGGTACAGCACAACAGAATATAATTTTGCGATGGATAGGAGGGAATTCTGACTCCCTGACCCTTTTTGAAAAGATTTAAAAAGACTGAATGGGCTTTAATGGACAAATGTCAGTGCCATGTACTGTTTCATCTCCCTTCAGTGGTGAGAAGTAGGGTAACCTTCCATTTTTTAAAGTGTAATGCATTTTGGAGAGTGACATGCAGACAGCATA
This sequence comes from Motacilla alba alba, assembly GCF_015832195.1. Taxonomy (NCBI): domain Eukaryota; kingdom Metazoa; phylum Chordata; class Aves; order Passeriformes; family Motacillidae; genus Motacilla; species Motacilla alba. The sequence goes on from NC_052016.1 coordinate 112,192,770, forward strand.
AGCTTGAAAGGATTCATTGATCCCTTTAACTTCTGTTTTAACGAGATGTAACTTTAATATCTCAATGTTCCCTGAATATTTTGCAGATTTCAAGCATTAACAGAAGGAGTTCAAAGGGCCCTGAAATGAGACACTGAATCTAGCACACCAGTCTTGGTTACCAATCCCAAGCTTCCAAAGCCAGTCAAGGTTCAGATTTACCTTAGAGATCTCTAGTTCAAATTTCAGAAAAATTTAGATCTGCATATGCTCATGGGACAATACTTCCTCAGGATGCTGTCCATGGAGAATATTGCAGCAAATGCAGCATAAATAATTTTCTCCTAAATAATTTTTCTTTCAGAATGGCTCATATAGAAATTGTGAGATAAAATGTGTATACTAGCCTTAAACTGAATTCTGCAGTCCTAGCTCTGTGATTAAAATACCTTTTTTTCATTTGACAATTATGAATGTCAGGGCATCTAAATTCAAACACGTTTAATGCAATGCAATTGATAAATAATTATGATTAATAGTCTACATCTTGATGGGGTAGTACTCCCAAACTGACTGTGAGAGGTTAACGTCCTGTGTCTCTCATGGTAAAGAAACTACATGGCACTTCTCTTACCTAAACAATGAAATTTTCATCTCTGCTGTGAAGAGGTCAAAGAAAATGGCAAGAAATCAAATGTGCAGTGGATAATAATCAGAATCAGTAGAGGAGTTGGAAAAAGAAATTATAGGTTACTTGCCACTGTTAATTGTAGGTTTTGAACCTTTTGTTATAATTCCAGACATCTATGTAAGAAGAACCACTAATTAACCTCAATCAGTACCAAACCATGAACATGTGTATTACATGCTGGTTTGTGATAATAGGCCAGGCTGTGCTAAGAAAGGAACATGTTCCAGTAGAATGTCACTGAAAAGAAAGAAGGGGCAGATACATTGAACTGCATTGCACTCTTATATGAGATGGCCTGAACTGTTGCCTTCTTTTGCAAAGGCATGAATACTCTTTTGATATTTGGGTTGTAGTCCAATCACTGTATTGATCAATGCACATTTTCTGGCTCGACGGAAAAGCATCATGATGTTTGAAATTGTTTATTTCAGCCTTGTAAAACCGTCACTCCTCTAGCCAAAGAATTTTATTTTTTTTTCATCTCTCAGACAAGAAGCAGTGTGAGAACTCTGCTTGTGCTGAAAGCAGCTGCTCCCAAGCTGATGGGGGAAAGGCCTTTGGCAGCCACAGTCAGATGCTATGAAATTGCATGCAGCTCTTCTCGTGTTTTGCCATTGCCAGTAGGTAGGGATGATCTTTGAGAGGCAGCAGATTTCACTGTAGTGCTAGGACAACAAGATAGGTATGCAAAAAGCAGCCCGACTGCAGTGAAAGCAGGGGACAAGGCTTCCCATTGTGTGGACTCTCATTTGTTGAACTGCAGAGAATTACATATTTCTTTTGTCTGCATGGTTTTATTTTACATTTCTGAGCAATCAAAAAATACTAAAGCATGTGCAGACCTAGATTTATGAAAGCCTTACATGTGCTCATGAAAACTTAAAAATTAGATTACATTGTTATTTAATTGCCCTGTACCTACTTATTAAATATTAAGACTTCATATTATTATTATTATTCTGAAATTTATTATTATTATGTTAAGATTAAATATTATTAGGTAAAGCCTTAGCTAGTATGAACAAAAATATTTTATATTAGAATCAATTTATAGTAAAATTCAGTTATTTAACTTCATTTTAGTTTAAACACATTCAGATATTCTTATCTTTCTTGTGGTCTGTAAAGGAAAGGACTGAAATTAGTATAATTTATCTGCATCTAGCAAAAAAGCTTACAAAGACACTTTGGTTTCTTACTCATGTTTTAATGCCTCTTTGTTCACTGTTCATCACAGGAGCTTTAAGATTTCTGAGAACTTTGGATGTGACCTTTTTATTTTGTGTCTATTTAAATGCAGATGAGCTCTCCAGGATGTTTGGTGGTTTCCTGTAGGTACCTCCAAAAGACAGACCAGTCCTCCCAGTACTCACTATGCATGGATGAGAGAGACTCAGATGTATACAATTAAAATAGCTAAATAAATATGACTAAAAAAATAAAATCACAGAGATACATCACCACCTGAAGAACCAGGGTGTGTTAGCGCAACTCTAACATAACCAAGTACAATTTTGGGGCTATTTTCATTTTAGGGCTAATTCTGAGCTCATTTACTTTAGATATGTGCTTACTTGATTTAATTTTATAGGCCCAAAAATTATGTACTTAGAAAATCCCATTCAGAGGTGTATCAAGGCAAGCATCAGCAATAGTGTAAGGGAAAAAAATAATTCCTGACTAGATAGGCAGCAACATGCACCCCTTTTGTCCTCTGTATCAGCAGATTAATCCCTGAACCCTTTGAAGTTATCTGCTCCTGCTGCAAATGAGCTGGCTCATTTGAGTTACTGACTTAGTGCCACTGAAAGCTCTGGTTGTGGACTGTGGTTTGTTGCAAAAGTGTGTACAATTTCATAGCAGGCATCTCCTCAGGAAATAAAGGATGATGAAAGAGATCCCTTTTGTGGGATCTGGTGAGTGGGATGGCTGCCAGACTCTTGTTTTGTTCAGGACTGGACAAGTGGAATTTGAGGCACACTGAGGGAGAGTCTTGTACCTAGCACATGCCAGTGCTGGTGCTGCACAATGCTTTGTTCTGTAGAAAGCTTACATTTTTAAGTTTGCTGTCTTTCACCTCTAGGACTAAAGTCTGCCTTACATTTTATATTCAATCTGACACACACACACAGCCACAGACTGCTGTGGCAGTGCCTTTTATTTTTTACCCCAAAGTGCTGTTAGCCTCATAGCCTCATGCTGGAGGATTTAGGAAATATTATCTGGGATGTGTAGGAAATGATTGCCACTGAAATGTGAATTTTCCTTTTCCAGACATTGCTTCAAAATTTTTAGTTGATAACCTTATTCTAAGGAACACATAAGTCTTGATAGATAACTCTAGTAGAAAATGGTGATACAGGTGGCCAGTAAGCATTTGGTGATAATGCACATACAGAAAGCTAAACAGCCAATCAGTGAGTGCAGCGTCTGTGCCTGATAAGAGCACAGTCTCATACTGCAGTGCAACAGTCCAGATGAAATCATATTGTTACTGTGTAAAAAATATTCAGAGGAACATCTGCACAGGAGAGTATGAACAGATGAGGATGAGCTGGGACAGTCCACACAAGTTATTTTACTGGCCAGCGACTTGGAGTTTCCTTTCCCATTTCCCTTTCCCTTCCCCTTCCCTTTTCATTGGCTTGTTACACAAAAATGCTTTTTGCTGAATACACTCATGACCCAGGAATAACTCCTTGTCCTTGTTTACTAAGTGTTTCTGAAGACATTTATCTTTTTATCTATCTATTTATCATTTTATCTTAGCTGGCTCTAAAGACTGTGAATATAATAAACTAAAAAATGCCCCATAAAAAAAAAGAAATAAGTAATTATGTATTCCAGTACTAATAAGAAACACTGTTGTGACAAAATAGGGCAGTTTAGGCATGCACCAATATAAAATATCAGGATTCTCTATTAGTTTTTTTAACAGATAGTCAATATTAAGTGAGATGGCACAGCTGTATTTTCTTATAGATTCTCCCATAGATTGAACAATTAATTGTTATTTAACAGGACATGTATAATTTGTAAATATCATTGAATATTATAGATCTTAAATTATATACATTTATTTTTATTACATCCCTGTGCAGTAATTACAAGACCTCTATGATTTTTTTTTGTGTCATTTTTGTCCTAAAATTGACCTAAAATTGGTTTTACTTTTTGTCCTCTTCCTAGTCTGAAAGAAAAAACTACTCCTTGGTGCCAGGCAGCTGCCATTTTACTGAAAAAAAAAAAAAAATCTGTGGTCCCTCTTAACATACTATCTCCCCAAAAGAGGTTAAAATGCATAAAAAATGAATCCAGTTAGGAATGGAAGTTAATTTCATAACTGTAGTGCTACTGAGGAAAAAAATAAGGAGAGAAATTTTTATGCTCTACCATAAATCCCCCTTTCCTCATTCCCTGTGCTCTGCACAGGGTGGGAGGAGGTGGAATATAGAGGAGTTGAGAGTGAAGGAGTAAAAGTAAGCCTGATAAGGAGGGATGGGGAAGGACACTTTTTAAAGGTTTGTGTCTGTTTCTTACCACTCAAATCTATTTTAGCTTACAAAAAATAAATAATTTTTCCTCAAACTGAGTATTTTTTTCCCATGATGGCAAGGTAAGTGACCTCTGTTTCTTTATGTTGAACAACAAGCTTTCTCGTCATATTTTCTTTCCCTGTCCTGTGGAGCAGGGTAAGAGAACACCTGTGTGGCATTTTGACCCTTAATCGATACTCCCCCAAAACAGTTATTTATGTGATAGAGAAGATCACTCATTAGAAAGGCAGACAAAGAGAAATAACATCATTTTGACCTAAAATTATTGCATAGCACTATTCTGAATGGTTGTTAGAGGGACAACTTTTGTAGATCACAAAGAATATGTTTCTGTACTGAAAAGTAAAATTATATGAGCTTGGTAAAATTTAGAATTATATTAACCGAAAATGCTGTGTCACTGGTGTATTAAATGAGGAGAGAATCAATGTGACAAGTTAGAATGATAAAAGTCAAAAAGGATGCCAGGCCTGATGATTCTGTCCACAGTGGAAGGATGGAGCTGAGAGCTTCAGAACAAAAGGCCAAGCTGTGCTTTTTACTCTCACTAAATTTTATCTGATGACTAATTATCCATGATGGGTTTCAAAAGAACCAGGAGAGGTTTTGGACAGGAGAGGTAGTGATATAAATTTGTTTTGTACAAACAAAATCTGAGGTTGAAAATATACCTGTGCAAAAAGTCACTTTAGCAAAACCTTTTCAGGATCATATTCTAAGTGAATTATATTATCTTTGAGTTTAAGAGATAAGTTATAATTCAAAATACTGACTCCTTATATTTGTCTCAGCATCTCAATATTGATATTCTCAAAGTTTGCTTTCAAAGCTATAGGCTTCTGTTATCAAAACAGATATCAGACTTTACATTATGTTTTTTCTGTCACTTTAATTTCTGATTAACTTTAGCAAAGAACTAGATCCATCTTTCCAGGACAGTCACTTTATCTTTATTATTGCTATCTATATTACAAATGAATTAATTAGCATTCTCATCACAAAACCCAAGTTCATTATCTGATAAGAATAAAATTTCTTCAGATACGTCCTGAGGTATTTGATTTGTCTTATTTATAGTCTCAGTTGGCAGCTTTTTTTCACTTGGTAGAGATGGGTATAAGCAAATCATGATTCTGCTCATTACTTTCCCCTGACTGAGATTTTATTTCTGTCCTTTGTGACATGGAATCTTTATTTGTTTTCTTCTTCCTTTGTTTAATTGGTTTGTGACTCCTGAGATGCAATATACTTTCCATTCTTGAGTATGAAAAACAGGTTCTAATTTTTTTTAACGTTGTTTATATTCAGCAATATATTAAATTGAGAACCTTATCTGGGTAATAATTAAACAAAAATTTAACTCATTTAAATATTTTTTTTTTGCTGAGATGTGTTTAGTACTGCAATAATGATGGCCATACTACTAAATATGTATAGACAGCTTAATTGGAGTGGGACAGTTTTTGCATTCAGCCTTAGCTTTTCCTCTAATAAAAGATGTACTTTTTCCTCTGTTAAGCTAAAAATTTTTATTCCATCTCTATTCAGTTTAGTACCACTCCATTCAGGTACATGCTGCAGCTTTTGCCAGAATTTCTCTAATATCCAAATATATGCCTCCAAAAGGAAAACAGATTATATTTAGAGTATGGAGACTTTGGGTCATTAAAACTCCTCAATAAACATCTCTATTTTCTGAATCACTCTACAGTATTTTCTTAGTAGCCTATGCAGTCTTTTCTTCAGAGTTAATTAAAAAGTTTTTGATTATTCTAATCAGAGATAGAAATACTCTAAAGGAACCCTTTGCCACCCTACAGCCAGGCCAATAAAATTTGAAAAAGCATCAAGTCATTAAAAGAGTGAGCTCATCCCAATTAATCTCCACCTTATTTCCCCATTTTACTTCCAGAGACTCATTCTTTATTTAGTTATTCTTATGAAAGTGTTCAGTGCAATTGTGACACCCCTGAGAGTACAGGAAAGAACCTCAAGGGTCCTGGCACAGGAAGCAGACATGCTACAGCAGGCCTGGGGTGATTTCCAAAGGCAGCTGGAGGCCAGGTAGACCTCCAAAACATGTTCCTCTGTTTTGGAGGTGCCAGTGGTGCCATATTCCTTATTTTAAGAGAAGTGAGTTGAACCTATGATGTGACACAGCTTTGTCTTCCAAGATCTGGAAGCAAAAATTGGAAACTCCAGGGACTCTCCAGATACAAATATGTTCAGTTTATGGGACTAGACTAGAAGTGAGACAAATAAAAATGTAATGTCTATAGTATGGGCATCAGATCCTTGTCACCAATTCTCCAGTTCTGCAGACCCATCCTTTCCATTTTGCATGGCTTTCTTTCCGTTTGGTGTAACCATGGCATCTCAGCTATTGCTGTAGTAATTGGAGATCCTGTGGAGAAAAATCATCCAGACCCTAGTTCAACTGTCTAAGATGGAAAAAAGTGTTAGTTATTGGCTGACAGTATCATTCTATCCTTTGTTCACTAACAGTGTCCTGGTTTTGTGTCACTATCATTAGTGAAATCATTGTTCAGGGTATATAAAAGCAAAACAAAGAATTGCATTCAGAAGGTGTCAGAAGGATGGAGCCACATTTCTTCAGTTGTGCTCAGCAACAGGACAAGAGGCAATGGGCAGAAAGCGGAACACGGGAAGTTCCATCTGAACATGAGGAAGAACTTTCCTGGGCAGGTGACTGTGGAGTCTCCCTCAGTGGAGGTATTCAAGAACCATCTGGACACAATCCTGCGCCATGTGCTCTGGGATGGCCCTGCTTGAGCAGGGAGGTTGGACCAGATGATGCCACTGTGGTCCCTTCCAACCTGATCCATTCTGTGATTTTGTGAATAACAAATTCTTAAAGGCCTTTCTGGAAGTTTCCTGCTAAACTATCTTATACTGACAAGATACAGCCAGTTTGATTTAATGGCAAGCACACAGCTTGCAGCAGTACAGCTAAATCCTTTTAAAATTGATTGCTAAAACAAAAAAATCAAAGTTTTGACAGTTTTTATACTGCGTACTTTGTTTATTGTTTTCTTTGCCTGTTAAATTTGAGCCATAAGTAACCCTTTCCTTTGAGGTGAATTCAATGCATGAAGAACTTAATGATTTATTACTTAACCTTTGCTTAGTGGGATTCACTGTGACCTGGAATGAAGTTGCATAGAAATAATATTCCTAAATAATGTATTTACATTTGTAACTGTACAAAGTGAAATGTTGCCAAACTGAAACAGGTACCCAACTGTTACCTTAGCAGTGATGTAATTCTGAAACACAGGTTTTTAGGAAAAATGGGTGCAGTGGGCAGAATTGATGAGTTTAAACCTAGAACGATTGCTAATGAAATGGTGAAAGAGCAAAAGGAAAAATGCCATTGAGTCATTCAGTCAAAAGAATATTCAACACAGAAATGACCATTTACCTAAAGAGATGAAATTTTCAGTCCAGCAGCTTTTTCATTGCATTTACAAGTCAACATTCCTGTTTCATAGCCACACCTGAGGTTCCAAGGAGCTTTGTTGCCCAGTAGTCATGCTGCTGACAGCTCTCACTGTGTGCTGATTCCTCCTTCCCCCAGACAGAGTGATTCCTCCCATACCAACCTCTGCAACAAGGCTCACATCAGAAACACGGCAATGAAGGGGGCAGAGAAGCTTCCAAGGCTTCAGCTTGTGCTGGCCTCTGCACATGACCAGAATGCATAGCCAGGTGATACCAACTGGGAAGTGCTTAGAAAACCCAGAGTAGTAACAAAACTAAGGGTTTGTTTGTAGTATTATTGTAACCCCCAAAGAGCAGATTTCGCAGTGATTAGCTCTCTTTGTGCAGATAAGATATTATTTTCAGTTCAAGTGCAACCCACTTCAGATAGGTCAGACCAACTCCCTTTACCCAAGAGAAGAGGCTTAACTTTCCAGATCAGCTGAGTATTTCTTTCAAAAAGAAATTGAGATCTAGAGTGTGAGGATTTCCCCTCAAGCTGCTAGAAAATCTAACTAAATATGATTGCATGGGGCTGGAGCTTAATAGTCTTAGAGTATCTTTATGGAAGACTTCATGATCTTGATCCTTAGCTTTCCTCACCTTTTGATGATGAATGCAACATAGGTCTGACCACACTTTTCCTGTATTTCCTTCAAGAGCTCCTTGACATTCATCCAGCCATTTAACATTGTCGTCTTAGGTGGTTCTCAGGCTGTGTTTGATATGAGTGTTTTATTTACAAAACGGACTGAATTTGTAGAGCAGAAAGAGTAGCACTCCAAGTGAAAAAGTGGGGGAAAGTGAAAAGCAACCCCTAAGTTTGCCTCTCCATTATTGAAAGGATGCATCATTCCTATAGGCATGCTACAGTTTGAGTAGGTCAGTAAGTGAAAATAGATTACAGGCAGGGGAAATATTCCTCTTTGCTGGTATTGTAATAGCTTCAGAAGAGCTAAGCAGCTGTGGTAAGCATAGTGCTTACCTATTTAAATCTCCATTAAACAGCAGTATTGTTTTTCTTCTGCAACACCTAGATGATGATGAAAAAAGTTCTCTAGGTAATTATGACTATATTGGAGCATTCTCTATATCATAGGTTAAATTTGGAGATTGGTATATTAATAATGGGGTTTGTGCAACAAAGAAATGGCTGAATGGCTCTTACAGCCTCATTCAGATATACTTTTGTTCTGTAAAGATTTTCCTGTTCTACATTAAAAGGACAAAAAGCAATATCTTTGCTGACAAGGAATTGAACTAAATCTGCTAGTTCTTTCCCTTGTCACACTATATTGTTGGTTTGAGCAATAATCTACTGACCTCAATTATGCCTGGGAGATGACCTTCTCATTACTGCCATGTCTACAGCTGCGAGATGGACAGAAATCTGAGCTGTGGATCACTTAATACATATTCAGCAAATCACACATGTTTCAGCACACATCCCATGTCTTTTAGTGACACTGCTGTTCAAGTAGATAATAACACAGCACCTAAAGTGCTCTTGCTTTGAGGGCCTGGGAGACAGTTTTAATAGGCAGCAATTTATTGGATTATTCTTCAATATAGTCTCTTTTGCTTTTCTTTAAAAGCACCACTTTCTGTGATGCATAAGCATCTTTGTCTGCCCATCCCTCCTAATAAAGAATCACTGCTGAATTTCAGATATGGCCTTTTTTTCCCACTGCTCTAAGCCTCTTCCTAATCCATTCTCTCATCTCAATTAGAGTCAAATCTGCATTCTATTTAAACCATAATAGGTTAGGAATTCAGCATGATTAATTATTAACAAGACTTGGTCATAGAAAATTAACTTTCTGGGTTTATTTGTCATTTGCACAGATTCTTCCTTCTCTCTTGGCTGTGTGACAGATGGAACACTAATAATGAAAATGTTCTATAAACAGCTCCTGAAATGCAAGTTATTCTTGTTTAGAAAAATCAGGCAGTTAAGATACGAACATAATATGAAACAGAACAATTTCAAACTTCAATATAGCATATAATTTCCTAGCAGAAAATGTATGTGAGCAGCTTACCTATAGCCCCATCCTTTCAATATTCATTTAAAATAGTTCATCTTTGCAAGGCAGGGCTTTAAGAATAAAAGCAAAGCAGAGCAAATGAAATACAATAAGTAATAACAATAATAATATAACCACAAGCACAGGAACACATTTAATGGAAAAATTAATTTAAAACTAGAAAACTTTTGAAAACTCCCAGTGTGAGATCAGAGAAAGAAGATCTCCATGGACTTTCACAGAAGTTTAAAAGGGCAGCAGTTGTTCAGCTCTTCTAACTCTTTCTGACATGAACTGCACCCTGCCTTGTTGACATCATTCATAAGAAAGCAAAAAGATGTTCCCTAAGACTTCTGTTCCTATAACAAATTTTGACCAAGTAGTAGATTCAAAATTGGGGAAGAAATGCACAAGGTGGCAATGCAAATTCCTTTTCAGAACATTTTTGGAACATGCTAATCAACATGACCAAGAAGTGAAAGCACTGAATATCTTTTATTGTCTTTGCTGGAAAATCTGACTCAGGTCAGTGGTGCTGACACGGTACAATGCAAAATATGTATTGGAAATAAAACATTACCTATTGCTGAAAAATGTTAGCAGAAACCTGAGGGTGTATGAGGCCATATCACATTCCAATTCTCTAATCTATTGTGGAAGAGACAACTGTGCAAACTTAACAAGTCCTGGCTTAACAATAGTGCTTACAACAGATCCATACAATACTCTGTAATAAAAATTTCCTCTATAAGGAATCAGTCAGGAGAAAGGCTGATGTTACAGCAGTCTGGCTACATGCAGCTAATGGTTCAGAGCAAACCTTCTGGGATGCTTGTTCTAGTATCAAAGTCTTAATAGAGCATGACCTTGAGTGGAGAAACAGGCAATTTGTGAGAAACTTTGGGTGTGAATGCTTGCTCAGCAATACTTTGAAAAGGTCCACACGTGCAGGTCACATTATGTTTGAAATCTGCAGAGGAATAGGGAGGCTATATTCAAGCAGAAACATCCTTATGTTTCAACCTAAATAATAGAAATACTGTATAATGTGCTGCTATTTTTACCATTTAGGATTTTCCAGGTTGTTTTCATTTAAAACCTACAATGCTTATGAATCCTACTGTTTCACAAAGAAGTCCTAACTTTGTGCTTGTGTTTGTATTGTCTTCAGTAATGAATAAATATTAATCTCCAGAGGAATAAACTCAGGAGAAAATTTACAAAAGCTGAAGGAAGAGTCAGCATTTTGCATATAAGATACATCTTTTAAAAAGGCAATAAGACTTGATCAGACATTAAGAAGAGATTTTAAACACTTGAAAAATATCTTCCTGTTTTGTCATAACATTTTAGTTTTAGGTACTCTAAGATTCAATTGCAGAGCCCAGAGATACTCACGGATTTTTTTTTAAGATGTACTTAGAGATCTTAACATTTGCAGCATCCCTATTGGCCAAAGAAAAACCAACCAAACCAACCCCCAAGTTTTGGGGTTCATAAGGATAGTGAAAATGTCCTTGGACCATCTTGTATTCACAGACACCTTTTGAAAGAAAGATACCTTTTGTCTACATCACACATCACATAAATAGCTGTAGTATTACTTGTGCAAATGAAGACTAGAAATACTGCTGAATGATGCAGTTTACAAAGCTTAGTTTTCTTCGTAAGTCTTAAATAGCAACACTTCCTGCATGCTGTTCTTGAAATATTGACCGTCAGGCACCGATCCTAATTTTCTATCTAATCAGGGTAGAGAAACCATGCCTGTAGCAAGTCATCTGTCACAGAGTTCCATTAGCAGATTTCAAATATTGACTAGCAAAGAAGTATTCACTTTCCTGAGATTAACAATCTATTGGGTAATATAAAATGTGTCTACAATAGCCATTAATGGAAAACTGATGAAGATAAATCTAATTTGTAACAAAGTTACTGGTTTGCAAACACTTCATAAATAAAAGACAAGCCTAACTCAATGAACAGTTCCTAATGAGTATTTCAACTTTGTTGATGCCAAGAACTAGAGTAATACCTACTATGAAGTAATAATATTGTTTTAGCTGTATGGTTTAAAGTTGTAACAGTCTCCTTGTGATCTTATTTCAATAAACTCTCCCTACTAAATCAGCATGTTCTAGAAGTTTATTAGGCATACTGTCTCATTTCAGAATACAATCAAAACTGGGAAGAGCAGGTATCAGCTCTTTTATGTTTACAGATCCATGCAAGTCTAAGAAACATAGGTGAAAATTTTCTGTATATATCAAAATATTTGCATTTGTATTATTTGTCAAGAAGAACACTACTTACGGATAAGGAAGAGCACCCAATTATCATTAAAAAGGGTTTTTAAAAATATTGATAATGGGAGTTATTTTAACACTGTAATAGAATATATATATAATGCTTGTGCTGCTGAAACCCAACTAACATCCATTTCATCGTTCCTCCTTTGACAAAATTTAACAATTCATCTTTTGCATGTATTTAGGTGACTGTCACTTCTTTAGTAGTGAAGCAGATATTTACTCAATTCCAATGTCTTATATTATAAATCTCTGGAGACGTTGTTGAGCTCTCCTCTCAGTAGTCTCATCTTGAGGCTGAACAGGTCCAGCTTCCCCAGCCTTTCCTCACAGGAGAGGTGCTCCAGCTCCTTCATCATCTCTGTCAGTCTGTGCTGGACTTGCTTCAGGAACTTGAAGTCTCTTGTACAGAGGAGCCCAGAACTGGGCTCCAGACTGGCCTCACCAGGGCAGAGTGGAGAGGCAGGATCACCTCCCTCAACCTCCTGGCAATGTTCTTCCTAATGCAGCCCACATGCCCCATCATTTCCTGCAAGACAAAAGAGAGCACAACTTGTGCTGGAGATCCCTTGCCCAGTTGTCTCCAGGACCCTGGGGTCAGTTATTCATCTCGTGTAAAAACACAGGTGCACCTTCAACACTAAATCTGGAGATATCAGGATTGTCTTTCATTAGTATCCTGTCACCTATGTACATGCAAAGACCAAAAATGTGATCATCATCATTATCTCAGCCTAATTAGGTATTTTGGAAGATGGTGTATGTCCAAGGACAGGACTGCAGAGGGGAAGACTTGGGCAACCTGAATGCCTTCTCACGGTTGCTGCTTTGCATTTTCACTCTTTGCAGAAGGTCAAGTCCTTCATCCTACTAGATGTTTATATAGTGATCACACACTGGGCCTTTATTGCATTATGACTTCACAGACATTGCACCTCACTTTTATTAACAGGAGTTTAGTAATTGTTGTACTTTGGTGTAGCACAGATCACAATATCTGTCTTTCACCATTTCCTTAGTTTTAATCCAGATTTACATTCTTCAGTTCTCCCCACTGCCTTGATGGTTTATGACCATGTGTTGCAGGATTAATCAAAAATAAGGTATGGCCATCTGTTTTCACCTTGTTGACTTTAATTGAATATCCCTATAATCTTTCTAGTATAAACTCCTGAGTCTTCTAATAACAATGCTTCTACCACAACTTCAAGTTATGGAATTTTTTAAAAAACTCTTTACTACTGATTATAAAAGGTGAAAATTAACCCTTTGGCATGTTTTTGTGCATCATCTTCTATAGGAATATTGCAAACATCTATGTTCTGACAGAGAATGGAACCTTTTTTTAAGTTTTGCATCTCTGTGTATATATGAGTGAGGAAAGAGAGAGAAACTAATCTAGGGAAATAGCAGTAAGAAAATATTTTAGGCTTCAATCCAATCTTATATCTACTCATTAATTTATGAACTTAATTATCCCACTTACTATTATTCTTGTCTACATAATTTTTCCCTCAAATGATACCTTAGTTTTCTAAGATGGAATATATACCTACATATATGTATCTGATTGAAGAATCACAAAGAAACTCTGAAATTTCACTCACTCTTTATTGAACCATTAGATTAGCATAGATTCCACTCCTTCTTTGTCACTTTGTCACATTTAATGCACATCATATTTCTGCTGCTGAACTATTGCAGGGCACAATGACATTGCAGCCATCTCCCCTGATGCTGGAGGGATCCTGAAATAATGATATGAAGAAAAATGAATAAATTAGTAGTGCAATATTGCACTGTCAGTCTCCGGAGGTTTTTTTTTTTTTGCGCTTCCTCCTCCATCTTCTCCAGGTGTCTAAAACTGTTTTGTCAATTTTAGTCTCTACCTTACAAAACAGCTCATTGCTACGGAGACGCAATGTAAAGTTTCCTTTGAGACTGAATCCATTTTATCCCATTAGTGCAGCTTATAAGTCAACCTACATAGCAGAAGGAATAAAAGCATACAAAAAATATACTCCAAACCCCACCATTGTTCTACAGGAATGGTAGATTTTCCTCTAACAGATGACAAAAATCAAGCAGGAAAATTTAAGTTTACCTTGTTTACATTTTATTGTGAACCTTCTGAAGGTGTATTAGCAAACATTATAAAGAAATTGTCAACTATTGGTTTTGTGCTCTACAAGTTGTTTTTTTTTCAAATAATAAAATATTAATGAATCTTTATTTCCCTAGCAACTATTTAAAGCTGTCCTGGCTACACCAAGTTTCATTTTAAATGTTAATTATTCTATTGAGCATATTGTGGCTAGCAAAACATATCCAATAACAATCCAGTAAACTAGAAGATCTTCCAGAAGGTACTTTCAGATGGAGTAAAAATAAAAAAAAAAAAAGAAGAATATAGTCCCCTTTCCCAGACTGTCTTTAACACCATTCTGGAGTCTAAATGGTGTATGCCAACAGTACATAATCATGTATTTGATCTGGCCTGTGCTATTGATGCAAGCAACTTGTTCATAGCTTTCTCACTTTTGTTGCCATTTGAAGCCACTATAAAGCATTTCCATCTCCATTATTTTACAAGACCTTTTTTCTGTCCTTTTTATGACTATAATTTTTTGTAATAACTATAGAACTGTCATCCTTAAAGGAGACCCCACCTAAAAGTGGATTCTTTCTTAAATGTTTTGCAGAACTAGAAACACAACTATCATTTGCCTACTTATGTACTTTTTTCAATAAGTTCAGGCTTAATTACTTTTTTCAGGGTCTTTGATTAAAAACATACTTCTCTTGTTGCACTACATTAATTTTATCAAATACAATTTCAAATTCAAACTCTAGCTCCACTTAGTGAAAAAAAAACCCCACAGAAAATGTTACCTGCAAGTATCATACAGCTGCCTTCTGATTATCTTCCTCATAAATAATATCCACTGCTACCAGATATACTGTAAAGAAGTCCTGTTTTCCTTCAGCTGATCTCTATATTCAGAAAAAAAATTATTATCCAACAAAACGTTAATTTCTCCTCCATCTCCTTATCCTATTTTTACTATCTGATATTTTCAATGATCTTTCCACATAAGTACTTACAAAGGATTCATGTAATTTCCTTTGTCAATCTGATGAGCTCCCCACTGGAGCAAGAAGCTCAGTGCACTGTCCAGACTCTGACGGGAAAATCCTCTACCGTTGGAAACATCCACACCACCACCACACCCTCCCTGGAACAGGGCTGCCCTCTATTACATCCTCCTTCCCCATCACCATTCACTCCTTCACTCCAAATTTGGCAGATATGAGAGCGTGTCCTTGAAAGTCACGACTCCATATCAAATAGTTTTGTGCAGTTGGACTAATTCTCTCTTTAATGACCCATTCTCAGCTCCTAAGTAGACTTAAATACACCACATAAAATAAAGAGATAATGCAGAATGTGTTTTCTTGGGTGTAGCATACTGGAGAAGGGGATAAATTCTGTTCATCATGTATGTGATGAACATCCATCTATGTGCACAGTCATGTCATCTCTAGCTTCAACAGGAAGAACAGGGACAATAATGTGAAATCATTCCTTTCTAGCTGGGAAGAGAAGGATTCATGGACAGGTGGAAAATTCTCTACTAAGATCATATTGTGAAAATCATCTGGCATTAATACATTGTAAGAATAATGTATTATTTCCCAGAGCTTTCTGTCTGAGTTATGAGCAAAGGCCAAAGATGTTTAGTGAAGATCTTAGTCTTTTTCTTTTCGCAAAACCCAAACAAACAAACAGTCTGCAACAAGGAAAGAAGAGAAAGAAGTCAGAATTTGGTTACAGTTTATTTTTTACAACATTATATTAAACTCTTTATTGAAGTTCTCTAACATGAATTATATAAATCCTTTATGACCCATACTATGTTTATTTCATTATGGTATAGCTGCTGATACTCCTGCAAACATATCTTCCAGTCTTTTACTATGAAAACCAGTGGAACAGATTTATGACCTACATATCACCATTATTATTCATTTTTTTAATCTTCCTTTAGTTTCACAACAAAGAGTCCTTCCCTGAATGAATTTACCTTGATTTGACATGCTAGTATATTTAAATGATTTATTCTGTGTGTCTTGGAAGACAGAGAATCTTCTTATGGTGGTCACATAGAAAGAGTTATTTGTTTTTTTCTTAACATATTTAAAATATCATACTGAAGATGCAGAAGTACGTGGGTTTTTTGTTGGCTTTTTTGTTGTTTTTTTGCTTGTTTGTTTTTGTTTAGTTTTTTTTTTAATTAAGCAACGCCTTTCTAATAAATTTCTGTTACACAAATGTATATTTGCAATACACATAAATTTCAAATGTAAAGCATTGGTCAGAAAATCATTGTTATGGTATTAATCAACTTCTGCATTAATTCATTTGTTGAGTGCATATGGACAGAGCTGATAATGTAGTTTTATTTGCAACCAGGGGGACGTGGTCAGTGTCTGGTACACCAAAATTCCCCAAGGTTTAATAACCTACAAATTGCCTACATCTTGATGACTTATCTTTTTTTCTTCTTCCTACGTGGCTAAAAATAGCTTTTCATTAAACACTAAACCTACTGTGTCAACATCTATGAAGAGCAGAAACCACAGATTTCCCTCCAGAAAAGTTGCTTCCAGGTCAATTTCCAGTTTGTTTATATTTTTAGAACAAAGCAAAGCAGAAAATAATTCAACCACCTCTATGGGCAATATATAAGTATATAATCATAGTTACTGAGGAAGTGTTGAAATACTGCTTGCCTTTTTCCCCCTCCTTCTAAAACTATCAATTTAAATGTGTGAAATGAAAATTTAAATCAGTTGTTAAAAAAAAAAAGGTTTCTACAATGTGATTTGATGACATAAGAGAGGAAACAGAATTACCTTGGAGAATAAGCTGTTTTAAACAGATTAGAAATTGTTACTATAGAAAAAGGTTGTCTGAAACAAGAATAATATGTTTGGGGTTGGAATTTCATAATGTTTCAGAATCAAATTTTAAAGTTTTCAAAATCTATGAAGACAATGGTGAACAAAATGACAACAAAAAATTTTATTCTCTTTGTTTCAATAATTTGAAATTAAGAGTAAAACTGCTCTTGTTTCTCAAGCCATAATGAATTTAATCCTTACTTTGTGAAATCCAGAATGAAGAACAAGCTGTAGACTATCTTAAAGTAAGCCTTTTCACAGGTTTAGCTCCACACCTAGCATGTTTGGGATAATTAATGGTAGTGCTGGTGTTCTTCACAAATTACAAATAACTCTGATATTATTAATAAGCTGGGTAAAGGTAGACAGTTTTGCACCCTCTGGAATGTAGCAGTAGGTGCTTTGCAGTCTTCTGCTCTGTGAATTCACAAGATAACAAATGAGTCACTTTGCTGACCTAAAACCATGCAAAACGTGTGTAAAACACCAAAAACTTCTCATCACTCTAAGATTCCCACACAACCCCATTACTGCACTGTCTGACTGTGATATAATCCTACATCTGTTTATTCTCATATTAAAAACCTTTAAAAAGACAGCAACTGTTACTCGTGGCACTGAGAAGAAGAAAATGGACAGAGGCCCCAGGAGCTGCAGAGATTTTCCCAGTGACAACTCCAGGATGGGTCCAGAAATTAAAATTTCAGCTGAAGAGCCACCAAACAAAAAAATTCTTGCTTCAATTATTTATGCAAATTTGTTTATGAATTTTACACTTGTGAATTCGAAGATGAATGGTGGAGTGAATAAAAAAATAAAGAGTAGGAGAACAACATAACCAGAAGAAGAGAGACAGGTTTTGAAGTGTCTTTGAAGCAGGAAACCCTGATGAAGATATCTTTTGAAGACAAGATAATAAAATCAAAATATGAAAGAAAAAAAAATTAATTCATGGGAGTATCAGAAAAGAGGAAGACTATCAGCTTAAGGGAAAAAAAGAGACAATGAGGACCTTGAGAAAATTAAGTCAGGAAAAAAGAGCAAAGAGGTTTAACAAAAAAGGTCCTGAACCAAAATCATGTAAACAAGTTGGAAGAACATTTTTGTCCAGTGGGTTCTGCATCAGGAACAAACTAGAAAGTAAGCAGAAGAGAAATTTAGGCTAAAGAAAGAAGAGAAACTCTCAAAGTTAATACATTAAATGTTAACATTTAAACTCTAGAAGCTAAAATACATTAAATAATCAATAATTTTGGGCTAAACATCAGCAATCTCAAAAAATAGCTATAATGACAAAACTTATAGATTTGTGAATAAAAATATAATTCAGTAGAATAATGCACTCATTTTCTATTCGCATGTTGAATTGCAAATCAAAAATTAATTAAACTGTGTCTTTACAGCCTGGGTAGGATAGAGGATTATTGACAAAGGAAATATACTTCTTGTCCATGCAGAAATGTCAGGTCTTAAAGCTTTCCAGGAGAAAATACAGATATAAAAAAATCTTAGTAAAGCTGAAGGTTGTAGGGACCTGCTAATATGCATTTGTTTGGAGAGCATTTAAAAATGAATGATTCTAAAATGTCACAAGAAACCACAAGCTCAAGAATAAAGAAAAAGTTTAGAGATTCTTAATACTTCTAACATCCATATATAGTGAACAAATTTATTTTTTTCAAACAATATCTCTTACTTTCATGTCAGGATGTATTTTATGCTGGGGTTTTTTGTTTGTTTGGTTTTTTTTTGTATTACAAGTATTTTTGTCATCATTTGTTCCTTTTGTTTTGTTTTTAAATTTTGCTCAAGCTTTACTTTTAAGACATAAAACATTTCCTTGATGTTTGTGATTGTGCAGTGGTGCTGCTACCATGAATTTGTGAGGTGACTGAAGATACCACATAATGTTGTAAGCCTCATGTAAAAGACAAAGATCATTCTCACTGACAAAATAACTCAATCACAATACATCACACAAGGTAGGAGGAGGACAGCATTTCCACAAGTGGAGGAAAAAACAACCCAACATGGGTAAAAAATCTAAATTGTTCGATTTGCAGGAAAACAAACACTTCTCTGTGAGAAAATATGTGTTAGTCTTTGTCCTCTGATCTGAAAAATAGCAGGTGTTTTCAGTTTCTGTGTATCAACCACCACTGCAGCTGCAAAAATATCAGAGCTGTTAACTGTTGAGAGAAAAAAAGTGAATAATTAATAGTGTATCTGCAGATTGCTGTTTCTCTTTACTTTCCTGTAGAAATAGTACATGCCAGGTAATTTTTTTTTGTTTCTTTATGTTTTTTGGTTTTGTTTTTTGGTTTTTGTTTCTTGGTTTTTTTGTGCTCTGTCCATACACTTCCCCCTTGCTGGTGTTTCCTCTCAGTGAGAGCCTCTCAGTCCAGCTCTCAACTTTCCAAAAAGCCCTTGTGGCTCCCCCAACAGCAGCAGCAGCTCTCCTCTGCCTTCCCTTTGCCTCCTCCATCCTCGCTCCTGGCATGCAGCCAGAGCAGAGGAGCTGGGCAGTGGTTGGCAGCTGCAGCCCAAAGGAGGAATGTCCGTGTCAGTAAATCCCCAGGAGCACCGGCTGAAGGAGCAGGAACAAAGGCAGGGACAAGTTGGCAGCCTGCACCAGCCTGCCTCATCTCACCTGTTGTAAAGGTCCCAGCCATTGTCACCTGCCCACATGGTCAAAGCGTCCTCTGAACTGTGGCACTGGTGATTGGAGTGGTGAGTTATGGTGGCAGTATGTGAACCAGCCCTTCTGAACTGCAGCCCCACCTGTGCAGCTTTCTGCCCTGGGATGGAGCATTCTGAGTGCTCTCATGCAATGTCAGTCCTACTGCAGCTTAGCACTTTTGCTGCATAGCAGTCCCACACAGTCCCTCATCTAGGCCAGCATGTCATAAATGTTAAAAAAACCCCTGCCTGTGTGCAGATCCTGGGGCCTGGGAAGAAAAAAAAGAAAACAACACAATGCTTATCTTTCTTTGATCCTTTTCTCATAAGGGAAGATAAATTAGATAGTTTGTCCTAAATCCTGTAGCCTTTATATGCCTCAGTACAATGAAATCTTGTTCATATCTTAAAGCCTTTCCCCCAGCCCAGTTATCTCAATCCTAAACTGTATCTTATTATATTTAGCAACAGGAATTCCTTATTCTGTTTAGTCTGCCACTGACTAACAGTGAAGATCCTTTGCCTTCTGTTCTGTTGGAGTAAATGACCAAGTACTTCAGAACTGCACAGAATGTCTTCCAGTAGAAAGTATTAAGACAAAATACAAATACTGATATAATCTCAAGCAACAAGAACTTGCATTCTTTCTTTTTTTATTTTTAACTTCAGAAGACTACAGGATTTAAACAAGAACAAAGTAAAAGCAATGCTTCGAAATTTCAATTTCTTTCAAATAAACAAATACCTGATTAAGGTAGCCATACTTCACACTTAATACCATCTACATGAAAATTGATTTTCTGCCGACTTAAGAAATTGCCAATCATTATTTAACAAGTGGCACCTTACTTACAACCAATTGAAATCAATATAAGAATCCTGTTTTCTTCAGCAATAACTTGCAGGAGAGGACATAGAAATAAAGCTTATTGCTGCAGCAATGATGTCTTTTCAAAGGATGTTGGCACCAGGAGCAAGCAGGCAAATACTTGATCATGAAACTGATACTGGTGACAAAGGTCTAGAAAGTTGGGGTTTTGATTATTTGACTGGCTTATCAAGTGCTTTGAGATCGCACTCAATGCATATGTGATTGAATTGGTATTTCATTCATGCAGCTATGTCTGACATTCATGCATCAGTGTGATGCTATTTTGCAATTCAAGTGTGTAAATGTTAGGCCAGGAGCACTCTCAGGATTTTTGCTCTGAAAGTCAGCACCAGGCATGGCCTGACGACACATGGAAGAGACTCCAACACAAACCAGACTCATGTGTTTTAATTCCCATAGACATCAGATATACATATATGTAGGATGTGGAAAGGCAGAGAATGTGAGTTTATATGTAGTCCTAGTGATTAGCTTGTCACCCATTTGGAATCCTGGCAACATGAGAAATATTTCAAATCAGTTGCACTAAGAACCCTACTCACTCACACAGATTTCCTGCAATCATCTTGAACACTCTCTGGATGAATGACTTCCAGCAGTACCATTGGGTATTTGGCAAAACTAAAAGGTATGGAAGCACCTTGAGTTGATCTGAGAACAAACTTCTTCCTAAGCATTAGTAGATAAATTCTCAAATGTTATTTTCACGTATTCTTTTCATAGTAAATATTGCTTTTTAAAGATAAAAATAATTCAATTTCACCCCCTGAACTGATATGACATCTTTAATTCAGTTTGCTTTCTTTTTATTTTTAATAAATGAATATGTCTCTATAAAAGTATGAGTCTTTGCTCAAAGGAAATGCAAACGCTGTCATTCACAACTTTTGAGATCAGTTGTTGACCCTCTTATAGCAGTGGGCTTGACAGCAGCTTTGACTTGTTAGAGAAAAAGCCTTTCAAGATCTGCTGATATATACACCACTCAAAACAATGATCTACCAATTAAAGCAAATACGGTGTGAAAAAAATGTATAAAATTGCTTATGGTCTTGAAGTAGTCTGATATTTTTTATCAGCTCATCCGGATTTTAGTTGTGACAACACAAATCAGGAGAGAAAGGAAACAGCTACATCAGATAATCTTAAAAATCAAAGTGCTACTTTCCAAAAAAAATGTTTTAAGGCTATAGATACTAGCAGTGGGATTACAGGTCAAATAACAGTCAGGTAATCATAACTAATGGTCTAAACCCTGGGATCAATGAATAACACAGAAGTTTTTCCTTTCTTTCCCAGTAAATATATTGCTCGTTTTTCTCTGAGAATATGCAAATCAGATATTGGGTTGATAATTTTTTTTTTATTGATGATTAAACCTAAGAATAACAAAATTTTAGGGTTTTTAATATATAATTTTTTTTCCATATTAGAGCTGATGGGACAATGAAACCTCCCCACAGTGTTTTAGGAGAAAAGATAATTTTAGAAGTCAGATTTTCACCATCACTTTTACCTTAATTTTTAGTAAAATAATGTTTTGAAGATGGCACAGATTAGAGTTTCTTTTGCCCAAAAATCATAGAATCATAAAGTAGTTGTATTTGGCTGCTTGAATATAAATTTAAATGTATGGAAGTCTGAGATGTGTATAAAAAAGCATCCCAGAGGTCTCCTTCTGATGCACTAGCTCTTTCCTGCTCAAAAGAAATGAGAAGTTGAAAGTGTACTCTATAACCAGATTCTTTACTGCTTCTCAATTCTCATACAAAGTAAAGATAAAATCCTATGTAGAACACATAGCTTTGTGTTTGTTTTATAAAATTTTATATGTCTGCTCCCTCTTATTTCACTTCACCCTTCTGAAAAGCATCCTACTCTGCTCTACACCTTCCATCATCACCTTGCAGTTGTAGAGCAGTACATCAGAAAGAATGCCCTGAACTTTCTTTTCTGAAGGCTGAACAAGCCAAGGTCCCCAGTCTTCTCTTCAAAGCCATATTCTCCAGGATCCTGACTGCCCTGGTGATCTCTCTCCAGTGTATAAATGGTGTCAGAGTGCCTGCTCTGTGTGTGTTTGCATATATCAGAACCCATCAGAAGTTTGTTCTCAGCCTCATTTGTCATTTAACCTTGACTTCCAGATTCAGTGACCTCTAATAATTTTTGGAACACATTTATTCCATTCACACATGATCTGTTAGAGATTCAGCCTACCTTCAGAGCCAGCCATAGATCCATAGTCCTGCTTCCCCGCACCTGTCCCATCAAACATTTGGGAAATGTCACTTGTATTGGCTCAAAGCAGTGAAAAGGGAGGGGTTATGCTGCCTGCATGAAATTGTGTCAGGGCAGGTGTATATTAGATGTTAGGAAAAGATTCTTTCTCCAGTGGGTCATTGGACACTGGAACAGGAAAATGGTCACAACACCAAGCCTTGTGGGAGGCGGCCTGAAAGAAGAAAGCTTGGGAATTCCTTGGGAGACAACATGTGTGTAATGCGAGCTCCCATGTCAATCACCGTGTCAATCACCGTGTCAATCACCCACTCCCCCCGCCCCTGTTCTAGAAGGTTCCTCGGTTCCCTGTTCCCCATTGGTCCCAGGGTTGGAACCACTCCCACCTCCTTTCCCTATTGGTTGGTGTTGTGTTACCCCGCCCCAGCTCCTCCCCAACCCCGCCTACCTCCCTGAGTTTAAATACCCGGACCCCTCACAAGCTCAGAGCTTTTCTGCCTCTGCTCCCCTTCAGAGAAGGTTGTGTCCCTGCTACTTTCCATTTCCTCCCTCAATAAACCTGTCTGGACTAAGCACGCAAGAAGCCCTCCTGCTCTTCATTCTGTGGTAAGGCTTTTTTATATTACGATATCCGGACTTGGGTGGAAGGTGGGCTGAGGGTGGTACCAGATGGCGCCGTGGAGGAGACGCTCCCGGAGCAAGAGGTAGCCTGGCGGCCCCGGCCCGAGGAGAAACAGCAGCCCTGCAAAGCCTGACAGATCTCAAGAAGCATTTGGGTGAGCTCAGACATGGGTGGGATCCTGGGCTGCCCTGTGCAGAGACAGGAGTTGGACTCCATGATTCTTGTAGGTCCCTTCCAACTCAGGATATTCTATGGCTCTGTGCTCCATATTTGGGTAAAGCATGTAACTTGCTTTTTTGTGGATCCAGCTGTAAAAACCCAACTCCAATGCTTCCTTCTGTAAGGCTCCAATGCAATATGCGGGTCACTTAATCACATACTAGCTTTGATCATTTCATTCAGCCTTTTCACCTGCTGATGTTGTTTACTTCACATTGCTTTTAGGTTGCTGTTGTTACTAATCTACATGTAAACATATTTCACTCCTTTCCA
Organism: Motacilla alba alba; assembly: GCF_015832195.1. NCBI lineage: Eukaryota > Metazoa > Chordata > Aves > Passeriformes > Motacillidae > Motacilla > Motacilla alba. Next base: position 112,216,722 of record NC_052016.1, read on the forward strand.
CCACTACAGCCAAAGTTTATAAGGGTCAGTACATAACCGTTTGTCCATGGCAAGGTCATGGCACCCAGGGAGAGCTCTGGGAGCTCAATGTTATCCTCTGCTGCAGAGCCCACATCTGAACGAGATGTGTTCTCAGTAGGGCTCAGTGGGGAGGAATGATCCTTCTGCCTGCTAGTGTCACTCCCCTCAGGGTACGCTGTCCTTGTTTCCCATTTTGCCCATCAGGATCCCCCACTCCTGGGGAAAAAGACTCAGGTTCATTTCTACAAAGTGGAAAAGGTAAAATTCTGTTCAGGTAAAAATTCTGTTCCAGAGTGGGCTCTCCACAGGTTGCAGTTCCTTCAGGAGGTATCCATCTGGTCCAGAACGGAGCCCCTCATGTGCTGCAGGGAAATACCTGCTCCATGGTCTTCACAGGCTGCAGGGAATGCCTGCTCCAGTACCTCAGGCACCTCCTCCTCTCCATCCTTCCCTGACTTCAGTGATCACACTGTAGTATCTCACTCTTTTCTCTACCTGTACCAGCAATTTTTTCTTCCTTGTAAAGATGTTTTCCCAAAGAAACAGGAAAACTGTCCTGTGATTGGTCTAATACAGCCAATGGGAACTTGCACTCACTTCCCCCTTCCCACTATCTCTCTGCTGCAAAAACCTTTGCTCCCTATCATAGCAGCGAGCCATTGAACGGGGAATAAGTAGCATTGACTTTATGATTGCATAAGGCTGGTTAATTGCTTTTTTATACTATATTATAGTTCTAAGAAACTTACTGCTCTTGCAGACAGTCTGATACAGCTTTGACCAGGTTGGTCCTTGATTTCAAAACACCATCACCAGTGGCCAATTAAGAAATCACCCTTTGGTAAACAAATCTCCATAACACACTCCGCATGTTCACAACAGCAGGTGCAGCAAGTGAAGATAAGAATTGTTTCTCATTCTTTTCTCTGAGCTTTCTCACAGCTTTGCACAGTTTCCCCGGCAAATCCTGGGAGAGCTATGTCTCTCTCTGTTCAGAGGATATGTGATTACCATAGCCACCTACACCCAGTACAGTGGTAATTCTGTTTATCCAAGCCCTGGAGCAGAAACAGGGCAGGATGCTGGTCTGCTGTCTGTAGGAGTGTCACGGGACTGACATTCAGACTCAGTAGCTATAGGAATCCCACCTGGTCTGGCAACTCTGCCACTTATCAGACTGCTTAGAGTGGAAATTACTGGAACGATCTGGAACAGCTAGATTTTTTTGCTCGGTATTTTATGCTAAGGGATTCAGATAGACAGTGGAATTTCAGGAAGTATCAGCCAGATAGGTGCATGTGGATCTATGTGTCCCTCCATAACCTTGTAATTTAGGCACTAAGTTCTCTAGGACATGGATGAATAATTTGATACAAAGGACTGCATTGTCTAAATATTCGTTCTGGAAGGATCTCCACCAGCCAGGCATTTGCAGACAGTTATTTCTACTCCTTAATCATCATGGGAAACAAATACATAGCCATTTCAAAAATCCTTTTTAAATAAAACTCTATTTTTCTGTGCTTTGCCTGTTGTGGGACATTAGTTGTTTGGCTTAAATAAATAAGCTTTAAACAGAATGAGTCACTTGTTTTTATAATGTTGTGTGGTTTAGTATGCTGATTGCTTAGCTCTGTTTGCTTTATCTGAAAAGCTGCATTTGTTGAAGCCTTAGGCCATAAGCTGGGGACCTTCACCTAGATATGATTTCTGCTGTAATAGAGTGAATTTTCTTAACAATTTTCCAAGTAACTGGTATGGCGCCGTGTTTTGGCATTTGTATGAGAAGAATGTTGGAATGTTGATAACACATTGATGTTTTAGTTGTTGCTGAGTTATGATTATTCCAAATCTAGTACTTTAGTTTCCCAGGCTCTGCCATAGAGCAGGTACACAAGAAGCACAAACCATTGCTAAGGAGGGAGGCTAAAAATGTCAGCAGAAGCTGCAACTCATCAGGATGGTAGCAATTCATGCCCCACCTGAATGGAAAGAAGAGAAAGAATCTAATAAGATGCAGACGACCCCAGACCAAGAATCACTAATGAACTAAAAAGGTGTGTGGAGAGTATGTGAAGGATGGGTGCATAAGTGGCAGGGGTCTTTTTGCCCAGGGATTTCTTTGTTCTGGGTCCTTTTCTGGAGACAGCCAGCTCGAGCTGACCTACTGCTGTACCACACTGTTAAATTATTTCTTTTTTTTAGAAAATCTGATACCTGAGACTCTTCTGCAGGAAATACAGGGTTGAGCCTGAAGAAAGAGGTTTCCCATCTGAGCATGAGTGTGTGAGCGAGGAGTTAGAAGGGGCTCATTGGAACTACCTGCTGAAGGGTCTCAGGCCCCAGCAGGTCCACTCTGAGCTGTGCAATTTTGGGGCTGTGTTTTCTCCCTTTATGTTGCTCTCCTGCATTATTTCATTATAAATTCTTGTATGAATAACGTTACATAGCTGAAAAAAAATGCAGTACATTCAAACTGAGTCTTACATATATGGGAAGTTTGTATATGTAGAGTCTCTATGTTTTTTCTTCCACAAGGTAGATGGCAGATTTAATTGAGAGCAGGCTAAAGAACTGAAGAAGGAAAATTAACCATTATCTGAAAAAAAAAAGTGGGAGAGAAGGAGGCAGAGGAAAGGAATGGAAATGGAATCCTGTTGCATCTGTGTAATAAGGTGTTTACAGCCTTTTTTTTTGTAACAAATTTCACTGCAAGTCAAAATCCCTGTTTTTCACACTGAAGGCAAAGGAACTTTGATTTCAACTTTGATTCAATGAAACGCCCACTTTCAAGCATACACCTATATTAGTTCTTGTTCAGTGAAACAGAGCTGAAGATAACTCAATGTAAGCATCCATTTGAACTCTGCTGACTTCAGTGAGAAGTTAGTTTGCTTTGGAATTGTAAAGTTTGATGACTCACAGAATACTGGTAGAAATCTCTTCATCTCTTCAGTGTATAATACTTGGGAACCTAGCCCATATTTTAATGGTATTTAGAATAACTGAAGTCAACAGAATGCCCTGTGCACACTCATCACCTTCAGTGGCTTAATATTGTGAATAAAAGTGAGTACTCTCCTAGAGAGACACTAGCTCATTATCAGAAAGATATACTACAGATTAGAGTTGACTTCAAAGATGCCTTAGTCTTTTCTTTCATAGATTTAAATACTGAGTTTTACAGTCCATATTCTGAAAAGTACACCATTATGTAACGTTATTTTGTGGATGGAAAATATAGGATGACATGACCATTGCACTTTGCATTTTCAGTTGCAGAGATAATATATTCATTACTATTGGATTTACGGACTCCACATTCTATTTTAGTTTTCTATATTCTTTCTCTTCCTATTTGGCTTTGATGTTTAATGCATAACAGATATAGACAATAAAAAGATTCAAACAAACCACCCCATTGTGGAATTCATACGTGACTTCACAAATCTCAATTTTGCCCTATCCAGGTGTGATGATTGTGAGTGCATTAACTTCCTTTGACTGCCATTTCCAGCCTTACCTGGGAGGACTATCCATGCATTCTCTGTCAGTCTTTTCTGGAGCTCTGAGTGATCCCTAAAGCAGATAATCAGTTCTGGCTTGAGCTGCACTGTAGCAGTGCCTCTGCTCAGCCCTGTGCCCTGTTGCCCTGATCTTTTTGGAGGGACCCTCGAATCTTTCTCCTGTATGAAGACTCTGGCCTTGCCTGGAGTCTGGCTTAACAGACTGGCTTAACTTTGGCTTAACAATTTCTACAACAAAATTTCCCACCTGAGGATTCTGGTTCCACAAAAATGCTGTTTTCCTTGGAATCAAGTTGGTTTTTCTGCACCTTTTATGGAAACCAGGCAGACAGGGAGACTTCCCTTCCACCTCTTGCAAGCCAGCTGGCACAATGCTGGGTGAGGGGCAGCCTGCCTGTCTCACTGGACTTCAGGGTTGTCATGGCTGTCCAGCTGCCCTGCTTCCCACCTGGCAGCCTGCTCCAATTGCCTGGCTTCCTGGCTAGCTTTCCACCTGGGTAGCCAAATCCCTGCACAAAAGTTCTTGAAACATGCTCGATGTGGTTTCGAAACAATCAAGTTTTCTGAAATTAAGTTAGGCAATAAAGCAAAGTTTTCTTTCTTTCCAGTGGGGAAAGCAGAAATAAAAAAGTAGAAAATTGTCAGCAAAACAAAAATTGCACTTTGATTACCTCTTTAGTTTTCACAGCTGTCTCTGTGAAAAAAAGAGACTATCATGGCAACATTACTTGTATTAGTAAAGGAAAAAGGACTATATAAGCCACTTTTCCTTTGCTTAGCCTATTTAGTCTTTTAGTCTATTTAGCATTCTCCTTTTTATTTCCTTAAAAGGAAAAATGAAAAAAAGTCACTGAAATGTTACAAAGGCTTTGAGATTTACCATTGTCATTAAGTGAAATTAGGAACACATTTAGCATATCTGTATGTCGCTTTCTGTCTTGTAGCCTAATTTCTTGTACCGAGAAATTAGGATATTTGTTTTGTTTTTTCAGTGTCATCACTTATATATAACTAAAAAAAATGCTTGTATAGATAATGTACAAATGCAGAACTCAACTTAGGCAAGGGGCAAGCCCCAGCTCTGAACTTTAATGCAACTCCTGGGCCACTGGGTAAAGGCTGCTGGGGTGGAGGATCCAGATGAAACTTTTCAGAACAATTAAGGCCTGTAGTGCACTCAGGGCATTGAAAATGAGTCTCAGTCCAGGGAAGTTTCCAAAGGGCTGTTATGTGAACTCTCCTGCAAATGATCTTTCCACATTGGTCTTTGGCATATCTCATGACAGAGGTCTCGGAGACCTGGGACAGAGCCCAAGCACAGAGAAATCTGAGTTTCCACAGAAGAATGAGGCCAAACAGAGCTTTTTCACAGTAGAGAGCTGTGATAGGAACACTCTCCACAGCAGCCTTTGCACACAGACCTCCTTTCTCTTTGGTACATGAGATAGACACTGGGTTGATAAGAGCTTTAAGATGTTTTGTCCACACATTTTGTTGAAGTACACATGTAAAACTCAAGAAACCAATTTTGTGTCTCTTAAAGTATGTATTATTAGAGCAGAACTTAAAACAGTAATTTATTAAGAGACAAATCCTTGATCTCATGAGTGAGAAAATAAAAATTTATTTACAAATATGCCCTCTACCTGTTATTGCTCATGCCTATAGATCTGATACAAAAGTTTCCAAATTCAATATCATGACTTTTCAATTATGATGAAATCCACAGTATTTCCTGTGAATTCAATTATGATTAGTATTAGTGTCAGCATCACATTTGTATTATCATTAGTATTACATTTTTCTTGGTTTCAATTTTTTAAACTTTTCTTATTGCAACCTATGACTGTTTTTCCTTTTTTTCCTCTGATAATTCTCCCTATCTCACTGGAGAGGGATGGAGGAAATAGTGAAACACAGTATGGTACTTTGTGTCTGGGGCTAAACCAGTCAACTGTAGTAAAATAATATCTTAAACCAGAAGAAGGCAGCTAGGACTGGGACAGGCAAAATCTCTGCTGTTAATTACATCCTTTTCACAGCATTCACTGCATATACAGAATCCCTAAACAAACCAATTAGTTACAACCTTCATCTCACTTTGAATTTGAACTCCTCTTCCTTGGAAGTTTCCTAAGAGTGTTCTCTACTAAGCAAGAAGGAAGATATTGGGTGGCTGTTTCTGGATGTTTTGAGTAGCAGCAGTCTCAGGCAATTATTTGAGATCATGTCATTGCCATCACAGTTTAGCCAAAATATTAAGGAACTAAGGAATGTCTCTAAAAGTTCTGATCAAAGGTCGATTGAGTCCAGTGGTAAGTTCAGTGGCCCTCAATGAGTGCTTGGGAAGAACTGTACACAAGAATTGTGACATTTCCCTAGGACACATTCCGTTTCCAGGTAATTTAGTTCAGAACTACAAAGCTGTCTTAGGTAATAGTGTTTACAATCAGTGTAGGAGCCATGGTATTGGAGCAAAAGCTGAATTCTGGGGTTTTTCTTTGCTTTTGCCAGTGTGCCCTTCTCCATGAAAGAAGTGCTCATAGGTGACACACTTGGTGTCATTTTCTAATCTCAGCATGGGCTGTAACCTCAGGGAGCTGAGCTTTGAGCTTCTCGTCATTCTACAGAGACATGGATGAGGTTGCTACCTCAGAATTTTGTTTGGTAATAAATACATGCCTGCCCCCTAACATCCTTCTAGGAACTGCCTCTCTCCTTTGGCTGGCTGCTAAGAACCAGTCTGTCCTACACCTTTCACACCTCTGCAAGAATTCTTTTTTCTTGTGATTCTCCTTCCACTCTTCTAAGTACTTCTCTCTTCTCATAAGAAGGGTGGATTACTCTGATCCTTCCTGCTTGAGTATTTACTTTTGATTTTCTCAATCCAATGGAAAATTAATAAGATCAAGTGAGTCAAGGGATATAAAGGGAAAGTAAACAGTTCATTTTATGAAAGAGGAAGGCGATAATATCTGAAATACTCTGTTGGAATAATTTCACCTGATCAGTCCAAATTCTAACAGATTACCAGATGGCAAGAGCATTCTAAATGAGTGCAAATCTGTCCTTTGTGCTTTTAGGATCCCAGGAATGCAGTATTTATTCTAATGGTAAATAAAAAAATGCTGGGAAAAGAGGTAATATATTAAACTATAGTACAGCACAAAACTGAAGGCACAGAAAGCTATGAATTTCAGAATCCCTGACTCTGATGTAATTTTAAAATTAAATATGACAGGACATTAAGCCCCACAGCCCTTGTCCAGATTTTTTTCCCCAAAACTTACACAGAAAAGAAATCCTGAATTATTTTAAATTGCAATAACTTTGCAGGTTTTTTTTTGTATTGGATTTTCTCTCATTTAACTTGTTCTTCTGGCTTAAACTCCCACACGTTCAAATTCTGTAGAATATGACAATCATGCCTGACGGAAAACACTGACACAGAGGTTTTCCTGTTTCTATCTTTCTTTCAGATACATAGTTGGATGACTTTGATTCATATATAAATCCATACATTATAAGTCTTACCATTTTTATTTAATCTGGAATAAAAAAATGAATGCATTTTATACATTTATAAGGATTCATTGTATCAATCTCATTTTCTCTGATATTTCCTTCCTTGTCTACAGTTCAGTACAAGCTGAGGTAACCCAGTGGAAATCACTACAGTTCCATGAGCATTATCTTTGTACTGGTCAAGAGAAAGTAGACAGTCTTCCTACAAGAAGGAAAGTAGATTAAACTGAAGTGGAGAATCTGAATATATACCAAAGACTTACTGGAATAAGAACTTAATGATGTAAATCTCTAAAAATAAGAAACTAGGGTGTGCAGGAATTCAAAAGTAAGGTGACACTTGAGAGGGAGATAAACATTTTAGAGTGGTGAAGAGCATAGCTTTTACTGCTAAATGCATTAATTAATTCAAATAATTGAGTAAAACTGGTTATTATGCACTTGCTGAATTCTGGGTTTGCTTGGCAGTGGATTTGATTTGGTTTTGTGGGTTTTGTTTTGGTTTTTTGGTAATGTTTTTTAATGTTTGTCATTTAGTCTGAAACACCTGAATAGCCTCATTGCAATGAGATGACTGCTATTAGCTGGATCTGGTGCTGCATAAAAATTCTAGTTGAAAGATCCCTGCTACTGCTAGAAGATTAGGCAGTTGGAACACAACTGAAAGTTGCTTCTTCCCAAACTCACCAACAGCATAGTTTTACGTATTTTATTACTAAAATGCACAACAATGTACAGTGAAAACACAGAAGAGACTTAACACCTTTAAGCTGTTAGTATATGCACTGGAATTAGGAGAAAAATCTTGTATACACAGAAGTTGACCTACTTACATTTAGCAGTCTATGTTAAATATTAAAAACCACATTCTGCTGAAGGCATTATATTCCTTGGAAAGCAATGGCACCTCTTTTAAACTGTTTTTCATTTATTCCTTCTGAGACAGCTCTTTCTGACCGTGTTTGTGCATGATACAGCAGTAACAAAGATGGTTCTGAACTATTGCAGTAAGTTATATAGAAAACAGAGAGATACCGAGGAAAGACAGCAACAGAACACAGCTTTTAAGATATAGTAAAATCTTTAAAATAGGATCAAAAAATTGGAAATACACATTTATAGATACTGTTTGGGAATTAAACTTCAGGAGGTAAGATTTTTTTGCAGAGTTGTCGTGACAGGTTGCCATGATGATCAGTGATGTCACTACTGCTGGAGACTGCTATGATTACATATGCCTATAATTCTACCCTGCTAAATTTTGCAGATTCCAGCAGCTCATCAAAGGGAAAAAAATGTATGACCAAGGACAATGAATAATGAATGATGAAAGTACAAATATAAGGGTCAAAGTGTTAAAAAAAATGGCAGTTTATAACTGAATCCTAAACAACATGCCCAACACAGTGATTTGACTGTCAGATGTAAATAGTAAGATTTGGATTATTTTAAATGACCAAAAATTTAAAAAAACCCATTCAAAATAACAGAACTATATGTAGTTATTTTGTTCATTTTTATTTTGGTTTCATTTAAGGATACAATTTCATGTATTTAGGAGTTTGCACTTTACTCTTTTTCCTACTCCACGTAAAGGAAGAGCTAATGCAATTGGGCTTAAGGCTCCAGAGGAGTGCTGCTTCCCAGTGTGCTCAGAGCTGACTCCAACTCGCTCGGGGTTCCCGGTTCCTGCTGCCTGGGTCAGATGGATGCAGCTCTGCAGTTCATTCCTGTGGGTCCAGTCAGCAGCAGCTCTTGCAGACCTACCTCTTGCAGAGAAGCCCAGCTGGATCCCTCACCACTGGCTGATCAGCAGGAGGTTACTGGTGAGCAATGCCAGCCCCTGCACTCTGCAGAGTGCATCTCCACACTTTGTATCAGGTGGATCATCCACTGATTTAATCCTGTGGAACACCAAGGCACTTACCCAGCCATCGGGCCAGGCTGTGGACATCTGTAGGTGCTGGTGTCCTGCTCTGTAGCAGGCACAGGGCCTGCAAGGCTCCCTTGGCGTTTGGCAGCCCAAGATAGGCAAAATGCTGGGTCATGGTGAATGGGAATGTAGGAGCCCCTTCCCCCTCGGATCCTTGCTTATCTCTCTGGAAGGCTATAGGTCACTTTCCTTTAACCCTTACCATTGGACAGTTTTCAATCCCTCTTAACTCTATATAAACTGCTGTTTCTGCCCGGTTCATTAGAAGAGCCGTCCCTGAACCTCTTCACAGAAGATCCTCGAGAAGATCTGTGGTTGTGATATTTTGTGAAAATCCCTTTGCTAGGATTTTCTTGTCCTGAGAAGCTGAAGGGCCTCAGCTTCAAGTGTAAACAATTTGTTATCTGCTACTGTGGAATGCAGCAGGTGCTTCCTCGGTTGGTCAGTGTGGGATGTTTCTGCTTGGTGGCCAATCCAGGAGGCAGCAGCTCTCGGACTCTCAGGGAGTCACAGAACTTTGTTATTCATTCCTTTCTATCCCTGTCTCGCCTTCTGATGAATCTTTCTCTCTGTTCTTTGTAGTATAGTTATAGTGTGGTCTTTTTTAATGTAATATATATCATAATATAATAAACCAGCCTTCTAAAATGGAGTCAAGATCTCTCCTTCCCTTCACCAAGTCCTGACTGCCCTGAAGACCCATGGTAATAAAGATCAATAAAGACATTGCTGCAAAACTTCATACGCCTCTTCTCCTCTCTTTCCCGCGTCAGCCGAATGCCTGCTGCCTGCCCAGCCGAGCCTAGCAAGCTAAAGAGCTGAAATCACTAATGAGCTGATATCACAAAGAGCAGTGATCACTAAAAGGCTTGCTAAGGCGTCCTGGCGGCCAGGCGCTGCTTGGAGCTCGGACAGGCAGTTCTGCTCCAGGCTGAGCTATCTGGCTTCTAATGCAGCCATCTGGGGACACCCCGTAACCCAGCGAGCGGCGTTACTGCTCATCAGCCAGCCCACACTTGAACTTTGCTAACAACTAAGAAAAACACACAGCTGGACTCACCTCCTGTGCCAGACACAGAAAGCTGCTTGAAGAAACATTTCTAGTGCTATTATGGTGTGTCATGCTGTGGCTAACACACATAACACAAGATTTATCCATGTGAGCAGGATAACGCTGCAGTGGTTCCAGGATCCTGTGTTTGGGCAGCTGAGTCATCCTGCTATACTTAGGTGTCCACCACATAAATGATTACACAAGACCAGTTATCTAAGCTCCTGTTAGAGTCAGTGGCCATTTAGTCAATACAGTCAATAGAGAAAGAAAATTATTTGGCTCTCCCAAAGCATATATCTACTTTAGAAGGAGATAAATAGGTCCCTAGACTCCACTGACTGTGCTGGCTACATGGGATAAAACAAGAACTCAATTCTCGTGTTTCATCCAGAAATTTGTCATGAAAAAGAGGCTGGCTGAACTTCTACTTCTCATGTTTGTTTTTTCACAGGTTTTTTTGGTTTTTTTTTTTAATTTGTTTTGGTAAAAACAAAATACCTTTAATATAAGAACTGGTGTCATTTGGAAAAAAAAAAGTCTATGCTTTCAAGTCTTTCTTCATATTATAAACTACATCAGGCTGTGCTCCAGGGCTTTGATTTTCCAGTCTTCTAGAATGGACGTCTGAAGAAAGATACAACTTTAACAAGGCCATGCATGAAAAAAAAATTGTTCCTCTATATGGAATCAAGAATTTCATAGTATGTAGGTCTCATTCTTATGTGTCAAAGATGACACATCTCATCAAGATGTGTCAAAGTGCACATTTTTACTTCACAATTTTTCTCAGCTTCTCTAGACAAAACCTGGCCTTAGTTGGTCTAGTAAATGGTTTTTCTTTTCCCTCATCTAACTGTAACCCACCAAAGTTATTACAAAACTGTCATTGCTCCTGTTGGATCTGGTAGATGTAATGGGCAAGTGCAGCTGACTGAAATTCAAAATGAAACTTCGGGGGTTTGAAGTCAACAGATGACTGAATCAGGAATGAGTTAGGACTGCAGAATTTTTGGATTCAGTTCCATTACGACAGGCTCAGTTGTTATTAGACCATTATTAGATTAAATTAATAATCCAGAAGTTAAGTCAGTTTTCATCCTTATTTTGTTATTATAAATCCTATTATTGCTTAGCATGTAGTCATGTCCACAGCATATGGGGGACATTTTTAAATTTTAAAAAGGGAGAAGATTTTTTTTTTGTGAAGAAGGAAGTGGCCTCTTTTTTTCAGCAGCAACAATAGGATTTCCCATTTTTACTGGAAATGGCCTATTTTCCATCACCTTTTAAAAAATGTTGTGAAAAACATATTTCTAGGTAGTTAATGAAATATTATACAAATATTAGTTTACAAGAAATAGCTCTTTTTATACCAAAAAATGCCTCTATGTTTGGTAATTTTTATGAAAAGTCACTTAGCATAAGTGGACTACCAGAACAAAGAAAGGGGAAGAAAAAAATGTTAAAGTAGTCTGAAAATACTAGATATATACAGATAGGAATTGGGAAATAAAGTTTTGGAAAACTTGTGCTACTCATCTTCTGATAAATATGAAACAATTTTGTGGAGTTTATAAATTCAATTAATCTTTCCACTGACATTAAAACCTGCAGCTGGTCTTCCATGTGATGTGCACACCAGAGATGTGAAACTGTATAATTATGAGCAGTCATTGAACAGAAGTTTAGTGAATTCAGGCAGAATGACTGAACACCAAATGGAGTGGAAAATTCTATTATTGTGTATTTAGTTTGGGGTAAAGAGCTTTTACCTACAGTCAGGTTTAGAGGTTAGGTGTCATCTTTACACCACTCATCAAATTAATTCGTTTTTCAGAAAGATCCTTTATTTTCTGTTACTTCACTCCCTGGGTGCAACCACACTGCAGGAGGTTGCTGCTAGTGATGTAGCTTTGTTAGAAAAATTCCTTTAAAAATTTTAATGTAGCAGGAACAGAGAGAAAAGCTTTATGTGTTCCAAGAACCAGCTTCAGATTTTAAGCTGAAAATTTGCTTTTGCATTAAAAAACCTCATTCACATTCAAAGACCTGATCAGAATAAGGAAGAGAAAAGAATGGCTAAAGGTTATAGAAGCACAATTTTTTAGTGCAGTTTCTAATTTAATTACTAGGGAAAAAAAAAAGGAATGTCTTCTCTAAACCCAGGCATATTGCTGGTGAGATATGAGGAAAAAGCAGAGGCAGTGCAAAGCCGAGGGTTATCTATGCTTTCTGTTTCCTTCTGCAAAAGTATGTGTCTCATTTAAAATCTTGTTGATTTCAGAGGAAATATGTTAAAAGAGAGTCTGAAACAATACTCCTTAGTCATGAGCTACTCTGTTTGAAAATTGCAAATATTCACACCTGCCAACCTTCTACAACAACTCTTTTCGAGGCTGTTTCCCTTGTCTTGAAGGAGGTTTTAATTTACATTTTTACTATTTTCTCACCATCTAATCCTCTGAAATTTTAAATGTATTTTTAAATTTTAGAGCTATGACATTCTTTAAGGCTGGATGTTTAATTTCAGGGGGGGTGCTTGCCAAGTGCAACACGTTTGAACGGTATCCTATACTGGATATTGTCTGTTTTCAATCAGTTTAAAATAATAATATTAAGGCTGTATGGAATGATAAGTAGTCAGGTAAGTAGTTTGTTTTTTTGTTTTTTTTTATTGTGTGAATCCTTCAAACCCATCCAAACCCAAAACCTAACAATTTACATAACACCATGTACAAAAAACTATATTTTGCTTTGATAAAAAAGAACATCTGTAAATTTGTTTTGTGAGGGTTTTTCCTCTCCTCCCCCTTTTTTTACTATACTGTAGATTTGAATTTGTAAATTTAGACTCTAATATATTTTGAATGAGAAGCAAAAATTTCATTAGGATTTTTTTTTGATGATGACTAAGAGTGGAGTGAGGTAGGTAGATTGCTAAGACAGCTGTTCCCCAGCTCATGGCAGTTCCAGCAATGTCTGTGGTTGGTTCTGCCAGGACAATGTCAGCATTATTTTCTGGCTTTCCAGTGATGAGAATAATTCCTGTAGTAGCAACACAAGAATGTCTTCCATTTCTCACTACTGGCAATATTAAGTGACCACGAAACTAAGAGATATAAAAGTCATCTGACTCCTACTGAGTAGAGGTAAGGCTCTGGATTGTTGCATTATATGTTTCTTAAATTCACAAACTCCCAGTGCACGAGATTCAGAATTAAAGACAATCAGCAGCTCCAGTTTGTACAGTCTGTTTTTGTGTTGAAGACAATTAGAATTTGCCTGTATTTTAACTAGATTTATTTAAGCATGAAAGAATTAAGTATAAAGATATAATTCAGTTTCCTCAGATCAAAAGAAAGTTTCAGTAAAAGAAGATGTAGCTATTCAAGAATTACAGAAACACAGTTTTTCTCTTTTGAAAAGGGCATAAATTTATTAAAATTAGAAAAGTAAATGTGGGATCTTCACAACTTAAACAATTCAATTCCACTGTTTGAAACAAATAAACCAAACCAAAGCAAAAAACCAACCCTCCCCAAACAAACAAAAATAAAGAAACAAACAGAAACCAAACAACCAACCAAAAACCCAAAAAAATCCCAACCTGTTTAGGAGGCAAACATTCTGTGTTTTTCAGCTTCACTGTATGTTATTTTCTGTATGCAACGCATTCAGATATCCAAAGTATTTAGAGCAATACTAAAATAAAAGAAGAAATTTTCTTCTTCCTTTGTCCATCTCCAGACCTTCTAATATATCATCTTTAGACATAAAAGGTTAGGTTGCAAGCTAGACACGTGTTGAAAAGGTTGCACTCCAGTTTCAAAACCCAAGAGAGCAATGAAAGAAATGCTGGCTAGCTACTTCTTTGGAGTTTGCTTTATAGACATGAGGGAAAGAAAAAAATGGCCAATTTTGGAAACCTTTTCTCTTCTAAGAGATCATACTTATTGATGTCCAAGCCTTTACTTATTGGTGACCAACCCTTTACAAGCTCATTAGCCATATTGATTTTTCAGGTTAGCTGGAATAGTCAGCCTGGGTCATGATTAGAATGAGAATGCTGCTATAACATCTCTAAAAATGGGCCAGGATTGTCAAACATGAATAGCTAAATTTTGGCATTTTCAACTATATATAGAAACTGACATATAGAGATGCAGTTCTCAGAAGTGCAGAATATCCAAACCTTACTAGTTTAATGGGAGCACTTGCGTAAGAAGGAAGTGCTCTATGAAGCTAAAATGTAATTTATTTGAGCAGCACTCTTCATGCACTGTGGCACAAAATGCTTTTCGAGAAAGGCAAACTTCTTTTCTCAGTCATAACACTATAAATTCAGCATGACTTTGGATTTAAAGATATCAAAGAGAGAGTAAATTTCATCCAAAATGTTTAAGAACTCTTGTAAGTCCTCTTGCAAATGTAAGGACTCAAATTTATGATAGAAGAATGAGGAGAATGAGGAAATTGTCTTATCTGATTTTTCTGAGTTTTTTTCTGCCTTATTTGGTGGCTGGGATAATCTGCCATTCCCTGGTGATGTCTGACACTGTTGGTATGTGTTTACATGCTAGTGTGGTTTTTGTTTGGACTCTCAGGGCATCCCCAGCAGCCTGCCCAGGGCCCAGGAGCACTGAGCCCCCAGGGCCATCAGCCCTTGTCCCAGCAGTGCTGCTGCAGGGGGAGTCTCCAGCAGCCCACAGCCAGATCCTGCCCCGTGGGGCACTCCCAGGGCATCCCCAGTGGTCTCAGCTCCCAGGACATGCTCTGACAATTTGCTCCTCTGTTTTAGTGATAAATATCAATACAGGAGCATGTAAAGAATAATAACGACAGCTTAATTACATAAAGCTCGTGTGGTAACAGTTTTATACCTTAGTCTTATATGAAAATTTAAAAAATAAAGAAAATAGAAAAAAATAGTTGTAAGGTTTTATTCAATATATCTTCGAAACAGACATAAGGGGCTCATGTTTTATCAAAATGCACTTTCTTGAATCCCACACAGGTATGTTTTAAATAGCAAAACATCATTTCCTTTTACTGCATTGCCATGTGAATTGTGGCATTAATAAATTTTTGCTGCTTTAAAGAAATTACTTATTTTAAAAGAGCTGACTGATTTTCACGGACTAGCACATGTGTGGCTGTGCACAATATTTACTTCCAAATGCTCACTGTCAGATAAAAAAAGGAAGAGATAAAAGTCATTGGGGGAGAGAATATTTCTTCCCAATTTTAGCCAGAGGGTGGAATCCTTAGGCTTTCTGTGACCTGTTTTATTTATAATTTTATTAACAAGTGAATGCATTTTTTAACTTTAATTCCTATAAAATTGAAAGCAAGAATTCAGGGACCAAGGTCTACGAAGTAAATTAGAAGGTTCCAGTTGTGAATATCTTGGTGAGAGCAATATGTCCTTATGTCATAGTTTAACCACAGCCAGCCTCTTGCTCATTCTTCACACTCCCTATTCCATGTCCCAGTGGGGAGGAGAATTAAAAAGAAAAGGTACACCTTGTGGTTTTAGATAAGAACAATTTACTGAGTCAAACAAAACATAATAATAATAATAATAATAAATAAATATAGTATCAACAACAACAATAATAACAAAAATAATAGTAAAACAATTTTGAATTGGGAAAAAGTAGCAAAACCAGAAAAACAAGTAATATACAATACAATTTTACAGCACCTGCTGACCTATTCCCTCCCCATCCCTGAGCCATAACAGTCCCCTTCCAGCTAACTCTCCTCAGTTCAAATTCTGGGCATGCCATTCTGTGGTATGGGATATTCTTTTGGGGAGTTTGGGTCAGTTCTCCTGATTATGCTGCCTCACAGCTTTTTGTGCAGCTCCTCCCTGGCAGAGCATCAGGCCCTGAAAAGGCCTTGATTTAGGGTGAGCACTGCTCAGCAACAGCCGAAATATCAGTGTGTTATCAACATTATTCTCATACTAAATCAAAGCCACAGTGTTGCACCAGCTACTAGGGTGAAAAATGAAGTCTGTTCCAGACAAAACCAGGATACTGTGTAATGGCCTTTGAGTCTGGATAAAAATTCTGTTCCTTCAAAACTTCTTCTGTAAGTAATGCAAAGAAAGGCTAGAAATTGTGTTTAGCTGTAGTGATTCTAATTCTGTGAATTGGTTCATAACAATTTGTCTTTGGCCATGACACATATTTCTACAGCCAAGAGCATGATCGAGCGTCTTCAAGTGATATTTTTGCCACTGATATGATGGTCTGAGGACAATGTTCCCATAGAATGGTAGAGTAATAAGGAAACAGTAAACATTTCAAAACATAGAAATGTTCTGGCTTGAAATAAACTCAACATGGTAAAATTCCAATAGGTCAGTGACAATGAATATGCATGACATGACAATGATATGACAATTACAATAATATGCATTTCTGTAGTTGTCTAGACTCTGATAAGGATTTACTTCCACTCAGTTTTGTTTCAAAATAAATTAATGATAAGTTTGAAACTGTTGCACTTTAGGGCTAGAGGCAAATGACAGAAGGCCTTTTAAATCTACCATCAGCATAGCTACTATACCTAAAATTCTGATCAGAAGCTGTTTTCTTTTCTTTCTAACTTTCCTATTTCCTCTGGGATGAGGGGACCTAAGAATCAAAGGCAGGGGAACAAAAGATATTTCCCACATGCAGCATTTTCCGTTTTCCAGTTTCTTTTGTTGCAATCAGTTCTTTAATGAGACAGACAAAATGTCCAAATTGTTGAGTATTTCCTGACCTGCTCTTTTCTGTGACAATTTTTTTTTGGTGTAAATCTAATTTTCTACTGGCATCCCTGAGGAGTCATGGGACAATAATGCTATGTACAGCCATTCCTGTCTCATTTGAAACAGCCCTTGGCTGCCCTTCCCAGCATGGCTGGACAGCTGACTCGAGCTCTTTCAGAGCATGCTGCTTCTGAAATGGAGTATGGGACAGGCAGTAGCCAGCCTATTGGAATAATCCACCTGTAAGGAATGACACACTTACAACAGGATTGGCCAAGTTAGTTTAAAGGCATCATCAAACATGAGAGAGCAGAAAAATTAGGGGAGTAACTACATTACACCCCAAATAATTTCACACATATACAACTGCAGTCAGATCAGGAATATGGGCTACCTACAACTAGCAGGCATACTTCTACCACTTGTCAGGGACTCACACAAAAGGCAGAAAAGCATGGAAATTCTTTGATTTTGGGGCAACAGCTTTCTTGCGACCAGTGATACCCAAGAGCTGTTGACTAGAAAGGGAGAGACACAGCAAGAGAATGCTGCTAGGTAAAGGACACACTTCCTTCAGGCTCTTCTGCTCTGAAGTAGGAAAACAGTTGACCTGCTGTGACAGCTGAAAAAGAGGAAAATCATTGGTCTCCTGGGTGGCAGCTCCGCAGTGTCACACTGCCAGGCAGAGGGGACAGAGCTGCAGCCGTGCCACAGCAGCCCTGGGACCGCGCAGGGAAGTCGAGGCTTCCTGCAGCCGTCGCTCAGGCTTCATCCCCCTCACTCAGGCTTCATCCCCCTCACTCAGGCTTCATCCCCCTCTCATCACTTTTGGTGCTGCCGCCAGAGGGCACGAGGAGCCAAACTTTGCTGGCTTCACAGCGAAACTCTTCCTGCAGAAGGAACAGAGTGACTAAACTGCGCTTCATCATCTCTGCAGTCCCTAGCCAGGCTGCTGATTGAGAAGGAAGAAGGTGGAGGAAGGAAATCCAAGAAGGAAACCCTTGTGTATACCTTTATTTATGAATCTTTCTGCTTTCCCCTTTTGTATTCCAGATGTTCAGTACAGGGAACATATATTTTTTGGGGAAGACATATCTTTTGTGGGTAGACATTCCTTTAGAAGAGGCCCTTTTTGTGTCCCAGAGTTCAGATTGGTTCAGAGGGACGGATGTCTTCCCAGAGACCTTGTCAGATTTAAGAAAGAGCTCAGGGCCAGGCCTTTTTTACAAAATTACACAGACTACTGGCACAGTATTGTGTGCAGTGAAAACTGATGCTTAGTGATGTTGTCACCTATTTAGCAACTTTTATTGAAATTAATAAAGTCAGCTTAACTGAGAAAACAAAATAAAATTACATAGCAAACTACAAGCTCTGGGTCACTGTTTTATAAGGACAAATGTGTGGAAATGACATGGTAGAGGTGTGGGGCAATGTCCAACCCTGTGAGTTTGAGAAGAAGGCCAGCCTACAACTCTGTTCCATCCCATCCCATCCCATCCCATCCCATCCCATCCCATCCCATCCCATCCCATCCCATCCCATCCCATCCCATCCCATCCTTTTCTATTCATAGAAGAAGACAGTTCTCTGAGTCTGATCAGGCACCTCCTCATTCATCCCCAAAGTAGCCACACAGTATTGTGGTCTCACAGTATTTGTGCCACAGCCTGGGGTCTTTTGCCATGTCCTGACCAGGCTGGCAGCTCCCTGTGGCCAGGAACTGGGAGCATCAGGGATTTCCTATGGGGCAGAACTTTGCAGCCAAGGTCCATTCCACACCCAGCCAGAAGCAGGGCACCTGGGGGTGCACATGAACAGCTTCAGCCCTGGGTACCATGAGCTGCTCAGGGGGGACTGAGGCTGGACCAGGATCCAGAGCACAGGTGGGTTTGGGTTGACATGGCCCCTCTCTGGTCAGGGCAGGGCTGTGAGGAACTGGGGACTGGTTCTGCTACAGTGTCAGTGGGACAGAAACTGATAGCTCCAGGGGGCTGACATTGGGTCCTGGGCCATGGGCAGAGTTGGAGGAGTCACACAGCAGCTGTGTAGGGGAAGCCAGAGCTGGTGGTGCCTGAGACTTCCCTCTGTTTCAATCTACAGGTCACATTTTCTACGGAAACTGCAAGCCAGAAAAAAAAAGAGCAATTCCCAGGAACATGTGCTTGTGGCCAACCCTCATTTTATAAAGATGACCTAACTATCAAAGGAAATACATCAACATTTGAAAAGAAGAAAGAGAAAAGGCTGGAAATATCAAACATAACATCACCTCTTCTGGTCCTTGATAAATAAAGACTCTTCAACAGCTGTTTCTTCACCTTCTGTTTGAAGATTTTACATGCATGTTTTATCTGTGTTTTACTAGTTTGTCTGCCAGACTATCTGTTAAAAGACGTTTCCTATGTTTCTGGGGAGGTAGAAAGCTTTGTTGGAGTACTTCCAATTTCAAGCATCTAAGTAGCTGAACAGTTGATATTAGCAAAAGCCAAGTGGCACCATCGTTTGCAAACCAGGATGTGTGCAATTTGCTCAATTCACTAAAAAAACCTTGGAGAGTAATAAAGTGATTGTCATCTGTGTGCTCAAAGGTAAGTGCATTTGGTGCATAAACATTGGTTTTTCAAACTGAATGACAGCATTGTACACATCATGTTTCTGATAGACATAATATCCATGAATTCCTGGACTATACTTTTAAAAGGCAAGATGGATTCAGAAAAAAACCATGGCTTTTAAGAACAGCTTTAGTAGGAACATGTGCCTCAGAAAGTAAAGACTGACTGTGAAAAATAACTTGTAAAAAATTAAAAGAAGATATTAAAGCAGAATAATATTAACTTTTTTTTTTCTAATAATAATACAGTAAAAAACTTCCACCTCAACTCTTTTAACAAGACAGTAAAGCCTAAGATGTGGATGTATTTTACATGTAACACCTTTTGTTATATGGGTATGTTTCTAACCACAGCCTCCACAGCACTGTCAGATACAGACCTATGGAAGTGAAACCTTCAATCCTTGTGAAGCATTGGTTTAAAATGAAAGGAATTATACGTCTTTGAAAGACAGTGCACAGGGTGGTAACTAGAGCTAAAATGAGATGTGGCATCCATCAGTTCATAAAAGAAATTACAAAAAACAGTTTATGAAAGAAATTTTTATTATATGTGAAACCAAGTGGAAGGGCATCAGATACATATGTACCACATAGAGATTACAGTCACAAACACAGCAAGGGAACTTTTTACCCCTAGGAACAAACAAGTGAGCCCTGAGAAGGATAAAAATAAAAAATTAATTCAAAATTCACTAAAATATTTAATAAACTCTGAGTTAGTGGGAAAAAAAACAAATGAATATTTGTTGAAGTGGTGTGACTGGACTTCTTTGCTGAATACAGAATTTTTCCTGTCTGTCTCAAGAAGGAATATGCTTCTGTTGCCCTGGCTTATCTAGGCACACGTATACATTCATCCTGCACATTGTCCAGTACTTCCTGAACAATGTTACCAGGTTACTTATGTTTCTTCTTGTGGTCTATGACTTCTCTTTAGTTGTCCAAGCAGAATGAAACTTCATCTCACTTTTCCTGATCATTCTGTTCTGCATATCGAGGTTTGCTAAGAGCTCTGCTGTACACCTTAGCTCTTTTACATCCTGTTAAGCCTAGTTTTTGGAAACTTTCCCTTATTTCTATATCCAAATAGTGAAAAGTGTCATCCCTTGTGTCTTCACCAGGTATGGGTGGTATCCTTACCTGCTCCTGCTGGTTTGAAGATTCCAAGTAATTTTTTTTCATATTTTCTATCTCTACTTAACAGAAAAACCTGGAAATAGGCAAGTTCAAAACTTAGAGGATAATAAATCCTCCAGCTTGTTTCACTAACAATTTTTTTTTCTTCTGAAAAACATCCTTTTAGTCTCCAGGATTTTAAAGAATTTGTGACAGCTTTTCAGCACATGTATCTGGCAAGACATTAAGAGGACATTCTCTTTCAAGGTATTCAGGGAAATTCAGAAATGTCTTTTATCAGGTCATCAAAAACAGATCAAAGCATAGCTCTCCTCTGTCTGTAGGGAAGAGATCAACAGCTCCAGGAGGGGCAAAAGCTGTGCAGACATTGGGACATCATACTCCTGTTTCTGCCTTGATATCAATGCAAGTATTTTGGATCAAACCATCTGTTTTTATTTCTGAGTGTTGGTTTTCCAAATATGAAAATGGAAAACTGCTTTTGCAAGTAAGAATGTCCTGTTCTCAGCCCCAAACCTCTGGTCATAAATGTTTAAAACAACAAACAATTACCCATATGGTGACACAGAAACATTTTCTGACACTTCTCAGAAGAGTGTGTCTTCCCATGACACATCTGTGTGGAGGTAAGGTTTGGAATATCTCTCAGGGGTTATAAAGAGCACTATGTATTTCATTGATGCTGCAACTCTTTCTACATGACAAAATAATTTTGCATTCTAAAAAGGACACCAAGATGCCTGTGATATGTGTACTTAGAAAAGTCTTTCTCGGTTTTAACACTCCACAAGCAGAATTAATTAAATCATTACAATCATATTTACCTTATTTAGGGCAATAAGGGATTTACTGTCAGGACTTCAGTTAAGTTCCCCACAAATTTGAAAAGACATTTACTGAAAGCTTTCTAATCTATCAATTGTGAGGAACTATAACACATACATTATTTTCAGGTGTTAAAGAAAGTAACTGATCATCATTCACCAAGGGACATTAAAAAAAACACCCTTTCCTACTGTAGCTAGGTGTACCTGCAAGAATAGTGATAAAAGAGTGTTGCTAGAACTTCTGGGTCACCAGAAACAGACAAGAAAAACAGTAAGGGCTGCTGTTAACATTTTCAACTATTACCTATTTCCTACAGCCCACCCTCTACATCTTCAGGAGGGGCATGGTTCCTGTCATCCTTCTCTTCTATGAAAACATTATTAAGGAGGAAACCATATGGATTTAACACAGACACCAACATGAAGCTCCTCCACACCTCAGAATTTAATTTTCTCTTAGATGCATTTAGAATGATACCCTTAAATTTAAGGAAGTGATTCCCCTGGCTGTGAGAAGCTACATGTTTGGGATTTTGAAAAAAATAATGGGGTGATACGTTCATCAAATTGAAACTTACTTGACAGTTCAGCTAAGTAGTAACCAAACTGATAAACTGTAGAATTTCTGAATATCCAAGCTGTGGATATCATCTGTGTCGTGATGAAGGCAGTCGTCATGCAGCACATGGAAGAGAAAGCCAACATTGCCCTATAGGGCCACCTTCCCTTTGGCATGCTTCACAGGGCAGCAGGAAAGATCATTGACAGGTGCACAATGTGACCTTTTCCTTCTGGAGGAATTAATTCCCACAGCTAGGGGACAAAGCCGTGTCTGTTTCCTGTACACATCTTCTGGGATATAGAAGATGAAACGTGCAAACAGAAAGACTCACAAATAAAGGCATGCACAAGGGTAAGTTCTTGGATTTCCTCCCTTCAAAAGGAAACCTCCACTTTCTTCCTTTCCAATCAGCAGCCTGGCTAGGGACTGCAGAGATGATGAAGCACAGTTTAGTCACTCTGTTCCTTCTGCAGGAAGAGTTTCGCTGTGAAGCCTGCAAAGTTTGGCTCCTCGTGCCCTCTGGCGGCAGCACCAAAAGTGATGGGAGGGGGATGAAGCCTGAGGTCTTGTGCTTCAAGGGAGAAACAAAAGCAAAACGTACCCCAACCCAGGCACATTTATGTGAGGCTTGCAGAGCCCTTTGGCACAGCTGGAGTCGGCACAGAAGCTCCTGGCTTGGCCCTGGACACGTCCCTTGACACCAAGAGTCAGCCCAGGGAATGTCTGTGGCAGGAAGCCTCAACCTGCGCTGTCCCAGGGCTGCTGTGGCACGGCTGCAGCTCTGTCCCCTCTGCCTGGCAGTGTGACACTGCGGAGCTGCCACCCAGGAGACCAATGATTTTCCTCTTTTTCAGCTGTCACAGCAGGTCAACTGTTTTCCTGCTTCAGAGCAGAAGAGCCTGAAGGAAGTGTGTCCTTTACCTAGCAGCATTCTCTTGCTGTGTCTCTCCCTTTCTAGTCAACAGCTCTTGGGTATCACTGGCCACAGGAAAGCCATTGCCCCAAAATCAAAGAATTTCCATGCTTTTCTGCCTTTTGTGTTAGTCCCTGAGAAGTGGTAGAAGTATACCTGCTAGTTGTAGGTAGCTCATATTCCTGAAAACCAGTTTGGTCTTATTGCAGTTGTACTTGCACGATGATTTAGGAATTGTTTTCATGTAAAATAGTGTCACTGAAAAGAACAGGACAGGAAATTTTCAGGTTATTGGATGTTTTTGTTCATCTCACTCAAAAAATGATCTGTGAAAAAAAACATGGAAAGATGAAAATATTGCACATGGGAAAAAAACCCTTTTATTCCCCTGTTATTGTTAGCTCCCATCTTCCCAGAAGAACTACAGGTCAGAGATTTAGGTATAAAATAACTATGCCCAAAATGAATTTTAAAGGACTTCTGCCATTTTCCCTTAAGCCTGTGGTGAAAAACCTATTTTTAAATCTAATTTTTCATGTATTCAAATAAGAACAGCATAAAATCTTACCCCTGAATATAATAAACTCACATTATTATATAACCACATATTTGCTTGCAGTTTGGATGCCAGTTCCAGAGGAACCTTCTCTAACTTATTTTTTGTCAGAGCTTTTGATCCATGTTTTTCTGCTGATAGCTTAGTCTCACATTATGAATGCACCCTCCACACTCATAACAAGGATTATAAGGAAAATGGGATTACCTGTTAGACAGTTACTAACACAGAAATAAACATTTACTGGATTGCTCTGCAGAGATTTTGATACTGTTATGTGGGCATGGGTACATGAGATTATGTGCAATATCCTTACTTACATTGTTTCAGTGAAATAAAATACTGAGTTTCTTTTCCTGTAGTACCACATGGTTTTAATCCATGCTTCAATTCTGGTTTCTCATTATTCTTTTAATGGATTTGTATCACTAGAAAATTCTTTTTGGAAAGAAGCTGCATGCTTCTCACATCCAGGAATGGGATCCAATCACTATGGGATTCAAGACAACAATTAGGATGCATGCCTCTGTTTTCACCTCTGCTATAACATGTGAGGCCACATGTTCATAATGACTAGTATATAGAAATGTTTCTATATTAAGAATAAGACGTTGGTCTGTACATGATATTATTCATATTAATTTGCATATTTGCCATAGAGATGTATTGTAAGAATATTGATGCTTTAAGTAGTAATTTATGCAGTTGTAATATGGATGAGATATGAGTCTCAGACTTAAATCTTGTTCTTCTTCATGTCAGTGATACTAAAAACAATGTTATACTAATGATGATACAATATAAATATAGCTCTTAATTAACAGAAGTCTGATAATTAATAAATTACATTTTATGTCCTGGAGCCTTTTGCTATTAATCATGATTTGTTTGGGGATATAAGCAAAACATCGTTAATGATAGTAAGCAGACTGTGATTATGAAATTAAATGTAGCTTCTTTTTTTTTTTTTTTTCTGAATCCTGTTAAGATAGTTTTCCAGTCAGAAGCCCATAGTTATTTTTTGCTGAAGCCTTGAACTTACTAGGGCATAGTTTTTTGGGTTGAGTGGGAATTAGCAAGTTTTTGATCATTTCAGAAAATAGGACTGAAGGACACCCAGTGCCATAATAGTCTCACACTTTCATTGCAAAATTTTATCTTGCCTTTCTTTGTGAGACAGATTTGTTGCCATTCCTTACTCAGGACAAAAAGATACAGCTGTGCTTAGAATATATTTTGGAAGGTAGATCCTGTGTCTTGCAAAATACAAGACACAAGATTTAAGTCCTTTCTGCCACTACCTCCAATTTTGTGTTATGATATTTTATACAGAAGATAGCCTAAAATGTGGTACTGAAAAAACACAACAAAACCAGAAACTGTTCAGGCAAGCTCAGACAAATTTCAAAATCTCTGTCTCTGCATTACAACATCTGCCATGAATTGTGTTAGATGCTTGAGCGTGTCCAAAGGAGAGCAACGAGGCTGGTGAGGGGCTTGGAACACAGGTCGTATGAAGAATGACTGAGGGAGCTGGGGGTGTTCAGCCTGGAGAAAAGGAGACTCAGAGGTGACCTCATCACTCTCTGCAGCTTCCTGAAGGGGGGCTGTGCTGAGCTGGGGTCGGTCTCTTTCTCCGGGCAACAACAGACAGAACAAGAGGACACAGTCTCAAGCTGCGCCAAGGGAGATCCAGGCTGGAATTGAGGAGGAAGTTTTTCACAGAAAGAGTGGTCAAATACTGGAATCATCTGCCCAGGGAGGTGGTGGAGTCACCATCCCTGGATGTGTTTAAAAAAAGCCTGGATGTGGCACTTGGTGCCATGATCTAGTTGAGGTGTTAGAACATGGGTTGGACTCGATGATCTTAAAGGTCTCTTCCAACCTAGAAATTCTGTGATTCTGTAATTCTGTGATTCTGTAATTGAGCTTCCTGTATTTAGGGAAACTCCAGGGGCCAGCACAGCCCACTTGCAAAGAATGAACCTCATCCTGAGAAAATCACCTTCCCTGTTGTGTTCTCCCTCCTCCTGTACAAGATGGAAAGATTACTCCCACACTTAATAGTCACATTATTTGGCTATAGAAGCCTCCCTTCTTCCATAAATCATGAATTTTACTTGAAGTAAAAAGCTGTAACAGACCTCTGGTTCTGTCTCCTTCTGCTTTTGAAAAGATTCCCTGGATGGACTCTGAATGTGATTGATAATTGCTTGACTGTTGGCAGATGGTGTTACCAGCCCCTGCTCCTGCCAGCCCTGTTGGTGCCCTGAGGGACTGCACTGTGGCCAGTGAGGCTGTGCCCCTGCCTCATTCCCCACCTTGGCCCACCTCTGTTCTTGCAAATCCCTGGCAGGAATGTCCTGCCTGTCCATTTCTGCATCTTTAGGAGCAGTTTCTGCTCATTTGACTGCATTTTACATACCCACAGTTTGGTCCTCTCTGCCATGAAAATCACTTGAAAAATACAAAAAGGGGCTAAGTCCAACAGGAGATGCCTGGGGAAATTTCTAAAACTGGCTGAAATTCACACCTGGAGAGATCCAGTATGACTTAGTCCAATAATCTGTTGTGCAGGCAGAGAGGAGCTAAATAAGCCACCTTGGCTAAAGTCAATCTATTGTTTCTTATAAACCAATTGTCTCAGCTGGGAACAGCTGGGGTGTTCCTGGTCTACCCAGGGAATTGACTGCTTGAGTGCCCTGGGTGTGCATAGGGGCACAACTGCTGTGACACTCACCTGCACCACAAATATAACTACACAGCGAGCATAATTTTATGTCTATATCTTTCAAATTCTACTCTTGTTGCCAAATAATTTACACAAATTTTTCATAGTCTTTCAGATGGTAAAACTGTCAAATATGTAGTTTAAGTAAAGTATCCACAAGTTATTGCACCTTTCCACAATTCCTTTTTTAACAACAGTGTTATTTTAATATTTCTGACAAAGTACAAGACTAGGAAATACTTATTTCTGATAAAATGATTCAATTTAAGACAAATAAATATTGTTGATATTACTGTAGACTGTAAGGACTGACTTTATTTTCTTTAACAAGTTCTTTGCTTACAAAAAAGGTGGAAAGCTTTTAAAAGCTGAATGAAATGCAAGATTTTCTTAATGTATATAAATTACTATTTATTTTTGTCATGAATACCCTAAAGAGGAGGCTCTTCACTAACACAGACAACAAACCAAAATCCAGCTCTCTGGTAGCAGCAGACTAGGTGATGGTGTCTCATTGGATTAGGCTAGCATAACAACTGAAATGTCGGGTAGCACATACAGCTTAAAGATTCATTTCATCTGATTTTAGGGGCAAAGTGGCCCAGATCCCTGTGTATGTACAGAGTAGCCAATGTATCTGGAGAACAACTTGTATTTATGCCATCTGCAGAAGATCATGCATTAAGCAAGGTGAGTCAGACATGGACAAGTCCTTCAACACACCCCTTGATCTCAGAAATGGTGTAGAGTAAACTGTGAGCTGATAAATACATTCTGAATGTTCCTGATGGCCACTGATGCATCGAAGGAATTCTTGGTAACATGCTGAAATTGTGAATTTTACATGCTGGAGTCTCAGTGATACCTGTGAAGCAGGTCAGCTGTGAAAGCAGAGTCTCTTTGCTGAGGATTATAATTTTAGATGGATTCTCTGGCAGTTCTAAGCTCTTCCTATCTTTCTTCAACTTTGCAGTTGGTGAATGGACCATAGCTATTTGAAATGTAGTGGGGAAAGAGCATCTATGCAAAATTAATCTCTGGCAGCTGTTTTTGCTTCCTGAAACTGTTCAGAGGACATTGCAAGTATAAGTGCTTTTTATATGAATACATATGTATAAATAGATGCACAGTATGTAGTTTCTGGATATATGAACTGGTAATTTTATGGTCCCTTTAACATCAAAAAAGAAAAAAAATGCAATATACAGTTGCAATGCTCCTACTGAGCTGGCTAATTTTCAATATCTACCTTAAGCTGGTCAATCGTGCTCTGAACCTTAATATTTACATTCTTGAGCAGTTTGTCATTTGGCACTGAAAGTGAAACTAGAAAAAGTAGTGTAAGTGTGGACATATATCATAGAATCAAAGAATCATTAAGGTTGGAAAAAGACCTTCAAGATTATCAGTCAACTGCAATCCTAGCACCACCATCATATTTGCTGTCGAATCCTTCCTCAAGTGACATACCCACACCTTTTTTGAATACTTGTAGTGGTGGTGACTCCTTTGCTTCCCTGGGAAATATGTTCCAATGCTTTACAAATCTTTCTGTGAAGAAATTTTTCCCAAGATCCAATCTAAGCCTCCCCTGGCACAACTTAGGGCCATTTTATCTCATCCTGTCACTTGTTACTTGGGAGAAGAGACCAACACTCACCTTAGAATTACCTCCTTATAGACCTCTACATGTCTGTCACATTCCATATCACTGCCACAGTAGGACAGTGAAATTGTGCACTGTGCTTTGTGCACAAACACAAAGATTTAAATAGTTTTGTAGCAGAAAGATGACAATTATTTTTTGTTTGTGTTTTCTGTGTGGGATGTGTTTTTTTTTTTTCTTGTTTGGTTTTTTGTTTGTTTTTTGTTTTTGTTTGACTCGTTGGGATTTTTGTTTTGTTTTGCTTCATTTTGTTTTGTTTTGTTTTGTTTTGCTTTTGTTTTGAGAGGATGATCTTGGAGGGACGTCACATTTTTCCCAAGAACATTTTGGATTTGGTGAAATAGAAATGTGTGGGCTTGAATGTGTCCCGAAATGAAGCTAAGCATTATGAAGCTGTGTCTGTAACTTCTGGTGAGATTGCAATTATTTCTGAGTGCCACTCAAATGCCTTTGGCAGTCGTAGGACCTTCTCTAGACAGCAGTGGAAATTTTTTATGTATGGACAATTTATAATTCTATAATTTAAAATTTTATAATTTAAAATCCACATATCTGCTGTGTTATCTCCATAACTTTGACAAAAATATTAATAGAGAGCTAGGGGGAACCTTTGCTTCCCACATTTTCCCTTTTTTATATATGTGTATTTCAGTGTGTATACATTTGTGTCAATAGATTGAAAATTTTGGTCTTATACAAGTTGGTGGCAGTTTTGGTACTGAATTGTCATTCACCTAATATGAAAATGACTTCATCCTTTGCAAAAGAGAGCTCTGGGACCATTTTCCTCCTTACCTCCTCCTTCTGCTTTCCAATCTAGTCTATTTTACTCTAATCTGATTCAAGCTTTCTGCTGCTTTTAGGAATGTAGATAACAAGTCAGAAGATGGAAGAGTCCTTCTTCCAAGGCCTTGATTTGATCTATTTGTTTAGGAGATTTTGGTTAGTTTTTGGTTTTGGTTTTGTTTTCTTTCTAGATTTTTTGTATTTTTTTTTCCCATTAACAGAACAAAACTGTGTATGTCGGAGCAAAACTATAGCTACAAATAACTTGCTTTCCACAGTTTCTTATTTACTTTTACCAGCTCAGAGTTTTTCTAATATACCCTGTTGAAACGGGATAGGGGAAATACATAAATTTTGTTAACAAGGGAGAAAATCCTGTCTCTAGCAATGTCTTTGGGCAAGTCTTTCCTTCGAGGAAATGGACATTAATTGTGGAAAATGTTTTGGTTTTGTTTTTTTTTTTAATAAATAGAATTACATTCTTTTAAAATCAGGTAACATATTCATAGAAAAGCCGACTGTGATAGTTTGACATATTACACTCACAAACCAGCTACCTATTTAGATGTTGTTTAGAATGTGGGGTTTATACTTTTAAAGCTGTGTTGGCAGGGACGAAGCAATGGTGGGAGAGTTCACGAGGGAATCTCTCTGAGGACATGCCAAGTGGACACGAGTACACTACAGCTTTGCTGCCTGTCACTTGGCTTCTGCCAGCAAGAGAGATTTTTTGAGTGAGGGGAAGCCAGTGACAGATGAATAAGGGACACGTGTCTTTTTATGGCTTTGTGTATTGAAAATACCAACTGTAAATTGCATGTAAGGTGGTGTGATGTCAGAATATCACCCCAGCTTTTCTTAAATGAAACTGTCCCAGGTTTACATCTCCTTCACTATAGATATCTGTGTCATCTTGTTATCGAAATGTGCAGAAATAGATAATGTCTAATATGGCAATCCAAAACATATATCTTTTGTTTGAATCTTTTGGGCATCCCACACAGAATTTCGGATTTTCCCTTTCCACCAGAACCAATAACTGGGTGATGACTGCTTAGATACAATATATGATTTGCAATAGCTGTGGAATATTCAATCTGTTTTTCAACTGAGAAAGGAACTTCAGAAGACCTTATGGCTCATTTAATTTGCTGGAAATTCCAGAGAAATAATAATTAAAAATTCCAAAATTGTTGTAGAACCTTCTGATTTTTTTTTAATAAAGAATTGTATATTTGAATTCATAGTAATATTATTTAAGACGCTGTAATTCAATAATGTTAATTTTCTGTAAGTGCCTTTAAGGAAAAAGGGAAAATCATGTTCAGACAGGGTTTAATTACTTAATATCCAAAATAGGTATTTGCTCAATGGTCCTTATAGAATAGCCTGCTCCAATGCCATTAGAAGAGAAAGGTCTGTAAGAGGCCATTTCTCATCAACAAGTCAGAAAACTTCTTTCTTCAATAAAATTTTGAAGATTCATATTGTTGTCTTGTACACTCCTCAGATTTTAGCGTGTAAGGGCTATCACATCAGATATGCTAACACAGAGTTACTTAGCATGACCAAGAAGATACCTTTTTCTTTTTTTTTTTTTGCAATAGAGACAATCATCTTACTACTTTTAATTTCTGAACTTTAACCATGCATCCTAAAGTCCTCATAAAATCCTGTCATTGCATGCTCTGCTTGACAGATTATGTTAACCCAGGTGCTTCCTCCTCATGTCAAAAATACTGCAGGGAAAACGCAGAGCAATGAAAATACAGCTCTATCAGGAGGAAAGCAGGACACCACTGTTAATTTCCTTTCAGTCCCAAACCATTGGCTTCCACCCCTTGCAAAGATCAGCACTCATCTAGAGAAGAAGCTCTTGCAAAGTACAGGGAGGGAGACAAAACTCCATTTTAGCATCAAGGATGTAGTCTGATGGATATGCAGGTAATAGGTAATTCTCCAGGTTTATTACTTTCCTTACTCTCCCCAGTTTTCTTATTTCTGCATATGGATTACAGAGATTAGTCTCACAGTATCCTCCTATC
The DNA here is from genome assembly GCF_015832195.1 of Motacilla alba alba. NCBI lineage: Eukaryota > Metazoa > Chordata > Aves > Passeriformes > Motacillidae > Motacilla > Motacilla alba. The sequence continues at coordinate 112,247,388 of NC_052016.1, forward strand.
CTCTTATTTCTCATTTTGGGGCCAAGACATGAGCACTTGCTCTACTTTTATTTTAAACTTCTCTTCACTTTTGTAGAAGGGATATTCTAGATTTAGTAAAAAAGTTCATAATTATTTAAGTAATGTAACAGCATAAATTAGTGAGTCCCTACCCTGAATTCATCATCAGAGTAGAGTGCTAATTATGCAGAATAAAAAGAAGATGAAGGAAAGCATGAGTAAAGATCAGAATTTTCAGTCGTTTTGTATAGTTCAGCAATTTGCAATCCTTTTTTTAACTTAGACAACTGACAGCTCAGAATAATTTTGCCTGTTATGACCAGAGTCTTCAAACATACAAATAGACTGTTGTTTATTTTCTTTGCCTTGATATTTCAAACATCTGGCCCTTCTGTGTTTAATATTTGAGTTTTACTTTTTGTTTTTTTTTAACTGAGATTTGGATGAAATTCTTTTTTAATTGGGATCGTGTTTCAAATAAACAAATGCAACTATGTAAGACTGAAAGGAACATGGATGGATGGATAGATGATAGATGATAGAGATAGAGAGATAATAGATAGATAGATAGATAGATAGATAGATAGATAGATAGATGATAGATATCTTAGAGAGCCCTCTCCGTTTTCATTAGAAATGTTCTAGAGGCCTGTGTACTGTGTTTATGGGGCGAGGTTTGCAAGCAGGAGGGCTGCAGGGGTGATTTTCATGAGAAGTCACACAGAGCCAGTTTCAGCCAGTTTCAAGATGGAACTATCACAGGCCAAAGCTGAGTGAAACAGTGATAGTGGTAGCACCACTGCAACTCCCTGTTTAAGAAAGAGTGAAAAGGAGCAGCTGGGAGAGAGGAATAAGAATATGAACAAAACAGCCCTACAGGCACTAAGACTGGTGGAGAAGTAGAGGGTGGGAGTGCTGCAGACACTGGAGTAAAGATTCTCCTGAAGGCCTTGGAGAAAACTTTAGGGGTGCTGGCTGTCCCCTGCAGATGGTGAGCAGATATCCCCCTGCAGGCTGTGGACGTGCCCTGAAGGAACCTGGAGATCATGGAAAGCCAGCACCGGAGCAGTTTGCTGACTAGGAGACCACTGCACACCAGGGAGTTAGTGATCCACATGAGAGTTGACATGAGTGTGACCGAGCCTGTGCTGTGCTTGCATTGCACTTCACCGTGCTGTAAATGCATTATCTTGTAAGAACAAACTCCAGTGACTCAAATGGGAGAACTTTTTATGGATGGGGTTTGCTCAGTGTGCTGTACATGGGCTGGAGATCCATGAGAAGCAAAACCACCTGGAGTTCCATAGAGATTTAAGATTATCCATACTATTATGTCCTTGTGGTGCAAGGTCTAATAAATCGGATTTTCTGAGTTTCCTTCTTACTGAGATCATAACAGGTCAGCATGCCCTGGAGCAAAAGAGAACTAAGTTTGGGATTAGTATCTCAAGTCAGAATGCATCCTGGGATGTTCAAAAGATAGTGCTGAACCCAGTAGACTGTCCTTGATAATTCATGGTTGCAGTTATAATAGATGCAAAATAAAATTCTCAGGAAACAGAAATGTTTTTTCTTGAGTGACTGCATATGTATGTATCTTTTAATTGACATGGCAACCCACACAGATCCCGAGTGCATTTTTTCTTTTTCCCAATTTTTCTGCACCGGGAAACCATTTGGTCCTAAGAAAATACAGTAGCCAAGTTGCAGCTGCTTGAAGTATTTTCCCATTAAATGTAATGGCACTAAAGTGGAAGTGCCAAGGGCCATTATGCACTGACAGTACAGTGAAGAAAATACCCATCTGCAGAAAACATGCAGCAAGGTAGAAACAGAGCAATGAAATAACCATGAAAGCAGTTGGAGCCTCAGGACAAGAAAAACAAGTGATTTGCTGCAATGCTTAACAACAAAAGGAGAGATATGAGCAGTTATTTGGGCTTTCAGAGCTACAAGTGTAGTATGAGTGAGCAATATTGCCTTTGGCATAGATCCCTGTTCCCACTGAAGTGTTCTCTTCCTTTCTGGAAAGCCAGGTCCCCCCAAGAGCAATCACAGCTTCATCATGAGAAATAAGAACTGAATCACAAAAGGCTGCTTCTGTAGAAATCCTCCATACCTCAGCTGTTGGCGCAATAACAAAACTCCCTAAAAGGAGTGAAATCAGAAAAACAAACAAACAAACAAACCCCCCCCCCCCCAAAAAAAACCCCAAAACAACAAATCAAATGTGCAAAACCAAAACACCAAGTTTTATCTTTAAAGCAGTGATGAATAGAAAGAGTTGTTGAAAATTAAGATGCCTTATTAATGTTCTAGTTCCTGCTTTACATAGCACATTAGTTAAAGCTGTGTGGAGTCAGGACAATAGCTGAAGCTGAAGTGTAACTCAATGCAGCATCAGTTGGACAAAGAAGCAGACCTTGGTTTTGGTTGTGCCATTTTAAGAGTGTTCAACCTTTATCTGTCATTATATTGTTGATTTGTGATATGAAAATGTCATACATGGCCAAGCACAGGACTGTAGAGGCAGAAAATTGGATAAATAGTAGTTTAGAGTACAGCTACAGAGGGAAAATAGCAATTTATATATTTTTAAGTCTTTTCTGAGAGTTATAATGCAGGTGCAAGGAATGGAAGTTTCATGAATAAATATTTACTAAAACAGAGACTAAATTTTGCTCAATCCTGCCAAGAGCAAAATCTGATTTTTTTCCTTAGCTATAGCATAATGAATAAATAGAATTTTAGTAGATCAAACATATCGTTCTACCAGTTTGAATTTCCTATTAATTTAATTACCACCACTTGAGTCGCACAATATACTTCTCTAGCATCAGTGAGCTTTGTCTTCCTCTGGTCCCAAACAGGTTGTTGTGTGCACAAAGGGTAAAGTGCCACATGATGACTCAATTAAAACACCCCAAAAACCCGCATCCTTCTTATCTCTCTCAGATTTTCTTCAATAACTTTTTAAAATATGGACTGCGAATTCATCAAATGCTCAGCAAGTTGATTGAAAAGTGCAACTAATTTTCCTGATTAGCTGAAGATTTGTTTTGAACAGTATATTTTGCATGATTTAGAATCATAATGGCTCATTATTAGTCCTGTGTATTGTCATCAGATCACAGTAGCTTTTACTTCCATTTTTCTCACTTAATCTACCTGTTTTCTCTCCTCTTAAATGCTGCTCTTTCTCTATGGTTTGTATCTGGTTAAGCTTCTATTTGAGATTCTTTTTTCCAAGCTGTACCTCAGTCACCTGTGCAACAAACATCAATGGTCTCTGGTGCCTACTCAGATAATTTTATTATATCAACTTCTTATTTAATTCTCCCCTGCTCTCCATCATGTTTTTTTTTCCTTTTTTTCTTCTATTCTTTCAGAAAAAAAAAAAGAAAAAAAAAGGAATCAATGAGAAACAATTAAATGCCAAACATCGTTTAAAATGTGCAAATAAAAGATTACCTATTAACTGATATTCAGACGTCTACCCATACAAGTATATTGTAGGGAGACAAAAATAAAACTCCTTCAGAATTTTATGTCTTTAGCAATGCATTACTGCAACAGCAGGGGACCAAAAAAGAACTTGGCAGTATGTAGCAAGCTCTGGTGCAAGATATTTCTATGGCTAAAATTTGAGGTTACAAAATATTATAAACAAAAAAGTATATGCATTGACTAGGATTTTGTCATGTTTTCTGAGTATTATTGTGTGCTTTGTTTCAATAGCCAATGACAGCAGTTGAGTAGTTGAGTTTGAGACAAGGAATTGAAAAGCAAGCTAATATAAATATAAAATACTAAGCCCTGTCACGGTTCTCAGGAAATTAATTTGAAAAAGCAGTTGAAACATAGAGTTTATATTTTGAGAAGAGGATGAGTATCCACGAAGCCCCTGGTGCACCTTTCCAGCCCACTGTGCTGTGTGTGCACGTTCCTGAGGCCTGAGGACAGTGCGAGTGACTCAGACAGCCTCTGCCTCCAGCTTGGGAGGCTGTCCCTGGATTCGAGTGATTTGAAGTTAATGGGGTTCAGGTACTGACGATGGTGTCTCTTTCTGATCCCTACCTGAGCTGCTCTCAGGAGCAAGTCTAGCAGAAGAAATCCTGGGTCACAAGCAGCTCTTTGTTCTCCCTTTTTCAGTTCACCCAGAATGCTACATGAGAGAAGCAGGGGCACTGCTTCTGTGAATCAGCAAGTGACCTGCTCCTGTTCAGTCCTGTGTGATCAGAAATTATGTTACTCTCTGCTCGAGAGGTGAAACTCCTGAGAATCAGCACATCCTCCCTATTGAGTCTACATTTCAGTTTAACATCTTTAAACTTAAATTTCTGAACGAAATTGATTCTAAATGATTGCACAATTAATGATTGTACAGCTCAGCAATACAAAAAGATAAGCTGCAAAGCAGGAGTGTGATCTAATCTCTCACAGAGCAATTTGAGCAAGATTAAAATTAGGCAGCACTTTTCCATTCTCAAGAATTTCTAGTTCCCTGTAACTATTGTAACTTTTTGCTAATCAGCAGAGTGAAAATATTTTTCTGCACTCAAACCATAATTCAGCTTTATATTCAAGCATATAATTAATTTACATTCTCATGAAAGGATTATGTATGTGCTTAATGTTAAGTAGCTGTTTAAGTAGCAAGCAAAGAACAGGAACAAAACCCCAGAGTGAATTAAAAAAAGCCATTTTTTTTAACAAAAAATATATAATTAAATAATGAAACCTTCTGCCACAATACATTACACTTCAGATTTTTTTTCTACATATAATATCAAAGAGAGTCTAGACAAGCAAAGCAGGAAAAATTATGAAAGGTTATTAATATTTTAATCAAAATATTTAATAATAAAAATCCTCCTATTGAACCTCAATGTTCTGCAGTCAAAACCTATGTACTGGGAGGAAGCTCTATGCCATGCTTACCCTGTTCTTGTGTCCTGTCCTGAGCATCTTTTGGCCACAGCCAAAACCTGTGGAGGCACAATAATTGTTATATTAGTGAGCTATTTGGCCTTGAGAAGGACAAAACACAACCATTCTGTTCTAGAACTGGTGCTTTGATTGGTCACCTGCACAGACATCTGGAGAAATTAAAAAGCTCCTGTCACTGCCTACAGGAGACATTTAATTTAAAGTCTTAGTCACTGCATTTAATCATATTGTTTTGGAAAGTAACATAACATCTCACCTGACTGTAGAAATTGTTGCGTTTTACTGATCTTACCATTAATTTTATTTTATTGTTTTCTTTTTCCTTATATAGATTATTTGCATATTGGCTGTGTTTGAGGAATGATGATGCATTCTTCCTGGGCAGAGGAAGATATACTGCATTTGTGATCTTGCATAGCTGTTCTCCCTGAAATGCATGGCAGCACAGCGCTGTGGATATTTAAATATTTTTAAATGTAAAAATATTTTTGCATAAGGTTTCTTATGCCTGCTGTACTTTTCCTTAAGGTCCTTTTTCACCTTTCTGGACTGTGTAAACAGAATCACAGACAGGCTGAAGTTGGAAGGGATGTCTGGAGGTCACCTGATCGAACTCCCTTTTAAGCGGGGCCAGCTAGGCCACCCAGTTGTGCAATCATTTAGAATCCAGGACCACATCTGGATCAATTTTTAACATCTCCGGGAAGGGAGACCTAACAAATTCTCTGTTCAACTCGTGCCAGGGCTCAGTCACTCTCCCACTGAAAGATTGGCTCCTGATATTCAGAGGGATGCTCCCGTGTTTAAGTTTGGGCACCTCTGGAGCCTGGCCTCATCCTCTGCTCACCCTCCCTGCAGCTGTTTATGCACATTGAGATTGTCCTGAGCCTTCTCTTCTCCAGGCTAAGCAGTCTCAGCTTCCCCAGCTCTTCCCTTTGCGGGAGGTGCTCCAATCTATTAATGTGCTTAGGGACTCTGTGCTGGACTCTCTCCAGCAAATGAGCACTGCCAAAGGCATTAAGAAGCTCTAAGGTGGGAGTTAAGTTCCTAACTTTTTAAAGCTCTCTTGAAAAACCCTACGGACAGCTTTTTTCAGACACCTAAATGCCTTTGAGTGTCTGACTTTAATGTTCTTAAAATTATTTTGATTCAAATTATACAGAGATGAGTTCAAAAGAAGGTTTTTATTCATTTTGGCCTTTCTACATTGATGAGTAAACTTTCATTTTTCCTCCTTTTCTGCAAAGCATACAACATATAATATGGAAAATATAAAGTATTTAAGATACCAGCTTTCTTAACATGGTAACACAACTCAAGGCATAGGGAAAGCATATCTATGACTTAGATATAATATCTGTAATAATTTTACACAATTCTGTCTATTTTCATAGTAATATTGGTAGAAAAAGTAATCAATTTCAATTCCTAACTTTTAAATCTAGGGGGCATAATCCTCTACTGAAAAACAGAAGAAATTAAATCAAGCCTTTGAGTGGCTGGCTGTGAAATTAACCACTGCAATTTCATCATAATTTTATTGAATTAATTCTTCCTCTCTTGGTTTTCACAAATGTAATGGGTAATGTTTTCTCTCAGATAAGATGATGACTATATAATTTCTGTTTCTATGCAGTTTTGGCATAATGTGTTCTCTGGGTGTCATTAATATTTATAAAATACATCTTCCTAATTGGTTTTATCTTGGTATAGTCAAATAACAAAATACTTACTAGTGAAATTATTGGAGAACTTCCATACTCATTTTCAAGCAATGGATAAATATCTGGAGACCTAAAGATGCTTTGGAATAAATTTTCAAAATATTCAATTTTATGTCAATAAACAGAGAAGAAAGTCGATAAACAAAGAAGAAAAAGGTGAATATTAATCATGAAAGGTGTGTATGAATTTTTTTTCTTAACAATCCTTTTTTGATTTGAAAAATTTATGCATTTTTCTTGAAATTTACATCTTCATTTGAAAGATGCACTCTGCTTCGCAGTTGCTATATAACAATAACTTACATAATCTAATGCTTCTTTTTCTTCCAATTTTTTAAACTGAAAACCCTAGAGTGACTGGCTGCTGGCAGTCACACTTTTGCATGTCACCCTTTATTATTCATTGGCACGAAGATTATTGGCAGAAAAAAAGAGGAGATAGTCAGCCCAATCAAGCATGCTTTCTGCTATCCAATTTTTCTTGAAACACCACCAGTTTTCCAGATTTCCTTTCTTCACTGTTGTTTTTTAATCACAAGACACACACCTTACGTTAGCTGAAAATAGCACCACTGTAAATAGCTATATTTGCTGAATTCTAATGTCACAATTTTCAAGTCTTTCCATGTCCACAAATCTAATCAGTTGCTTAGTCTTGTTCATCATACTATGACAATTTGGTCCTTGCAAGTTTTCTAGTGTATTTTAAGAATTATTTCTTCTTGGAAGAGTTGTCTCTGCGTCTCCTAATCCATGCACTGATTTTTTTCAAGTTACATTGCCTTTCTATCATTTAAATGTACTTACTATAGCTTGGTAGTGATGGTTAGTAATTTTATGGCATCTTGAGTCTTCAAGCAACAATTTTGGTTTGTTTAACTTGGTTTTAAATGGTTTGGGTTCTTTTTTTTTTCTGAGCTATTTTAGGGCTTATGAGATAGCTATTTTAAGGGTTGACTGAATGCTTAAATTTGTTCCTGGACTGTAAAAAGATGCAATGCCTTTTAAAAATGTTTTCCTTGTAGTATTTGAGAGGAAATATTTGTCAAGTGATTTGTCTTTAAGTGTTTCAAGTAGATGGATAAGCTTGAGAAATCCATTGGAAACTATCCCCAGAGTGCATTTACTATTTGTACATCAAATCGAAAGGTCTGCTTTTAAAACAGACACTGTAAATCATGAGATACAAAGAAAGTATTGCTTTTCTGCTTAGTTTCTTGGCTTCAGCAACTTCCTGGGGACATTTAGCAAAACAGAGATGGTAAATTATACAGGTATATTTTGGCTAATTCTCATTGAGACAGCTTAGTAGTTTAAGTTGATTCATGTAATTTGGGTATTGGCACAGCTGTGCTGATTACACTGAAATTTTTTTACCTATAGTTTTCATTGAGTATAATTTATACATGCTAAAGAGACTCAGTGTTTGATACATTAGCTTTCTTCCAAAATATTGCTGTAGCTTGCATTGTTCTGGTATGTAGCTGTTCTCTTCAAATGAGTCTGATGTCTCAAACTCCTTCAGAATGCTCAGAAGAATGAATTTCCCTGGAAATCTTGACTGAAAATCAAGATATTCTCTTGTGCTTGAAAAAAATTCTCTGAAACCACACTGCATATCTGCAAAATGACTCTCAAAGGTGATGAAACATAAGGAACATTTAAAAAACCACAGATTCCACTTCCAGCCTCCACATCCTCTGTCACCCTTCCTGTGCTGAAAGACATATTGGAATGCTTAAGACTGCAAGAGTTTGGGGGTTTCAGAAGGCTTTTTTTTTTTTTTTTCTTCACCTGTTCATATGTTTTAGCTTTCCTTTGGGATCAGAGGGATCATTTGGGTAGGACAATCCACACTGGGAGCCAACAGTGAGGTTCTTATGCAGTTGGTGCACTTCAAGTTGCACCCCTGTGGGCTCAGCGCTTATATGGAGGAGTTCAACTGGAGACTCAGCAAAGTGTTTGAGCACCTTCAACAATTTTCACTTAAAACCACAGGATGGCAGCCACGAGGAAGACATGGCAAAGCAGCTTTCCTTTTTTACCCCATGGTATGGCTTACTGAGAACAGCTTTAACTCTCAGTGCTTAGCCAGCAGATTTATAAACACGGGCAGACCAGTGTGGTTTGTTTAGTGAACCTCAGTGGACTGTGCCCTTTTGGAAGTTTTTATTCTGTGAGTATAACAGCAGTAACAGCTTTGGAGAGGTTCTTCAGGTCTTTGCAACCACGCAAGCCAAAGGATGCATAGTCAGAATGTTGATTCCCATGGGCTTGGAACTACAGCTCTCAGATATTCCTATTAGGAACTGGAAAGTCAGTCAGATTTCAGGCTAGGATTCCTGAATTTTGGATTTAGTTCTAACTGAGTGAGGACTGCCATTCTGGCTTATCTTACTCTGGAAGGCTCCCCCATTGTTGAAAACTGGAGTGATGCACCAGATAGTACTGACCAGATTGTGACTGTAGATAGTATATATTTTTTTAGTTTTGTTTCTTAGAAACCTCTTTCACCTTCCAAAAATTCCAACAATGTATTAATGTTGTATATTACCCAAAATAGACTTTGTCTTGGGGATCTGGCAGGTTAGATCACATAGTTGTTTGAAGTAATGCCTGTATTTAAATTTGTTTTTATTTCCAATGATGCTAGCAAATCTCAGGACAGGCCAAAGTATCTAATGAGCTGCAGTTTATCCAGATTCAAAGTTTACAGTGATGTAGGGAGAAACATTTGTCCATTGAAACAAAAAAAACTGTGTTTAAACACCATCCTAAAGAAAACTTCAAGCTAATGACAGTTTTGCTACATATTCTGAGTAAAAAATGTTTGCAGTTTCTATCTAAATTGTTAATTGTACAATTTACTTGGAGGGTTACTGCCCCAGGTCTGCGCTCATAATTACGGCAGCATTCTAGAAGCTGTGGTCAGTCTTTATGTGAGAAAGATGCCCCTGTCACAAAAACGTTAAGCATTCTTACAGGAACATCAAGGCAATGCACTAAAGTACATCACAGAATCTGAGAATCATAGATTATGAGGAATTGGAAGGGATCCACAAAGATCATCAAATCCAACTCTTGGTTCCTGTGCAGGACACCTCAAGAAACACACTTGGGAGCATCGTCCAAATGCTTCTCGAGCTCAGACAGGCTTGGTGCTGTGACCACTTCCTTGGAAACCCTGTGGCAAGTTACAGTGCCCAACCACCCTTTGGGAAAAAAAAAAACTTTTCCTGACATCTAAACTAAACCTCCCCTGACTCAGCCTGATGCCATTTCTTCAACTCCTGTCACTGGTCGTAATAGGGAAGAGATCTGTACTCACTCCTCCTCTTCCCCTTATGAGGAAGCTGTAACTGCAGTGAGGTCTCCCCTCAGTCTCCTCCAGGCTGAGCAGAGCCAGTGCCCTCACATGGCTTCACCTCCAGACCCTTCACCATCCTTGTGGCTCCCTTTGGAAACTCTCTAATGGCTTGATACCCTTTTTATGTTGTGGCACCCAAAACAGCCCCCAGCACTCAAGGTGAGGGCCCCCCAGTGCAGAGCAGAGCAGGACAATCCCCTCCCTTGCCTGGCTGGTGATGCTGTTCCTGATATTCCCCCAGGACAGGCTTGGCCCTCCTGGCTGCCAGGGCACTGCTGGCTCATGTTCAACTTTCCATTGACACATATGCATAATTCAGAAAATGTGTTTTATTATACATTATGTCAAGTTAGTGGTAAAAGTTTCCTCTTACCTAAGATGTAAGCTGCATTATAAATTACTTGGGGCATGTGTTTACTGTAAAAAAGCAAAATCATAAAGGTTCTTCTTCATTACTGTTGCAATGGTTTGGTCTTTTCAGAGTAATGGAGACCTTTTTTCCCTCCGTGGTCATGATAATCATGTCTATACTGTGTTTTCATCAACTGGGTCCAAAATAATTTGACAGTCCCGTTTCATCAGCGGGAAAAATACAATAATCATTGTGAATAATGAATCAACACATCATCCCATGTAAATAATGAAATTAATTGAAAGTATTTACAGAGTTTAACACAGTGGCTCTCCTTTTTTCAGAGATAATTCAGACCTCTTGCTCTACAGGCTGCTGTTTAGACTCCTAGACTGAGGCAAAGCATATATTCTATTAAAAACCTAACATCAGATAAGGCTCCATTGACACCTGGAAAATGCCCCTGCAATAGCTTTTAGGATGTGACAGAGCTCCTGTTGCTGTGGCCACATGTGAGGGTAACTTCCTAAATGAGCCCTGGCTGGCAAAATGCAGCTACTGTGCCTTAGGCAGGTGTTTGCACCTGACAGCTTGAACAGAGGCAGTGGGGCTTTGCACAGAGGGCAGAGCAGCCAGCAAAGGCACAGCAAGGGTTAAACCACTGCATCTGTTTGCCCCATGGATGAGAACCAGCATTCCTACCTAGAACAGAAAGAACAAAATTTGCCTGAATTTTAACTTTCTATCCTGTTCTAGGGAGGGGGAAAAACTCAACAGCACAGCATTTGAAAATTAATGTAGAAATTTAAACAACAGAACAAAGTTAAAATGGATAGAACAGAAATCCTAAGCTCTTACATGTTCAGCCACACAGATATGTGCAGAAGCCTTTTCACTTTTAAAAAATATACTAGTTTTACATTATACTGGAATTAAAAGGTAAATTATTTTATTAAATACCACATTTAGAAATCTTTTTTTTTTTTTGGAGAATATCTTGCTATACAATCTTTAAAAATATCCTGTGTTATTTTATTTAGTATAAGTATATGCTAGAAATTTACTAGGGAAAAAAGAAATATAGAAGAAATATAGAAATGATGCTTGCTAGGACAAAGGTATTACAGTACAGGATTATCTAGGCATTTGAGTTTTTTTCACAGGTGCCAAACAAGATGACAGGGGAAGCCTGCATCTGTGATTTAATACCTGCAAACAAAAACTTCTAAGAGCAATCCAAGTGTTGGTCTGAGGGAAAATATTTGCTATCATTTTTCGGACTTCTCTAATTTTAGACAGACACTTGTGGAGCACTGACACTAAAGCTTCAGGACAACCTGCTTTAAAAGAACCACACCTCACAGGCCCGTGGGTTTTGCCCAAAGTGCCTAAATCTGTTTATTAGCTGAGGCCTCTGAAGTAGGAACCTGCTCATGGCAGATCCCCATCCAGTCATTCCGTGTGGACAGGGCATTTCAGCTGGGTCTCTCATGGCAGTGCCTCTCTCTGCTGACTGCAGGTAAAGGCAGTGGCTAACCCGCCCGCCCCAGTGAGGAATGCAACTCTGGGGGAGAAATCTGATGGATCTGGAATTGCGGCTAAATATATTTCTTTCCATGATTTAGGAACAAACCAGTTTGTAGGGTTTTTTTCCCCCAAATATTGTGCTTAGCTAAAAAAACAAAAAACCAAAAGCTTTGATGTGCTAGAACAAGCAGTGGTTTTATTGTTCAGCGTTATTGGAATACTTATGATGAATAAAGAATGCATTAAAAGTTTCTAAGTAAGGAGCCTCATAGATGCCATAATCTGAGGAATTATTTTCTCTGTCTGAAAAGATAGCTTTTCATAGTCAAAATCCTTTCCAAATAGCAGGGAAACTGTAGAAGGGTGCAAAAACTCATTTAGGCTGTTCAATGTGTAATATATTTTCCTGTTCATCTTGTATTCAATATTTTGAAATTTGTCAAAACATTAACATTAGATTTTTTCATTACATTTTTCTTTCTCATGTCATAAGTAATTTTAGATTTTATTTTTACTTTTCAATTCCACTTTCACAGAACATTTCAAAATATTAAAATTACTGAAAGGAGAAGAATAACAATTTCTATTGCCCTTTACTATAGTATTTTGAGTAGCAGTGCTCGTGTGCCACAGCTAACAATGTTGAGTAGAGCAGCTAATTGTGTGAAATGTTCCATTTCTTGGAATAGGGACATTACATTATTGTCATCTGCTCCATTGGTTCTTGAAGTGAAGCTATTCTCTTTTAAAAGGAACTGTATCTATATAATAATTTAGTTCATCTTTTATGACGGTACTCTAGATTTATAAATTGATTTGCATTCCTCAAAAGGCCTAAGTGTGAACTTTTGCTGATAAAAGTAAAAATTATTCTATTTCATAGAACTGATTTCAATCAAATATTTTTAAGCTGACTCTTTGTAATACAGGATTCAGCATTTCAAGATCAACTCAAGGGAAATTCTTTCTTGTGCAAAATCATAATTTATTATTTTTGTGGTATTAGAGGGTGATTGAAGTGTTTGGAAGATGGAAAATCAAGGAATGGTTTGGGGGGAGTGGTATTTTGGTTTTGGTTGGGTTTCGGGTTTTTTTCCCCATCAGACACAAAAAATAAAGAAAATTCTGGGATTGGAGATGCATGGGGAAAAATGCAATTTAACACTTAAATCTTAAATTAATAGTTCACATTGGAAATTAAATTGTAATTTAGTTGGATAAATATCCCTACTCAAACTTATGGGTGGAGAGGAAGGAAAGAGAGAGAATAAGGAAGCTCGTATTTCAGATGTCTCTTCTAAAGAATATTTTTCAAGTCACAAAAGGAAAAAGGAATTACTCGAATGTTTATGATTGCTGACAATTAAGCTTTAATTACAAATAACAGCTTGAAGTACATACACCATCAATACACCACGAATCCAAGCTGCACAGTCTGTTTTACCACCTGATTTGGCAGATTCTGTCAAGGACCCCCACCACGAGTCAATGGGACTGGTAATGGGGGTTGTAAATATTTGTTTTCTTGTCCTAACAATACTTGCTTTAAAGTCAGAAATTTTGTAGTGGTAACAGGCAACTGGCCCTGGAATAGTTCTTCCTACTAATAGTTTCATTAAAATTTGCTTAACTTATATATGGCATCCAGCCAGCTGGCATCTAATTCCTGGGGTCCTCTGTTAGACACGCTTGAAGTAGTGGGAGTGTAGAGACTGCTTCTGATGCAAATAGTCTGCAAGTTGCAGAAAAACACTTCTGTCTGGAGAAATACAACTGCTTGCTGTCATAATAAGCCAAGAGGAATTGGCTGGGGATGAGTCATTTCAGCGTGGCTGATTGCCACAGTGTCTGTACAAACCAAGCTTTCCTGGTAATCTGCATATAATTCATATGGTTTGTTAAGTTTATATTAGGTATTTTTTAATGTACACATTCATACCTTCTGCGAAGCTCAGCATTTGTCAATGATGAATACCAACTCTTTCATTCCAGTAAAAAGAAAAATCCAACAACAGAAGGCAGAACTTCCACTCTAACAAAGCAATACCTATGGAATTGAAAACCTCTCATTCCCTTTAAAAGGGGGTTGGATGGCTCTGGAGTGAGAGCTTGTGGGTAGGACCCCTGGCAGGTGCTGAAGGGGAGACTGACCTTAAGAGAAAATCTATTTCTTGGAGGAGGAGAAGATGGACTATCACTGTGTGAATCCTCAGTCCTTGACTACCATCCCCTCACAAAGCAATTTAATAGAGGTGAAAGACTAACTCTAATTTACAGTCTTCAGGGTTATCTAAAGATATTTTTCTCATCTATGAATTTTACATTTAGTTGCAACTGGATTGACTGTTCTGGATACATAAATAAAGGCTTGTATTTATCCTTATCCACGTCAAGCACCGTTTTAAAACAATGCCTAATGGAAAACTCTTAAGTGTACAAACTAAAGACTCATAACCATTTAACAAGGACCTATTTCAGCAGTGATAATCTCTAGGACAATAAGAATAGTTAAGTATTTATTTGTACTGCTGGTAATAGTGTGGTGCTGAAAGATACCATTTTCTGTTCATGCAGATACTATAAAATCTGATTAAGTGGTCATTTTATTAAAACAAGTCTAAGCCTAACAGTACTTAGGAGGCAAGGACTCAGCTGGGCTGTGAGGTCAGAAATTCACCAGGGGTGCATCAAGAGGCCACAAAAATGAACTGTTCACTACCCTGTCTGGGATCAACAATGTCTTTTAAGAAAAAGTGGTCTTTAAAAATCTTAATTACTATTGTTACTAGAAAACAAAAGGAAGGCACTAATGAAAATAATTTTGATTTCTATTTGAAATGTGCTTTAAATTCCTCTGAGTGTTTATCCTACTGAGAAGCCCCACGTTATTTGACGATGAAATATCTCATTTGGACTCCCCTATCTCGTATTAAATTCCCTACATCTGGTTACAGATGTAGTCTGTGAGACAAAGAGAAAGGTATTGCCTGAAAATCCTCCTCCCCTCTTCAAAACAGTCTGTCTTCCAAACAGACTTTGGAAAAACTGATGAGAACCTTTTACTTTGAATAGAAAGGAAAACTGTGGACAAGGGATTTTCAGAAATGCGAATATTCTTAAAAATATATATGTTGGAAAGATCGTAGAGAGATGATGCCTGTGCCATTCAAGACAAAATTTTGTTCTCATGTGAATAGGAGGATATTCCCCCCGTTTCATTGTATACAGAATGAACACCGAGAAGGAGTTACATATCTGAATGCACTGATATGAGTAGATCAGGAGGTTGACTCCCTGCCATTGATTCTTTAGGACAGCAAGAGCTCAAGGCATATTGTCAGACAGAAACAGAATATTTAAAATAGCATTACTACAATGTCTTAACTGTTGTAATGATAAAAAAAAAAAAAGAAATGAAAAAGCTAACACCGCTGTTGATATGCTATATCTGTGGGGCAGTAACCATGACAACTCAGCTAGCTTTTCTTTTAATTTCTAAAGCAAATATAAGTATTTGTAGAAATATTCATAAAATGTGTTCATACAATGTTGATAACATTCAAGGTTTTTTAAAATAAAGCTTTGTTAGTGTCCCATATTTTCTCATTCTTTATGCATTCACATTCTTCACAGTTGTCAGGACTTTTAAAATTTCATTCTCGTCATTTTGATATTTTGCCAGAATTAAGTGGAGTTGTTTTGATTTTCTTTCAGTGTTTTTTATTACTTTGCTTTGTTTGTGCATTTTTTTCTACTACATTATTTTTAAATTCCTCATGTCCCTATATTTTTCTGAAATGTTAATAGTTTTCAATTAAAACCAGCTCTAAGAGTTTATTGATTTATTTTATTTGGTTGTCCTGCCAGCTCTGTGGAGCATTTCAGAACAGAAGCCTCCTGATGAGTTAGGATCCAAAATAATTTAGCCTGAAGCTCTTGGCAGCATCTCCGTTTCTTCACAGCACTGCTGTACAATGTATGGGTAGAAAGTTAACATTCCTAATAATTTTGAATATCTGCCCATTCTTAAGGCAATTACACAGCAAAATGAGTGCCTTAAGATTCCAGAAATTTTTTATTGTCTTTGCACTAACTGGACTTCTTTTAACACAGTTCCATGTTAAATTCTGTTCAATTTAAAAATATAATCACTTCCAGCATGCATTTGCTTGCAGGAGTGAAACAAACAGGCTTTAAATACAGAGCTTGAATTTTCTGAAATGTGTGCTGAACTGTCTGGCCACCAGCTCTTCACATTAACACAGGCATTTAAGACAAACTGAGTTCCTGTGTTTTAGATGAGAAACACTGCCTGAAAATCTGTCTCTGTACTTGGTTTCCCTGCAATAACTGAGGGAGTAAGTGAGCTGGGCTTAAACAGGGTGACTGACAACCCCTAGTTTCAAATAAAATCTTGGTGGCACTGCTCTAGTTAATTTGCTTTATTTATATTCTCTCTTCTTTTGTAAATTGGTAAGGTTTGAACCCAAACCTTCTGCTGTTTCTTTTTTAATTCCTTTTTGGTTTTTGTTTCTTCTTCAGGTGGTCTGGCCTCAACATCTTATCTGTGTCTCAGAATAATAATTTTGCATTTCAAAAAGGATAAGAGCTACACAAAAATCAGCTCCTTTAACTGACAAGAAATTTACCTGAAAGATGTTCTAATATGTTTAAAACTTGATAATTCAGTTTTCCAATTGATCTTTTTTTAGTTGCTGTTTATTTGAACATCATCAGAAGCATGAGCCTTTCTTTGTTTATGGAGTTAGGTGGAATGAAGCAAAAAGTTTGAGAAGTAGGCTATAAACAGAAGCGTTTTCTATCCATATCAGATCATGAAAGCAAAAGTTAAAAAGTATCATTCTGCTATAAATTCACATTTTAGCCATTCAAACAACTCATGACAATTTCTTAAGTTAAAGTTGCAAGTTACCTGCAAAAGACAGTAAAACCATTGCAATAATTGTCTTTATTAAACTACTAAGATGATTCCTGTGATGTTAGATTGAGATCAATGTACCTCTTAAGGTTCTCCCTTGTAAAAGGGAGAAAAACTTCACTGCAGCCAATTGTTAAGATGGTTTTAATATGGGTAGCACATTAATATGGGTAGCATATGGTAACAAGAAATATAGAGCTAATTGTCTTTCTCCAATCCATCATTTTGGTTGAGATGGAAGAGTAAAAAATCAGCTGAGACAGTTGATGTTTTAAAAGAGCTAGGGGAGAGAGAATTCCTGAAAATCTTATTCTCACTTTCCTCTCTCTCTCATATCCTGCCTTCTGTAACAAGTTGCTTGCAATGGTGTGATATGAGTCAGCAGAACACACTCAACAACTTTGAACACTGCCTACCAGTATCATTATTTGATAAGAGAGGGCTTTTTTCCTAAACAAATACTACAAGCCTGTTTTCATTTTTATGGAAATCTTCCTGGCACAAAAAGCATCTCAAAGAGATGTACTGAAAAGTGTTATTTAATGTAGGCAGTAGAAAATATTTTGACTATAGGAGAGAAAAAAATCCAGCTATTCATGTTTTACATGGTGTTTCTATGCTCTCTTATTGGTGCAAAGAAGACAGAAGCTTTGCAATAATTAAGCTTCCTTGGAAGGTCTTATGTCTAAGTTTGTGAAGAATGAAAACTACAATTTTCACATGCTTTACATGGAAAAAAAGACAAATCCTAATTCAGTTTACTCAGCACAGCTACTTGATTGCATCTGAGGATATATGAAAAATATAATTTTTTTTGCATTGCATTGTAATCATAGCCATACAGCTTTAGATCACCCTGGATAATAGCCATGTTTTGTTTTTCCTATCACTGGTGGGCACTACTTCTTTTAATCTTGCATGTTAGTGTCATGGAAATCTATTTACTCTTTAGTCCTGGCTTCAGCTGACTCTTTAGGGTTACAATCCTGTTATTTAAATGTTATTTAAAAATAAAAATGACAACTAATGAAAAGGATTTTTGGTTTGGATAGTTAGCTTGTAGCAAGACAAGTTTTTTCTGCTGCAGTTTTGCATAGCACAAGCATGGGAAAGAATAAAGGGATGATTGATAACTTGTCTCAAAAGCAGTCAAGTTGCCATGCATATCTTGTAGCTCCAGGAAAAGCAGCGAAAAATTAAGAGGGAAAAAAATTAGATTCTTTTTCAGGAGAAATTTGAAATTAATTGGAAGGTTGCTCAGGTGGAGATTCACTAAAATGTTGCACTAGATTGAAGAGATGGAAGAAGAAAAGCTGTGTTACCAAAAGAAAATGGAAAATAGTTTCTGCAAGGCTGCAGAGAATGGAAATTAAAAAAAAAATAAACTCTATTTAGAATGCTGATCCTAAATATGATCCTAGGTCTGCAGTCACTGGAAAAAACATTGTTCCATCAAAGAAAAAACCTTATTCAGAACTGTATGTTCTGCAGTGATAAAAACCATTAAGTCCTAATATGAGCTCGTCTTTGTAAGGGAACTTGTGCTATCATCTCTGCTGGAAGAACAACAGTCAAACTGCTTACTGGCCTCCAAGTATAAGTGGAAATTAAATGTGTCTTTTTCAAAAGTGAAAATATTTTCTCTACATCATGAATAACTGGGGAAGTTAAAGGTGTAAGTTAAGTAATAAATTTCGCTGTATATTAAGAAAATAATTATCTGAGTGACTGAGGTTGTGAGTTCAGTATTTTTCATTATTTTTTTCTTGAATTTTTATACATATCCACGTGTGTTTAAGCACGTCACCATTACGGGTATTTGTACTTTGTGGTTTTTTCATTAAAAAATTCCCATTATCAAAAAAATCTGGGCTTAATTCAGCTTTAAGTTTGCCACTGTTTAAGTAACATGATGGTAGTATTCAGTCTTCATAGGTAGGAACAGAACATTGTGCAGCATACAAATGATTGTTCGCTGCAAAATGTTCTATTCCTTAGCTATTAATAGGAAACGTGAAAAGTTTGAATGGAAAAGCAGGTCTTTATTCCAAAAGGGGATAAAGTCACCATCACTAACCGTCAGCTATAGGTTGACTTCAGTGTTATAATTATTTCAGCATAGTAATAATTCGTACAGAATACGCTGTTAATTTTATGGGGTTTTGTACTCTTGTTGTTAGCTTTGGAAAACTTTTGCACAATGATGCTTAAATACCTGTGCAGTTTTCTCAATAGCAGATTGCTACACACACACAAGCTAGACATCCTCCATTCCTACCTTATAATTCTTTGCTTCTATTATCAGACATTATTGTCCTAGCAGATCTGAGTAATTCAACCAACAATCAAATTTGATTAATATATTTTTCTTACTATCAGTATCTCACAAAAAGCCTAATATCACTTTACTGTTTCTGAAAACATAAAATAGTCATAGGATTATTCTTTAAAGTAAATTTGTTTCTAAGGCATGTGACACTAACAAATTCCCACAGATTTCTCAGGTGATATTTATTTCCAGAGAATATACTCAGTTCTGTGGAAACACTTTCCTTTTAGCTGCTTTTATATTTGCTGACATTTTGTGAATAGTGCAGTGAGAAAAGACTTAAGGTTGGTTGATAGCCATACTCATGTTGCTCTCTAAACAAACTAGTGAAAATTTCCTAAGCCATGCAGTTCAAATTTCAAATAGATTTATCATTACAATAATTATTATTACTAAAAATAATTAATATAGGTAGCATTAGTACTTAAATGTTCACTTCCAATTTCTTCAAATTCTTCTATTAAACAGATCAAAGCTACAACAAGCACCTCATGTGAGCAGATCTGTACAAATGGGAAGGATGCTAATTTGGCTCAACAAATCACAGAGCTCACAGGAAAGACTCAAGTGGAATAAATGATTCTGTATGACCTAACACAAATACAAGACATTAAGACATTTTTCTAGGCATAAAAAACAATCAAGCTGTGTAAGATGTTATCTGAATCTTGCAGCAATGTCATGAACTGTCAAGAAGTTTATGGTAGAGTGACTGCTGGCCTTCACAATGAGGTGTTTCCTATCTCTTTTTAGTGTCAACATATAAAAGAAAATCAGAAATGAAATATCCAGAAAAAGGACTGTATGGAAGACCTGTCAATAATGCGTCAGTGAAATCAGAATTTCTCTATTTCAACTCACACAGAAAGCAAAATAGGAGGACATATTACAGCATGCATAACCAAGGAGCTAACTGTGGAGTAGATCCATGATTATGTATTTGAAGCAACAGAAATGCAAAGGCACTAAATACGAGTGTGTGTGTGTGTGTGTGTGTGTGTGTGTGTGTGTGTGTGTGTAAAAAGTTCTTTAAAAACTTTTAAAGGATGGGATTGGTTCACCACACTATGGGACAGTGAAAATCCAGATATCCATGGCTACTTACAGGACCCTTACAGAAGGAGCGCTGAAAAAGTCTAGGTGTAAACAGTTCCATGTCCTGTTGGGAAAGAGAAAACAAGGCAATGAGTGTCAGGAGTCAGGATGCTGAAGTCAGCATCCACTTGTCATATATACAATATGCTACCCTCTGTTTGGTCAAGCGTTTTGCAGAAACTGACTTTTTAGATGAGAAAGAGAGGGTGCTCTCTGCTTCCCAAAGTATGAGATTATCTGAATTGTAGTTATGATATTTTGTGAAAATCCCTTTGCTAGGATTTTCTTCTCCCGAGAAGCTGAAGGGCCTCAGCTTCAAGTGTGAACAATTTGTGATCTGCTGCTGTGGAATGCAGCAGGTGCTTCCTCCGTTGCTCAGTGTGGGATGTTTCTACTTGGTGGCCAATCCAGGAGGCAGCAGCTCTCGGACTCTCTGGGAGTCACAGAACTTTGTTATTCATTCCTTTCTATTCCTTTCTCACCTTCTGATGAATCTTTCTTTCTGCTCTTTGTAGTATAGTTATAGTGTGGTCTTCTTTAATGTAATATATATCATAATATAATAAACCAGCCTTCTGAAATGGAGTCAAGATCTCTCCTTCCCTTCACCAAGTCCTAACTGCCCTGAAAACCACCGCATCACTGAATAGTCAATAATTTGGTGGGTCAACAGCTATTTTTACCAAAGGAATACAAATTATAAGCATTTTAATAAACTAGGATTTATTAAGGCACGTCTGTATTTCAAATCCTGCTAATGCACAGTATTTCCTGTTTCTGCAGAGAAGGGGTGTGTGTGTATTTAGATTAAAACTGCTGGCCTGTTTCATTTGTCAGTAGTTAGTGTATCAGTACATCTTCTATTATTTATCCTATCACTACTAACAGAGTTCCTCAACAGATGGAGACACGATCCCACACAAATGGCATTTTTACTGGGCAGAATTAACAGGCTTTTCAGTAGATTGATGTTTTAGGTGAATTAAAGGAGGCATTTTAAAGTTCCTTCAGATATCCTTTTCTCTGTGAGTCTTCTACACAGAAGTAGTTAGTGTTTTACTCCAGAGAAATAAGAGAGGCTGCTACACATAAAGGAATCCTCTGAGACAGAAAGATCTGCAGACAAATGTGAACAATGTTTTTTTTCAGTATAATATTAGTACTCCTCTATAGCTCTCAACACAGGATTTTGATGTGAATAGAGAAATCTAAGATCTTGTTAGGAAAAAAAAACTATTCCTCAGAGCTTTTTGTCCAGAAATTTAAGTTCCCAGTTATGGAAAAAGTCTTTTGGTAATATTAGGAGTTTTCTATTTCCCAGGAAATGATTGCCAGGAGCTAACACTTTTAACCGTGGTTTTCGTAGCAATATTACAAAGCAGCTCTGGAAAAGAAAATAAACTAGGACAACTCATGAGTTGATTCTATTTCTGCTAAATTTAAAAATAATATTATTTAATAATTAACAGTTTTAATATTAAAAGACAAGCTGAAACTCTAGAGGAACCAAAGGAAAATATCTTCTAAAAAGCCCAAAGAATTCACTGGATCTCTTCAGCCCAGAGTGGTTGCCCGAAGTAAAATTTTCTTGAATCTTAATGGTCCAATCAAAAAATTTAAATTTGGTTCCTATGGATTATAGCTGTACAATTTTGCTACACCAGTTGAACTTAATGAAACAGACAGTGATTTATGTCATGGTAAGGGTCAGCTAATGAAGGTTTTGCCACTCTTGCAGTGGTTTCACTGCACCAGATACTAGGAAGGAGTAACTGTTATGCTGCAGCACCTAAGAGACCTTGCTTTGAGACTCATCATCAATGTGAGAGAAAAAGGCTCTAATGAATCTGATTCCATATCTATATCAGAGTGAAAAATAACACATTTAAACATGTCTCACATATTTTCTTTCTTCATCAAAAAAATAAAATTTGTATGGGCTTGAATCTTTAAAATACAAAGGATGAAGTGATGAAGTAATTCATTACACATGAAGTGATTGATATGTTCATGTGTTGGTACAAATGACCAGTTAATGTCTGCCTTCCATATATAGTAACTTACATTTGTCTAAAAGAATGTTTCCTAATGTAATATTTAAAAAAAAAAGAAAAAAAGAAAAAAACAACAAAAAAAACCAAAACCAAAACAAAACAAAACAAAACCAACCAAAACCCAAAACCAACCTGCAAATAATTTACAATTTTCTGGAAACAGAGGAGAACACAAGTAGTGAGGAAGATTTCACAAGGGACACTGTACTTTGCTCTGACTGCACCCTCCACAAGCTTAGCAATCAGAGAGTTTAAATAGAGTACAGTGACACTGATACTGTGTCACCACACTGAGGATCTGATAGTCAGCAGAAGTGACTGCAAATACACTTGATGTGCTCATTTCTTCAGTTGTGCTAGCAAGACCCAGATTTTTATATGTTCTGGCAAATGCTCCTAAGAAAAATGCCTAGAAGCACTCCAGATAGTTAGATACCTGTAAAAAACATCTGCCAAATAAGATTTCCAAAGCCTAAACCCTCATAAAGTGTTTGAAACCTAATGTGCCCAGGGACTTTTTAAAATATCACAATGCGCATGAAAAGGATTACCCACCTAAATAATTTTGAAAATCCATATTTAAATCAATTTCAAGGAACTGTGTGAAAATTCCTAATTTAACACTGACTTGAGCTTGGGTAGATATAATCATTAATCTTCAGAATGTTTTTCACTGCTGTTCAGGAGGTGGATGCAAGGATTATGAATTATGCAGAGCTGTGACGGAAGCACAGACCAGTGCCATTCCAGGATAGTATGCAAAAGATTTTTGAAGCCAGAAAGAAGGGCCTCTGACAGTCACAGAAAAAGATAAATATAAATTTCAGAATAAGAAAAAACTTCAGTGGATAAATCTCAAACAAGAGGAGTCATCAGTGTTTTCTTTTGTGACGTTTTGAGACTGTGAAAGTAAGATATAATAAGGTAATATTTTTCACTACCTGATTCAGATTTATTATGCATTTATTTCAAAGCTTAATTTTCATCCCTAAAATACTCCCCTTTGTTTTTACAAATTCATATGACAGGGAGTGCAAACGGTAGCTGAAGGAAACCTGTGGCAAGAAGCTCTTCAGGAAACATGAGCTGTCCAGAAATGCTGCAAATGGTATGCAGTGCAGTAGATCTGGACAGCCAGCTGGCATCACCAGTGCACCTTATGTATGGAATTGCATTTCCCACAAAAATCTCTCTGGTGATTTATGCATGCACCTTTGAAATGCACTAAACAGTTTGGGAAATGACCCAAGTTACTAGCAGGAACAGAAATCCCTTTAAAATACTTGAGATCAGAAAACAGGAGGTTCAGAAGGTGAAGAAGAAGGCAGATTTCCATGCTTCACTGCCTCACACCTGGCCGAGAGAGGAATCCAACAGATGAGCAGTTTAAAAAAAAAGATACAACTGGGACTTCCAAATCTCTTGTAAGTCTGTAGTGACTAAGGACAAATATTGTGTTGGTAAATGAAAGAATTAAAATCCCCTGAAAAATAAATATTAAACTACCCAATTTTCTCTTAACTTCATCCATTCCTCCATAACTATTCCTTTGTATCTTGTTAATTAAGATATTCAACTGCATTATGTGTACCCAGTGTTGGATACATATTATTTTAAAAATATAAATACAAGCTATTTGTCTTCATGATCTTTGTAGGAGATTTTTGTTCTTTCAGGCTACTCTAAAATTCACTATAATTATGAGCAATAGTTGCTAACTTGTAAGACTTCATATTATGTTTCCTATTTTTGCTTGTCTTTTTCTCAATTTTTAGAGTATCCAATTCTCATTCCCATCTAACTTTTTTTGCTCACCTTTTGTGGTTTTTTTTTGTTTTAGACTCTCCTGATCCACAGTTTTTCTGTCTGCCCTCCTGCCTCCTGTCATCTCTTTATCTTAATATATTTTCTATGTTTTTATTTGAACTAAGCTATAGGTTTTAGCTGGGCTTTTTTTGAAGTCAAGAGTAAATGCTTCCCATGTACTGCAATATTTAAACAACTCCTGAGGTGGAAGCTCCGATGCAGTAAAGGACTGCAAATTGAAAGAACAAGAGAAGCCATTGTGGTAAGCTGAAATGCAACATTCCAATTTTCTCAATTTTTATTTTTCTTCAAAGTTGCTCCATATGAACTAAAAGAAGTTCAAGTGTAAATTAAAATGACTTCAGTCAGGGAGTAGAAAATGTTTTGTCTTTTAAATATTTACCATGGTCATAATTGTAAATCCATAAATATATTTGAAATTATGGTACAGTTAAAAATAGCTAAAAGTCATATTTTAAAATGAAAATATCATGAAGATTCAGTGTAACAGATTAACAAATAAATATTTTTCCTGAAATGTTAGTAGTTTGCTTTTGCCAAGAAACATAGCTTGTTTTCAGTTCAGTAAATATTATATTATAAAATATGTACTCTCTCTTTTTCAGTCTAAAAAGTACCCCTATAGTGCTAGCTCTGGTTGCATGGTTGGCTCTCAAAGAAGATGATGTTTGTTTATTCATACTTGACACCTTATCAAAGAGCGATTTTACTTGGAAATGAAATCTTCACACAATAAGAAGGCAGAGTGTCTTCCCCTGTGCTTTCCCACTTTGCTGGATAAAAGCTCAAGAACAAAAATAACAGGGAAGTATTAGAAAATGTGCACCAAAAATGAAACTCCTTAGCCTGAAACATATTTTGCTCCTTGTTTGAGCTTGGGAATATCTGTGCAAACACTTTCACCATTTAGTTGGTGAATCCGGCAGAAAGGAGTTCTTAAGGAGCGAGAAAATGCAGGCTCTGAAAGAACATAATCACGATCAACAGCACCCAAAAGCAGTGATCTTGGAAAAGAGAAATTTTATGTATCTCCTCTGCTGGTTTATTTGAAGAACTTTTGTTTAAAATGAGGTTCATACTGTGCTGGCAGATGTCCTGTAGCAGACTGGGAAAGCTGTAATGAGGTTTGCCTACAAGAAAGCAGTGCCACTGAGCAACCAGGAGACAGGAGGGCACACCCAAATTCCCTTGGCCAGCACAACCTGGAGTTCACTCCAAGAGCACGTTCCACATCTACTTTTCAGATATGGAACTTGTGAAGCGAGAAGCAGTCTTTAGGGCAACCACTCAAGTAACTCTGATCCTCGTTATTTGTGCAACTTGTACCAAACAGGGAATGACATCTTAAACAAAAATTACTTAGAACAACTTGCAATCACAGAATCACAGAATCACAGAATTTCTAGGTTGGAAGAGTCCTTTAAGATCATCGAGTCCAACCCATGTTCTAACACCTCAACTAGATCATGGCACCAAGTGCCAATGGAAGAGCAGAGCATAGACCCACTGCAACATGCAGAGGTGACACAAGTGCTCATGCAACTTAACATTTGTTGCACTTTAGTAATTATTTGTGGGGTGAAATCTGAAGTGTTAGACTATGAATTGTTTACTTTTCTTAATGAATATGGGATGATCAGATTAAAGAAATTTTGATATGTTGCCTGTAACAAGTTCATTTGAGGAAATTATCCTAACACTAAGTTCTCCTGTGCTGTATAAGTATTCCAGCATTGCTCATGGCAGAATAACTCTTTCCATCCCTGCCACAGGTCTTCCTCTGGGCATTCAGTTCCTTCATTAGTTCCACAGTGATATAGATATTTCTCTCCTTTGTATAGCATTGCAATATATTTTATTCAATTTTATAATAGAATTATGCTTATACTCTTAACCCCTCTTTTGGATTCTAATCTATTTTTATTCCAAACAAACATGTCTATTAAAATTTTGTCATTGTACTGATGCAAGTGATTTCAGTAGTTTTTCCATTTTTGTGACCTTGAGATAAGGGACATAAAAGAAGCAGTGGTAGCCAGAGGTCACACTAATGCTCACAGACAACATGCTCTAGAAAGGTGTAGCCCTCAGCAAATGGATGAAAGCCAACAGAGGCCATCTGGCTTCAGGGCCAGGACTTCTCCCTGACCCTTCTTTTTTAACAGTACAGACACAACAATTCACAGCTCTAATTTTTATGCTAAATTACTACCTGCACACTGAGGTGTATTCAGTATTAATATCTTTAATCACCACTTCACTGAATCACAAAATTTTTAGGGTTGGAAAAGAGACCATCCAGTCCAAAACCCCTGACAACGCAAGGTCACCAAAAGCAGGTGACACAGGAACGTGTCCAGGGCTTGGAATGTCTCCAGAGAGACTCTGTGCCCTCCCTGGGCAGCCATTCCAGTGCTCTGCCACCCTCAATGTAAACAAGTTCTTCCTCATTGTAAACAAGTTCTTCCTCTTCCTCATGAGGTGGAATTTCCTGAGTTTTAGTTTCTGGCCACTGCTCCTCATCCTGTTACTGGGCACTACTGAAAAGAGTCTGGCACCGTTCTCTTGGCACCCAGCTCTGAGATATTTATATGCATTCATGAAATCCCTTCTCAGCCTTCTCCAGAATAAACAGACACAGCTCCCTCGGTTTCTTCTCATAAGAAGAGATTTTTGGGAATTTTTAAATTATTTTTTTGTTCTGAAGATTTAAAGGGTTTAGATAATCTTAAAAAAGCATGCATCTGGTGCTTTTTTACATTCTCATTTACTTTGTTTAAAAAGTGGAAAAGTTATAAAAACATACCAGAACAAAATTATATACTTAATGGGACACAAAATTTTTTTTTGTCTATTTCATTTGTTCACTAATGAAATCTTCAAAAACAGTAAAAGAGATGAAGGACAAATAAGGAAGTTTTTTACATATTTGTAAAAGTTAAAAATCAGACACTCAATCCTCTTTGATCAAAGTTTCAGAAATGAAAGTGTCCTTTAAGTACAATAAATACTACTGTATTATGGGTACCCAATTTTAATTAAAACATTTTTGAGTGAGATTATTCAGCCTCTGATTTCCCAAGTTCATCTAGAATTTTCCCTACTCTCCAATTTTGTATAATAAACTGTTCCCTGAAAAGAAAGTTACTCAACTTTTATCACAATGGTGTGCAGGCATCACACCAGGTTACACACTGGAAAATTGGTTTAAGTGGCACAATTTGTATGTTGAGAGGATAAAACAAAGCAATTTCCTGCATGTGCATCTGATATCATCTCATTGATTGCTATTTAGTAAATATCATGTTGCAAAAACTGTCTATGAGCCCACTTCCAACTAATTATCTGTCAATTTGAGATATAAATTTAGGTGTGTTTCTATGGCTTTTGTCTTAGAGCTTGTTCCTCAGTTGAGACAAGTGGAAAATAGACATCTTTTACTTTGCTGGGAACATGGAAATAGAGACGAAGAGTTTGGCCCATTGAGTTTGACCCAGAGCTTGTTAGGAATGTGTATATTATATTTAAAACGTTGTTATCTCACTCAACTCTCTGCATCTAAACATCAGAAATAAACCTTAACTGTGTTCTCTCCAGAGCCAAAGGTACAAGACAGCGGTTGTGTCCAACCAAGTGATTGTGAACCACAACCATCCTGGCCCCCAATGTCTGATCCATGCCCTGGGTATGGCATAACAATGCAGGGCTGTCTGAAAGAAAAGGCTCTCTAGAATGGGAATTGAGCCTTACCTGTAATGAACTGCTTTCTCACAACCTGGGCTTTTTTCAGAGGACTGGTAGGTGTGACTCAGCAGAGACTCAGGCAGTGACCAAAGCTGCAAGTAATATCTAGGTTCCGGTAGATACTAGAATTAAACCAGAGGTTTTTGAGATGTAGCAGCATACACGTGCCACATAGACATGCTCCTCTCCCTTCAGCACCACTAGAAGTACTTCGGGAGGCTATGTCAGACTTACACATGTGTTTGAGGTGATTAACATACTGCAGAATAAACCTCACACCAATGCTGTGTCACTATTCCTACAGAATGTGAAAAAGAAAAAAAAGAGGATGGAACATTCTCTTGGCAATTTCTGTAAAGTGCATAAAGCAAATTTGTCTTTAAATATACAATGTAAATTGCATCTCCTAACCTTAGGATAAAAATGCAATTCCTGTCACTGTGTATGGAACAAATAAAATGTCAATATAAGGGTAATACATATTATTGCAGCAGAGAATTCTATTCACTTCAGTGCTTTTGCCATAAAATAATTGTCATATCCAAATTGTCACCCTGTCCTTATGGTTATTGGTCTCTGTGCTTTGTCCACGCTGAGGCTGTTGGTTAAGTGCAAGACTGCAAACAGTTTCACAGGCTTCTACAGGGAATGTTGTACATAAGTGACCTCTCTGGAGGCTTTGCCTCTGTTCAAAAGCCAGCTGAGCTTCACTGCTCAGTCTGTGATTTCTGCACAGGGAATTCATTAAAACACATGTTCAAATAAACAACAGGGATCCTAACTCTTAGAATACCATCTGAGTCTAAGAATTGTGAAAACTTATCAGTGGACTATTGTCTTTACTTGACCATTCACTGAGAGTAAAAAACTCTAGGAAATCCAGACTTTGTTGTTTACTTTTTCAGTGGAAGGGGTTGTAGGTGATTCACATTTTCCACTAAAACAATTTAATCATATATCCAGAGGATTTTTGTTTTCTGACAGTATGAAATTAACATTTCAATTTAAAAAATCATTTCATATTGTCTACAGTAGCCTATTCATTTTATGCCTATGCCCATTTTGTATTGTAATTCTCAGTGTGAGATATATGGGCTTTACTTTACCTGAATTTATGACTATTGAGCATTACATTAGATATGGCCATTTTTCCCACGCATTTAGTATTGACAGAATGCTACATTTTATTAACTAGAGTAGTAAAATATGTCTTTCTGTTGTTTTTCTCACTATGTAAAAGTAGGCTGCTGATTGGTGGGAGAATGAAATGGTAAAATATTAAGCAGTCCATTAATTTTGATTTATTAATAAGCATTCTTTGAAGAGACTTCCTTTCATCCAGAACTGGAAGAGTAACTTTCTGTAAGATTAAAAGGCTTTTAAGGAGAAGAATTCAATATGATAGGAATCATTTGGACAGGTCCACTTGACTTTATAGGTTTTTAAGGCAATGCCTTTTTAACAATGCTGTAGATTTTTTTATAACGAGAGCTTTTGATTATTTAAAAAGAGATTTTGTAATTTTGATGTGCTGCTCCTGACAAACTCCTGCATTTAGTTTTTCTGTCGAATACAATGTGACATGTATTTAAGTCAACCTTATTTTACATCCTTCCAACTGCTTTGTTCCTCTGAGGCCTGGGGGAGTAGGTAGTCTGTATTAACATGCATGAGCACTCTTATGACATATAGTTTAAGCTGCCATCTGTTCAAAGAAAAAACTTTTATGCACATGGGGCTTTAAATTTTTTTATAAAAGAAAAGAGTTCTTCACAATGCATTGAATTTAAGAGGAATAGACAATATTGGAATTACAGATGTCTTGAAATTAATCTATTTATTTATTTAGTTAATTTAGACATGCTTTTATTGATTCTTTTTCCTTAACAAGATATGATTCCTAATTATGAAATCACATTATACTTTGAGTTGAAAAGCACCTTCAAAGACTATGTGTTCCAACTCCCCTCCATGGGCAGGGGTACCTTTCTCTAAGACAGATTAATCAGAGTGTCATCCAACCTGACCCTGATCATATCCAGTGATGGGGCATCCACAACTTCTTTGGACAACCTGATTCAGTGCCTCACCACCCTCACCATAAAATATTTCTTCCTTACGTACAATCTAAACCTGCCTTCCTCCAGTTTAAAACTGTTGTTTCTTGTCCTGTCTGGCACTACGGGCCTTTGTATAAAATCTTTCTCCACCGAGGGTTGGAAACAGATGATCATTAATTTCCCTTCCAACCCAAACCATTCTCTGACACTTTGATCTTTCTTAGAATCCTCCTGTACAGAACAAGGAGAATACAGAACAATAATGCCTTTGCATCCATCAACAGGACAGTTCTTCAGATACAGTGCAGACAGATAAGGAGATAAGGAGTTGTGAGGAGATAAGGATTGGTGAGATCACTCACCAATCACATTTATGACTCTTTAGGACTTCAGCTCAATTTTAATGTAAATATGGTTTGCCTGGCTCTTCAGCAAAGAGAAAGGCATTTGACTTGCAGTGAATATGAGGTTTTTTATTATATTTAAAATACTAATTATATATTATTATGTAATAATATATTAAAACTAGGTAACACTAAAGAAAGTACATTTGGAAGTAACAGCACCAAAATAAATTTACAACTGTAGCATAGACTGTGGATGTCTGCTATTCTTTGGTGTACAGACAGTGTTTTAGCAAAAGCAGGATCAACTACGAGGGCAAATGCTCCTACAAAAGACTGCCATTTAGAATTTAAATTCCCAAAGGCCCTTAAATACTACTGGTTTGGGAACAAAAAAAAAAAAAAAAAAAAAAAAAAAAAACCAACCCCAAAAAACCCCCAGAGGTTATTGCTTCTATGTCCAGAGACTGATCTTGCAACTGCAGATAACTTTTACACCTCTATCCTTGTAGTTACATAGGAATTTAACCTTTATTCCAGCTGTGACTCTTTTGTAGAATTTCTGGACTGCATAGGTTGTGCTCTGCAACCTTTGTGCTAGACTAGAAAGTGAAGTAGTACCTGATCATTAAACTGTAAATAAAAATTTTCATAAAGCTTTTACAATGATGACTCTTGGGTATGTTTCTTAAGTCTTCAGTTCTGAGACCAAGTAAATTGACAGCAGCAGACATAGATATAGTAAGTGATACTCTTCCTGTAGTAAGTGATAACTTTTGCACCTACTATTTTTGATTTGCATCTGTTATACCTCTGATTTGATCTCTGTTATGAGTGTGTGTGTGTGTATATATATATATATATATATATATATATATATATATATATATATATATATATATAAATAAAATGATCCATAGGCATTTCCCTTCTGAGTCATTTTCCTTAAGTGTCTCTGCTGGTGGTATCACAGGCCATCTCCATGGAAACAACTATGATACTACAAAGAGTGAGTTGTGACATCACTAAGTGAATCAACCAAGAGAAAGAGTGTTTGTGAATAAAAAGAAACTTCTATAAAAAAACAATTTAGTAAATTAAAGCAGGAAATGCAAAATAATGTCTAGGTATTAGATCTATGTAATAGTGTTCAAGGACTATTTTTCCATCAATAGAGTGAAAATTTTTAAATTTTGTTGGGATATGATAGCAGCTCTTTACATTAAAACACTGTCAATCTCTTTCAGCTGACAGTGTGAGCATATTTAAATTGCTTTATAGCTACAGTACCATATGTTGCTGTGAGTATGAAGATGCAAAATTCATCATAGAAAATATTCTCTATCTTAAGGTGAGCAGAAATAGTGACTTAATTCCTGACATTCTTGTCTTTATTGATGTAACTTCTGACACAAATAGATTATATGAAACTTATAAATACACTCCCTTCTCAAGTTGTCCCTTCTTATAGAGATTTGCTGTAAGGGATAGACATTCCAGTTCATTTCATTTGTATGTTTGCTGTACAGCTTTCCTTTTTCTTTCTTCATTCTCCCCACTAACTTAGAAAAAGAATTACAGCACAACAAATAAATTATTTTTCTCATGACCTTCCCAACATCAGCAGACTCTTCTATAAGTATTGCAAACATTCATTTACCTTCCCCCTAATTAATTACAGCTTTCTTTAGCAGTCATTACCCTGGGGGCTTTTTAGAATTGGACATTTATAAAAACTGCCCAGCACCTCAACAGCTACATCACACATTTATTACTGTGCTGAACACAGCAAGTCTTTTATCTGTTTATATTTCATATATGGAATTCACATCAGTTCCATCTGAAAAAGTTGCTCCTACTTTCAGTATCACAGAATGTAAATTTTTAAAATAATTTTTTACCCAAGGTTTTTTAATCAAGGTTTGGCAATAGAACTGATTAAAGCTGTCTTAAATTCTACGCCAAAATTATTCATCTGGATGTCCAGAGTTAGTCATGCATGATTTTTAATCATTATCAGGTGCCAGAACACCCAAGACAGTACAGAAGAGAATTATTGGACTGCTTTTCCTTATGGCTCCATCCTTCAGCCTATTCCAGGAAGTTTGAAAAGATGTGTTACCAGAAGGAAACACAAGTTTCTCAATGCCTTACATTTGTCATTCATAGCTCTATAAATGGTGTTTAGAACTGTCACATGAATAAGCAAACACTTTTACTTTGAGAATTGTTTTGCCTATGTCCATTGTGGCATTATCCTTTCTGTACCTGATGACTGAAAGATAAGAATTCTGAGGGACTCTGAAAGTTTCACCAGGTGTCAGTAAGTACACCTATTGCAAGGTGAGGGAAAGCAGCAGGCTGCAGCCTGAAATGAGTATGTTCTGAAAAAATCTCAAGCTAAATATCCTTGTAGATATAACCCATCCATTTTAGCTCAAGCTGCAGAGAAGGTGTCTTTCCAATGACCTTTAGGGATTATTGGAATACGGGCAATATTGCTGTGGGACACCATTATGTGAGTTCTGGTGGTGAGGTGAGTACGTCCAAAGAAAAGCAATGAAGCTGGTGAAAGGTCTAGAGAAGAAGTTTTATGGAGAGTAGATGAGAGAACTGGAGTTGTGTGGTGTTGCATTTTGGTTAAATGGTATGCTGTGTCTCACTCCTCAAAAATGTAGGGTTTATTCCAAGCTGTGATCCTCCCCTGCAGTATCATGGATCTGTAATCCCCTTGCCCCAAGTCTTATTCCACACCCACTTTGAATCTCCTGCTTAAGCTGTGTGGGAGAGACCAGACTCTCTCTTGGCCCCTTTTCTCCCGAGGCTCTCCCTCTCTCCCCCTCACCCCCTTCCCCCTCAGAAACCATGCTGCTCCCGGGAGTGGGACCCCAATAAACCCTCATCTGATCAGCACCCTCAGAAGCCGTGTGGAGTCTCCTTGTCTGCCTGCTGCTACCAGTGAACACACAGCTGCTACCAGTGAACACACAGCTTAGGAGGCCCCCGGAGACTCCCCAGGGATCCCCAAAGGAACAGCTACAGAGTTGTTTACCCTGGAGAATAGGAGGCTCAAGTGAGACATTATTACTTCTACAGCTCCCTGAATGAAGGGGGTAGTAAGGTGGGTTCCTTCTCTTCCCTGAGTCCATAGGCAGACCAGGAAAACTATTGGAAGCATGCTTCCTGACCCCCCTCATACCAGCTCTATTATATGGAGCCAAGTATGTGGGCTTTGGGACAAAGGAAAATTTTCCTTCCTGTTCCAGTAGAGTCAGATTTATCTCAGCCTCCATGGTTCACTCAGACCCAGTGTGACATAAGCATGGCTCCCAGGTCCAGCCAGCAGTGGGAAGTGTTCCTGGCAGGTGCCCATCACCCACATACTCACAGTGTAAGCATGGGCAGCCACAGAAACCAGCGTAAGCAGAGAGCAGTGTCTTCACTGGCACTGCTTGAAGGGGGCCAACACGGACAACACAGATCTGTTCCTCCTCTCTGGCTGATCAGAGTTTAGGGTCACTCAGTGAAGGGTACACATGCCCTAAATCTTTTGATTCACTGACACAGACAATTCTCAAACACCTGGAATGTTACCACATGTTCTATTTCTTTTCATATCCCTATGCAGATCCTCACACCTTGACCCAGTCATTGGCTCAGGCCTGTTTTTTTATTGAGCGTTTCCTCTTACTGGCTAGTCCAGCTCATAATTTTATAGCAGAAATTATACATACACACATGTAAATACACAGATCAGAGAGGGGTCCAGAAAGTTGCTAGGAGTGATTTTTAATAAGGAAACACAACAGCCTACAGTGGTCAGGTGCCTCAATTCAGCAAATGCATTGATCTGCATTTTCTCTTGCTCATCTGGACCCCTTTATCCTCTTCCCTCTTCACTTCCCATTCTTATTTTTCCTCCATTCATATTGATGATTTCCTTTCTTGCCCCTTGTCTCCTCCCTGGTACAAAGGCCTTTCTAAATTAGTTACAGTTTTGCTGTACCTATAGCTAAAATTGCCACTTCTGTCACAGTTACCTTGGGCATTCCAGCCTTGTGCACTGCGAGTGACACAGCTCAGGCCAGCTTACCAAGGCTGTGGTAGGCTGCCATATGGCATTGGGAGATTTGACTCCCCAGGAGGCTTCCAATTCTCCCAGTTAATTACCTGTGGGGTTTGCCTGTCTATTGCCTCACCCTCCCTTAACCACCAGAAAAATGCAACCATTTCTTATAAAGAGAACCATTAAAGCTTGCTCCTACATCCCAGTTTCTCATGGTCAGTGCCCTTGGCTGGGGCTTGGTTCAGGCCAGGGCTTAAGGATGTGTCAGTGCACATTAATAAATCAGATGTTCACTATGCTTAATTTTAACTTTCTGAGAAAGTTTTACAAATTAATGAACTTTGGATTTACAATTCTTGATAAATACATTGTCTGCTTACCTTCTCACAATTACAGGGGCAAATCTGAAGCTTTCTAAATGTGCAGTGCTCATCAAATATATTCCTCTGGAAGAACTACAGTATTAATACACTGTAAAGCAAAACTGCATAAAGTATTATTATAGATGCATGTATAATTCATTATTCACTGACATATAGCATTAATTCTCCACTGCCTTATATGTAAACTTTGATGAATCATCTTCCTATTTTGATCTTTAATTACTAAAAATGACTGTGCATATATATATACACACACCAGGAATGAAGGAACATTCAATCAGAAAAATAAAAGTATGCCTGTATTGGTTTTTTTATTTGAAATTATTGTAGACAAGGAAAGTTACTTTCCATTTGCGGTGAAGTTCAATACAGCAGAGTGAGAATGATCTTAAAATGATCTTAAAAGTTTTAGATTTATCATTTTGTGTGCATTTTTCTAAAAGTAAAAAAAGCAAACATCAATTCTTTTCATCTGCAAGTAAAAAAATGATCCCCAGCAATTAAATTTTAGGTTTATTTTTCTAGAAAAATAAGTGATACAGATAAAAAATGCAGACTGACACACAAAACAAATAAATCAGACACTACTAATGTACTGTGCTCTGCAGGACAGATAATTTAATCAACAAGTGGTTCTATATTTATTACTGAAGTTAACCTCAAAGTTCATGTCTTTATGAAAGTCTCTCCAGAGAATAAAAACATAATTGGAGTGCAACCAATGATGTTGAGTAAAGTGCTATTATCTCAAATAGACTTGCGATGACTAAAATGTACAAAATTTGAAGAATAAAAATAAATAAATCCTGTGGTTACTCTAAACCACTTGGAATTTTCCAAAATGTCAATAAGAAAATGGCAGCATCAGGCATAGAAAAGAATGCCAAGACATCAAAGGATGTTTTAGTCTTTTGTTTCAGAGAATTGGTATTTGGTAACCTTTGGGCAGTGATTGATAGAGGTGTGCTAAACTTACCAAAAACTTTCAAACTTAAGAGATAAATTCTGTGGTCGCTAAATAACTCAGCATCATTGTCTTTTTAGTCATATTTTATATGATAGAAGACTATTAGCACAATCCCTATGTCTTTTTCCTTTTTTTTTTAACCTAAAATACATTTATTTAGCCTTTCAAAATAAGAAGTCTTATTCTTTGAACATTTTCAGTAGTTTTTTTTTGTTTTTCTTTTCTGTGGACTTCCATAAGTTGTGTTTCTAAAAACTGTGTTACCTAAAGCAGATGCAGTACACTATTAGAATCTTAAGTGGGACAAAGATAAACACCCACTTGCTATGCTCCTCATCCAGCATTCTGCTGATTACATTCCAGATTAAGATTTTCCTTCTTGTATTGTCTTGTACATTCTGTCTGTTCTAAGTCCAACACAATCTTGATCTTTCTCATTTTAACTAAAACCTCCCACAGTTCAGTTCTTTGTACTAGTGTTCACTAGACTTCATACTGTTTATTTTGGATGCCTTTTCCAAATAGTTAAGATGATTCAGATTTGAATTCTCCCCACAGAGTGCTTGTAGCTCATTAACCACAGCAGATGCAATACATGTATTGTCTATTCAGTCAACTAACCAGTCAACCTGGCCAGTAGCAAAAATATGTAGAGATTGATCTTTCACTAAATTTTTCAAATTGTATTTTCTCCACCTTGATTGAAAACTATATGTAGATAGTCTTTGGAGTGCAATTTTTCACCTAATTGCATACCTACTCTGGCAAATATTCAAGAGGCTGCATACAAACATCAACAGCCTTTCTGAAGTGCTGGTTTAAACCATCTACGGATTATTCCTTACCCAACAGCACTGTTATCCTGTCAAACAAATAAATCAAATGGTTTTCTACTATTCTAAATATATTAATTTGAGCTCTTTCCCTCACTGCTGTAAGTTTCTCTATAAACTTTTAATTTATTTCATATCTTATAGGATGTTTTTCTGAAAACAAAATCAGACCCACTGTTCTGTAACTCTGCTTACCCTACTTTTCTGCCTTTCTTAATGCAAATATGTTTTGGGTTTTTATTCCACCAGCCCTCTGGGACCTTCCTTCTATTCCAAGAACTCTTAATCACTAACAGTTTGGACACTGCATCAACTTGTTCCTTTTTTTGCTCCCAGGAAAATTTAATCAAATACTGCCAACTTGAATATCTCCAACTTTCTTCTGACTATTCTCTCACTACTTTATAATATATTCTTCTTTTGATAATATTTATTTAATTAATAATGATAAATTTATTAATAATATTGTAATCTTGGTTTATTCAAGTGCAACCTACATCCTGTCTAGTGAAAACATCCAGGAGATTTATTAAAGTATTGTCAAAGTGAGGGAAAGAAAGAAATAAATGTTGAAGTGGTGATAATGAGCTATCAGGAACATTGGACAATTGTTCTTAACTTTGATGATTTTCAGCACTTCACTGTTGCCATAAAGCAAAAGGAAAAGCAAAAGCTCTAAAGATATCCTGAAAAGTGAAGTAAAAATGCAGATTCTCTTTTCTTAAATTCATTCAAAAATAGTGAAGCTGTTTAAAAAATTTCTTTCTAGATACATATAAGGAAAAAGTAGACCTTCATGTAAACGAGATTCCCTAGAGTCTTCATCACTAACAGAGCTAGAGACAAGCCCAGGTGTTTCAGGTTACCAACATGCAGAGAAACTCTCATACCAGTGAACAGTGTGCTGAATAATGACTTCACGCTGTTTAGTTTTCTCAGTTGCACTACAGTAACAATTACCACAGTCAACAGGAAAGACTACAGTGATAAGTGATGAATTATGATATACTTCTTAATTTGCGTTACCAGTTTTCTTTCATTATATTCTTTCAGTTTTTTTTAAACAAAATAGTTCATAAAACAAACATTACCTTTTTTAATATAACGTTTTTAGTTAACAAATCTTGTTTTTTCTCACTAATGAACCTTTGTGATGTCACTAAATGAGTTCTCCCAGTTGGAATTTGTCAAAGTAAAAATAATTTAAACAAGATTGAGATTGAAACAATTTCTTGACACATAAACAATAAGCAGCAACCCAGCAATCAGTGAACTGTACATACAGAATCAATACTGGCAATAAAACAGAACAGCTGCAGTAGTGGACGCGGGACGTTAAACCTGTACAATTTTATAGATGCCTTTACCTTGTCACAAATTTATCTCCAGAGGTTCTGGTCACACTGAATTGTGATTATACATGAGCAAATGCAGAGACGTGCATAGGGTCACAAGCAGGGCTCCTCTAGCAGAGCGTGTGGGCTGGCAGTCACACCCCAGTGTCCTGGCAGTAGGTCTGTCCTGCTGTCGCACCATTGGAGATGTGGGAGCCACAGCTCCCTGTGCCCATTGATGTCCCTCCCCACAAGGAAGCAGCCACTCCCAAGGGCCAGGGAGGCTGCTCAGGCTGCTCTGTCTGGGCTGGGCAGTGTCTGCGGTGGCACAAGATATTCAGGTTTCACTCCTGGTGTTTCCACTCTAGAGCCTCTTCCTCCTGATATGAATTTTCATGTTGTTTTTATATGTCTTATCAGGCTAATTCCTGCTTTGTATCAAAAGCTTCATAATTCTCTGATTGCTTTTTAATCTTGCTGATGGTTATCCTCCACTTTACAAGATCAATTTAGGCAAATGGATTTAGAAACTTTTGAGTATTCAGTTCAGATATACATAATACTTCTCAAATTTTCATTTCAGCAGGTTATCATGGCAAATCCTTCACCAAAGGTTGGACACCATGCAAGTACCTCACAGAATTTAACCCAAAGATTTAGATAGATATAAAAGCCTGTCAATAGATATCCCAAGGTAGAAACTGCCTAGGAAATGGAAAACTGATTTTAACAGCAATGTTACACCTGTACTATGGGATAGGTCTGCCTTATGGAGCATTCTGATTTGTCCTGATCACAGGAACGAATGGACAAAAAAGAATGTCCATTTTCTTTTCCTTAGAGGGCATGTGAAGGATAATGTACTATTAGATGCACTGCTGTACTCGAGTGTTTACTGCCTATATTCTGGACAGGACCAGGACAGTACAGACAGTCTCAAAAACTTCAGTTCACAGAAAAATTATTCTTTCAACAAAGGAGCTGTGATTTTACTTAATATTTCTTTAATTCACTTCCATTCAACAATATTGTTTTCAGTCTCTTTGACTTTCTCTCAGACCTGTCTGCATTAATTTCCAGTTGATATGCTCACATGCAGGAAGCAGGCAGGCAATCTAAGTCCTCCTTTACTGCATCACTCTCCATTGCTTTCATTGTCAACCACTGTGCCAGAACCTGCCACAATCCAATTTACCCCTTTTTTGTTCTAGTATTATAGTCATTGTTTCTCTGCTAGCCCATTTCACTTACAGTAACTAATCACCTGTGCTACTTTAAGTAAAAAAAAATAAAAAAAAAAAAATCACCTTTCTACATCAGTCATGGACAGCAAAATAGCCTTACAGCAAGTTTGCAATTTACTGCT
The DNA here is from genome assembly GCF_015832195.1 of Motacilla alba alba. NCBI lineage: Eukaryota > Metazoa > Chordata > Aves > Passeriformes > Motacillidae > Motacilla > Motacilla alba. The sequence goes on from NC_052016.1 coordinate 112,286,649, forward strand.
TGTTTGTTCCATATTTGCCTGTGTTTCTTTATATTAATGTAGCTTAAAATTCTTATTTTTCTACTTACAATTTTTTTTTTGTTTTGGATTTTTTTTTATCCTTAGGCTCTTCTTCCTTTGAAAGGATTTTCTCTCTTTTAATACCATCAGAGTTCTTTCAAAAATATTGGATTTTGAGGCCAAATACTTATAGAGCTCTCCTGATAAAAATCAGTGATTTCTCACAGGAAACTCTTCTATTTATATGTATTACAAATGCAATAGTCTAAACAAAATATAAAAATTGATGTATTCTTTTCCTCTTTGAAGTAAAATCACATACGGAAAAAAACTATAAAATAAAGGTTCATAGTATAAATTTGATACTGCCTCATATTATCAGGTAAGCAAAAACTGCAGCATGACTTTGGACACTGTCATATCTGGACCCAAACTTCTGAGCCCCAGAGCATCCTCATTCTAACAGAAGTGGGAAGAACTTGATGAAGAACCTGATGAAATCCCCCAAAAAATACAATCCATGGAAACAAACCAAACTAAGATGGTAGCAAAGAAAAACAATGAGAAACTCATATATTTGCAAATTTATTATGCTATGTAGATCATGGACTTTGACTTATAAACTTCATGTCTGAACTTTGAACTAAGATTTTGGCCCCTCTATCAGCATTGCATATCTTTGAACAGTGCTATTTCAATTAATTTTTGCATGAAGTTAAATTACATTAAACATCAGTGTTGCAACATACAGAATTTAACTTCTTACCACTGTAGAGAGAAAAAAAAAATTAATATTTAGGCCAAACTGGTTTTCAAGTGAAAATCCAGAAAAACAGCATAATGTATGCTGTACATGAATTACTGGTCATTGCCTTTATTAATAGAGTGCAAAAGATATTCAATGAAACTATTAACTGTATTGACTGTATAAGGCTATAGCTTTTTTTTTAAAATTCAAATTTGGTATTGCATGCATTTGAAATCACCACCTTCCTCTCATACAAGCTGTAAGCACACTGTGCTGGAGAACTGATTTCACACATGTGTTTCAGGTGAGTAAACTCAGACTGCAGGTGCCAGCTGATCTTTAGAGAATCTTTGTTCTGCAGGCTGCCAAAGCCCTCTGTTTTGTGATGTGGCACAAGAGAAGCTGCCTCTGAGGGCATGGAAAGTAAACTAAGAAGAATACATCTTGGCTTAAGTTGATTAAAACTCTATCAAAACTCTTTTCATTCATCTCTAGCAGAAAATCACCTGAATAAAAGATGGTTTTGAAAGGTGAGCATGCATTTTGAGTTTTAGTATTTTGAAATTTGAGTATTTTGAATTTTAGGGGCTTTCTGCCTGTGGTAAAAGCACAGTCCTCCGTAAATAAATCTGTGCTTGCAAAGCAGACATTTTTTTCCTCATCTCTCTATTCTGTCCATTGTTTTGAATAAAATTGGAAGCATAGAACATGTCCTAATAATTTTTTGGCCTTTGCTGATTTACTTTCACATGTCTTTAAAAAAAACCCCTAAAAAACAACAACAAGAAAATTTCAAACCATAAAGAGAATGGCTTATTTTTGTTATCAAGAGAATGATAATGTACTTGCTATTTATAGTCAATAACATCTGTTTTAATTAGAATCGCCACAAGGATAATTGTGAAGAACAAAAAGAAGGATGTTGCTGTAGTTTTGATTTCTTCACGCTATTAAAATACACATTTCTAGATTATATTTTGGGGAGTTAATATTTAAAAAAAACATTATGTGTGTTGAAGGATTTTTCTTTAAAACAGCAATTATTTCCTTCTCTATTCTCTTCCCTTCACACCTTTCCTTATGTAATTCACATCAAGCATATTTGTGAAATAGAAACAGTGGAATGTTTTGTTACTGTCAAAGGAAAATGAATGACATAAGGATAGAATGATCTATACCATAGGTGTAAGGATGGTCAAGGGCACTCAGAAAATTTCCTTTTCCTTCCTGCTCAGCAGAAGATCCCATACACCAATTCTTTCTCCCCATCTCAGAGAATGAGTACAAAGACAATGCCATTTGGAAAGAGAAAGAGGAGTTAAAACTACAAATAAGCACATGTATAGTAATTATTGGCCAAGAAAAGACAACTTGAATTTTCAAAATCAAGAGAAAGAAAAGCTGACCTATGGTTCCTGTTTCAATGATATCTGTAACTGATATCAGCTCTTCTTGGGATAGACTCTAGCATCAGGCTAGACCAGGCAGAAGATAAAAAAAAAAAATCAGATTTGCTCAGACAGACTGCTTTATTAAAAATTCTTTTAAATTAAAAATAAAAAATATTTTTTCAAAACCAAATTGCACTCAGGCAGCTGCTTATTTTAAAAAACTGACTAAAGATTCGCCATGAACTTAAATAAAATGAAGAAAGTTTAAATATCTTCAATAGGCAAAATATGTACTCATTATTAAAATGCCTTTCTTAATCTTCTGTATCATGCAGTCTTATTTGTATACCTTCCTAACAAGGACAGCATGCAGCAGATGCAATTTACATGATTTTTTATTGTGTTTCCTACAGGACTGCTTAAGTAGAGATCAGCATCAGCTGTTGTGGAAAGTGAGTGATATATTACCTTGGGCTTAATATTGCAAGTAACTCAGCTGCAGTCTGTGTCATATTTACAACACAGTATCTGGCTAATACTGGCAGTAGCACAACCTCTTTCAAAGCTCTGGAGAGAACTTTCACAGATGTCAAATGTGTCATGTTCTGCTGAAAGAGGGGGGCAGAGATTCTATCACCTCCAGGAATTTACCTCCAGGAAGGTACCAAGCTTATTTTTATCCCTTCTGTAGACTTTTATCACTTTCTTCTATCAAATATACATCTGGAAACAATGTGCTATAGTTGAATTGCATGACATTTGTACCTTGAAAGAAGCAATCTTTGCACCTGGGTTTGTTGTGGATCACAGTGTTGATATTCAGCACTTAAATCGTAAGTGTAGGTATGTTTCTTAATACTCAGTACGAAGTATTTTTTTCTAATTTCTAGGTAATAAAAGTATGGCTGAGATAGATGGGATTACTCTGGTGTCACAAACTGGCATTACCAGGTTACCTTGGTGTCACAAACTGGCGCTAATTGAAGAGCACAACACATCTTCCCTGATTGTAACCTTTGGTCACTACATCTTTGAGTTCAGGGAATCAGCCGAAAGTGTTGCTTTCTATTGGGCTACAGCTGGTGAACAACTCTACAGACAGCTGTCCTACAGGTGTGCTGGAAATACACTACATGCTGTTACCTAAATGTGCATTACAGAGCTTTGAAAGAAATGACATAATGTACCTCATCCAAGGCCTGATAAAGATCACAAATTTGTACTCAGTTATGTGTCCTCTGAGTTGTCGGAATCCAGAACATCCCTCTGGGTGCCCTGGATGGCCAGAGCCGCTGGCAGGGAGCTCTGAGACCCTGGCATGCAGCCAAAGACACACGTGGGGTTTTGATCTTAGCCCGTGGAGCAAATCACCAACTCTGTATGAAGAATTACAAGCCACACACACAAGTTAGGTAGTATAGTAGAGATAATCACAAGGTGAAAGGAAGGATTTTTGAGTGCTGTACAGGGGGGTTTTAAGGGGTCCAAGTTTTGTACATGGGGGTAAGGAGTTCTAAGATGGAGGGACTTGGGTGTGCCTTGTCCTCTTTCTTTCTCCCTCCTAACCTCCATGTCTTTGGTGGTGTTGGCACTCACAGATTGGTTTAGAGTAGAAAGTCACCATTCAATATAGATGATTGGCATTGGGGAAAAAGTATAAACATGTAACACGTAATGTGTGATATAAAAGATGGCAGCAGCCCCTGGGAGGGCAGTGTGCCTTTGTCTGAGCTGCTGAACGGGCCACAGCAGCTCAGGAGAAGAATCTTTTAGATAACCAACAATAAACAACCTTGAGACCGGACAACAGAGGACTACTGAGTCTTTCTTCGAAGGCATGGGTTAGAGGAGGGACTTTTCCATCTTTTGGGGTCACCTCAGTCCGGGGCTGAGACCCCACACTGAGTGTCTTACCCCAATGTTAGTTTCTTTTTCCTTCATTGTTTTTACTTAGCATCTAATAAATGCTTTCTGCAAACAAATGTGAAATGTCCATGAAGTAGCAAGTAATTTAGGTGGTTAACTAAATATAATACAAAATAATTGTATGCTGAAGACTCCTACAGGAATATTTCATAACTGAAGACTCAACTACATTTCATTTAAGATTTATGATGTCCTCCACAAAACAAATTGTAGTTGATACAAATGGAAACTCAAAAAGCTTTATCAAACTCAGGTGAGTTATGTAAGCAAAAAATGAGTCTAAGAATACACTGCAATAAAAACTGAAGCTGCAAAATTTTATGTTTTATTGGGTATCTGCATTTCCCCATCTAAATGCATTAAGAATGTGCATAAGTTACACTGACATAAAGGCTTTGTATGGTACTATGGAAATAAAATTCTTCCCCTTTCTATCCTATCTACCATTACACCACAAGAAGGTTCAGATGTGAAATAGTGAGTGGAAAGATGCTTCCTAATTTTTCATGATGTTTTCTATCATCATGTGTGTTGCATTCCGGAACAAGCCAGAGTATGGCTGTAAAAGCTGGGAAATCAGTGTACCTGAATAAGTTCAAACTTGATTAGAATCATAAATAGTTTGAAGCTGAAGTTACTGCAGTAATTGGAATCTACATTGCCATGTTGTCCTTGTAAGGAGACTTCTCATGCTGTTCTCAAGTTTTCTTGTAGATTTTTTTAATGTTGTTCAGTGCTTGTTTTGTTGTTTTTTTTTTAATTTAAATTTTTTTTGGTTTCTTTATCTGTTCTTAAAAAGAGTTTTCACTTAAGTTTTTGAGAGTTTTCAGTAGCATATATCTTGTCAGGTGTGATAGCTAGCTTGTCATATTTTAATATATGACAACTAGAATAAGCCATTTGGAAATAGCAATGCCCCTAAACATGAAGAAAATATATGAATATATAAAATAAAACTAATGGAAATAGGAGGGGTTTAAAGAATGTTTTGATGCAAAGAGCAACTACAACAGTTTCACTAAGAAGGAACCAGAAAGACTCTAAGTTATGTCATATTCTCATTTGGCTTCATGTCTCAGCTGTTGTTAAATGGCATAATTTCAGCAAAATCAATGAAGCTGGGCTAATCTGCATCCTTTCAGCTGAATGGAAATACACCAGTTCACACCAGCTGGGAGACCAGGCTGCTCCAGCAATGGCTTGTCCTTGGTTTTAGCCGTTTACGGTCAGTAGATTTGCTTCAAGTTAGGATCATTCCAAGAAAGATGTAAATTCACTTGTGTAAAGAAGGCCAGAACTGCTTCATATGGAGAGATGTGTGGAAGTGCTTTGTGGCAGATATCTTTTACAAAAGGATTTACATGCATAATTGAAAAGCAGTGACATTAGCATGATAAAAATATCTTGAGGTAAACAACACATAGAAAAACTGGAGTAATATGAAATGACAGCAAAAATATGGATGAAAGAGGCCAACTGAGTATCTGCCAACAAACACTGATAATTCATTTTCCAGTTTTAGGATTTCTGGGAAGCAAATGCTGTTCAGTAGATCTGCTCACAAACGGATCACAGCCCCTCTTCAGTAAAGAAAATGTAGAGAAAAAATCATAAGATACCATATTGATGCATTGTCTTTCAGCAGGAACTTTCAATTTTGTTTATTTATTACAAGTTCTTTGTGTTGTAGAAAATCCTATCATTTGACAGGATCATTAGATTTAATTAATTAGGGCGTGCACATGCCTATTTGGTATTTCAGCTGTTCGGGTACATTGGAGCCTGCAAACTGATTGTTTTTTCAACAGCACCGGGAATCCAATCTATCTCCTTGGCAAAGCCTTACAATGTAGCTCTCAGCAGGCAAAGTCACTGGGCTTGTTTTCATAAAAGTTACTCCTATTATTGGGCCTTAGACCTCCCCTAGGGAAGTATTCACAGCATAATTAGTTACTGAAACAAGAAGTCTTTTCAATTGCTTCCAGAACAACTTCAGGCTGGTGATTGATAGGAATATGAGAATTTGGGGAAAGCTGACAATAGTAAATGCTTTTAATTAGGGGAAAAATCCCAGAGAAGGCTTTGAACCATGTCTTTACTGTAAAACATGCCCTAACTTTTCCTTGTATATATTTTTTTTCCTTTTGGTTTAGACCATATATATTTGAGGTACATATTTAAAACCAATAACAGAAATACATAATTTCTCTCCAGCTTTCAGACCTTTGTGGCCTGATTTTAAGCTAGATAAAAGCACAGTTTTCTGATGTCTACTGATCATTGTTCACATTCAAGCATTCTTAAAAAATTCTTAAAAACTTATCACCGAGAACAAACACTAGTTTGTACATACACATATTCTCTCTCCACAAATAGGGTTGATTGCACAACAAATGAAATATTTTAATTGGAATACTATTCTTCTAATATTTGAAAATTAAGTATAAAATTTGAAGTTTTGAATTGTATGGCAAAGACAATACTATGTTAAAGGCAAGGTATTATTCTGCTAGTCCTGATTGTACATTGGAGGAAGGTTTGGCTGAAATGTATTTTTTTTTAATGGGTTTACTTGATTGCTAGAAGTTACAAAATGCAACTCCAAAATCTCTTCTTGAGAGAGAAGACACCCAAGGCTTCTTATAAATGAAACAACAGAGCTTCAAGGATAGTGAAATATTTAGTTACTGTTATTTGTGAGACTACTGTTTATTGTTACGATTTTGAAGAAAGGTTATTTGTTTTATAGCAACAAGCACCCTAGAGCTAACAGCACTGCTTCTCTTCTTTTTTGTTTTTTTTTTTTTCTTTTTTTTTCCCCCTTTTGAAATAACTGGCAAATATTAGCAGAGAATTTGTGCAGAGGAATTCCGGAAAATATGAGCAGGTCCTCTAACCGGAGATGGATTTTGGTATGAACTGCTCGACTTTGTCCTTGTGTTGTAGAGTCATTCTATGACTCAGAGTTGGGCCTTCATCATCACAGTGTTTGCTCAGCAAGCATGGACCCTGATCAAAGAGCAGGAATGCTTGCTCCATGCACCATCTTCCAGGCTTGCTTCGGGAAAATGACACAGGAGAAGTCCTGGCCTGGCCACCTGCCCTGGCCATTGGGTGGGAGACCCACAGCTGCTCACAACTTCTTTACATGATATTTTTTCCCCTCCGTAAGTCAGACAATGAGAAAGGAAGTTAGAGTGTTGCCATTCTAGGTAAACCCTTTTCATTCTAAATGCTGCCTAATGCAGGGATGCACTTCACTTATTAGTTCTTTCTGGTACACTTAGACACTGAGGGGGGAGTGTTGTCTGGGGTTCTGGGGGAGAATGGTCACAATAGAAAATGCTGTAAGTAGTGTACACAGGTCTTCAGTTTTCTGTCTTCATTTTTGTACATCAGAACAGCCTTTATATACGAAAAGTTATAAAATAATCCAAATACACTGTGACAAAAAGCATTTATATTGTGATCTGTGACTAGGTTTTAGAACCTTAGACAGGTTCTTTTAAATATTATTTGGCTTAATAAACAGCTTTAGCATCTGATTTTTGACTTCCATTTGCAATAGGGTTCTTGTATGCAGGAATACATGGAGAAAGCTTTCTGCCTTTGATGCTGGGCTTTACTCCCTGCCATAGTATCCTGGCTGTCCATAGGATAGACCAGGTGGTGTAAAGAGCCTTTGGCAGGACCAATGGGCCTGTGAAGCCCTTAGGATTCCATCCCTCTCTTTAATCATTCTTCTGTTATTAAATATCAAAGATACGGGTCAAGGTTTGCTGCTTGCCCTGTGTTTGATCACATCAAACAAAATTCAATTAATTATGACCTTAGAAACTGTTTTGGGGTATCAGACTTCAGGACGGAATTTTTCTGAAGCTGTACCTAAACCTCCTTCTCTTTTGTGAGATATGCCAAGCTAACATTTGGCTGGAGAGGCCAGTACAAAGCACTTTTTGCAGCTGATCTCAATGCAATAGCAGAAATTGGCTGGATCCCACATTAATGTGGTTTCCCACTTTGAACCACATCAAAGGAAAATGCTAATTCCCTGAGAGAAGGCAGGATGTTTAGGTACTTCACTGGTGCTGTTTTCAAACCAGGTAATTTAATGAAACTAGACAGAAGGAAAATTGGCTTATGATTGTGCCTTTGGAAAGGGATAAATAAAAGGCTTTTGCACCAAAATATCTTCCCTGAAGATGCAACACTGATCTGATTATCACAAACCAGCAGATTGAAATTTGAACTGAACCTGTTTGCACTGAAAAGAAATACAATATTTTCCCTCCTTAGTAGTAAGAAGTAATTATTGTAATATGCACCATAGCTGCATAAATTAAGATTTTGACTTAGATAGAGAAAACGAGGGGGAGGAGAGGGGAGGAGAGGAGAGGAGAGGAGAGGAGAGGAGAGGAGAGGAGAGGAGAGGAGAGGAGAGGAGAGGAGAGGAGAGGAGAGGAGAGGAGAGGAGAGGAGAGGAGAGGAGAGGAGAGGAGAGGCTCAAAATGCTTACAAATGTATCTTTTCTTCCTACCTCTAGATGAAAATTTTAAAAAAAATAAAAACTCCCAGCTCTCTTCTGGAAGAGTTTTAAATTCACTTGCTATGCACTCACCAGAAATAAGACTAATGTAACTCCACCAGAACAATTCAAGAGAACCTATAAAAAAAGCCCTAAGCTGTCACCTGCTAAAAAGGAATGGCCCAAGTGTGTGGAGCAGCATCCATAGGTGGGGATTCCTGACTGATCAGTCTGTACTTCCAGGGCCCTCCAGGAGCCTCCTTGCCAACTGACCAGATAATCAGAGTGGCAGGTGACAGCCCACTAGGGCTCCAGATCTTTATCTGCTGCCTGCTGATCAGCAAAACTTGATGAACCCAAGGTAATTTATTTTAAGCAAAATAGTGGGTCAGAATTTTGCATTTTTCAGTGAAACTTAATTTTTGCTATAAAATTTCAACTGGAAGTTTTTCTTCAGTATGCTTTCAATCTGAAGGCATTATACAATCTGAATACTATTAGATGTGATTTAAATTTGCAGGACCTTTTTTGTTTGTGTTTTGTTTTGTTGTTTGGCTGCTTTTGTGCTTTTGGTTTGTTTGTTTCTGTTTGGTTTTTTTTTTAAACTGCACATTTTTACCATATGTATCACTTTAATTGATAATTACCTATATTGGCTAACACACTCTAGAAAATGCTTTAATTTAATATAGATAAGCGGTGGGGACCCTGCAATCCATCCCTCTACAAGCACACTTTCCTATTATAAACTTCATTTTTCTCCTCAAATTCAAAGTTAAATAATTGTAATGTCACAAAAGAAAATACACATTCTTGGAAGTCTCTGCAGATATATTTTACAGTTAACAAAAAAGGGATTATCTCTACTTCTGTAGATTGAAACAAAATATGCTGGAAAGTTTTGAAACTCTTAGTAATAAACTAATGAAGCAGCGTTTTGTAACCTCAATAGAACACTGACAAATGGAGTAAAACAACCATTTCTGAAAGTGACAATCCTTTCATTTTAATGAAATCCCAGCAATAACTCCATAAACTAAGTCATCTTTTTGTTTCTGTCTGAATATAAAGCACGATGTACCTCTCAAAGATTTAAACTTGGTGAAACAATACGGCTCCATTTCTTAATTTTACCATGATGATTTTTGCAGATGACCACCTACAACTCCTTTTGCAAACATTTTGGGTGGTGCTTTGTTACACTTTCCCTGCAGCAGTCAATAAAAATGAATACAGATCCATCAGTGCAGATCTTGACTTCTCAGCTCCAGCTGCTGATGGACATTATATGGGATGTAGCACGTGGGGACCAGGTGACACTTGTTCCTTCTGATGCAGAGCAAGGGCACTGACCTCTGTCAGAAAGGCAAGAAAGAATTTCAGCATTCATACCATCCTAAACTGCTGCAATAAAATTTGACAGTGTTTTTCTCTCACAGCCAGAACCTTGTTTTCGCTTTCGCAGTAGTTTGGCAGTACAAAAATGCCAGCATATTGAGCCTAAAGCTTCCTCCCTAATCACTGGCATAGGGGGAAAATCACAGACACATGTCTTTTCTTGTCATCCTGGGACTAAAGAATTAGATTTTTGTTTTACTGGAAAAACTTATACATTTGTAAAAATTAATACTCTGTGCAGAAAAATACACAAATCATATAAATTTGGTTTTATTCTGTTTTTAAAATGAACCATCAATTAATTCTTGGAAAATCTGTGTGTCTCTGGATCAGCAGGTTCCATCCACAAACTTTGCTCATCTCTCCTTGGGATTTCTCATCAATTCCCTTTGAGGAGAAATGGTTCAATTGAGCCTCTTATTTCAGAACTATGTCGTCTCAGGTAAGAGATCATACAATTATTTTGAATGTACTATTTATTATTTTGTTTCACAGAATCACATAATTGTTAGTGTTAGAAGGGACCTCTGGAAATCATCTTGTCCATGACACAAGAGGGTCACTAGAGCAGGTTTCACAAGAACAGGTAGATTTTGAATGTCTCCAGGAAGGGAGAATCCATGACCTCTCGGGGCAGCCAGTTCCATCTTCAGTATAAAAAATTCTTACATTGAGATGAAACTTCTTGTGTTTGAATTTCTGGCCATTGCTACTTCTCCTATCACTGGGCACCATTAAACAGAGTCTGGCACAATTCTCTTGGCACCCACATTGGAGATATTTATATGCATTGAGGAAATTTCCTCTCAGCCTTCTCTTCCTACACTAAACAGGCCCAGCTCCTTCATCAGAGGAGAGATACTTCAGACTCCTAATCATCTTTGTGGGCCTCCACTGGACCCTCTCCAGTAGTTTTTTGTCTTTCTTGAGCTGTGGAAAATAGAATACAATACTGCAGATATGGCCTCTCTATTGCCAACAAGAGGGGGAGAATCACCTCCCTCAAACTGCCAGCCACACTCTTACCAGTGCAGGACCCTATGCTTGCCTTTGTTGAACACCTGCAGGTTTCTCTCTGCCTAAGTCTCCAACCTATAAAGGTCCACTAAAAGGCAGTACCACCTTCAGGGGTTTCAGCCATTCCCTCCAGTTTTGCACCATCAGCAATATTTCTGAGGGCACATTCTATCCCTTAGACCAAGTTGTTGAAAAGAAAGTTGAATAAGGCTGGACCAGTATTGATTCAATGCTTTTGTCTAAAAACCTCTAATTGGTTCAACTCTGCTGACCATTATCCTCTGAGCTCTGCCATTCAGCCAGTTCTTAATCCACCTCACTGCCCACTCATGAAACCCACATTTCCTGAGCTGACCTATGAGGATGTTCTGGGAGATGGTGTGAAATGTAATATCTGGTCCCTCAGCTTAAAGCTTGTCCGACTGAAGTGGCCAGCCTGCTGCCAAAGATTCTCTTGCCCTTTTTAGGTGAGTGGATCTCATCCCCATCCTAAGAGGCTGCCATCATTAAAGTACAACTCACTGTCATAAAAGCTAAAACCTGCTTGATGGCACCAGCAATGAAGGCGGATTTTGATCTGCACTATGCTTCTGCTTCTGACTCTCCCTGTTTCTCTAATCAGTAGAATGGATGAGAAGATGACTTGAGCACTTCTGTTTTCCACCTGCCTCACCAGAGCTTTCTAGTCTTCCTTGATCCTTCCCATTTTTTTTGCCTTGTGGTGTCATTTGTACCTAAATGAAAAAAATAGTAGTGGACAATAGTCTGTGCTCTCTACAAGCTGGGACAACCTCTCAGAGTGTGATAGATTTGAACTCCCAGAGGGCAGCTGCAGCTTATGACTCTCCCTCAGGCCAGCAGGTGGGTGCCTCAGCACCCTTTAATAGAGTCACCCACTATGAGCACGCAATGTTTCCTTTCATGACAACCCCTGTGTGAGTGCAGGTTCTCCTTGCTGGCCTTGCTTATGGACATCTAAAGCCCAAAATTACACATTGATTATTTTTCTGTTCAAATGTATTTTATCACCTAGGTACCACATGCATAAGAATGTGGTTTGATTTCCAACTGGAAGAAAAAAGATCATTTCCTAATCGCTATTATTGCAGTTTTAAAATAAATCCATTTAAATATCTTCTTGTTCTGCCCCTTGGAACACCACTGACCTAGAATGCTTATTCTAGTTCTTACTAAATACATGACCCAAAAGATTCTAGGAGAATTAAAAAACAATTTTAGTAAGCATGACTGCAGTGCCATTGATTTAAGCCAGTTACTTCTTCATCCACCTTTGTCATGTCAGGTCACAATTAAAGCAAAATGTTTTGATTTCCTGGCAAATACAATCATGAATATATCTGTACTTCTTGGGACTGCTAACTAAATGAAAGTTCAATCTCCAAAAATTCTTTGTTGTGAAGTATAGTCCATTATTTAAAGTTCCACTGAACAGAAGAGGAATGTAGATTGATTTTTTTCCCTGTCCTTTTCCAACAAGGTTTTAGGTTCATACATAGTTCACTGATCCTGACAAGTCTTTCTTTAGGAGGATCAGGATGGGAGTCAAGCTCTTCAGCTTTATCAGATTTCCTGATATTGGTATTATGTTTAAAGCCATAGAAAATTTCATAATTCCTTCTTTTATTAAAATGAAGTCATGCATATATCCTAGCCTGGCTAAAACACTTGGATCCTCATTAAATATTCTTCTGTCTGGATTATATTTCCTGTGTTACTTTACTACTTTTGTTCCTTTTCTCTTCATTTACACTCACTTTGTGCAAAACTTTCTATAGACTTTATATATAGCTGGATGTCACTGCATGACTTCAAAATTTTCTGGCTTGATTTGAACTTTTCATTTTAAGAAATTTCTGTTGATACATTTGTCCAGTGTAAGCTTAACATACTTAAGCTTTTATGCATATGACCTGGGAAATAGAGTTCTCTGGTATACCTTCCAGACTCAGTGGTAAATATGTGCAAAAATGCTTTCAGTAATCAGGCTAATTTCTCTTAGCACATTTGAGGGTATTCATGCCAGTGAAAATATATGTGCTTCAGTTCCAGATAGCATCATGTCCTTCGTGAAGTGCAGCTACACTGACATCTGAGAGTTCTACCAGGTGGACCCATCAGCTTTATTTTGCCCAAATGTGGAGTGCCCATTGAAGACACCTCTAAGATTCAGTTTCATAAGACAGAGGATTAAATGTTTGATGATGAATTACTTTAAAAAACATCATATCCAATCAATAAAGATCACACAAGTCCTGAAAATATCTTATTGTGTTGTTATGTTTTCTTGGGAATTTTTTTAGCTAATACAGTTGAAGAAAACCTTTCTTTTGAGGCATTTACTTCTAGAAAACTTCTAAATATGAATACTGTTCTACTGAGATCAATGGAGTTTTACTTTCATTTGGGTGAAAGAATAATAAAACATATTCATGTATACATATAATACACACACATTTGCCCTTTAAGACTTAATCTTCACTGATCTAAAATTCTAATGTAATGAAAGAATTAAATGAATAGCTACCAATGATCTGGTAGTTTCCTCTCTGCCTTAAAGACTGACAAAATTCATTATTATGCTGAAAACCAGGTCAGAAGTTCAAAGTATCAACTTCACCTTGAGGGTTTATCAACTACAATTCTGCCACTGCCTGCCAGAAAAGGACCTGGTTGTGCTGGTCAGCTTTAGCACCTGGCCTGGACCAGCAATAGCATGGCAGCAGGACCAGGGCAGGGATTGTCCCCTGTACTGGGCACTGGTGAGGCCACAGCTCAAATCCTGTGTCCAGTTTTGGGCCTCTCACTACAGGAAAGGCATTGAGGGGCTGGAGTGAGTCCAGAGAAGGGCAGCAGAGCTGGGGAAGGGTCTGGAGCACAGAACTGATGAGGAGCAGCTGAGGGAGCTGGGGGTGTTTTGTCTGGAGAAAGGGAGGTTCTGGAGGGAAACCTCATCACTCTCTCCAACTGCCTGAACGGAGGGGTAGACAGCTGGGGGTTGGTCTCTTCTCCCAAGTAAAAAGGAATACATTGGAAGAAATCGTTTTGAATGGCACCAGGGGAGGTGTAGTTTTGAGTATCAGGAAAAAATTCTTCACCAAATGGGTTGTCAGGCCCTGGAACAAGCTGCCCAGGGACGTGTAAGAGTCACCAGCCCTGGAGGTATTTAAAAGAAATGAAGGTGTGGCACTTAGGGACATGGTTTAGTGGTGGACCTGGCAGTGCTGGGTTAATGGTAGGATGCAATATCTTAGAGGTCATTTCCAACCTAAACCATTCTATTATAATTGCAGTTTGTCACAAGCAGCTGTGGCCTACATATGATGGACCCGCTTTGTCTTTCATAGCATTGATTTCCAGGCTGGCAGGAGCTTTCCTATTGAAAGCTCTTTTCCTCTTGTAGCTTTCAAAAACCCTAAATGTTTTATTTTTTTACAAGCTTAACAAAGAGAATATATTTCTAGAAAAACAACCCCAAATTTGATTAAGATTGCTGTTGCAGTATGTAAAATGTCTGCAAATTATGCCAAGGTACCTCCCTGAAAAAATTTCAAATATCTTGGAATCCACAGTGACATTCATTTACCATGAAGAAAAGAGACTGGAAACTTTGGCTGTAATCCAAAAAGAGGGGTGCTTTGGATCTGTTTTTCCACATTGGATGAAATAGCAAAAAAAAGGAAAAATGATAGCTTCCAAATTTTAAACAACTTGAACATATTTTACGTTTTATTTGAATGGGACTTTTCTATCCTTAAAAAATAAATTCCTCAAAAATAGGAACTTGAAAAAAACCATATTTTTCTGATCATCTCATGGCAAATCAAACTCAGCTTTCTCCCTTCCATTGCTAAAACTATCTTTACCATAATCCTTGTAAACAAATGCCAAAAATCAATAATACAGGCAATCAACTGAGGTCAGTTTTCCAGCAGATATGCCCTAACCTTACCTGTAGGCGATTTTCTTCAGAAAATATTTTACTAATTTTCTTTTTTCCCTGTCTCCATGGCAGTATGAGTAAGGATGTCCTAATCAGAACTGGAGCTGTTTGATGCCACTGAAATAATAACTATCTAGCTAATAATAACTCTAAATACATGGAATATTTTTCAGAGTTAAAAAGGAGTATCAATAATAGCTATAAAGGCATACATGTGCCAAAGTAATGCCTATGAAGAACTATTAATTTCATTCCATTTAAAGTTTATCAAATGCACTCATTAAATTAAGATGAGGTTTTCATAGACTAGATCAACATATGAAATAATCAATATGAGTGATAAAAGTCTTCTTCTTTTTCAGCATTTCACTGTTTAATCTATATCAATTATCTTTGAGTTGTTTCTTATTTTTGTAGGAAATATTTTTATTTGTTGAAAGACAAATTAAAATGTGAATTTTTATTGTATGGTCTTCAAACCTACCGTCACACCTCACAGGTCATAGTAACAGAATGGTTAACTCAATGGTTACCACATAGTAACCTCAATACCATTCAGTGCAGCACTTGTATCTCAGTTACATGTGGATGTGGTTTTAAAAAACTGTTCTGGGTGTCCTGGCCATGACAGAAAGATTACAAGTTGGTAGTATTTAAGATGCCTTCCAACCCAAACCATTCTATGAATATAAAATTTTATGGTTCTACAAAAATGTGCCCTTGAGCCACGTGAAATTCTGTAATCAACCATTCCAAATTTGTATTCAGTCTTAAATGTAATGACAACTGAAGTTAAGCAAATCAAAACAGAGATAGAATTTTATGAAAAATCCCTTTGCCTTTCTGCATTGCTGCTATGTGACAAAATTCCATGATAGTCTTTAAACCATCGAGAGTACCAAATCCCACAAGTTTTGAGGAGTGAGACCCTAAAGTACCCTGAATCTGGAACTGTTTCTGAAGAACAATGATTCAGTTGGTAAGGAACTGCCCAGAGCTGTGGGTCAGCTCAAGTCCACAATTTGCTTTGTAATCCAGCTTCCCCATTTTCCCAGCCTGGAAGATTACTGGAACAGGACACCAAGGAGAGGAAATCAGGACATTTGATGAGGCGGGCACAAAACAAGGATATGTCATGGCCTGAGTGTCACCTGTTGAGAGTCTTCAGCATTCCCCAGTGTAGATAAAGTAGTACTAGAGTACAGTGTAGATAAAGAGTACTAGAAAAACTAATTATTAAATGTATTTCATTTTCACAATATTAAAAATGTATGGAATCTAAAGAAAATTAGAAAACACTACTGAAAACATGCAATATGGAGCTATCCCCTAATTAAGAGGAAAACCCCAAACCCAACTAAACAAAACCAGAACAAAACAACCAAGAAAAAAAAAAGAAAAAAGATGCTATACTTCCACGTTATCTTCAACACTGACATTTCAGGTCACAACTCTGCTGAACAAAATGCCACAAAACACTGCATTGTCTTAAGGTGGTGGTGCTGAAAGAAAAATAACCTTCACCTTTGTTGCCCCTCTGATGCATTTTACTTCTTGTGGGCAAAGCAGAAGTGCCTTGTCCTTGAGCACCACAGTGGCCAGATTGTGGCCTGTTTGGACAGATGTACATCACGCCATATTATGCTATACATATGCCTTCAGGCTACAGTCTAACATTTCTGAAATGGCAGGCTTAAAGAACAAGACATTTTAAAAATTTATTATTTATTCATAAGTTAACCCAATTCTCTCTTCTCTTAGTTTTCCTGGATGTTGAGAAGAAGATAGTAATATTTACCCCGGCATATTGAAAAAAAAAAAAACATAAGAAAATGGCATGTTTGTAAAATGAATGTTTCAAAATGCAAGCTTGGTATTAGAACTGTTTAAGATTATGACACCAGTGCATGTACGGGGGCAGTTTGTGCAAATAGGAAACAAAATAGTGTGTTATTTCAACAATGCAAATTGCCTTGAATAAAAAAAAAAAAGATTTGATATAACAGATGTTTACTGATGCAACTATAATTTTCCTCTTGCAAGGCTGGTGTATTACGGTGGAGCATTCATGTAAAGAAAATAGCAGTTCAGTTCATCAATAAATTTTCTCAGTATTATGACTGTCAGGTCAAGTTCATTAATAGAGAAAGAAACATTCTGTTTGTAATAGAATCTTTCACAAATCACCATATCCATCCTGTATGCAATATAAATGTAGTTAATATTCCTGTTTGACCTCTGTTACTTTGGGCAGAATAGTTTGGCTTGAGAATACATTTCACATAAAGGGCCATTTGACCGCTACCTTCTTTTTTATCTTAGAACAGAAAATTTAGAACTCATCTCATGCCCTAAAATATTTATGAATTGTATTTGTTTAGTGCTCGCACTTTCAGTCAAGGTCAGGGTGCCCTTTGATTACTGATCAGATTGAGCTCCTGTGAATGGGGTCAGTGCCAGATTTTCAAAACAGAGTCAGAAGAATGCTGATGCATTGAACCCTGATATGGTAATAGGTGTGCTTGCAAAGTGTTTATGCTTCAGTGTCATTTACCAACTTGTTGATTCAATTATTAAAACCTTCTAGGCAGAATCTCAATCATCAACAGAATGGATCTTAAGGAATCTCTGGTAATCTGTTACCTGACAAAAAAAAAACCAAAACAAAATCAAATAAGTGATTGCATGGATTCGGAGAGACTCATATCTAGGATTTTGTGGGCTTGGTCTAGGGTTCATAGCTGGTAGGCTGCTGACATACCATGATAAGATATGAGAGTATTGCATTAGAAATGCTAATACCTGTTCTGTCTGATCCAATAATTAGACAGCTGATAACAGTTCTTGAAACTAAAAGAGAAAGTTAAGATTCCTGCTCTTATATGCAAATGTGCGCGTTCTTCACCCTGCCATGGGGCGCAGGGTGAAGAATGCACACATTTCTTGCCTTTAGCCCCCCTAAAACATTTACCTTTATATTTTATGAGCTGCATCAACACCAACAGTACATAAGTAACTGAACCTTGCTTTTAGGAACTGGAAAATGTGCATCTGCAAGTCCTGAACCTGAGGGACAAGCTGAATAGAGGGATAACCTTCTGATTTTTCTTACTAAATACTCTCTCGCTGATGTGTTGTAGCGAGTAGAGACAATTGCATAAAAGCCAATTCGGCGAGGTTACCAAAAATCTTGTATTGCTGTTTAAAAACAAGCAAGGTCAAGGAGTTGAGGAAGGTCATTCTCCCTCTCTACCCTGTTCTTATGAGACTTCACCTGGTGTATTGTATCCAGTCCTGAAATCCACAGTGCAAGAAATATCTCACAGGCTGAAAATGTTGCTATTTCATTTATGAATATTTGGCTTTTGCATTAAATGGTGATGGATAAATTAATGTATTATCAACACATTTAGGGCGGAAAAGTATACTTTTAATTAATTATGTATGTCAGTTTTTAAATATTATTTGACCAGCTAATATTTTAAATCACTGCCTACATGATATGTAGAATCTTCTGTTCTTAGAAGCATAAAGAAGACCCTAGTTCCCTTACTACTGTGGATGTCACTGTTATACTGGGAACCTCACCATGTGGATGACCCTAGCAGAACCCAGTCTGCTGGAGCCTTGTAAGCACATGATGTCCCCCATCTGGTGGAAAAGGTGCATGAATGTAGGATTACAGTGCGACTGCATATGTTACATGCCAAATGATGTTATGGGCAAGAGAAAAACGACAATAAACATATGGTAGCCAAGACTATTGTTAGTTCAACTCATATTTGAGCAGTCCGATAGTCCAAATCAATCCAATAATACAAAAATAGCCACACTCACCATACAGCTGAAATTGATATACAGGAAAAAACTGGTATCTGCTCCTCCTCTCAGGTGTTGGTTTCACCCTTCATGGACTCCTCAGGGACCAAAGGTGGACCTTCATTCCTCAAAAAAGACACAGGGAACAGATGTTCCTGAGGAGTCATCAACATCCATAAGGAAGTCTCTGACAGGGGGCATATGTGTTCTTGGGGGTGTTCCTCCTTTTTCTCAGTCCAGAGTCCTCTTGGGTTTAGTTTGAACTACTTTCTTCTCACAGCCCACCTTCTTCCCAGTGGTTCCAGCTAAAGTTGAAAAGTTTCAGGGTTTCCCCCAGCATCTGCTAACACAGTCAGTCACACAGTGGTGAGCAGAGCTCTTGAGAACTTTCTTGTATTTCGCAGTTGTAAAGCTTAAACTAACCCAGGCTGGACAACAGTCAGCTGCCCACCAACCAGTTCCTAAAACGAGTGAAAACCAACTCAGGTTTTGGCAAGCTCAGACAGGTCCTGAGACCCTGCACTGTCAGGTCCATCCAAGTTATGTGGCCTTTTTCCTAGCAGGAGCAAAGATATGTTTATTGGGCTGCACCCACTCTTGTTTATTGCAGCAAATATTTATTTTTACATAACTGAATTTTCAGTTATAAAACATTAGACTGTGGGTAGATGTTCAAACAAATTGAAAAATGCACACCAACAGGGTTTTTTTTTTAATCTAAACCACTGTTTTGATGTTTATGTATTAAAGTAAGGTATGCTGAGAAATCTCATTTTTTATATTTTCTCATTGTTAAAATGGTTGTGATATTACTTATTTATGCTCCTAGAAAATGGATAAATTTTATTGCAGACTTCAGCACTGGAAAAATCTTTACAGAGATGCAAAAAAGTTAGTACTTTTAGATAAAGCAGAAACTTTTTGATGATGTGAACAGCATGGTTAGCATAAATTTGATTTTATACTTGCATGGAATATTTTGTTTGAGATTTAAAAGGTAAGTGGTTTTTAAATAATTTCCTTAACTTAGCTATGTTTATGCTTCTTACACACTTAGAGGCTTCTACAAGTACAGTGAACTTAAGGATTAAGTTAAAGTGTGCTTCAAAAAAGGCCCGTAAAAGATTTTGAAAAAACCCTAAAATTCTGTGTAGGCAGGTTTATTTACTTACAAATGATGTTTGCCTTTTAAACATTTGCAGAGCTGCCACATTTGTTGGCATTGAGTTCAAGCAAAACCAAGGAGAGTGTCCAAGGCATCACTAGCTCTAGATAGATACACTTCATTACTGTTTTTAAAAAGGCAAAAATCGTTTGAGTTTCAACAAATTGCAAATCTTAAATGGAACCCTAAAATACATAAGTATTTAGAGGTTTATTTTTCTCAATGAAACAAATTAATAAAGCGTTAAAACTTCATAGTGTAGAAACAGTTCCGAGGTTGTATATTTTGTTAAAAATTCTTATAACATGGTGTTTACATGATAATTTTTTCTATTTTCTTTTAAAAATAAACAAGAAAACTTTTCAAGTGCATATATGGACCTACCAAATTGGTGCTACACATGCACCAAATTCTGTAGATAAAACAAATGAAATGTTGATAAGGAATGGCAATGCACTACTTTAAGCTTTTTTATTACTGTAAACCATTAAACTGAAGCCTTGAAATACCATAATACATTTTGATCACTGAAACTCTGACCTAATATGTAAAAAATTGATTAACAGAAGGAGGAACTGAGACAAGTCTCAGCTGGCTGGCCAGTGTAAGATGGATCCTCACACAATGTAGCTGCTATAGCACAATGTGGTATAACATAATCAGACATTATTTAAAATAGAAAAAAAATCAGTAAATATTAGGAATCCTTAATTATTTTGAGTTGATATACAGTATTTCTGTAATTCTTATTCTTTTGTTGTTATTAGGACTTGAAGTAAGCAAAATATGTTGGTTATAAACTGGATTAGAGATGTGAGAACAGCTTTATTGGCAAATATGGATCAACAAATCAGGCTTCACAGTGTAAAAATCTGGGTTAAAGCAGAATACTTTGACTTAAGGGAAAGTAAACTTCATAAGTCATAATAAAACATCATATGATATCTATTACATAAACCAAAAGACAGTTGCATCATATCTGAAATTAATGTAGCACCATTATTAATCATTCAATACTTTTCACAATCAGGTTATATGATTTATGGAAACCATCAAGCAATGTATAAATGAGTAACAAAGTTATAATTCATGTTCATAACTTAGAAATTAGTTAAATGATTTCTAGAGATACATGATTTATAAACCTAACATATGATTTAGTGTAGGTGTCAGTCCACTATTAAGAAAATCTGAGATACAATTTTCTGTTCTGAAAAACAGCTTTTAAAGTAATTTTTAAAATAACCATGAATACATCAGCAGTCTTAATACTGCTCCATCCTAGATTGTAGAAACTGTGTGCAAACTCTAAACTACATAAACAGTTCCTATTTCTATGAGAAAAAGCAAATTTGGTGGATGAAGGAAAACACCACACTGTATCAGTGCAGTAACAACTGTGGTGCAGCAGGGATGGAGGGAAGTGATTGCTGCCCTTTACTGCGTGCTTACTGTGCCTGGAATCTTACTCAGCTTTGAGTCCTCCAGGAGTGATTCTGAAGAATCTGAGTGAGCTCAGTGGAGAGGGACCCTCAACCAAGACAGTCAGGATTTGGGGAACCTGAATGTGAAGAGGGGCTCTGTGGGCACGACTGGCACACACTGCAGAGGAGAGAATTGGGGCTGTCCGTGGGCCGGGCTGGGTGAGCTAAGAGACACCTGCCACAGTCTCTGAGGGGATTATCAAGGATACTGGGGTAGACTTAGTATCAAAGTGCTCAGGGGGAATGTAGTAGTCTGTTATTTTACAGTTTGTTCTTCTGTAGTACATTTTAAATACTCCTTGTTGTAAGTTTGTAACGGTTCATTCCATGTACCCCATTTGGCTTCCCTGATGGTTCAGTCCTGAGTTGTTTACCCCAAGATTTTCCCACCAAGTGCATGTCAATTCCCCTGTCTATCAAAGATAGCACAGCCTTTTGTTCTGGAGTGTTCCCTGTCCTTCATCCCTTCCTGGAAGCAAGATTGGATTGCAAGGTTTGCTCCTTCCCCTTGTTGGCTTCTATTGGGTAGCCCTTACCCTGTACTCCTTCCCTAATGCCTTCCTATTGATAGAAGGTTGTGTCCTCCCCTTATTCCCTCCCCTCCTTAAAAGCATTTTTTTGCCCTCAGTTATTGTCGCTTGTCCTTGACTCCTCTGGGAAAATAAACCTTCCTTAGAACTCACGCAGGTGATCCCTCTCGAGTCCTTCCCTTCATCCCTCATCCTGGGGTGCTGCTGTGTCACCCGCGGCACAGCCACAGCCGCAGGGAGCTGCGAGCCCCTGTGCACCCCGCCACCCGGGAAGGTCTCCGTGGAGATCTGGGAACGGCCTCTCTCGTGACTGCCCATCAGTCTCGGGGAGCGAGCTAGCCAGAGAATATATTCCCTGTTGTTGTGGTTTGCTTTTGAGTTTCAATTGTTTAATTTGTAATATGTTAGATTTTCTTATGTTATGAAATAGTTCGTTCCATACCCCGCTGTTCAGTTTCCCAAATGGCTCTTCCCAGAGTTGTATACCCCATATTTTCCCGCCCTTCCTTATGTCAATCTCCTTCACCCCTCCCATATTTCCAAATTCTCCCTTGTCAGTCCTCTAAACTCAGCCCCTGCAGCTTGTCAGTTATAGTTTGTCCCACCCTTTTAGCCAGAAAGTTCTGTGTCAGTTACGCTGTCTCCCTTCACCCATTTGTCGATTATGTATTCATTCCTCCCTCCTTCTTCCTCATTGGTGTTAAGTTATTCTGAACCCACCCCATGCTCTTCCTTGCTAATCTCTAAATGGTTTGTAGGCAGTCTCCTCCCTTGAGACTGCCCCTCCGTTGTCATTGCTCTCCTGCATGTGTTCCCTTCGAGTTCCCTCGGGGGAAGAAGAAACATCTTGGAACTTTGCCACCAGGGAGTCCCTCTCTGTCTTTGAACCACTCATCTGGGAGGAGGAACCTCTCCGGGTGCCCACTTTCGGCCAGGCCCAGTGGAAGGAGAGGTTCCAAGCCAAAAGGCCGAGCTGCTACCCTTGGCCCAGCTGAGGAGCTCGAGGCGCCCCTTGGAGGAGAAGGGCCGAGCAGCCATCCGGCCACAAGGCTCGCCCTTTCTCCCTGTGACCTCAGCCACGCAGCTACGGGGGAAAAGAAGAGAAAACCAGTCACAAATAGAAACCGAGAAACGTCTGACGAGATGTGAGGGGGAGTAAAGCCCAGTACTATAAGAATATCTTGGTATTAACACAGGTTAATATATAAGAATATTTTGGTATTAACACAGGTTTCTTAAGAGGTTATGAAATCTTCACCCTTGGAAATTTTCATTATTCAGAGCCCTGAGCATCTTGGTGTGAATTCAGCGACATCTCTGCTTTAAGCCTGGCATTGAACTAGGGAAATGCCAAGGGCTCTTAAAAACCTTGGTGTGTAGCTGACCTATGATTCCATAATCTTCCCCTGTTTTGAAATGTTTCAGTGCTCAGTGTCTTTCTTTTCCTGCAGCAGAATAAAAATTAAAGTGTTTTTCCTGAAGAGGAAAATAAACCAATAGTTGGGTACCATACTGTCTCCAGGCTCTTTGGTGAACAAAAGTCTTGGGAATTTTTATGCTTGTGTTGAAAGAAGGATTAAACTTAAAAAAGGCACTGATATTTTAATAAAGCTACATAAACATAACAGTTTGGTATTTGAAAAGCAAGCAGTGGAAAATGAAAAAATTCTTTGGTACAAACGAAAAGAATGAGAGTACAGTAACATATATATTCTTTACTGCAACACTAGAGGTTAATCGGATTTAAGTGACTAGAGAATATTAAATTATGAAGTGGGAGTAGACTGGACAAGGCATGGCCCAGTAACAAGAATTAATTCTGCAGCTGACAGCTTTGGCTGAAATTGTGTTCAGAAGACTACAGGCCAACGAGTTATGATTACTTTTAGATTCAGCAGAAATCATCATGAAAAGATAAAGGGTTTTTACCTCAGTGTCTAAACATGTTAGAGGTCAGAGGGGCTGGAGTAACTCTGAGTCTGATTTGGATCCATCAGTTTTGCTTAAAACAAACAAGGAACATAAGAGTAGGTTAAAGGTGTACTTATGGTTTGTAACTTGCAAACATTTCTATCATCAGATTATGGATTTAAAGTTCAGTTTAGAGTACAAGTCAACAGGAATATATGATATGGATTTATCTCCTTTTGAAGGCTAAATTGAATACTGACACAAACAGAAATAATCCATAAAAATGTTGTTCTGGAGAGGGCAGAATTGCTCTTTATCAGATTTCTAAGCTCTTATTAAGAGCTGAAGCCAAGTAAATTTGACCTTTATACCAGAAAAATTGACAGAAAATACAACAAACCCTGTAACTAATAAATATATGGATAAATATGATGTATTGTGGATTCAGATGATGCAGTTATTTTTCAAAAGGTTTTCAACAATTTTTTTTTAATACTCTGAAAGAAAAAAACATGTCATGGTATAAAGGGGAAAGAGAGCTATAAAAAGGAGAGCTATAAGAGAATTTTATTTTTCAAATTCTGAAGGAAAAGCAACTAAAAGAATAAAATCTCAGCAGACACAATGAAGAGTACTTAAAGACACTGTTCTGGATGTTCTGAAGAATATATATCACCTATCAAACAAAGACTCGAGGAAGTCCAGAAGGAATATGATAAGGGCAAGGGAGGTCATTAGAAGCAAAAAAGTTTTCAGAAAATCCTCTTTCTAACCAAATAAGAAAAATGGAAAAATTCATACCGTTCTTCTGGAAAAAAAAATAAAAACAACCAAAAAATGATGGGAGATATGCTCAGGTTTACAGCAGTCAGTCATGCCAGCATGCAGTTCTCTGCATCTAAAGTGTATGGTTAAACTCTGCCTCGTTTGTGCCTGAAATCACTGTCTCCTTATTGCAATGCCTTCTGAATCACATACTAGAGCTAGTAATGGCATATTGGTGTATTACCAAAAATGCTGTTAATTACAGTGTGTAATGTCTCTCTTAGTATCTCTCACTCTGCAGGGAGGAGTGGAAAGTTTCTTGTTCAGGTTTTCTGTTTCCTTTTTTTCAGAAGAAGTCCAGAGAAGGTACCAGGAACTACAAGATAATTGTGGAAATTGGACACAGGAGGGTTTGGTTTACAGCTTTAGAAGGAGCCTAGATTGATCTGAAAGCAAGGTACACAGACATTGAACAGAAAAATCATAAATTTATGTTTCCATGGTTATAAGTAAGAATATGCCTTAAGTAAGAAACTGTATTAGATAAGATGATGAAGGGTTTTATAGGGTAGTAATGTGATTGTATAGAATAAATTTAGAGTTTAGATGTTATGATAGAGATATATGTGTGCACATGTAATAAGACCTTATTGGACAAAAGTATCCACATTGCAGCAGAAAGAAGTAAAGGTCAGAAAAGCAAAATAAACTCTGTGGCCTGTTGGGTCAGAAAGTTACATCATGCCTTGTATTGAAGAACCTGTGAGCATCTTAGACTATGGCCGACTGCTTGCTGTCTTAGAAATCTCACAGCCTTTGAGACTGCTGTTATCTAACAATAAATCGTTCTCAGTCTGATTGTGGTCCTGTCCCTTTGATTAATGCAATGACAGCCACAGATTATAAATCATATACTTGTTCAGGAAGAACTCAAAGAAAACATTTTTTTTTTAAAAGAGCAGAAAATAGAAATCTTACCTATTTGGAAATAAAGGGCACCGTGTTTACAAAAATAAAAATTTGCCTCAAAATTGATTGAAAGAAATTCTTATATTCCTAAAGTCCTCTTTAGATTAATAATCTGTTAAATTTTAAAATGGAGGAAATAATTAACAAGTATCTTTCCCAAAGGAGGGGCTTTGCATGAGTCTGTGGTGTGAGGAGAGCTTTTTAACCTATTGATTTGGAGAAGTTTGGAAAGAGAGATAAAAAGTTTGCTGGTGATGGGAAGATATTCTGGAAAAGTGAAATCTCAAGAGTAAGATTTGATAATGCAGTATGTCTGAGAGATAAAGTGCCAGTCAGAATTCAAAGTTGATAAACGCAGCAGCAATACAATCTGTTTGCCATTTCACTGCCTGGTGAGAAAATTGTAAAGTATTCAGAAACAGTGACAGGCTTCAAAGAAATTAGGAAGTTAGCAAAGACAAAAAAATGCAATTGCAGGTATCTTTTTATGAAACATCATCTCTGTGATTAGAAGAGACAAAAATGGAAAATAGAATTCTGAGAACTATTATGGATTACATAAAGAAAAACATTAGCATGACATAATACTCCTGCATTTTGCGTATGGTATGCAGTTATAATTACATCACCAGAAGGCTATATTTTAAGATTTTGACTAAGGAAGTGACATGATCAAACCTGTGCAACCTGATTTTTTCCTGGAAAAAAAAATCACAATTCAGCCTACAGGAGGTGTAATTGAAGAGTGGAATGAAACAAATGTTACTAAAAAGGGAAAAGGAAGAAGCTTCTCACTTTGTAAAGAAAGTTAACACCTAATTAAAGGATGTAGCAAGCATCAAGCATATTTAGAGCAAAACCCTTTTTTCTTTCACAGTATGCTAATTCTGTCTTGGATCTCTCTGCTACTGTTTTGTTTCAGCATCAAAGTATAAATGGGCACTGCCATTGATGGTCTGCAGCATAGGAAGCTCATAATCTGTTATTTGACAGAAAGTAGGAAGGCAGAGCAGAAGTTACCCTGTTAGTGATCTCGTTACAACCATGAGGAGTGATTGGATTTTAGACTAGATAAGGGTTTGGGCTAGACAGATATTATTTCTTTCTCAAAAATCTGTAGCCCAAACTTCACAGAAAAACAGAGGTCAAAACAAAGCTCCGCAGAACAAGGACAAGATTTCATACAAGCTAAATGTAGCCATTTAAAAGTTACAGCATAGTTCAACTCAGGCGTCCAGTTCCTTTGTGGAGTAATTTTGGAGAAAAACACCTCTAGGGCAGAGAAAACGATTTCACATTACTTACTATGGGCTTGTAAAGAGTAAAGAATTTGTCACTGTACATCTTTGTCTCCAAACTGGAGAGACATGGACTTGAGGAGTGGGCCACTCTGTGGATAAAAAAAATCATCAGGATGGCCTCACTCAAAGAGGTGGTTGATGGCTTGATATCCAGGTGGAAACCAGTGGCAAGTGGCATTCCTCAGGTGTCAGTAGTGAGACTGGCACATTGTAGCATCTTGTTGGCATCATGGACAGTGGGGTTGAGTGTACCCTGTTTGCCAGTGACACCAAGCTGTGCAGTGCAGTCACCACACTGCTGGGATGCTATCCAGAGGCTGGACAGGCTGGAGAGTGGATTTCTGCGAACCTCATGAAATTCAGCAAGGCCAAGTGTCTGCACCTGGGTCAGGGAAATCCCGAGCACAGGTATGGGCCAAGTGGGGAGCCTGAATGAGGAGAAGGACTTGACGGTGTTCATCAACACATAGCTCAGTGTGAATTGTCAGTAAAAGCTCACAGGCCAGAAATCCAACCTCATCCTGGGCTTCATCACAACAGTCATGACCTCCAGATTGACGGAGGAGATTGATCCTCTATTCTGCTCTTGTGAGAACCCTCCTGGAGCACTGTGTGTACATCTGGGGCCTCCAACGAAAGAAAGACATTGACCTGGCAAGTCCAAAGCAAGGCTCTGAGGATGCTCACACCACTGGAGTACCTCTCCTGGGGGGTCAGAAGGTTGGGGTTACTCTGCCTGGAGAAGAGAATGTTCTAGGGAGACCATTTAGCAGCCTTCCAGTACCTAAAGGGGGCTTACCAGAAGGCTGGAGAAGGATTTTTCAGAAGGACATGTTTGGATAGGACAAGGGGGGATGATATTAGGGTGAAGGAGGTTATGTTTAGACTAGATATTAGAAAGAAATTCTTTACTGTGAAGGCGGTGAGGTAGTGGAACAGATTTCCCAGAGAGGTTGTGAGATTCCCATCATGGAGATGTTCAAGGCAGGGCTGCACAGGGCTCTATTTAACATGGTCTAGTGGGAGGTTGGAATTAGATGATCTTTATGGCCCTTTACAACACAAACCATTCTATGATCCTATGTACCTTGCAAAGGAATTAATTTTTTTTTTATTCTTTTCAAATTTAAAATGTGATTGGATAAGTATTTGGGTATTTTTAATACATTGAAGTATTTTAGGTCACTTGCTATTTCTTGGTCTTTTTTTTTTTTTTAATTATGACCTTAGGAGAGTTCAAAAATTAATGCTATTTTAACAAGGCCATCCTGCAATCCACGAATTTTCCAGGATTTTATCTAGTAACAGGAGATACTTATTTTCAATACAAACACAACAAAAGAAAGCAAGATTTTCCAGACCCTGGGATTTGACTAACAAATGCTACAGTGTTCATTAAACAATAGTTGTCCATTGTTCTAAAAAGTTGTTTTTAGCATAAAGAAGTGATTGCTAAACTAAGCTACTTCCGAATGATTCATGGTAATTAATGTTGTTGAGCAGCTGAGGATGTTTCTCCAGTACTTCAGGAATTATTTTTACATTTTCATTAGACAGGGATTGAACAGAAGACAAAACCTTTTATTAGCTTGAAACTATCATCACCATCCAGATAAGTATCTAATTCCACATAAATTATTCTTTAGCATTCAAATTCTTTTTCGGTTCATTTGATTTTAGTCTGATTCTGAACAGAAAATTCAGGTCCTTCAAAGTTCAATTACTTCTTTGTGTGTTATGTAATTCATCTTAATTTAATCATAAAATAAGAAATAACACCATCACTGGTTTAGAGCTAAATTGTCAGGAATGAGTTACTTACATGAGCTGCGTGAAGACTCTTACGCAGCTATAATCCTCACACATTTCAGGGAAATACTTGAAGTAATCTAAAATTAATTCAATTTTTTTTTTTGGAAGGCTGGTAGAAGATTCTACCAGCTTTTCAAAAGTAGAAGATTCATCAAAGCATGAGAATGAATATTGGGGTTTTTTGGTGCAGTCATGTCAAACATTGGTGTTTTAAAGGCCAGTTTTGATCAAAGAAGGGATGAATGAAGGGGGCACTTTTTAGTATGACTGCAATACATAGTATGTGAACTAGATTATTTGATAGAAATATTTATTTTGAAATTAAAAACTTAAGTTTTCCTATTATTATACTGGTGATATTCCTGACATTTTCAAGTGTAAGTCCTTGAATATTAATTTTCCATACCAAAAGTTCCACTCTCTTCTGGATTTGGTTTTGCTAAACTGTAACTCTTATATAACTGGTTTATGTTCCTAAAATCTTCCTAAAATGTCTCCCAGAGTAAAAATTATTTTGAGGTTTTTCATTTTAAATTCTGTAGTTTATTCTAATTCATGGAATACCTTATTCAGCTCTTTTAATTCCAATTATTAGTTTGCCACCGGATTTATGGATTTATGCTTGGATTTATTTGGAGTAGCTTCAGGCATTTTCACGATGTATATGTCAGACAGTGTCACGAATGACCTTCCTTATGTTACCTTACAAAAGACAGAACTGTTGGACTGCTTTTCTTAAGCTGTTGATCCTAGAAGCATATGGGGAGATTACACAGTACAAGCTTTATTCTTCATCACCTTATCAGCATAATGAAAGAGCACATTAAGCATTCAACCAGGACTGCAGCCCAGCAGCACACCTTGGGTGTGCTGACTCAGCTTCCCCAGTGCAAGATGGAAGCACAAGATTGTAACTCATGGATTAGAATCAGAATGTGCTGCAGTTAGTGGAGAACAGGGAAAATATAAATGTTCTTACCAGTTTTAAAAAATGTGCTCAACTTCAAAAAAGAAAATTAAAGAGCATGATAGCGAGTTGTTAGAAAACAATTAACCATACCATCAGCATTTCAGGTTAAACATGTTAAGAAAAACTACTTAAAAATAAGCACTGATTTCAAGTTTTTAATTTGGCAATACAGTCCATAGGGAAAAACACAGGAGAGTATGTAAGTAAAAAAGAAAAACAAACAAAAAACCAGGCTGGGGCAGAAAAAAGAAAGTGGGCAGAAAAAAGGAAACAGCCATAGTTTTACTCTCCTGTATTTAGGATGTTTGACGGGCTTTTGCTTGGTTTGGTTGCTTGATCTGAAAATTTCCTTGTCTACATGAGCAATTATTTTTATTTGATCGTGTAAAGGTTTTATCTTTTATTTTTAGATAGTTTTATGTGTGACTCTGTACCTAGGCATAGTTTTAGTGAAGGAAAGTATCTTGGTGATCAAAATATGGGACTAATAAACCAGGAGTACATAATAAGGTTTTTCCCCAGAGTTAGCTTTGTTTGACTTCCACTGCAAATATCTTAGAAATTTTGGAAGTTAAAATTTTGGATCTCTAAGTAGTATCTCACTGATTCTCAGTGGAATCTATGAATAGCAGTCATACTCTTATTTAGATACTGATTTTACTTTGCATGTATTATACAATAAGACTGTTTATATTTATATTAATCAATGAAACAAATTCCCATAAAACTTTGCTTTTCAGGTTAAGGACAGGCTAAACTTATGACCTCCAGCCTAGCTGATTCTTTGGGGAACTCATTAGCCTATGTATCTAGAAGTACCTTCTATAGCAAATGAGACTGATTTTTACATCCTGTCATTTTCCATATTCTTCTTTTAAAGTGCCACCCAGCAAAGCAGTTACCAGAAAAGACCTATGTGACTGATATTTTAAGTCACTGGTATTTCTGTTGTCAAAGATTAAGCAGGTGGAAATTATGCAAATCTGTGGGAATTAGTGAACTGTAGGCTTCAGAGAGGGTATAAACTCGAGTAGCTAATTGTACATTATGGACTTACTGTATTTCTGCTGTCATATTGTAGGGGAAAAGAGAACAGAGGAGCAAAGTAACACATTTATCTACTGGTTAATTAATGTTTTGATCAATAAATTGGTTGAGCTGAATGTGTAAGGTTTCTTGAAACGTTACTAACTCAATTATACTGAACAGTCAAGGTTTAAAAATCTGTTTGCCATTTAGTTTTCATATTTAGACACTAAATAAAAAACATCAGGAAATTATGCAACACCTGAGGGACACCAGAACAAATTCAATGATGCTGTATTTCACTTTTTTAAAAGTCAGCAAGATCCAGTAAATTCAGTAAGGTTAATGGACTTGAACTTGAGTAGGAAGAAAAGTAGAAAGAAATATTTTAATTTATGGTTAAAAAAGTAATAAAACCACAGAAACCTATCATAAAAATGTGTCCGTTTTATTCTACTTAATATGATAAAACAAATTACCGTAATAAATTATGTGAGAAAGAAATTCTGCCTTGCT
Source organism: Motacilla alba alba (assembly GCF_015832195.1). Taxonomy (NCBI): domain Eukaryota; kingdom Metazoa; phylum Chordata; class Aves; order Passeriformes; family Motacillidae; genus Motacilla; species Motacilla alba. Next base: position 112,317,883 of record NC_052016.1, read on the forward strand.
GAAATTGAAGTGAGTGTTGCCCTCTACTGAGGACAAAATTTTATTCCCAAGAAGAGTTAACACTTGTGAACATGTTTACCTACTTTGTAGATCAAAAGTAGATGTGTAAAAATGATGTGTAGTGTAGATGTGTACAAACAGTACAAGTATGTAATGTTCTTTTAAAAGTGCATTGAGGCTGTTTTCAGACTAATGAGAAGTCACCCTCTCCTACTCTGAGCGACACCCAAAAGCACAGACCTCCCTTTTTTTCAACTACCTAATTCTAATGAATTTGAAGGGTAGATTGCTTTAGGTTCTACTTTCTAGGTATAATGAGAAAGGAAAGTAATTCAATTATGTTCCCAATTATATACCCCGTCTTTTTTGTTGTTTATCATGGAAATTACTATTTTAGAACATTCTGTTATACAAATACTGGTGCTATTGCTACTATTGCCACCACTACAATTGCTAAACAGCAAAAATAATAAGCTTAAATTTAAGAAAACTCAGAACTGTAAAGAACAGAAGACATACACCACTGTATATTCTCTCAAAAAATATTTTCTAGCCTTTGATCACTAGCTTTTTTAATTACATTGAGACACCAGACTCCCATTGGGAAACTGAGTATTAGACGTGTTAATTGTATCCACTAGCTTTTTCAAGATAAAAAAAGCTCAGAGAGATCATGAACGTTTTCACTCATCACCTTGCTTAGGAGAAGAAGAAGAAAATGAATTTACAACATACTATTGTAGCTGTAGCCATAATACATATAAAATATATTGATATAAAAAATACTCAGACTCAAAATCAGCACTGGAAACTACCTGTTAATGATGATGCAGAATGTTACGTATCCAAGAACAACACACATGGCCAGCTGTGACTTTTATGTGGCTGATAAATAAGATTGTGCCTGTACCTGGGCCCTTGGTACAGGCTGAGGAGCTGAAAAGTGGGAGAAATAACTGTGTGATGCATGTGTTAGACACTTTGGAGCCTGGGGGTCACCCTGCACCTTCTTTGAGGTATCCCAGGAATGTGACTCCCAGCACCTGTAGCAGTCTGCTCTGAAGGACCACTCAGACACGTGGGCAAAAATGCAAATTTATGTGGTCATAAATCAAAATGCTTTGACACCCTTGAAATCAGTCCAGCTTTAGAGGAAAAAAATTATGGGTTTGAATCCATTTGCCAGTATTTATTATATTGAAGTTCTGGAGACTAGACAAGGTCTGTACTTCCCACTGAACTGACAGTTCTTTCCCTTTCTCTTCTGCTCAGTCATGAATGGTTGATTATTTAAAGTAAAAAATATAGGTTATAGAATTGTTCTGTCAATACCTGAAATAATTTGAAAAAAAGTCATCTAACATCCTTTTGTTTCTACTCTATCCAAAACAAAAAATTCTGATGTGGCACTAATTCATCTATAGTTAAAAAATAGATTAACAGTAATTTTTCTATCCTTAACAACGAAATTGGCAAAACATTATCAATCTGAGACTAAATTCTTGGGTTTATAACATGCATGACCACTTTAGGACAAAGCTTAGTGAAGCTTGCTCACTAAAAGAAAACAAAACTCTTGACATTAATACAAGAAGAAAGGTGAAAGGTAATCTGAATTGTCTATGTACTGTACAGATTAGAAAAAAGAGATCCAGTAATCACTTTCAAGTTAATATTCTACCAAGTAAATATAGCTTTCTGGATACTAAACAGATACCAAAGTACCCATATGAAACCTCTGTATGAAAAGTACCCCCATATGAAACTTAATTGTCAATGCTCAAAATTAAATGTGAATCCTATTAGAAATTAAAAAAGTTGTGTAAACCATACTAAAAAGCATTAGTGGTAGGCCTACAAGGTAATTTTATCTAAGATTGCCTGGGATATGTGTATGACTTTTCATTTGAAGGTGGCAGCAGTGCAAATTTTTAAGATGTTCCCCTTTGAGCCAGAAATCTAACCACTGGATATATGATGGTCCTCAATGTGTTGGAAATAGTAATGGAACAAGGTGGGTGAGAAGATTATTAAACTCTGACATCTCCCTTCTTCTATACCACGGAGACTCAAAATTGCAAAGGTAAAAGTGAAGTTATCTAGCACTATAGTGGGATGTGAGGTACTTGTACTTAAGCCACCACTGATTTCAGAAAATGTATTTGTGAAAAAAACCCAACCTGATAAACAACAAAAATTTTATATTTTTCTGGTCATGAAGAAGAAAAATCATGATGAAGAAGAATCTAGATTTAGTAAACGAATTCTCAACCCTGGAAATATTTGTTTCAAACCACTCAAAGCATGTAGTCACAGGATCTCATGTCAGGGCCAGCCTACTTTTGGATGCTTGGGGCAGTGTCCAGCTAAGTTTTGGATATCTTCAAGGTGGAAACTACACAGAATCCTTGAACTGCTTCCATCATTTGACATCCTACAGAATGAAAAATATTCTTCTCTATGCCGCGGCATAATTTCAACTTTCAACTTATTTCCATTGCTTCTCCTTTCATTACGTATTGCTGAATTGTGTGGCTCCAGCATCTCTTCTCCCTTCTTTTGAGTAGCTGTAGATATATATTATAAAACCAAAAACCAAAAACCAACAAACCAAACAGAGAAAGAAATTAAAAAGCACAACACACAAAACCCCCACTATTTAGGAATTGGACAAACTGGATACTCTCTGTGCCTATCTCAGCTTGCGATTCCATCACTAAATTCTTCATATTGGCTGAGGGCCCAGGCATGCACAGAGAGAGTACAAAGCAGAGACCTTTTATTAAGATGTTTTCTCTGTGTTCTGCCTCTTTCCCTTTTCCTTTCTTTTCCTCACATTTTATCATATGTCTGTGTCACCTGCAGGGGCTTGGCTTTTTTTTCTAAATCACTGTTCCAGAAGAAAAATGAGAGATAGACTGCATTTTGTTGGCCTCATGGTAATAATCCTTCAATGAGAGACTGTGAGCAGCTTTTCTGGGCAAGACAGATGTCTTGAATGAGCTGCCAGATGGAAAAAAAAAAAAAAAAATATAAAAGAGACATATGTTCCGCATGTAGTACAAACTAGAATTTGTAGTATGATAATACACAAATCTTTCATATTGAAGCCTATAAAACTTCTATTTATGCATATAGCAGGTCCAACTATAATATCTGTGATTGGTATTACCTCCAAGTTAAAATACCTGCCTACTTCATGTAAGGAGACTGCCCACTAATTCTGCTTTAGCTCTTAAATATTTTAACAAGAAAAATAAAGCAAATTGAGAAATATGCTTAACACCTGCAGGTGCTTCTCTTCTCTTCTCTTCTCTTCTCTTCTCTTCTCTTCTCTTCTCTTCTCTTCTCTTCTCTTCTCTTCTCTTCTCTTCTCTTCTCTTCTCTTCTTCGCTCTTTAGTAATATAATGTATTATTTTGTAGGAGGTTTTTGTGGAGTTTCCCAGTCCTATTTTTTAACCTTATCAGTAGACCTATCAATCACTGTATTTGTGTGGATGTTTCTGATTTATTGCAAAGACAAAATTTCCTTTGAGAAGATCAAGAACTTGAATATCTTATTATGCATAGGCCCTGATTTGAAACAGGTATTTATATTGGTGTGCTGGAAGGAGTGAACGGTGATATTTTGTGTTGTAGGAAAAAACCAGAATAACTAGGGTTTTATCTATTCTACTAAAACCTATGAATGAAAATTAATAAAATAAAAGAGTTACACATATAAAATTTATCCATAAAGATTCGTTTGTCCAAAACAAAGACATTTCATGGCCCACAGTAGAATTGCCTACAATAAATTTTAACTGATCATTATAAGTTTACTCTCACAGATGTTTTATAATGTTCAAAGCAAGCAATGGCACTCAGAGTCCTGACAAAAATATAGCACTAATTGAAAGGCCATGTACAATTACATAACAATATTTAATTGGATCATAGGTAGGGAGGGGAACATCAGAATTTCCTTCTGTAATGATCTGTCAGCAAAAGATATCTTTAAAATTTTATCAGGTAATCAATTTAGCAGGAAACAATCAGGATGCTGAAAAATGCTGGTTGCAAATGTGTTTTTTGTAACATCATTTCCATCAAACAAAATAATAAATAGTTTAAATATGCTCAAATTCTGGTCTTCATTTGGGATTGTTATTGCAATATGCAACTGGTAAAATATAGATCCAAATGATTGCATCCAAATGTTTATGAGGAACATTTTCATTTCCTCAGTGGAAAACTATATAACCATTCTATACATACTGTCAAAATTTTTCAAATGTTAGCAACAGTACTTTCTTAATTTCTGTATTGCTTTATTCTCTACTTTGTCATTATGAATTTATATGTGATGACAAAAAAATAAGAAAAAAAATTAAAAAAATTCAGGCCTATATCATGGTTTACTTAGCATTTTGCACATTTGTTTCTTTCTGAGCCAAATAGCGTTACAGTAGAAGCAGATTTTACTCTCAGTGTTTCTTGAGGCAAATCAGTGTTCTGAATAAGAGAAATGGATGGTTTTGATCTAAGAAAATAGAACTGTTTTACGGAGTGGGGATGAGTATCTCAATAACTGTGAAGGTATAGCTGTAGAGCAAAGGGTAAGATCCTCTGATCATTTTAAGCCTTTGGGGAATATCATTCTCACTTAGATGAGCTCTTTGGACAAGCTCTACAGCAAATTTGGGAATGAAAAAAAAGGAAAATATTTTGCTGCCAAGAAAAGGTCAGGACATTTTACACAGTAGCAGTAAAGGATGCATTCTGTGTTTCAAAGCACAATTATTTTTAGTTCAAGGTGTGATGTGTCAGATGCATATCATCTTTTCTCACTCTGACTATTTTATTGTACCAGAAACAGGGAAGACATCTCTGCTGTTCTCCTGATTATTGACAAGTTTTATTTTATTTGGCTTCAGCAGTATTCACTCTATTTTGGTTCTTTTGGGGGACCAAATATGCACATCATAATGACAGGACTTTAGGGGTTTTACTTGACATAGCCACTCTACCCCTTTTCAACTTACATATTTTGAATGTATCACTCAGAAATAAAATTAAGTGATAAATGAAGATAAATGATACCACTCTACATACACTACCATGCTGTAAATTATTATACTGTACCTTGAACACCTTCTTGCAAAACTAACAGACTGATAAAATAATATGGAATGCAAAAGACATTTGTATTCCACAAGAAAAATAAGCTATGAATGTTAGTTGTAATAAGAGTGTGGTGTTGGGGTTTTTGAATTGTGTTTATATGTATTGAAAACTGTAACAGATTCTCTAAATTACAGAAAAACAGCTTTTGACTTAGAATTGTTCATATTCTGTTACGGTTTTCATGGTTTTATCTGTTTTTACCATTGCAGATACTTTAAAAAAAGTTAATAGAGCAGGAGGAAGAATTGTTATGGCTAATCTGGAGACAATGCTTTGTTTTGGAGAAGAAAAACTAGTGGAGCAGCTATTTTTATATCTGAATTAAACTAATAGAAAAGAGCTGGTTGGGACTTGAATGTAGAAGGTCGTTTCAGTGCATGTCATCACAAAAGACCAGAGAACAGCCTTCCAAGAACAGAAAAAGTGTGAGAAAGGCATTGAGAGAAAATTGGGTTTCCAATAAACAGACTTTAGCAAATTTAGGTATAGAAAGCAATCTGAGGAAGATATTGCAGTACAATTATTATCTAAAACAGACCTTTCAAAGTGCAGCAATAAACTAGCCTGGTGTCAGAGAAAGGCAGAAAGACCGAGAGAGACTCCTGCAGCAGAAAGGAATTCCAGAATGCTGGAAACTGGTACATGCCTAAGAATAATTTTGCAAAAGAATAGAACAAATTTATAGAGATAAAATTGGAAAGAGTAGGGAGCAAAATTACTTGAAACTAGCAAGACATGTAAAAAGCATCAAAGAATAAGTTCTGTAAGTGCATCAGAAATAAGAAAAATTCAGTGCTTATTTCTAAGCAGAGCATAGAACTGTGTTTTGAGTCTGCATGAGCATGCATTTCTATACACCTATTAGAAGAAGGATCAAATTTTTTCACTAGCAAAGCAGAAGACTTTCAGATGAAAAACCTCAGAGGGGAATTGAAGATGTATAGTTTTTTCTGTTCTAGACCTAGCAGTTAAGTGAGGATATTAAATAAAAAACTTTTAAATCTGAGGCAAATTAGAGAAGGATGAAGGGAGTAGTGGTTTTCCCAAACAGTGAAACAATTTCTCAGACTATATGATTTAATGATTAATCTATTTAAAAAGTGACATAAAGTATAATTGAGAAGCACTGAAGTGTAAGAGGTTATATGAATGCAAACACTTAAAAATGTCTGCATCTATCACATTAGGATTGCAGTTTTTCAGGGCAATTGGTGCAGGAGAGGATCAAAACTTCATTTCCTCACAAAAAACCCTTTATCTTCCACGTATTCACAATACTCATAACACTGCTGTGACTTCTGGGGATGGTTCTGTGCAGAGCCAGGAGCTGGATTCAGTGATCCTTGTGGGTCCCTTCTGACTCAGTGTATTCTGTGATTCTATGATTTTGTGATTATCCAGGTAATTGCTAATCTTATCCTGAATCTTGCCAGACATTGTTGCTTGTTCCTTGTCTTTGGTTATATTTATCTTTGGGCTTTCTTGTTTTTGGTAATGTCCCTGGAAGTAAAGGACAGATCCAAATATGAACTGTTGAAACTCTGTGTTTGAGCTTGCAGTGCCCTGCTATGTGTTTGATATTAGGGTCCAACTGCATATTATACAATTGGGATTTCATGTCATAATTAGCTTATAGATTGGCTTAAAGATAAGGGGAAAAATGTTGTGGGTCTTGTTCCACTTCCTTTCAGAAAACAGAACTAGCAGTCACAACTTACAGTTTTGTTGTTGTGGGGTTTTTTAATGCAGATTTTTTTTTCCTAGAGTTACAGGCACAAAAAGCAATAAAGATTCTTAAATCTAGTCAAGTACTACACAAAATATCTTGAATTTTGCAGATGATTTGTATGACTGAGCCAATCATTTGTTGTATGGCCTAACTCAGAGAGCAAAACATTAGTAACTTTTGCCTCTGTGATGAGTAGAACTGAATTAAAGATGAGTAGGAATAAGTAAAACAGTCCTCTCAACATTGGTAAAAATTCATTTCATTCTAGTTGATTTATATTAATTTTATTTATTATGTGATGGGACTCTGAAGCTGCTATGATGTTTGAGGTCAGTGCTTTTAAACAACTTCTTATACTGCATACAGCAAAGCTGTCATCAAAGCTTTAGGATTAAAATGTTTTTATTTATATAGATAAAACAGGGTTTTTAAAGGATTTTTTTTTTGATGACCAGGAGAAACAATAAAAAAAATTAATAGATAAGCTGCAAAAGTAATGCTAATTCCATAGAGTGTGTTCTAAGTTCTCAGAAGGAAGAAGTTGCCCAGAAACCTGGTTGAGGTTGTTGGAAGGTCTCCCTGCTCTCCCAAGTCTTCCCTACATATTTGGTTCCAGGTGCAGTGCTAGCAGCAGCTTGCATGTTCAAACCCCTCTGCCTCTGTCTGTTCCATCTCAGCCCTCTCAGATCTTTCAGGTCCAGCTTTTGCTCATCTTGCCCTCGGGGAAGGCTCATGCTCCTAGAAGGTGAGACCACCTCCAGAGGGGAGTGGTGAGGATAGGGCAGTTGATGGCCTCATCCATGGCTGCCCAGAGAGGCCATCACATCCTGTGAAAAGAGCATACCATCAGAAAATGTGTCACCATTTGGAGTTTGCATTGCTAGTCACCCCACTTGCAAGGAGTCAGGGATTTAATGTGATATAAACAGGGCTTCCCCATATAAGAAGGAGAAACAACTTCAAAGTTACATCCACTGAGCATTACAAAAGCTCTCAGTATTGCTGCTCAGACTTTAAAATAGATTCATAGACTGACTCACTTCACTTTGATCTCATCTGTTTTGTTTGTATTACTTACAGCAGAGTTAGGTTAGCCTTGCAGTTGACAAAACCATTGTAGTCTCTTTCACAAGCCCACAAATTTTACTGAGTAATTAAGGTTTGATTCTGTGAGCTGAAATAAATGAATAGCTGTAATAAGACTCCTGCTCTGCCATAGCACTATGAGGAGAGCAGACTTCTGACAACATCTATGTTCAAGGCAACTCTCTTTCTAAAGAGGAAACAAGTTTAGATGAAGCTCTGCTGGAAGTCCTTTTATTTGCCATGATGCCAACATCAAACTACAAAATCATTTTACTCTCATGATTAACTTTTGCAAGAGATACACTGCTTTCCACTGAGCTGTTTTAAGTCAGTGGGGGAAAAGAGAGATGACTTTATCAGCAGAGAAGGAGATGAAAAGAATTAAAGGAAATTTTATGAGGTGTAAACAGAGTAGCAGCTTGAGCTAGAGGGTGAACTGTAAATTGCAAGACGGTAGTGAGAAAAAGAACAGTTTGCAAAATTGGTTTAAAAACTGTTAAGCATCAGAGCAAACGACAGGACATTTTTAAAGCTTACTTAAGCAATAAGCTAAAATAACACTTAAGTCAAGACAACAAAAATGTTTCAACCATAAAGTACAATATAAGTGCTTCCTGAGATTCACCTCACACTGCTTCACTGCTGCCGGGTCAACTCTAGCATTGTGCCACACATTCTACAGTACTCTTGCGATGAAAGGTGTAAAAATGAAGCTTGTATGTTTTAAATGCCTTCGCCTAGATTTTGAGTAATTAAAACATGATTGGAAACAAATTTCTTGACAACTGCAAATTGATTTTTGATTTTACTCTCTTGCAATTGTTCTTGTTGTGGTTATTTTGGGGGTTTTTTGGGGTTTTTTTGTTTGTTTTGTGTTGCGTTTCTATTTTTTTGGCAGAACATTAATTGTCAAAGCTTAAATAGATGATTTTTCTTGGTTTATGTAGCTGTGCTATTCATTAGAACTGCCAAAGTAAAACATTTGAGTTAGGCTAGGCTGGCACAGAAAAGTGTAACTATTTTTAAAGATTAAAATACTACTTGTGTATCAATACAACTTTTTTTCCAAGTAAGTCTCAGTCTAGAACAGCGCACCATCTTAAAACTTGCCCTTTTTTCTCTTTACTGCAGAATGGTTGGCGTCAATATATGCTATTATCTTCCTATTTATTAAAAAAAAAACAACCCAGCATACAAACATCCTTATCCTTACAGTCACTCTTATGTGTAACATGTGGGGCTTTAGAAGTGACCAAATATGCACAAGTTTTGATCCAAAGTGCTGTATTTTGAAATCAACTGCTTATTCAGCCCATACTGACATTGGGGTAATAACCCCTTTGCCACTGGAGAGAAAAGAAACTGCAGGGTCAAGGATGTCTTTGAAGTGTTGTGGATTTGAACTTTTTTGAATGTTCTTTGAATGTTGAATGTTTGAACTTGAAAATCTGGAAAAAGAGCAAGCATTGTTATCATCCCTCTTCAGGAATGGAGTATATGTGATGTCTGTGAGGAGCAGACATTACAGAACTGTCTCATTTGTGGTGTTTCAGCGCACCAATAATCAAAAGATTCAGTTTTATAACATTTGAAAAGGCTCACATGGATACACAGAGCTATAGTTGAATAGTTAATCTCATTTAAACATGAAAAATGTCCTATTTTTGTTCAAATGTGTGCCCTGTTTCAAAGATGTTACTTGTCTTTTCCAAAAAAAATCCCATACAATCATCTGCTGTATGTGGGCTATAATCTTACTAATGCGTTCCAGCTCCATAAACATCAGAAAAAACTTTGCAAAATATTCAGGCTCCTCTTCAACACTGCATCTCAGTCTTTAGCTATAAACTACTATGTGGTTTTTTATTACTATTTTTCCAGAAACTGGAGAGTGTGCCTACTTTTAAAAAGATATTGCATATTTTCAGATTGCAAATAACAGAAACTATTGCAGAAATATGGGCTTTAAATTTTATTTAAGCAATTAAATACCAATACATATTAAAAAAAAACATAGAGGAGAAAAGAAAAAAAATCAGAAATTCTACATATGAGACTGAAAATACTGTAAAAGTAACCCCTCTAGTTTCTTTACCTGATTTTTTTAATACACAAATTTGAGAAAGAATTTTAGCATCTTCATGGAAGGAAAATGTATATAAAAGATTGTAAAGCTACCATTAAGACTTTACAGCTCTTTGAGCCTTACTAAAAATTAATAATAATTTATATTTTTTCACATCCCCTGATTGTTTTATCTTCACAAGATATGTTAATTATTTTTCAGTTATTGTTGATTGTTCTCACTCTTTCATGCACACAATATGTAGAATAATAGATTGAAATTAAGGATGCTTTGGAGAATAAATACGCTGGTGTATAAATGAACATGTGGAGTGAGGTACACTAAAACCATGAAAGCAATGCAATTCAAAAGATAATGAATAGTGTACATAGTTTAGAGCCCAGGGAACTTAGAGATGTTATGATTTGCAGAACAATTTTTTTCACGAAAAATTAACAGTTGAATTAGAAAAGATAAGGAATTTTTGTGATTTTTCTTCCTTAGTGCAAGGATCTGGGTAAGTCTGACAGTTGTTTGGTGATAAGTCATATGAGTCCAGCTCAGAGAAGATGTCACAATTTCCACAGGAGAAGAGCAAAAATGAAGAAGCTGAAAGATCTTGCAAAAGACCTTCAACAGCTCCTTTCCTTTCAACTGTATCAAGAAGAGCAGTAATGATGGTCCTGCCCATGAGTCACAAACTCAGGGCAGTCAGATGCAGCCCTCAGTAAGAGCTGCAGTGTAGTAGGAGTTACAGCTCTGTCCAATGGCACTGGCAATTAATGAGAAAACTTACAGGGTGGCAAGAGCTTCAATCCCATGCCTCATCTTACAGACGGCACAGAAAAGGCTCATCTTTGCATCTTCCTCAAAGATCTTTGCATCTTCTCAGTCTTCCTGACTTGGACCCTAAGCATTTCCCTGTTCTCACCTTTTTTCTGTACCACCATCTCAGCCTGCCCTTCTAATTGCAGACCCTCTCCCAGTTACTAGCTTCACATTTCATGCCTCCTGTCGTATTGTTTTTGATGAGATGCACAGGCAAGGGAGAAAATACAGAATTCAGTACTTGACACTTCAGAGAACTTCTCAAGATGTGCATATCTATTTTATTTCCTACTTTGAGACAATGCTTCACTAGCCACATTTAGGCAGTGCATTAACCTAGTGGAATGCTGAGGGACTTGTGTTCCCTGTCAACATGATCCCATAACGTTGTGCTGAAAATCATTCAACATTTATTGAGAAAGAAAAGAGAAAAAGGTATGATTTCTTGGTCTAGCACTAAAGGCACTCAGCCTTGAGGGGGCAATTTTAACTGTAATTGCTGCTCACAGGGTTACATTTTACTGAGACTGAATAATTGAAATATAGACAGAGCTTTGGAAAAAAGGCTAGAACTTCCTCCTCACAGAGAAGGCAGAGAAAAAGTAACACTTTCCCTCTGTCTCTGTATACTCTGTAACATCAAATTTGTCCTCAGCTCAGAGAACTTCACTATAATGTATATATTGATGATAGGGTGCTTTTGAGAGATATGTGGGTTGAATCTCTGATAGGTTTTTGATTGAATGGAACTCATACTTCCAGACGAATTCTCTGAGGTATTGCATAAAAGATAGATGGTGGCACTTTGACACACTTTTAGAAAAAATTAGCAACCATAGCTGCCTTTTACAGGATGCCTGAATGTGATCAACAGTTTCAGCACTCACCAGGCTGAGCTTCTTGAGATGCTTCAGCATAAGAATGACACATTTTAAAACTTAGACTAGCCTATATAGGAAATACAGATTGACTTTTTCAGTACTTATGCACAGACAGGGGGGCAAACTCAAGACATGAAGAGAAATTTATAGTCTGATCGTGGATGCCTTGAATAAGTTGTGCTAAATTCCACTTAATTTCTGGTTTGTAGAAGTGAAAAACAGATGTGAAAAAGTATTTAGGAGTCTAATATCTCTTAGGGAGTCTTATTTCCCTTTGATTTTAATTTGAATTGTTGTATGTTTTAGCAGGAGTAGGGACTCAAAACTTTTGGGATTCAGTTATTTTATCTGTGGTAGCATAATTTTGGAAGTTCAAATAACAAAGCTTCTTTGTAAAATAACAAAGCTTCTTTGTAATTAACTACAAAATTTTGATAAGTTTTGGGTTTAAATTCTCTTTCAGATACAGGATAGGATATGGACAGGATGCTTCAATAGCTGCCAGCTTGGTTTAGTCAGTCCAGATGCTGAGAACCAGTTGAATCTTTCTGCATCTTTACAGGAGGGTCAGCATGTGAAGACCTCACACCAAAGCCCTGAATGCACTAACAAAGGAACCTTGGAGAGGAACATATTTTACCTATACCAAAAGACTGAACACTACTGAAGGTGGCTCTTGTCTCCTAGATGAATTTCTGAAGGGTAATTTAACCTCTTTTTTTGGGCTGCCTTTTATGAAAACCAGTTAGTTCAGATGTCTGTCGGTGTTTTCCGAATGCTAAGGTCCTGTGGACATATGTGGTCTGGAAAGCAACCAAACACTTCCTCCCCTCAGCACCTTGGGTGTGCAGTTCAGACAGGATTGAAACTGCTATTTAGCAATGAATTAGAGATATGATTCAGAACAAAATGAGAAGCAGATGAGTAAGTACGTGCCAATTTTTCATAGCCTTTTTTTTCTGAGAACCACACTTCCAAGTGTCAAGTGGGTGAAATCATACATTGCTTTGGATCAAAGGGTCAAGTATTCCAACATGGGTTTGTCTTAGGAATTAATTTAGTGTAATACATGCTCTTTTCCCCTCCCCTTTTTCTAGCACTCTAGTTCCTGAAATATATATGATGATGCATGCAGCACAAATAACTGGTTACCATAGGAACAACCATAATAGTGATCCCAAAGCAGGGTTGGCCTTTTTTTCAGGATTTTCTTTTTTCCCTTAATACCATACTTTGTACGTACATAAAGATCCTAGCCGTCTTTAATTTGCAAATCATTCTGGAAAAATGCTCCTATTTAATATGATTTGACTATAAATTTTAAAAAAAATCAGTGTGTTTGCAGCAGCCTTTTGGCCTCATGCATTTTTTTACTGATAAAGAGATGAACACTAAAGGACTTTGGCATCCATGACGTTGTAAATGACAACCTTATGGTAAGCCTTACTACTTTAAACATTCCTGTGATGGCATTACTGAAGTAAGCAAAGAATTTATTATATTTTTCACTTTTTTTTCCCTGTCAAAAGTTACCCTTTTACCACATCCTGGCATACAAGTATGAGAAAATGCAAATACGTGTGAGCATGAAACAAGCAAAATGGGAAAAAGGTGAATTTTCATTCTTCTAAATATTAATGGTATTACCTGTTATTATCTAGCTCTGCACACATCATCAGGGTCACAAACTGGGCTTCAGACAGGCACTAACATATTGCCACAACCCTTTGCAGAGGTTTATGGGGAAGTAATCAAGGATCAGTCTGCCTCCTCCCCTTAGAGTTCTCAGGGAGATTGAGGGAGCCCTGTTTTACAACAGCATTCAAATTTCTTCAGTGTTGGTGAAGGCTCTATGACTCTATAGAGAAAGGGGGTGGTAGAGCAGCTTAGTGGTCACTAGGCATCTGGTCAAGATTAACACATCACAAGCAATCATTAACTTCATCTCTACTTTGGGTAGTACAAATGAATAGGAGAAACACAGTAAATGCCTCACAGGGATTCCTTGGAGAGAAAGAATTTCAGTTAAAAACAAATAAAAGCTTCTTTCATTCTTTGTGCATAGAACAGTGTTCAGCCTCAAAAAAAAAAAAATTAAAAGTGCATTAGGAGAAGCTGTAAAATAACCATGGATAGACAACCTGAGCTACATGTGATTGGAGAGCTCTGTCTGCACTGCTGTCTTTGAATGCAGAAGCTCTGTGCCCTGTGTTTTGCCAGAGTGCTGGGATACAGGGATACATCCACACTGCAGCCACAGGAATTTATGTGGAGTTTTAAGTGGTTATGAGAGTGCTGTTGGTGGCAGATCTGGACAGCTTAACATGAACTCTATACCACAGTCACTAAAATACCTGAAGCAGTGATATACAAGTTTTGAACAGTTTTAATTTTCTGTCAAAAACCACATTTTAGGGAAAACCCACACATCAAATCTATTCCAAAACACTCTTCTCCTGTCAAACAAAAATTAAAGATATTATTCTGCCCCTGTAGTTTAAGAACATGGTCACTGTTACTAATTTTGCCTTTCAGGATGGAAGGGTCTTCGCACTCTGTAGAAAAGCTGCATCAGCTGAAAAAATAAATCATAATAAATGGCGGCCTCTGCTCCTTTCTGAAGTGATACCTTAGATACCTCATGTACTCATAGGTAATTGTGAAATTTACTGAGGCTTTTCCATCCACAGAAAAAGCTACTGTGAGTTTCTTATTACTGCAGGCTCTTGGTGTTTTCTCCCATGCTAACTATTTAATTTGGTTGCAAAGCAGATTCATATAATCTTTTTTTTTTAATATTTGACATATTTAATTATAGTAAACATTTGACACTAATTAGATGGTAGCTTTAGAGGACCTGATGTAATTTATTATATTTAAATATTTAACTGCAGTACATTTAGTGTGTAACCATGTTTAGGGGTATAAATTCTATAAACCAGCAATTAATTTACATATGTTTACTGCTTCATTAATTTATGTGTCTGGATACCTAGTAACGTAAGGCATAATATGTATTTTATTGGGGCAATGAAGAGGAAAAAATATTGTCATGTAAGAGAGATTAGAACTTGCAAAAGATCCCAAAACATTCAAGGAGAAAAACCCCATAGATGCTCTTTCCTCTCTTTCTTCAGAGAATTTGCACTCTGCCGTTCCTTAGAGGTTGTTTCTCGTGGCAGAAAGGTGGCATGTACTGTTTTCGTGGGGTTATTAAAGGCTGGGAGGTTACTGCTGTTTCCTCACATCATCAAGTCTGTTTCTACCTCCCTCAGCACATCTGCACATGGGGTTTTCCTAACCCAAGCATCAGTGATCCAAGTATTTAAGTTACCATTTCAGAAAAAAAGTTATGGAAAGCTTTGCCTAATTAGCAACTATAGGAATGTGCTACCTGTTGACAGAGTGACAAAAAAAGTTAACAAAGTGATTCAAGAAATGGGTTCTTTACAACCAGGTTTACCTTCTCCTGTTGTGATTCCAAAGGATTGGAAGTTAACTGTTATTGACTTAAAAGACTGTTTTTCGGTATTCCTTTGCATCCAGATGATGCACCAAGATTTGCTTTTTCCATCCCATCCATAAATCAGCAAGGTGGCTTCTGTTGCAGTGTTGGAAACAAAAAAGTTTAATAAAAGGCAAAATAACAAACAGAGAGAAACTGATTCATGTGCAAGAATCCTGGTAAAACACCTCACAAAAGCCATCAGTTTCTTTGTTCACGTCTTTTCTAGTAAATTGCCCAGGCGGGACTTTTTGGCTTCTGTCCAATTAGCTATCCTTAAGTTTGAGGTGAAGTCTCCCAGGTCCTATGAGGTGTCTTATCACTTGAGAGAAGAAACTTCTGGGCTTCTTTCCTTTTGAGGGGACAAAGGATCGTTTTGTCACTCCGTCAACAGGGAGCACATTCCTATAAGCAACCTCTAGCAGCGGAATGGGAAGTGACAAGCAGGGAGGTTGTGCAGAGCTGAAGCCCTTTGTGCAGGATGGTAAAACAACAAGGAAATGCAGAGTGCCATCAGAATCTGAGCTAGTACCCTGGCTAACTGTGTTCAAAAATTATCTCAGTGCAGGAAATTCACAATATTAACTGTGTTAGCTTTTGTTTACTGTAGAAGGATGGTTTCTGCTGTTCCCTGGTAACACTGAATCACTTTGATGAATAATAGGAAAAATGTAAATAAGATATTCTCTTAGTTATATTGCAAAAGCTGAGCTTTTTTTTTTTTTTCTCAAGCAGAAATATTCCACAAATATTTCTTTCGTTAGAAAATTAAAATTACTGCTGATGAATGTTTTTTTTTCAGGAAACAAACAACCTTTTTAATTTAGGAAATAAAATATTTAATAACCCCCCAAAAAAAAGTTTGGACTGTGACAAAACAGATATTTAATTTTTCAAATTTAATTTTTTTTCATTTGAAAATGAACTTGTCAGTAATAAATAAACATCATCAAGTTCAACAAGGCCAAGTGAAGTTTCTTCACCTGGGTGAGGACAATCCCAAACAGGAAGGGAGAAGGGTCCAGTGAGACCTTAATTTGGCTTTTTAATTCTTAAAGGGGCTTATGAGAAAGAAGAGGACAGATCTTGTAGTAGAGCCTTTAGCAACAGGACAAGAGGTAATGGTTTTAACCTAAAAGAGGTGGCAGACGCTCCATTCCTGAAAGCATTCAAGGCCAGGTTTAACAGGGTTCTGAGCAACCTTACCTAGTTGATGTCATTTCTTATGGCAGGGGAGGTTTGACTAGAGGACCTTTATATGTCCAACCCAAGCCAAATCACTGTAGGAAAAATAAAAATAAATAACTTCTAACACCACCATTGTTCTGGACTTATTAGATTTAAACTGGTCTCAGGACCAGTATTTTTTTCTAAATATCGAATTTGTTTTAATTTCTATTTTGTGATATGCAAGTCAATCAGCATAAAGAAACAGAGAAAAGTAGAAGTGTACAGAATTCACATAGCAACAGGGATGGATTTTAATAGACCTGATTATGAAGTAGATGGGGGTGTGTGTGCATGTTGGTGGAGAACTGCAATTATTTTTAATTTGCAATGAAAAGCCAAGAATTTTCAAAAAGAGGAAAAAATAGACAAGCAAGATATAAAAGGAACTGAAAATGAGAGTAATAGATAAAATAAAACTCATTTGTCCCTTCTGTCCTATGCATACAGTTAACACAGATTTCTTTCCTTTAGGTTTAATGCAGTGCTAATGGCTTCAGTATCTTCTTAGATAGTCGTACTTTAATATTGGTTCCTAAGAAGCCTTATGTTGTAGTAGCCACCTAGAGAATAAAACAGCTTGTTTGGGAACCATCTGTGCTTAAAAACAAAATGTTGAACGCAGTTATTTGGAAATGGAGTCGCTGGGACTGCGAAATAAAGTAATTTCAGTACCCCTTTCAATAATATATTTGAGGATGCCAGTGCAGAGATGGATTCTGTGTTCTGAACCCACTACACCTCCAAAAGAGTGGCAAACTCAAGCTTTATTGTCTTAAGAGCATGTGTGATGCTGATTAGCATTTGATTTATGTGTCTTCTGTGTTTATTTGTTTATAAAAATGCCCTGCCTCTTCACAGTAATCCAAGTCCTATGTTGTAGCAGTTTCTATAGCAACTATGCATTTATTATTGAATAAAGAAAGAATTATGTAAACCAAAGCTATAAACCATACATAAATTATCAATGCATAAATTCCTACTGTCCTGGTTTCGCAGTCCAATTCTCTACAGTTTGTACATAAGCAAGTAAGAAATATGAGAAAATGAAAAGTAGAAAGTTTCCCTCAATCTTTTCTTCAGTAACATTATTGAGACAACTATCTGTCTAGAGATTATGATGATATCTGATTCAAGTAATTTAGGAATCATGAGTCATTCCCTTAAAGTCATGAGTCTGGTTTTTAAAATCTTGAAATTAAAAAAAACCCCACTAACCCTATGAAAATGACACCACCACTCTCCCTCCCTCCCCCACATCCCCCCTCCTCCAATTTTTATTTGGTTTGATTGTGGAAGCATGCTATCAACTTTGAAGCATTTTTTTGCAGCGTAGTTGAGCTACCAAGATTTTATTTTAAGGATGGAAACTTAGATTCTGAAATAATGTTGTTATTCTAATAATATGTCCTACCTGCTGATATGCAGCAGTTCCCGTACCATTTACTTTAAATACTCAAAGATGTACTCAAAGATATTCACCTAAGCCTTTTTAACTAGTTCTCTCTGTTGATTTCCATTATTTGGCTCTATCACTGCAAAACAACAGCCAAAATTTCATTTGCAGCTAGTGTAGTTGAAATTCAGGAACTCTATCCAGGATTACAGCCTTTAGTTTCTAGATGCCAGCTGAGAGTTAAAATCTTGGAATATTTCATGAGAAAGAAAGAAAGAAAGAAAGAAAAAGAAAGGAAAGAAAGGAAAGAAAGGAAAGAAAGGAAAGAAAGAAAGAAAGAAAGAAAGAAAGAAAGAAAAAGAAAAAGAAAAAGAAAAAGAAAAAGAAAAAGAAAAAGAAAAAGAAAAAGAAAAAGAAAAAGAAAAAGAAAGCTCCAAATCCTATTGCAGTAGTCAATTTTGAGAGTGAAAATGTTGAAATAAAACATTTTGACACTATCGGGAATTTAATGTTTTGAAACTTCCACTTAAAAATATTTTAAATGTTGCTGCTGTGAATCAGAAGAAAATTGTTCTGTTAGGGAAATTTTTGGCCAAAATTGCAAATCCATTCCTAACAGCTGCCAAACTTTCTGAGGCAGACCACAAGATCTGAGCTCAGGAATTCTCATCCATGTAGCTCTGCTGAGTGTAAATTTTCAATAAAAGCCACAACTTATTGCTTATCATTTCTGGCTTCCCATGTACTTGTTTATTGAATCTTTGGCTTTGCCTGAGCAGTTTCAATCAAAGGTAAATTTTTCCAAATGAGTAACCACTTTCTAAATGTGTATAAACCCTATGCTGTTATTTTTTAAATGAAACCAAATGAATGTACATAGGACAATAGGTTTGTCTCCATAAGTGCAGTGCATCTTGTTTATCTGCATGTGTAACTTTACTTCATAAAGTCATAAAATTACCCTCACTTATGAAAGCAGTGTATAACATGTATTTATAATATTTACTATCAAAGTCTTTGATTAAGAAACAGAGTTTTCTGTTTATCACTATGGCTCATCTCATTATCTCAGTGGGGTATTTAGTATGTTTGTTTTAAAGCACTCTTGAAGCTTTTCAAAAACAGAAGGCTAAACAAAAATCCAGACATATGCCATAATCAAAGTACCAGACATAATTAGATAATTAGAAATTTTGTGAAGCAAAGACTGTATTACAACCTATTTCATGTTTTCTTTTTTCTATTCAATTTCACACATTGTCTATTCAAGAAATTGATAAAAAATTCAATCCAGCTCCAACTCTTCTTGGATTCTTAATGGTTTAAATTAATCTTCAGTGTATATATATATATATATATATATATATATATATATATATATATATGAATTTAATATGCAAATGTTGTACAAATACATTACTCTTTTGGATGACTTTGTAAGTCTTTCAAACTGGAGCTACTAGTAAAGTCTGAAGGAATATTACAATTATTTTACTCATATTAAATTCTTAGAAAATAAGAAAGACAATCAATGTTTCCAACAGAAAAATAACTTCCATTCTGCTCTCCTCCCAACAAGTAATTTGAAAATACTTTGTTTGCCAGGCACTAAGGAATAAAAACTATTCTGTGTATCTCAGTGAGTATGTTGGTTTGGGAATCCAGATGAAATATGGTATCTCATAAGATATTCCTTCTTTTTAATCCTTATGATATCATGAGTTAACAATATAAAGGGTTCTAACCCGCTACAAATGCAAAAGTCATATTTCATTAAAATGTGATCAAATATCTATTCTTATGTTTCTAGGAGTATAATGATACATTGTACAATTTTTGTAAAGAAAAAAGCCTTTAGCACCTATTGTGGACTTAATTTTTTTTAATGAGAACACCCTGTCTTTATGCACCATACAGACTGATTCAATACAATGCTATCTTTCAAATTTAGAGTATTTCTATTTGCAAACTCAAAAAGCAGAATGGTATTCCTGTCATAGACAAAATAATTCCTTATCCCTTGTTCCTCATTAGAGAGAAATATAAAGGCGTTTAAAAAGCATTGCTGCTTTTTCTTTAATTAATTAATACTGAACACCCTAATTATCTGTGCAGTACTAATAATTTATTAATTGAAAAAGTGAGATGTATGAGAGATATATAGTAATCTAAGCATTTGACAGAACACTTGGTCAATCAGAAGTTCAAAACAGAAGTAAAAAATACAAAAAATCATCTCCCAGTCAGCAGTGCATCAAGGCTACAGTCTATTTAATGTCATAAATAGACGTGATTCCAGTAGAAGAATAAGAGATGGATTTCTTGCCTTTTTCTTCCAAACAGGTTCTGGTCAGTGGGACAGAAATGCAGTGTGTGACAGCTGATGATCCAGAATGGCATTGCAGGCACTCCCTCTTTAGATTCATCCACGCTGCCTGTAGATGTATCCATGTCCCAAAAATGGATTTTCAGATCATGTACTTTCTCTGGCTGGCTGCCAAGAGTGGGAGCTGGCAACGTGGCCGTGTAGCCAACTCAATATGAAAAACAGCTTCAGAGCCCAACCAAATTCACTTTAAACCTTTTTTCTTCCTCCCGTATTTCCTCTCCCACTAAATCAAGTTGTGTGGTGCAGATTACGAATTCCTAGAAACAAATGCAAGTTGCTCTTGCCTACATGCAAACAACGTGGACTACTGAAAACAGGAAGGAGGGCAGACAAGGAAATCTGTATAAAAGAGAATCACATAATCATGTAATAATTTGGGTTAAAAGTTACCTTAAACATCATCGAGTTCCAGCCTCCCTGCCAAGGGCAGGGGCACTTTTCAATAGAACAGCCTTCTCTTGAACATTCCTAGGGAGGGAATTCCCTCCGCTTCTCTGGGCAGCTTGTTTTAGTGCCTTATAGTAAATAACTACTTCCTATCACATCTATATTTTTGGAATTATAGAGAAATCCCAACAACTAACTCTTCTGGAGGCCAATATGAACTCCCCAATATGAGGGGGAATGAGTGGCAAGAGCCATTTGTGACTTTGTGACTAACACAGAGGTTCCATGACTCCTTGGCATAGACTAACGCAGGAGAAGGTGTTGCAAGGACCAAAAAGTGGACTTTTGGTATATCTGTCTTGGAGACGGAGGAAACTAAAACATTTGTCTACCTTGCTCAGTCTCTCAGAGCACCCTTCTGCTCTGTGGTTGCTGAGGGTCAAAGATCATGGGGGGGCAATCACTGCCACATTCCACTACAAAAAAATGACAATTGTGTCCTGGTTTTGGCCAGGATAGAGTTGATTTTCATCCTGGTTGCTGGTCCAGTGCTGTATTTGGGACTTAGGATGAGAATAATGCTGATAACACACCGATGTTTTGTTTGTTGCTGAACAGTGCTTATACTAAGTCAAGGACTTTTCACCTTCTCCAGAGGTTCACCAGCAAAGAGGCTGGGGGACACGAGGAGCTGGGATGGGACACAGCCAGGACAGCTGACCCCAGCTGGACAAAGGGATATTCCACATCATATGACATCATACTGAAAAATAAAACTCAGGGAAGTTGACTGGCTGGGCATTGGTCAGAGGGTGGTGAGCAGTTGTATTATGCATCAACTCTTTTTTATATTGCTTTATCATAATTATTGCTTACCCTTCCTTTTCTGTGCTATTAAATTTTTTGTATCCCATCTTATGAGTTCTCTGCTCTATCCTGTTTGGAGGGCTGAGCTGTATGGTGTTAAGTTGCTTGCCAAGTAAAATTACCACAACAACCCTGTGTTCACTGCTGATGTATTTTGGTTGTATGCTTTAGTTTGACTTGGAAGGGTTGCAATTTATACTTCACTGTGGTCATGCCATGCACAAAAGTGAACCTGCAGAATTTTCTTTCCCTACAAATTGTAAAGGTTCACGTGTTCCCTAGTAGAAAGATTTCTTCAGCAATCTGCTCTGAATGCTCCACATTTGACAGGACAATGAGGCTGAGTGAGGTGCTGCAGCTTTTATGCTCAGGTTTCATGCAAGGAGGTGGTGATTATGAGAGGTCTTCAGGTCTCAGAATGAAACAGTAGCACATGTGCCACCTATAGCAGAGAGGTGGGTATCTCTCTTTGTAGAATGGTGAGTTACTGAGTTCTGATATGATTCTGTAGTAGTAGGAGTCAGCACAACAGACTCACTGCTGCTCTTATAAAATCAGTGGGTGCCTGCAAGTTGTGATATTGAGATATTACCAAGATATTGTTTTTTCCCATGATTAATCAGTTAAAGGATTTCTGGCGTTTGAATTTCCTTAATGTTCTTATACATGTGATGGAGTATGTGCAGAGAAGGAAGACATTAATAACACAAATAAAACAAATTTCAAAGAATCATAGAACCATAGAATAGAATATGTCCTGAGTAGAAGGAACCCACAAGGATCATTGAAGTCCAAGTCTGTTGCTGCACAGGACAGCCCCAAGAGCCACACCATGTGCTTGAGAGCATTGTCCAATTGCTTCTCAAGCTCTGAAAGGCTGATTCTGTGACCACTTCCCTGGAGAGCCTGTTCCAGTGCCCAGCCACCCTCTGGGTGAAGTTATGGTGGCTTCTCTCAGCTGACAGTAGGATCACAGAATCACAGAATTTCTAGGTTGGAAGAGACCTTTAAGGTCATCGAGTCCAACCCATGTTCTAACACCTCAACTAGATCATGGCACCAAGTGCCACATCCAGGCTTTTTTTAAACAAATCCAGGGATGGTGACTCCACCACCTCCCTGGGCAGATGGTTCCAGTATTTGACCACTCTTTCTGTGAAAAACTCCCTCCTTAATTCCAGCCTGGATCTCCCTTGGCGCAGCTTGAGACTGTGTCCTCTTGTTCTGTCTGTTGTTGCGCGGAGAAAGAGACCGACCCCAGCTCAGCACAGCCACCCTTCAGGAGGCTGCAGAGAGTGATAAGGTCACCTCTGAGTCTCCTTTTCTCCAGGCTGAACAACCCCAGCTCCCTCAGTCGTTCTTCACACGGCTTGTGTTCCAAGCCCCTCAGCAGCCTCGTTGCTCTCCTTTGGACACGCTCGAGCCTCTCAACGTCCCTCCTGAACTGAGGGGCCAGAGCTGGACACAGCACTCAAGGTGTGGCCTCACCAGTGCCGAGTGCAGGGGAAGAATGACCTCCCTGCTCCTGCTGGCCACACCATTCCTGATCCAGGCCAGGATGCCATTGGCCTTCTTGGCCACCAGGGCACACTGCTGGCTCATGTTCAGCCGACTGTCAACCAGCACCCCCAGGTCCCTTTCCACCTGAGCACTGTCCAGCCACACCGTCCCCAGCCTGTGACGCTGCAGGGGGTTATTGTGGCCAAAGTGCAGGACTCAGCACTTGGACTTACTGAACTTCATCCCATTGGATTCTGCCCATCCATCCAACCGCTCCAAATCCCTCTGCAAAACCCTCTGTCCCTCTAACAGATCGACACACGCTCCCAGCTTATCTGAACTACTAGTAAACGTCTTTGAGTCAACAATTCCATTCAGTTCCAAGTTTCCTCATGTATAAATTAATTGAAATATTTTCCTATTTACTTTTAATAGTGGTGAAAATGTAGCATCACTGACATGGTTTACTCTTTTGTATAGAATGGTGAAAACAGCTTAGTTTTCCTAGATTTAGCTGATATTTCTTGTATTACAGAATTAATTTTAGTAAGAGGAAGGGTTCATGGTTTGAAGTGATTCTATTTAAAGTATTCAAGATGGTTTCAATGAGAGCAAACAAGTGTGTTTTCTTCTTTGTTTACTTTTGTTTTTCACCTTGAAAGGAATGGAGAGACTGAATATATGCATACCATCTGGGAGTAAAGCATTCAAATAACTCAGTGTTATGAAACATTCTGTATTTTTCCATGCATTCACTGATTAAAATCAATCTTTCTATTCTATGAATGGTTTTTTATATGACAGTACTGTAAGTTTCAATTTTATTAACAATGTCTGCTTATCTTAACAGATCCGTAGCTCAAACCTGGGTCTATTAAAATCAGACATTTCAGTGACTGACTCCACTTATCAACATTTGTAACACCAATTTCTATTTTTATTTTTATTTTCAGGCTGTAACTAGCCTCGATATTGTTTGTACAAGCTCTAATCCAGTGACCATTTTCCTAATATGACTAACTACATTGAGCTGTGCAGAAGCTCAGAATACCTTCATGTGCTATTTTACAAGAATTTTCATAATGCTTTCAGATCAGTTGTGGCTTCTATACATTGGCAACACTTCATCTCTGGTTTAATTTTGCTTAATTTTCCTTTGATGAAAAACAGATTGAAAGAAAAGTACTGTAAAAAGTAAAATTAATTGACACATTACAGTGTTATCATAATTTGAAAGACACCAACAAATTAAATAGAACCTAATCTTCCATATTTTTGTAGTCAGTCCTTATGTCAGAGAAGCCACAGTGGCTGGATGACCAGGCTGACATGGTGATGGTGAGTGGAATTACATCCAGCTGGTGGCCAACCACCACTAGTGTTTTCCAGGGCTCAGTATTGGGAAAAGTCCTGCTCAATATCTGTATTGATGATCTCGTCAAGGGTATCAAGGGCACCTAGCATTCCAAGCTAGGCAGAGTGCTGACCTGCTGGAGGGTGTGAGGGCTCTGCAGAGGGATCTGGACAGGCTCCAGTGATGGGCTGAGGCAAATTGCACGAGCTTCAACAAGGTAAAGGGCTGGGCCCTGCCCTTGGGTCGCGACAACCCCAGGCAATGCCCGAGATTTGCGGATGAGTAGCTGGAAAGGTGCCTGGCAGAAAAGCACCTGGGGATGTTGATAACAGTAAGCGGAATGTGAGCCAGGTGTGCCCAGGGGCCCAAGAAGGCCAATGGCACCTGGCCTGGATCAGCAATAGTGCGGCAGCAGGACCAGGACAGGGATTGTCCCCTGTACTGGGCACTGGTGAGGCCACAGCTCCAATCCTGTGTCCAGTTTTGGGCCTCTCACTACAGGAAAGGCATTGAGGGGCTGGAGTGAGTCCAGAGAAGGGCAGCAGAGCTGGGGAAAGTTTTGGAACACAAGGTTGTCAAGGAGCAGCTGGGGGAGCTGGAAGTCTACAGCCTGGAGAAAAAGAGGCTCAGGAAGGATATTACTGTTCTCTCCAACTGCCCAAAAAGGTGTTGTGGTGAGGGGAGTGTCAGTTCTCTTATTCAAGGTAACAAGTGAAGGACAAGAAGAAATGGCTTCAAGTTTCACCAGTCCTTAGCTCCACTTTCCAAAAGAACACATAAACCTGTGGCAGAAAGTAGTGAAATGTACATCAGGCACTGTGAATGCCAGAAATAGATCTATGTTTGAAGAGCATGAGTATGTTGGACAGCAACCAAGAATATGAGTTCAATGTTGACCATACAGGACTCCACAGTCCATAAGACCTGAGAGTAATCTTTGCACCTTTGTTTACTGGACATAAATTGGAACTTCCTGTACTGTTAGTATGCTTTTGTCATGGCCAGGGCTGTATCTCATGCAATAGTAGAGTGTTTGCAGTTAGGCATGTAAGCAGTGCTGTAATACAAAATCAGATGAATATTCATGACAAAATAAATAGGTTGAAAATATGCTTAGACGTCTGAAGCATAGACTTTGCTGCAGTTCATACTTTTTGCTAAATGCATTACTTTCTTTTAAAATGACAAATTACTCCAGGAACATTTGTATTCTTGCTGTCAGGTCAGATTGAAATTTGTTACTGGATAGATTTGCCTTCCAAGACTGCATTCTATTACAATGAGGAGTACAAATCACGAGGCTTTTAACTGTATCTGTTTTATTTGCATATAGAGTCTGAACCTTAGGCATGCTACCTTAACGGAATTCCTTTGAGGCACTTTAATCAACGTAAAAGTAAAGCTAGTTATGGTAATTAATTCTTCTGAAAGTAAAAGGTGACTGGAATAGTACTCAGCTTTAGCACAAGCCAAAAAAAATAAAAAGGGAACATACTAACATCTTCTTCATTAGTTTGGTATTAGTACAGTACCTTCCTGATGTCTCTGCTGAAACTTGAATTTTAAATGAAAGTTAGAATTTTCCTTTCATTGCCTGGTGTGTGACATTAGAATTAAATGAAAAACATGGCTGTAACTACAGTGCCACTGTTGGTCTCTCTCTTTTACTCAGCTCTTTTTTAACTTATATAACATTATTCTCTGTCCATAAAACATTATATTGTGAGATTTCATGTGTGGTCCTTTGGTTTAATCTTCAAGTAGTTTCAGCTAAATCAGGCATTGAGGGGATGGTCTTGCACTGATGATGTTGTACTCTGATCTAGTAAATGCAGTGACCAGACTCTCAGCAATCCTCATTGCAGCCTCTCCTGGTTGTCAGTGTCATAAATTTGTAGTGACAAAAAAACGCCATTTAACTTTTCTCTGAGCAGATCTGTGTCTGCAGATCTCCTGTTCCAATACTGAGAGAAATACTAATAAATCTACACTTCAGCACTCACTAAAACAGATCAATTTGGTAAGCATCAGCATGGAAACAAATAGGCCCTTTATAGCTATTAATAAAGGAGGATAATTGCTGGCATTAGTCACAGCATTTAATTTCAGTGAAGTACTAGTTGGCTGTCCTCAAGGTGAGGATTTTCTGTGAGGTATTTTCAAGTGGCATGGCTCATGTTTTATAAATAGGCAAACTTTGCTTTCAAATTATAAATAAATCAATAAATGCACACACACCCCTCCAACAACATATTGGAAACATGTCTGGTTTACAACAATGCATGCATATAAATAGAAATTTGGAAGATAGTGAAGACTAACATTTCAAAACATGCACCACAGTACCAGTCAATGACTGAATAGGTGTGGGTTTTTTTCCTCCTCTGAGAAGCATGTGGGGGTTTGGGTAGGATTTTTTTTCCCTTCAAAAAATTTTTGTTAATCTGATAGGAACATAATGCTTAATTGCAAGGAGCATAAAAATGAAAGCATGAGAATCTAACTAGACAAATGAGAAACAGCTCGATGAGTCAGTAGCCCATATTGTGTGTCATGAAGATAGACATGTACCTCTATTCTCACTGAAGTTCGCTGCTGTCATTGCAAAGATAACTGCTTCAGGCACTACTCCTCTTCCTTACCAAAGACATAATCCCTGTTTTAATTTCTTCAACACACTGGAAGACCTGCTTTCTGCACTGCCAAACTAAGTTATATCCAGCTGATCGTGGATATAGGAAGCTCTGGGTATGACCAATACATAATGGGAGATAACTAAGGAATTTTTAGTCACTAAACAGACAAACAAAAGGATTCATAGCCAAATGAATGGTGATATCATCACCAAAATAGGAAGAATGGATGTGTTTAGGCCTTTTTTGCTGCTGAAGCTGAAATAATGGCTTGCAGGAAAAAAACAAAAAACCCCAAAAAAACCCAAACATGCTCACTGTTGAAGAGGTATGAAGAGTTTAAAAACTACCACAGCTTCTGCATATATGGTAACTTTAAAGTGGCAGCATATAACTCGGTGATTTGGGATGCCAGGGTTTGTATATATGTTCCAGTTGAGGCTGAGATCCTCATTCACTTCTCTTATTCATACCTTCAATTTGTAAGTGTCCCAGTATCCTCTCATCCTACCTTTGACTTAGAATGATAAGATTTTTCTCTTTTCCCTCTCCAACCCCTCCCAAATTCCTCAGTATCAAGCATCCCCACTAACAAATTTACTTCCATTCTCTCTTAATCTTCAAAATCACAGATGCAAAGATAGTAAAAATAGATATATGATCCATCCTTTATCTGGAAGAATTTTACACCAATGTCAGATCAGGAGTATCAGCACTCAGGTGTAGGTCTCAAAGCGTCACCAAGAGAAATGTTAATGTCACAAGCATTGATATCCTTTTTGTTAGGGTCTATAACTTGTCTTTAATATATCCCATAAAGGAAACATATATACTGAGTTTCAGGTTTTCCTACTAGGAAGCTTATCAAAGGGACCTTAATTACCATTTAATATTATCTTTTGTTTTCCAAATGAGAGATTTGTATCTCCATTTTGTGGGCTCCATTCAAGTGTGGTCAGAATTAAGCAGTGTTTCCTAAGGTTTATGAGACTTCCAGGGAAATACAGGTCAACAATGTCAAATGGGATCCAGTGAAATGTGATCCAGACTATTGAGCTCACACAGATACTACTGTGGATTCAGGAGATACTGGAGGCTTAGATCAATAAAGAAAAAGTTTGGACATTGCAGGTTTTTCTCTTGGCAAGAAATGCTGTGGTACTACTAGCAAAATTACTGTATCTTAGAAATACTTCAAATGGCTCTCACTTAAATAGAAATCTGAAAGAGTATAAACTCAAACTACTTTGGTTTCTTGGACCACTGAATCCAGTCCTAGAGGTTTGATTTAGTATATGTAAAAGATACAAGGATATTCACTGATTTTAACAATACTGTGATTTTTGTGTTTCAAGTCATTGAAGCAGAAATCCAGATTACTTTTTGTGAAAATAATCTTGCTCCCTTACAATAAAATATAAATTGAACTTTTTATAAATTCATGTGTTTGACAGAATTCCTTATCTAACCATCAGGGAATTTTGGAGGTAATACAATGTACTTACATTAAAAATTCACATGCTGTGTCAATTTTGTATAGAAGCTCCCTTTATCTCTGAAAGCGGATAGGACTCAATTTATCAATGAAACATTTCAGTTACTCAGAAAAAATCAGTTATAAATTTTCACTATTTGTTTAATTTGAATAATATGTTATTCAAGATGACAACCTGCAAAATCACAAATAATTTGTGTTAAACTTATTCCATTTATTTAGCAGTTAAAGTTATTGGTCTGAATAGTACCCATAGAAGTTGATTTAGTTTTTATGTCTATGTCCAGTTTTTGATAGTCACATAATAGATGTTCATCTCATTATAGTAATTGGAAACGTTTCATGCCATTAGAAAAAATCATTACTCCTGTACTTCTGTGCAGTATATAAATATATATATATATATATGTCTAAAAGACATTGCTCTTGTATAAAAGACAAATTATGGCACCACAATTTGTTATGATTTGGCCATCATATTCTCACTTAATAGGAATCAAATAGCTGAATCTTTATACCTCTCTTTTCTGCCTAAATACCAGGAATTATCATAAGGAATATTGTGCTGTTATAGGGTATGCATTGTTCCAAAGGTATTAATGAGAGTACTGTTGAATTACTTTCTAAGATCCCTGTAGAAGAGTGAGCACAAATAATTTTTGTGCTGTCACTTGTTTTCAGCTCTGATAAAGTGACCGGTTCTTCCCCAATTCCCTAGGGTGATGCAGAATCCCTATAAGACCTCTAGCAAAAAATTCCATAGGGAAAAGGCACTGATAGTGGATTTTAACTGAAATCTCTTTTTCAGGTGTCTGAGGTAAAAGGTCTTATCTGGGAAATAAACAAGTCCAGCTGCTGACTTGGCTTAATGTGCAAAACCAGTTAGGCTCTGCTAAAAAAGGTAAAGTGGCTACGCTACTCTAGACCTAAATTAAGGATTGCTGAGTGACATGTAAATTTATTAAAAGAAAATCTGATAGGCATTGTGTTGTCTTCGTGATTTTTAAATTCAACAGTAAGAGCACTCTCTGTATCGACGGATTTATACCTTCGGCAAAAATGCTGATTTAAAAAAGATCTTTTAAAAAGAAGCATTACCAAACAAGGAAAAAAGTTCACATTAGAAAAGTTTAAGGTAATACCAGCTGTTTCTTGTGTAGCTTTTGTTTCGTGTAGAGAATTAGCTCTTCCCTAAGTGGATCAGTTTTGGTACATGATTTCAGTCTTTTGACACGGTGAATGGCTAGCAGCCTTTATACATGCACATTTGCTGCACTGCAGTTTTCCTTCATACTTTGTATTTTGTACATTCTCACAATGTACTTTGCAAATTCTCAGAATGTATTTTGGAGTACATTGGAAGCACTGCAAAGTGTGTAACAGCAGTCAGATGAAAGTTTTGAACTCTTGGCTGAGGAATAATAACAACTGTCCGTTGCCAAGGCTGAGCATGTACGGATCTACCCTTTCTGCTGGGGAAGGTTAAATCTATTGAATTGCTCACTGCTTTCTATTAGTGAATCCAGTAAAGAAACTGTTTGCCAGGTTCTCCCATGGGAATCTTTGTATACATTTTTCTTGTGTATCACTTTCTCATCTTACTCTGATAGACCATTCTCTAACCTCTCCCTCACTTAAAAACATAAAATTCACTTTTTACCTGGTATTCATTGCATCTGGATTCATATAATTAATCTCTTCTATTTATTTGTTTAGTTTAATATATACTAAATGAAAACCATCAATTCCCATGTCAAATCCCCCTTAGCAATTTTGCTGGTGGCAAGCTGGGAGGAGTGGCCAATGTGTCAGAGTGTTGTGGAGCCCTTCAGAAGCACCTTGGCAGGACTCTTGATTTACAGTCTGGTCATGGCCACTGGACTCACGGGATGTGAGCATTGTCCCTGAGGCACCTTGCAGCCCAGTGCCCCCTTTGGCTTCCTTCTTCTGCCCTTTGCAAGGCTGCCCCATCCTGTGGACATGAGGCAGAGACACAGCCCAAGGCTCTAGGGGATGGCTGGCTATGTCCTTTGTCTTTGGAACAAATAGCACAATCTTGGGAATAGCTGAATCCAAGTCTGGGAACAGCTGTATCCTAATAGAAAGTGTAACCAAGAGTTGTCTTGGAGATCATGTGTTGCTGATGATGTTTCCTGATGTACCTTGCCCAATTTCCTGTGGAATCAGACATAAAACATTAAGTATGCTTCTTCCACCTGGAAGACAACACAATACCTACACCTGCAGCAAGACAGTGTCATAATTCAAGGTGCAGCACCTAGCATTGCCTCTCACTAACACAAATGCACAGAAAATAGAAACGGCATAAAAATAAATGTGCATGTTTATATGTTTTGAAACTTCACTGATAAAGTAGGAAATGTCAATGTGTAATGACTTCAATGCATAATAACTTAATCCAAAGCACTACTGAATGTTCACTCTCTGGGATATTTTCACCACATGTCTTTTATCTAACAGATAAACAAGTAATATCCTCAGTCCATGAAGATGGCTGTTTAAAGCTCTCTAATGATGAATTCAAATACCAAGTTATGAGCTGCAGAGGGAGAAATTCAATTGTTGTAACTAGGCAAAGTTATATAACTTGACCTGCAGGTGAAAAACAATTTGAATGTATCGAGGCATATTAGAAAGTCTGTTTTGTACTCTGATATAAACCGTGAGCAGCTATTTTTCAAGCAAAAGGACTTGAACAAAAATTGAAGTAGAACAAAAGAAATGCTATGAAGTAGTATCAATAATTTAAACAAAGGAAATAGTTTGAAGGTGGCCATAAATGGCAAAAGTAATGAAAATATTTAGCACATCCCTTTCAACAGAAACAGGTATGAAGTTAAAATATTTTGATATTTATTTTTCTGCCTCTTTAATGTTTATAGCTGATTAACACGACTGAATTCTTATGATATGACAGCACTGGATGTATTTGCAAGCAGTTTAGTGGTAGTAAACTGTCGGAACTCAGGACACTTCTCTGGATGCCCTGGGTGGCCCGAGCCGCTGGCAGGGGCTCTGAGACCCTGGCATGCAGCCAAGGACACACGTGGGGTTTTGATCTTAGCCCGTGGAGCAAATTACCAACTCTGTATGAAGAATTACAAGCCACAAAAATTTAGGTAGTATAGTAGAGATAATCACAAAGTGAAGGGAAAAATTTCTGAGTGCTGTACAGGGGAGTTTTTGGACTCTGTACAGGGGTTTGGATTTTGTACATGGGGGTCTGAGGCTCTAAGATGGAGGAATCAGGGCATGCCTTGTCTTTCTTCCTTCTTCTTCCTAGCCTCCATGATTTGGGTGATGTTGGCACTTTTAGATTGGTTTAGAATAGAAGCTGACTGTCTAACATAGGTGGTAGCTATTGGAATGGAATTGTAAATATAGTACACATAGTTTTTAGTACAAAAGATAGCACCAGCCTCAGGGGTGGGCAGAGAGTGTGCAGAGAGTGCTTCTGGCTGACCTGCTGAGCAGACCGCAGCAGCCCAGAAGAAAATCTTGCGATAACTTACAAAAAACAACCTTGAGACTGGACAACAGAAGACTACTGAGTCTTTCTTTGAAGGCATGGGTTGGAGCAGAGACTTTTCCACCTTTTGGAGTCACCCTGACCTGGGTGGGCTGGAGGCTCCGACAGTAAACCATCCTTCAGTACTGCTTCCTTTTGGTTTATTATCTTTTCTAATTAAATTATCAGCATTCACAGATCATCAAAAAATTAAAATATTTAAATACATCAGTGTTCCTAAATATTTTTATGATTTAGCCATAAATCATTTTGCATAATGTTAGAATGTCATCTAGTAGTTCTTCACCATGGAAGAATGTGTCACTGTCCTTTTTTATACTCGCATGACCAAAGACTTGTGCTGGAGCTAAAACATCTCCTTTAGAAAAAAATCTATTTATCATTTCAATAGTTGGAATTATGAGTGACTTTCACAGAACTTTGTTTATTGTTTTTCTGTTAATCAACACTGTTGAAATCAAATATTGATCTGTCTTCCAACTTATTCTTTTCTTAATTGAAATTTCACTACACAAAAGTTAGTTATTGCTTTGTTCAATTAAAGTCTTGTCTATTGTTAGATGTTCTGCCCTCCTAGATATGCCTAAAATTGTAATCAAATCCTCTTTTAACTGTCTATTAAAACTATTGTACTTGAGTCACTATTGTAGTTCCTCTCTGAACCCTCCACAGCACTTCAGCAGCCTTTAGAAGGGTGCAAATGAAACTCCATTTCAGAAGGAGTGTCATCAGAATCACTTCTACATCCATTATTGCAATCTGCAAAATGATGTGTGAGTGGGAATGAGTGGGGATCCCATACTTAGTTGCAAGCAGAGATTTACAACAACCTTTAAATATCAGTATTTTCCAAAATACTATAAATTATGGATAAATTGTACAATCCCTGTCTGTATCTGTAAGGCCCTGCAGTGGGGTGCACTAAAGCTTAGCCTTCAGTGAAACAAATATCAATAAGGCAAGACAGAGCTGTATCTCAGTGTATTCTTCAACACGGTTGCTTTTATGTCTTGAAGATTCTGGGTGAGGCAACATGTGTAACTAAGGCTACCATTTCCACAGGAAAAATCAAGACCTCAGCTACATAAGAATGTAGGTATCAAATAGACTTATAACTTCTAGGTGTAACGTTAAAAGAGGTTTCTTGTAATTTCAACATATTTTGCATAGGGAAACATTTTTTATTTCAGAATAAAAAAAAAGTGTATTTTGATTTGACTTCTGTAGCTTGCCTGTGAAATCAAAGTATTTCTGGGTAACCATAAACTTCTATAAATGTTATATTAACATTCTCAAATAGCAAGCATGTCTGCTTAGTTTTAGGTAATCAAACAGCACTAGAAATATTCATGTGTCACATTTCTAGGCATAGTCAATGTCAGATACCTTTGAAATTTTCCAAAATTAATTTCAAAAGCTGTCTCACAATTGCCAAACAATATAAGCTATTCTGAGCTTGTATCACATACATTTCACTATTGCTAGTATTGCTTTATATTTTGAGGCAGTAAGTCTATTTTTTACTCATGTCACAATTATAATCTTTACATAAATGTCATTCTTAAAGTGACATTTTAAAGATGGAAAAAAAGGATCAGAGGGCATCTAAAGTGTCATTTGATTACTAGTCTGTGTAAGCAGGAAGAAGCTTTTTAACAATGTTGAGATGTGAGTGGCTCCATCTGTCTTCAAGAGCATAGGAAAGAGCAGACCAAACCTATTCTGTTGCCCTAAAAAGTTGTTAATTTTTAAAAAATAATTTTAACATCTGCATCTATTTTATAGACTGTTTTATAATTAGTAGTTGTTTTGGAAAACCCATTGTTAATCTCAAACTGAGTAAGGGGTATGACAAGACACATCAGTGCTTAAATTATTGTAATTAAGTCAAAGGATAAATAACAGAGGAAAATGAAGTATTAAGAATATTGACTACTGGAGTCAGGCAATGGATACTTCTCATGAAAAGAACAGCATGAACTAAAATCTGTCTAATTTAAATCTTAAAATTAAGTACCTTATTGGTAGTAATCCTTTGTGGGTTTGGTTGTGTAGGGTGCATATCAGTACACATACCTGACACTAAGTAGATGCTATTGTTACATATTGTACAAGTAAATTAAAACAAAATAAATAGAATAAAAGAAAATAAACAAAACCCAACACAAACCCATAAACCAAAACTCCACAAAACAAAAAGCTGAGTTCAATAAAGTAGGTGTTTTGATATTTAAGGGGATTCTGGAGGTGTGGTGGTCTAGGTATTTTTTGATAGCCTATATTTTGGTGCCTGTATCCTCTAATCAAATTATGTTAGTAGAATTAGTTATAGACCAGAATATGGTCCATTTCACCCTCTTCTAGGGATTATGTAATAGCTACCATACAATGCCAATTGATGGTGATATTCCTGCCAGATGGACAGATACCCTTCCACTGTTGCTACACTTGCTTAAACTAATACCCCTGAAGGGTTAATTATAAAAAGGATTTATTGCAGATGCTACCACAAAAATTACACCTTTTGTTTAAAAAAAAAACCTGTTGAAGTGGATACACAATGAAGAAAAAAATAACGGGTAATTTAAAAATCTGCTGATTTATCCAAATGATGCCTCCCTTGCCACACTTTTAATTCAAGAAGTCAAAGACCTCAAGGTTTTTTATCTGCCTCGTTTCCTTCTCATTTTTTCTGCATAGGGGAAAAAATTTGGAAAGAGAGCATGCTTCATAGATCTCAGCACAGATAATATAGAGTACATAAAAGAGACTTTCAAGGGCAGGTTGTTTGCCAAGTAGCATCCTTTGCAAAACCAACAGTATTTCATCTTTTCTGAACTTACAATGTTAATTTGACCCCCAATTTCCCTTTCTAACTCTTTCAAAGAGAATTTTGTAACCACAAGACAGCTAGAAGTGTCACAGGGTTCTTAGTGCTGTAACAGAAAATGTACAGCAGTAATGAGAAAAATGAATTAATTTTAAGAGTGCAAAAATTTATATTCACAGTAGAAAAAAAATGTTCCAGGGCAAAGACAATTAAAATCCACGTTGTTTATCTTTTCATTTGAATTTAACGACAATGCAGCTGGTTTAAACTTTTCTGGAGGACAAATTTTGGGTATAAATGGGATCCTCAGGATAGAAGTCCTATTAGAGAGCAGTCGGAATTTTCAAGGGTGGCTGAACATGAAAAAGAGCAAATCTCCTGAAAAATAACCTTGAGAATGCATGGGGTACAACTGGTAAACAATCAGAATGCAGTGCACTTCCATGTGTGCTGCAGAATAAGCCCAACTGCAAACACGTTCTTTTGAAACACAAAATTAAATAATGAAGTAGCTTGTCCAAAATATTGACATCAAATGAAAGGCTTCCTTTTGGCATTTGGGTAACTCTGTTCTCAACCATGCTACACTGGTATTGTCTTTGTCAAATCCAGGTTATTAATAAAAATATTCATCGCATAAAAAACAGTAGAAATGTGTCAGAAATTATGCAAGCATTCCAAATGAAGTAGAAACATTATGAGATTAATCTACAAAGTGTTCTAATTTTTTTTTGTTGTTTATTTTTAAAATTAATTAAAATTATCATAATCCTTATTAAATAATTCTTTTATTTGATGCCTTTCAACTCAACCCAAGCAGGTAAATGCTTATTCCTGTTTTGATAACATATTGCTGCAAGATGAATTCTCATATACTACTGGATGCAATATCCAGCAGATTTATGAATGGTAAGATAACACTTTCTTTTCTTATTTTTTTAAATAAAAGGTAGAAATGTAGAGGCCAGGACTGATTTGATGAGCTCCTTTAAAGGGGCTTGAGTATTTTTTATACCCCGAGGCAGCACATGACAGTGTTTTCAGGAGGTTGGACAACAAACTTTTAGTCACAAACTTTTGAAAACAAGGGTACTTGGGAAATTTTAAAGCACCATTCAATTGAAATAAAGCATTTCACAAGGCATTGACTTAGCAAACTCTAACTATCCAACTTTAAGTTACCCAGATTTTAAGAAGAGGAAATTAGGAGAAAAAATCAGAGAGAAAGGTGATAGACAATGATTAATACTGATTGCTCAAATTCCAGTGTAATCTAGCTGCTTGCTGAGATTATATAAATATACATGTGAGATAAAGCTGCATGCAATTTAGTGAATACTTTATTAGGTTAAGAATTAATAATAACAAATATGGTTCCTTTGCAGAGGAGTAATAATCATGAATCTAAACCAATGTCAATGAGAAGACTGTCAGCATGGGTAGATCAGGAGAATTCATTGCCTCTAATGAGTGTAAACTTACACTCGTCATCATATAAGCAGTGGGAAATACAAATACATGCAACCTTCAGAACACTGGAAATAATTTCATAAGTTACATACAAAAGGTGACTTGCAAAGAATGGAAATTAACTAGTGACTTCATGAATACTGGAAAATAAGCCTGTGCAATTGCAAGGATGACAAATGAGGGGCATTATTCTTAGATACCATCATTCCTGAAGTTCTAGTAATGAAAGATATATCTTTGATTATTTCCATGAATTTGAAGACTTTCTACTTCCAAAGGTTCCCAGGGTGTGTGGGGGTGGGAATTAAATAATGGATTTTTTTAAGTATTTATGACTAATTTTGATTCTACAAAAAATTATTTTCTTCACTAAGAATAAACCTCATGCAAGGTGTCTAAATTTTTTCTATCTTATATAATAGTCATGGAGGTAAAAAACTTGAAGGTAGGTTAGATAAACTACCATGACCAATACCTTGATAATCTTTACTAGTATATATCAACCTAATTCTCATGGAAGGAAAGATCAATCCGCACAAATTCATTCTCTTTCTACATAAATAATTTTCTTAAATAAAGTTATTTGCTTCTCTACTTTTTTAGTAAAATGAGTTACAGTAGAACACTAGCTCTAAAAGTGGAGTAACAATTCTAAAATTGGAGCTAATGTTTCTTAAACATATTCTCACTATGTTTTGATTTTATGCCTGTAAACACACTAGTCCTACAAACACTAGTTGCTTAAACAATTAGTTTAATTCCTTCTCCATGCTAAAGAAACCCTGTTGCAATTAGTTGTGAGTTGTAGTGGTTTGATGCCAGTGGGCAGCTCACACCCGTGAAGCCTCTTGCTGTCTTCCCTACAGTGAAATGGGGAGACAACTAGAAGGGTAAAAGTCTTGTGGATTCAGCTGAAGAAAGTTTAATAGGCAAGGCAAAAGCTGTGTGCTCTATCAAAGCAAAAGAAGGGATTGATTCACCATGTCCCAGGGGCAGGCAGGTGTTCAGTCCTCTCCAGGAAAGCAGGGCTCCGCCACCTGTAGCGGTGACTTGGGAAGCGGGAAGTCAAACACCATCGCTCCGAATGGCCCTTGCTTCCATCCTCTTCTCTGTTTATGTGCTGAGCAAGACACCAGACAGCAGGGAATATATCCCTGTGCTCAGCTGGGCTCAGCTGCCCCAGCTCTGCTCCCTCCTCACTTCTTGTGGTGATGGTGTGAAGACAGTAAAGGCCGGGACTCTGCACGAGCCCTGCTCAGCAACAACTAAAACATCGCCGTGTTATTGCTCAGCAATAACTAAAACATCGCCGTGTTATCAGTGCTGGCTTGGCCACGAATCCAAAATGTGGCACCACACGGTCTGGTGCATGACAAATAACTCAGCCAAAACCAGCACGTAAGGAAACATGAGTTTCTGTATGGAATATCAAACGCTGGAACAGACAGACTCCCATGGAATTGATGTGGGCACATCTGTGTGCGGTGACGAAAAGTTTTAATGGTTTAGTGAGAGACCCTGAAGTGATGCAGCCTTTTAACTAGTAGCTTTGCTAACAGGAAAGAGTATTGGCAGATCTGAAATGAAAGACACACCTGTTCTTGTGTGAGAGTTTAAAAATATAGATTATGAGCAATTTTTTTTCTCTAATAATAAATTATTTATAGTTTTGTAAGACAATTTTTTTTAAATAATGCATTGGATATTTTCAGAAACTACAGAAAGTTTTTTATTCCTGGTATTCCTTGTTAGAATACATATCTGACAACTCTCTGCCACTTCGAGGTTAATAAATCTGAGAACATGCTTTAAACTATATTTTCATTATATATTTAATATACTGGCTCCTAACAAATTTATAGAGTAAATTCGTTACATTCCCAAGTATTTAATAAGGAAAAATACCTCCATATTTCAGCAGATAAATTTTAAAGACAATACTCATTTCCAACAGAAGTGGGAATGACAATACTCATTTTCAACAGAAGTTAAGTGGGAATGATATGAGAATTGATGTCCCTGTTACTTAGAACCAGGACTTTGCAGTGTCTGTAAGGAAACACCAGAATGCAAAAAAAAAGTGTAGATAATTTAATAGGAAAATCAAAGAAAGAAATGGAGGTTAACTGTTTTTTAAATACATAATGGAGACACACATTTTGTAATGGAGGCCACACTACTGGCACCAAAGATGGTGATAAGCATGAATACTTTATTATTCCCCAGTGCAACCTTTTATACCCTGCATCTTGCATGCATAACACTTGTGTGCCCTTTTGCTCTTCTGTGATTGGTCAATGCCCATCAGCATTCCACACTTCTCCTTCATTGCTGGTCACCTGTCTTACACAGCTGCAACTTATCAGGGGTGAGATTGCCTGCAGCGCTATCTCTATTATCTGACAATCCATTCTCCCACAATTTTAAATCTATGAAGTGGTGAGGTTCTATTTTTCATTATTATGTAGTGTAATTTTGATTACTAGTGTTG
Source organism: Motacilla alba alba (assembly GCF_015832195.1). NCBI lineage: Eukaryota > Metazoa > Chordata > Aves > Passeriformes > Motacillidae > Motacilla > Motacilla alba. The sequence continues at coordinate 112,356,733 of NC_052016.1, forward strand.
GGTTTTTCACTTCAGAATTTTATCAGAACACATATTTCTTGAGTTCATTTCTTATTTTTAGCAATTTGACTCTAAGACAAGCAATTAAAATTGTTAAACTCTTCACCAGCTGCTCACATAACAGTATTTTTTTAGAAATGGCCATTGTTTTATTTTAGCAAGCAAGATATTCAAAAGCAAATGACCTGTCTCTTCCCAGAATTATTATAAATCCAGATCTAACTAAATCGCCATTTTACAGCCCTAATTACAGAAAATAATTTGTTATTTACATATAATAAAAGAGGCACTAAAATTATGTTAATTCTTACATTCAAGTGTTTTCAGCTAGGCAAAACAGATGTTTAGAGTTGTTCATGCAGTATAAAATCTATTTAAAACAGGTTTTCTAAGTTGATTCTTTCTACTCCCTTTCCAGAATAAGTGTACTTCTATTACAATTTTACTCTGTAATATCTTCAGTAAGTCAATATATACTTATAAAATTATTGTTGTTAATAATATTATTAGCAATTACAGTAATTATAGTAAAACTATATAAATAAAAATGCATCTTTCTAAACGTATTCTTATGGTTTTTTGAGAGCCCTTCATTTTTTTAGTCCTGAAATGATTCTGAAATCTCACAGGCCTGTTGCCCCCCAGTTCTGTTACATAACTTTCTCGCATAGCTGAGTAGATGACAGATGCTAACCTTAATATGACATGAAGACCTCTACTTTCTTTCTTCATTAGTTTATTTTATACATTTGTAAGAGTTACTACAAGCTTTACCAACTTGTATTTCCATTTTCTTTCTAATGAGCAATTCTCTTCTAAGAGGTAGCAGGAGAAAAGATGTTAATGAATTTTTGCTTGTGTTTTTTTGAGACAAAATGTACTTGCAGAAATCAGCAGCCCATTTCCTTAAACACAAAGGTAAACCATGCATGTTACTTTGAGCCTAAGATTATGGTATGTATCAGGAGAAAAATTGAGAATATAACACTTTCATGAGCAGTAGAGCCAGTGATTCACTGTCTAACATTCTCCTTTCGAATAAGACCTCTACTTAAAGAAATTATTCATTTCAAAATATTGTTCAGTACAGCTTTCTTACAGTAGACACTGCACATACAGGAACAAATACACATAAACTCATATTGGCGCCTGAAATACAAAACATATATAATGTATATAACCAAGGTGCTTTACATGATAAAATATAGTTATTAGATAATATCCATTGCAAGTATTTTATCATATCCATTGCACATATACAAATTATATATATAAAATGATGCACTATTATTATATATATTATCACTTTGCAGTTTTAACATTTAATCTCAAGTGTAAACTGAATCAAAATTTAAGTGACTTGCTTAAATAAGCTGGTTCCTGAGATTACCAATCATCTCAAGATGGTAAAGCATGCAAAAGAGCTAAAAATAATGTGGGTTTTACTGTGCTTAAAATAAGTCTGTAATTCATTGATTAAAGCAGAATAATCCATATTTGGTAAGAGGATTACCCAATTACCCAGATACTCTATTAGCACTTCTAGAAGGGTGCATAGACCAGAACTGTTGGAGATTGTTATCTTTTTTATCATCTTTTCCATTTTAAAAGTAGTTGAAAGTCCCCGCTGAATACAGCATGGTACAGAAAGGATGCCATGTCATGCTGACCTTCCCCCAGTAGGAAGTTGAATGTATTTGCTCCAGATTTTCCAAGGACGGTTAGGACATGACAGAGCTGAGTCAGCTGATTTCTCTCGCTGGAGCAAGGTTGGTGCAGGCAGCACCTGCTTGATTGCCATGCTGTCACTGAACGTGACATGAAAGTGTCAGCCCTTCTTATCCTAAACTTATTCCAGAATATTTCCCTTGATAAACTCATAATATTATGGAAATACCTCATCAGCTTCTTTAGATAGTCATGGCTACTCATACATAGTCATTCACTGCATAATAAAAAATAAACCAATTGCTTATGAATAATTTCAGCCTTAATTAAACTTTTAGGCTGAAAGACTTAAACCTAGCAAGCATTCAAAGTTATTTACTCTTCATAATTCATCAACCCTTGATTGACTAGTTCTCCAGGCTTCTAATGGGATTGTGATATACACTTAAGTGAAAAGAAAAATATAATTTTGGATAGGAAATATACTGGTAATATTGTCACAATGGTAATTAACCCACCATGGGAAAATAATAATTTCTCACAAATGTGCAGATAAATCAATTAAACAAATTTATATATCAATCAATCTAAAGGATATTCAATAAATAAATAATTGCCCTTTTGATGAAGGACAAATACTTCAGCCCAAAGGAATATTAATTACTTAAGGACAGTGTAGTTGCATTAAGTATTGAATAAAAAGCCTCATAGACTTAAATTTATGAAATATTAAGCTGCTGTGATAAAGTTGTACATGAAGTAGAAGTACTGGTAACATTTTCTCAGCAAAGACTCTCTAAAAAAAGCCAGATCATTCAGCATTTTCATTAATTTTTGCTTGATGTTAAAATTCAAAACAGAATTCAGGGAGGAGCTATAGAGCTAGAATTAGCTTAAAACCACTTGGCCCAGTATGCTTTCACCAAATGCAATTATTATTCAGTGTTCATTTACCTAAGTGATTGAACTTGCCTGCAGCAAGGAAGGAAAGAGCACAAGGCTAGACCTCAAGCAATCATACAAACTACTTTTAAAATTAGTATTCCAAATTACTATTCCTCAGAGAGTAGAAAAGCTAGAGCTCTAAATGAAAACTCTTAAATTAAGAAAGAAAAATTTAAATGTACCGAGAACGATAACTTAAAATTTTGAAATCCATTTTTGACAATGCGTCCTCAAGTGTTTTGGAGAGATCATCTGAGTTAATTGAACCCACAGGAAAAGGCAGGATTTTTTTTTTCCTATTGTCTGAAAGAGTTGTGACTGAACTTAAATAAGTTACTGCTGTACACAGAAGTCCAAATGACTCCAACTATATTAAATAAAATAATTATAAATGAATGTATAAATACACTTTCTGATTGTTTAGAAATATTAACTCCATATTTTTAAATTTTGCACACATAAAAGTTTAACCTAGACTTTCTTGAATCTATTTGATTTTTCTTATGCAGCATCATCCTTTTCCCCACTAGCCCTGATACTTGGTCTTCCTAAAGAATATTCACACATTTTGTGTTCAGAATTCATGCCTGCACTCATGCTAATATATGAAGAGTGACTTAGGCTTCATGCAAGTATTTACCACTAATATGAACACTTTGTGGTTGGATGTCTGAAAATATTTTAATTAATTTTGTCTAAAAGCAGGCAAAAGAGTTATTATTTTCTATTTGGTAATTTTCTACTCTAATATGCATTATTCCTAACCCTATGTCATAACCCTATGCACCTACTTTGAATTTCCATGAGCACCCTAAAATATTAAGAATAGCACAGAAAAGATTTTGGCCTTGAATTTTTTTTTTTTCTAGAACAAAAATTTTCATTCCAAAATATACATTTGTTCCAGTTTGCATCATAAGTCAGAATATCACTATTTCTCACAGTCAAATTGTTCTATAGAAGCTATTAGAAATCTAAATTATATCTCTTAATATGGAATAATTACAACTTTATGTTCAAATATTAGCTCTAAACCCAGAAAAAGTAATGAATATTACTGAAACAAATTGCTAGAGCAATGGAAAATATAGCTGAACTCAAAACATTCAAAATAAAAGTTAAGCTCTGAGAAAAATGAGATTTTTTTTTTGTAAAGCATGTGTATATTTCATCAACTATTCTTTGTTGAATTCTACTTGTAACTAATTTTTAGACAACATTCAGCTTGTATATTGTAGATGGTTTGAGCTGCCTCTTCAGGTGTTTCTTCAAGAGTAAGAATCAAGCTGCTGTTGTAGTGTTCTGCCTCTTTCTTTTCCACTAACCATAAGTATCAGTAGCCAAACATGGACTATTAAAAATTAGAATAATCAACTTTCGTCCCTAAATTCTCTCTTGCCTTTCTCCCTCTCTGCTATACCCTTTATCAGATCTTGCATTCAGTAACTTCCCTAACTGTTCCTTTATCTTTCCCCAATATATTGGTTTTTGCCATCTTTAATTTTTAAAGAAATATTGGGAAAATCATAGCTATGTTTCTGAGTTGCTCATTATATCATTTTACAATTCAAATGAAGTAGTTGTGGACAAAGAGGGCTTCCTTGCCATATTTAGTTCTTGCCATTGTCTTCGCTCCTGTGCTCTAGCAAAAGCTTTTGAACCAGGTGCAACAATACTGGGGTAAGGTCTTCTCATAAAACATTCTTTTTTCTGAATACTGGTTTCTCCTGGCATCCTTGGGCTTCTCCTGTTTCATGTGTTTTGTGCAGGTTTTCTGCTCATTCAGTATAACCTCGGGCACACTGTGAAAATGACGTTTCAGCTGAAGCTCTGCTGCTTAGGCAACTTTAAGAAGCCTCAAACTGTGAATATTCTAGCCCTCTGCTGTCTGTCATAATTTGCATCCTCAAATCCCCTCCTCAGCTAACAATTTTCCTGAGTAATACTTATGCACACAGTAGTTATTTTTCCTCTTTTGTTTTCTGCAGCAGAATAAAGGTACCTTTGTTTGCATGTACAGGAGAAACACTCTCCACTGTCTGACATTTTAAAAATGACCATTCTGTCATCTGCTCTGCTCAGTTTCTAATTATTGACATACAAATCATAAGACATCCATTTTGCAGCTTTCCAGCTGAGCTCTCCTCATTTCCTTTTCCATCTTTCCTCTTGGATTGAAACAATTGAACTGTCATGAGCCTCTGTGTGTGAAACTATGAGGAGTTCTCTGGTTTTTTTCTTTCTTTTGAAAAGGTGTGCAGAGAAAGGACTTGAGAATGGTCACCTAGAAAAGGAGAACACTAATTTTAAGTCTTTGGTCTCTCCAGTTCAAAGTGATAGATTTCGGATGAAAACATTTTCAGTGTTATTAGAAGAGAGATAGTACAAGCATTCATCTTAACCCAGCTCCTTCCTCTGCTCACCTCCATTTGCTTTCAAAGGTAAAAAAAAAAAAGAATGAACACATCACTATGACTGTCAAAAAGCCCTATTCACAAAATTATGAAGTGCATTAAGCTTTCTCTCACCTGAAAAAACAGCAAAATTTTGGGTCCTGGAAGCTCTAGATAGGCTGGTCTCAGACAGCTCCCCCTTGGGTCTTGTCTTCACCCACTCACCCCACAGTCCAGGACCCCACATCAGCCCCTGTCCCACAGCAGGGACAATCTCCACCCTGATCCCTGAGGTGTCACTTGGATCCTCTGGACTGGGCATGGCAGATGCTGCCATATTGCTACGTCTGGGGTCACCATTTATTACCGTGGGTCTTCTGGGCAGCTAGGACTTGGTGAAGGGAAGGAGAGATCTTGACTCCATTTCAGAAGGCTGGTTTATTATATTATGATATATATTACATTAAAAAAGACCACACTATAACTATACTACAAAGAACAGAGAGAAAGATTCATCAGAAGGCGAGACAGGAATAGAAAGGAATGAATAACAAAGTTCTGTGACTCCCAGAGAGTCCGAGAGCTGCTGCCTCCTGGATTGGCCACCAAGCAGAAACATCCCACACTGACCAATGGAGGAAGCACCTGCTGCATTCCACAGCAGCAGATAACAAATTGTTTACACTTGAAGCTGAGGCCCTTCAGCTTCTCAGGAGAAGAAAATCCTTGCAAAGGGATTTTCACAAAATATCACAACCACACTGCCGGGTGCTTGCAGGTACAGGGGCTGCCTGGCCAACGCTGGGCTCAGCTCCACTCCACTGGGCATCACCTTCAGCTTTGTTTATTACAGCACCTGAAAAAGTGGTCAGGGTCTTCTGCAAGTACTCTTCAGGGATGTCACTCTGAAAAGCAACAGCCATCAGTACACAAATGTTATAGGTAATAAATGATAAAGCCAAATTAATAATTAATAAAAATATATTGTATTTTGCAACTGAGATATGGTCTTTGATAACCACAACCAAAGGGACAGCGTCGAGCTCGGGATCAGAGCTGGGTGAACACAGATTCAAACTCTTTAGAATCTCCCCCTGTTCATGAACCCTGTCTGGTCGAGTTAGCTTTTGTGCAGTTTTTCTTGCCCGGGGCAGAGTTCCTCCTATTCTTTTCTTTGCTTCGCATATTCATGGGGTCTTCTTTTCTCTGTACTGGGCTGGACAAAGCTGTTTCTGGGAAGCAATGAATGGAGTTACATTACAGGAACTTGGGATTGGAATGCATGTTCCTGACCACTCTGGCTATCTCAATAGTAGAGGATTCATCCCTTGGGTGTCTTCTGGACATTCCTGGGAAAGGGCCCATGTCTGAAGGAGCCACGTCTTTTTGTTTGCTAATTAAGTCTTTCTCTCTACTGCTAGAAGCAATCTTTCCCCAGCTGCAGCTTGTGGTTTTTAAAACTTAAGAATTTCTTACAAGCATCTTACAAGCACAACTTATTTCTCGCATATTTCTCGTATATTTCACAAATTATTCCAAATTATATATTACAGAATCATGCACAGGAAAAAGCAAAAACATCTTCAGCTATTAGGTTTTGATTCACAACTCAAGGTGAATCAGAGTTCTGGAAGAGGATTATATTGAGTCATAAAATATAACATATTGAGTCAAAAATATAACATATTTTGGATGAATATATTAAGGATGAATGATTTTAATATTTATCTTAGAAATGCTTCCATAATTAAAGAACTGAATGTATCACCTAGTGTTTTTCTCATATTTGCATCATTATCGTTCCCTGAAAGTGTCCACAGAAAATCAAGAACATGTTTTCTTTACCTGTTCAGCCTTTTTTAGGTGTTACAGAATGCAAATTTACATTTTATTGTCTTGGACAGTGACTGAAATGCTTTCTAATGGAAAAATAACTTGTACATATCCAATTCTTTTCTGCAATGCAGTGTGTGTGTTATGTGCTCACCTAAAAATGAAGGAAAGTTTACATATAAATTTATGTGTGAGAAAGACACATCTAAGCTTGTTTAATTGTGGCTGAATCCACAGGGCTCAATTCTGGGGAAAAAAAAGAAAAATGGAAAAATGACAGGAAGTGGGATCTGGGGAGCTCTTAATTCTGCCACAATTCGAAACTGGAATAGGAGTTCCCGAGTTGGAATTTGTATTCCTGTCAGATAATTTCTATTATTAGATTTGGATTTTTTGTTAAGTGTAAAGGAATTTTGAAGGAGAGCAGGCATGAAAAAAAAAAGGATAGGCCAAGGGGAAAAAAATCCTAAAAACAAAGGTAAAAAATGCAGTTCACATGGCAACAGAAGCATAATTATTTATTTGTCTTATTGCATTAATTTCTGCTAATTAATTTCTACATAATTACTGCTTAATGTACTATCTTATTCTCAAATCTCTAGTGGCCTGAAGCCCCTTTAAACATGTCTCCAGGTTTTACATACAACCTGAAGTTAAACCTGACGTTTTCCAAACAACAGGATTGTCCAGTCTTAAGTAAAAGCTGCTCTGGTTTGGACAGTGAGAACACTGGAACTTGTGCCTGCTTCAGTGCTCACCATAATGGGATTCCTGGTCCATGGCTGTTTAATTTATGATACAAAATGTGGCCAAGGCTGTTCCCTGACATTGTTTAGTGTCAAGAAATGTCTCATGTTTATACTATTCACTTCCTTCTTCTCCCAAACAGGGTGTGTTCACCCAAACTGCCCTGAAGTTCTATCTTTCTAAGAATAACCTTCACACAGTATTTCACTTCTTGTAGAATGTAATATCAATTTCAGTTTAGAATAAAAATACATTGTTGTTTGTCAAATAAATGACGATCTAGGAGAGGTAGAAACAAAGTGTACATTTAGTATCTGAACGTATTGCGAGAATTAATAATGTACAGTCAGATTCTGAAATCTTTCTACATAATGAATAAGACCCAATTCTTTTATTCACCAAGTAACGTAACTAATTTATTGGAGACATTTTAATACATAATACTACTCAAACTGAATGCAAGATGAAGATTTGTATGATAAATTATAGAAACATAGGTTTAGCAGCTTCTACCTCTAAAATTTGATGAATAAATTTCAGCAAGTTTGCAGATGTTACAAAATTAGATTTAGTCGGTGCACCAGATGGTTGTCTTTCAACTCAGAGGAGCCTGGAAAAAGGGGCCAGTAGGAACCTCCAGAGCTTCAACAGAGAAGCAAAACAAGTCCTGCCCCTGGAAGGAATAAAACCAGGCATCACTGGAGCTCGGCTGAAGAGCAGCATTGCAGAGAAGCACCTGGTGGACACCGTGTTGACCATGAGCCAGGGACGTGTCCCTGCAGCAGCGAAGGCAGCAGTACCTTCTGCCACATTAGGCAGAGGTTACTAGCAGGTTGAGAGAGATCATCCTTCCTCTCTGTTCTACCCTGCTGGGCTGTATCTGTTTCCCATGCTGGCTCTTCAGGATAAGGCAGGCACTGACATCATGGAGCAAGCCCAGCAATTGGCCATGAAGATGATTTTAACAAGATATATATTACCTTACTGATTACACTTGTTTTCTTATAAAGATATAATTTGCTATTCTTTATTTTTTTTTCAAATGCTTCCTTTAATACTAATTAATTTTAAACAATATTTGCATTTTCATAAACAGGTACATTTATCTGTGTGTGTATGTACAATCTTACATCACACCCTGGAATATACAAAATACATTCAAAATAATGTTTTTGATGGATTATGCCTTTAATATGAAAATTATCATGAAAATACTTAAGAAGGTTCTTAACAATTTCATTCTAACACTGAACAAGTACCTTTGAAGGCAAATAGAATTTTTCTTAAATTATGCCTATTGGTATGTCTCTCTACACATTCTTAGGAATAATTAATTTCTCTCACCAACATTCTTCTGTATAGCATCAATAAGAGAGCTACATTTTCTGCTGGAAGTGATTTATGTGAAAACTCAGTCCAATTATACTGCTCATCTTCCATCTAGAAATCACTTAAGTAGCTGTGTTCTGCAAGGTTAAAAATACATGCTGATTGTGCTATATCTTTCAGATCTTTTCTGATGATAAAGAGAATGTATGCAGCCAGAACAGTATAACAAAAATTAGAAATCTGCTTTCATAGATACACATTTATGTTTCTATAACAAACTGCACAGTACTTGGGTCCGAGAATGGCCAATCACATTGTCCCCCTACTGTAATGCACCCCAGGATTATATTAAGAAGTAAGAGATCCCTGCAGGAAAAAAAACCCAAAAACCAAAAAAAACCCACAAATTACTTTCTTGCCTCTGCATTTCTCTGATTAAATTAAAAAAAAAAAAAACAAACAAAAACAAATGCAAATAAGTACAAGTTCTCAAGCTCCACATGATAGACTTCTAAAATAACTTGAAAGTCTGTCCTCCTCTCCTGGAAAGCATTACTGGGCAAAGTCCTGTAGCCCAGTTTCCTCAGTTCATCTCTCCAAAGAAATTTGGTAGTTACTTTCCTTTCCACTGCAAAAAGTAAGTTTTGACAGTAATTTTCTCAGGTTTTCATCAGCCCATTCAGTAGCTGTGCTTACAAATTTCACAACCCATCCACAGCTGAAACTCTTTTCACTTTTCCACTGTAAATCTAATAAGAGAATCAGAGGTTAAGTGGCCTTCTGTAAACTTACATGAGAGTGGGAAGAACATCCATTATCTAGGAGGACATTGCAATATAATCTACTCCACAGCACAGCACCCAAAACAATCATTTCATTGATTTTTGTAAATGACGCCTTGAAAAACATGTGTTCAGTTCTGCTGGTAATGTATTATCTGACTTCCTCAGATCTCTAGGTGAAGGGTGTATTGAACATTTCTCATCAGAGGGATTCATCCAATAGTGACAAAATTATATGACAGCAATTGAATACAAATACAACTTCAGGGTCTATGCAAATTGGTGACATTTATTGAACTTGATATGTCTAATAGCAGGAACACATTACTGTGTTTGTTGGCCTTATAGTTATCTTTAAAAATTAAACTTTCCATTGTCTGTTCTTATTTTATCCCTATAATTTTAAGTGCAAACTGTAGAAATGGAAAAACTGTAAGGATTCTTATTAAAGAGGCTGAATGCGTCAAGCCAAGAGATCACAGGAAAAAATGAATATCCTCTGCATTTGGGTTTGTTTACGAGAGACTCCATAAGAGCAGAAAAAGAATATTAACTTAAAATGCACAAAGGGCTTTGTAGACTCTCTTCATGTATGCACTTGTGGTGCATGCTAAGGCACAGAAACCTTTCTGAATAAAAAAAAAAAGGAGGTGCCTTAAGATCTGTTTTTTATTATTTATTCTCTATTCAAATATAACATGTTAAATATATCCTTGAAAATATCACCTTTGAAGAAAGTACTTAAAAGGAAGAAACTGAAGACAAGGTGTCTCAGAATTTACTGCTGCAAACATTGACCCACGCTCAGGTTTATACATTTTTTCTCTTCAGTCCTTTTGACTAAAATCTGTAAGGTTGCATTTTCAGGCATTATCCATACCATAACACTTATTTCTGTCCTTTCTTCAACATGATTCAATTCTGCTGCACCCAATTATATGGTTATGTTGTATCTGAGTTAATTTTTGTTGTTATTCTTCTTATGAGCAACTGCATGAGTGGATCTAAGAAAAGGGCCTTCATTTGCCAGCTGCAGTCCACCAGAGTTTCCTGGGATGCTTCATTTGTGTAAGGAAACTGAGGAAAAACAGATCTAGCAGTGATCTGGTTCAAGTCTGGGATATTTTCTGGTTTGCTGCTTTTTTTTTTTTTTTTTTTTTAATTTTTCTTTGATATAAGGCAATCCCCTGCATACTCTGGATGATCTTTGGAGTTTGATACAGCTGTTAAAAATTTACAGCTATTCTAAGAGGAAAGAAAAGATTGCAGGCACAATGATTTCTTCCTTTTCAGGGACTTTGACATGGTGGTATTACCATAGTACTCCAGTGTTGACCTTCAGCTTCGAGACAACACTAAATAATTGAAATCAATGTCTTAACAAAATATATTTGTATCTACCAATTCAGTGAAGACATAATTGCATCTGTCACCTGGACAGGGGTTAATGAAAAATTTCAGGATACATAGTGAGTAAATTCAATCTTTTCACATCAGTGTAGCAAAGGGAGGTCAGAAGCAAAGGCTCTGGAAGGACATTGACAAGAAAAACTAAATTAAATTAAATTATTCTACTAAAGTCTTTAATGAAGCATACTCTTGATTCATGAAATGTTGAACATTTATGTTGCCATATCTATGGTTAAACCAAGGAAACTATTTCTAAAATTATATTTATCTTGCTGTGGGAATAAAGAGATAATGTCTGATGCCATAAGAAGAAACCCAAATTGGTATTTTTTCAAGCAGATAATTTTACCTAGCTCACCAAAGGCTGCAGTGATATTGCTAGAAGCACCATGTTTCTGTTAGTTTGTTTTAAGAACTCTATGTGATACCGTGTGTGTATCTCTGATGGCAAAAAGAGCCAGACTAGCACTGGCTTCTCTGAAATGCCCTCTCCGTGGGCCTCCAATGTGTTCCTTCACAGGATACTGTAGTAGCCCTAGAAATAAACTTATTATTGCTACAGATATCCACACCCAGACACCCATGCACACCCACACAAATGAATTGAAACAGGAAGATGGCCGTTCCATATGTCAAAAAATTGAGGAGACACTGTGCTTCTCCAAATTGCCACTTGAAACACAAGTCCCAAAGAATATATCATACTTCATGGATACTGTTATTAGCAGCTTCCAAACCCATCAAACTGGTGGTAACTTTTGTTTTAGTGAAGAACATTTATCCAGAACAGAACAGCAGTTCAGACTATCATATACACATTATCATTCTGAATGCATCCACTACACTGATGACACATCTATCATTCTCGAGAAGAGAGATAATAGAAACATAAACTTCAAAGTCTCTCTTATAAAAATGTTTTCACATCTTTGTGATACATTCACTGAGATAAGCAATGGAAAGATTGTGGGTTTGTTTGATTTTTAATTTGTTTTTATAAGCCATCACCATAAAATGGATCTTGACATGTTATGGGTTTTTTTTTTTTACTGTGGTGGGATTTGTTTATTTTTTTTGTTGTTGTTTTTTTCTAATAAAGTTCTTCAGGACAATATCTTTTAAATTATCCTGAGGTAAAAATAGTGTAATGAAGACATGTAAAAAATCCTGGCCTTCTTTCAGAAAACAGGTGATGTGTATTCTTGAGTTTTGGGATAAGGATTTTTACAATGAATTATTAAAGTACCCTAAATACATCACTATTTTGTAACTATGACTTCAGTAAATTTTCAACACTGTATATGACTAGTGTATCCCCTTTTTTGTTTTTAAATCTCCTGTTCTTAAATACACTTGTCATCTCAGGTATTCAAGACAGAATGGACACATTAAATACATAGGTCAAGTTTTCCATCTCTTTTATCTTGAACATGTACAAAAAAAAATCTGTTACATTTCAAATTTCAAGTCCTCATGAATTTCATTACTTAGAAGAATTTTAATCTGATACCACTGTAATTCCTTGTTTCAAATTACTTTTCTGTTATACATGTTCATTCTACAGATATGTCTGGTGGAAAGAAATCTATAGGAATTTTAGGGGAGGGCTCATCTACTTGTGTTATCTTCTTTCCCCTCTGCAGAGTTTTTCTCTCAGTGTTCACATATAGTTTATCTAAATCACAGTCTTAAGGTCCTTATGCATGCCACAATTGTTTACAGAATCACTCAAAGTAATGCATGATTTCCAGAACTCTCTGATTTGTTTTGTGTGTGAACATTGCTTATAACACATTGTACTAAAGTAAGAATTTTACCAGAACTTTGATTTGTGAGAGAAAGCTATTTTATTTTTTTCTGTGTTTATTTTGAACTCTCCCGTTTTAATTAGTCTCCCAGTCAGATTCAATCTCATTGTAGCCTGCGTGATCTGTTTGGTTAACATTAGTGACACCTGTTTAGAACTTGACAAAAACTGCTACAAATGTGTGTCATCTCTCAATATTGGCATTACATTTGGAAATTCTTTGTTTATAAACATTGAACTATAAAGAACAATTTCCAAATTTCTGAGTGTGTAGAAGATTCATCACATATCATTATTTTAATAATATATTTATTATATATACAAGATAATCTGTATATGGGAGCAAAGTTGTGGTATCTGCTTTGCCAGATATATGATTTATACTTAGTCCAACTTTAGGTTTTTTTGAAAGAATAATAATGCAAAAGAAATAACAGAAGCACACTTGTGAATTATGGGAATAAGAATTGCCTTTGTGAATATTATGTTTCATAAATATTTTCACAGATAAACAAACCATCACCTAAAATCTGAATAATTTTATTTTTCTTCTCTGAGGATTTATAACCTCCAACAGTTTTAATAATTTTCTTTAACATATGATACATTTTCTGAGTTTAATTAAAATGTAAATTTTCATCTTTTGTCTAGTCTTTGTGAGTAAACAGTAGACAGATTGTAAGCAAATACTGAATATTGCAATACCAACTTGTGGATATTTTTCCATTTAAAAAAATTCCCAAATCACAATTCTAATTATCAAAGCAAGGTATGAAATGCATGAACGAGCAGAACTTATATCTGGGATTTTTCCATAGATATATTGTGATGCTAAATAGTTAAATAGCATGAAGAGACCAGAAAAAGCTGCTCTTCTCTCGTAAGTATTTAGTGTTATTCTGGCCAATGAGGATTTTTTGCCATTTAGGCAACTGCCTGAAACATTTATTGAAATTAATGAGTTTATTATGATGATATGTTTCATTATTAAAATACTTAGCTCCCCTAAAAGAGCAGTTTTTACCCTGTTTTGGATTCTTTGCACTAAAATACTTGAATGGTATTTTGCAAACACCATTTTACTTCTTCCAGTCTGCAGGCCATTTTTTTTTCCTCCAGAGTTAAGTATTGCTATTCTGACCTATTTAGAAGTGTTATTGAGACCTACTAATCATTTTACGCTTCCTTCTGTATCAAATATTTCAATCAGAATTTTGCATGAACTATGCCAGAGACAAATGAAAGGAAATAGTTTTTACATGTGACTTCATCTCTCTTTACCAAAAAATATTCATTTTGCTGTATAAAATAGAACTATAGTGGGAAAACATGAGTCCCACCAGAGAAAATGTAATGCCAAGCATTTGTCTGTTAGGGAATAAGAATTCAAATTCCCTCTGTCACTGGAGAGAATATAACCTTTTCTCCCACTTCCCAGCTGGACTACTAAAATCCTTATTAAGAAGAATAGATACAGTTTTATCTGACAGTGTGGTTGTGGGGATTGGGGCTTTTCCTTCTTTTTTAGTTCCTTCTTTTTTCAGCTCCCAAGACTAATTTTGTGATTCATGTGGGCCAGTCTGGGATTGGAGGTGACTTGGGAGATGCCTTGCTGAAGGATTTTAAGGAAATTATGTTCTAAATGTTCTGACCATCATGTCAAAGTAAATATCTTCAGGTGCTGAAATCTTTTTGAGGGAACAGTCAATTGCCTACATACTGTAGTTTCCTGAAACGCCAGATGGCATTTGGTTGTGGTTTTTTTCATTTCAATATATGGGAAGTTAGGCAAAATGAGGGGTATAAATTTTCTTACAGATTTAGTAGTGGTCTTCTGTAATAGCATGTGCACATTTAGGTTTTGATATTCTGTTTGACCAAAATAAAACAAAGATGAAAGGAAGACATAGAAATGTTTCAGTTCCTGTTAGATTTTCTGGCTGAAATTTAGATCAAAGAATTTTAGCCTGGAGTAGCTTTATTCTTGTATCTGCAAGCTATCCAAAGGAAAGAAAAGAAAAAGAAAAAAATATCTCCCCAGACCTATTCAGAGTTGGCCTTTCCTATTTTGGAACCTATTTTCCATCATGGGATCTGAGAACAGAAAATATTTTTAAGAGCTGCGGTAGAGAAAGAAAATATCTTAGAATAATAATAAACATTGAAACACAGTTAAAATATGTGTGACTAGCACTGATGCAGAGGCTTACTCCTTTTCAGAAATGCCAGCATATATAAATGCCATTCTATTACATCCATTTTATTTGACTGAATGTTTCCTGAACAAGTTTTGGCAACTGCCATATTTGAGACAATCTCCCTTCCAAAGGAAAGCAATCCGTTAAATTAGCCAAGCATATCTTTAAATGTTCTTCATCCACTCTGAGTACCTACATAAGTCATTAATTGCAGCAAAGGCATGTGTTATAAATAAATAATTACTATAAATTACTTTAGAAGTTTTAAAATTTTATTTTAATTTTTTTAAATGTATTTTATTTTTAATTATTTTATTTTCCTACTTGAGTAGATACAGGAGTGGATAGCAGAAGCAAGGCCTCTAAAGAATATTCAGGCCTATGAAGAGTAATAAGCTATGACTTTAAGAAGATCTACATATTGATATATATAATTTTTTACATCAATCACATAGGAATAACAATCAAACCCTTCTAAAATAATTATCTATGCTACCATAGTTCCAGGGTGAATTTATTTTGTTTTTAAACAAAATTATATTTAGCAAGAGTGGAGCGTCACAAAGAATTAGTGGAGTAACTGAAAGAAAAATCTGCTGCTCCTCTGACTTAATGAAAGTATATTTTAGTGCTTGTAAAAGCATTTCAACTGTGTTAGAATTCCTTACCAATGAGGGGTGTTTGTCTTGATTATAGGCATCACATTGTATCTTTTATTCCAGAAAATCTGATCTCTTAAACAAATGTCATCCTTTGATTCCTAGCTGACGTCCCTTTCTTCATCTCACTTCGATGAAGTTAATTTTTTCCCAATGAATGGAGCAAGAGTCATGTTTCGTTTTTATTTTTATTGCTCACAGTTTTCACTTATAAAAGACAAAATCCATACACAGAAAAGGAAAATTAATTTCATCAAATCCTAGTTGAAGCAAAGAGCTGTTCCTCAACAAAGACCTTGATCAAAGGATAGTGTTCAGTGTGTTCCTAACTTGAAATACCTGAGTCATTTCCACTGACAAAGTTCAGTTTTGCTAAAGTGCACTGTTGATTCAGAGCCACTGTTTTAAAGACCTTAATCCTTTAAGGCACAATGAGCATCCAATGTTACCTGCACATCTGGGAGTGGAGTAAATATAGATCGGCTTCCATGGACCTGGGATTATGTGTTATGCTTGTCTTTTTAGCACAGAAGACATATAATTCATAAGCAAGCAAATTAAGTAGGACAACATCACCACCTTGTTGGACAGGCTGACTTTAAGTATCCTTTGGTGACTCATTCTATCCAATTTTATAATAAACTTCTTTTATGTAATCCTTTCCTTGAATATGCCATTAAAGGAGGATGACAGAACGTAGGAGGTGAGAATGACTAGATGAGTATTCAGCACCAGATTGGTATTCCATTAATATGAACTACCATTTCCTTGTCTTCAAATATAGACATTTGCTTGGATATCTGTAACCACAAAGTTTTATTTTTGCTAGACTCTTACATTAAAATAACTCTACATCCTCGTATTTTATTTCTTTAAATTGATAATTTATTTCTTTATTTAGTGTTGGCAGAGATTCAAACAGAAATATTATGTTTTCACACCAAAGGTGCTGTAAAAAGTATATTCCTGTGTCCTGCACAGAACACAGAGTATTCTGTACCCTGCCTTCTTTTTCTTCAGACATCCAACAAAGAAAAAAAGCCCAGGAAAAGCAGCCTTCTAATAATTCCATTAAGTTCTATTAGAAAAATTAAAGTGATGTTTGTTGCTACTGCTACACAAACGGAAAAGAAACAGTCAGAATTGCCACTAGTTGTAATTCCTTAATGCAAATATGCTGGCAGTATTCTGTTCCTTGAAGTCTTTCTCTGTTAAAACAAGTGATCTTTCATCTGACCATTCAATCATACTAAAATATGCCTTAAAATAGTGTTTTTGTGTACAAACCTAGTGAATATACTGGCGAGAGTGAGAATAGGATTTCACACAGAGGTGGTTTCTTTTTGTTGTTGTTTTTTGTTTTTCCCAGATTACATTACACAGATAAATGTAACAAGGTTTCCTGTTTTTAAAATCTCGCCTCCTGAGGTTTGAATGATTTTTCCAGGAAAATTTGTAAAATTAAATAGAGGGCCAGATATATTACTGAGTTATATCTGATTTACCATTGTTTTGTTCAAGGCAGGCAAGGTGGTGTGCTTGTTTTGGCTGGGCTAGAGTGAATTTTCCTCCCAGTGTCTGGTATGGCAATGTGTTTTGGATTTGTGCTGAAAACAGTGTTGGTAATAGAAAGATGTTGCTACTGCTGAGCAGGGCTTACACCGTGCCAAGTCCTTTTCTCTTTCTGGTTCTGCCTCACTGGAGAGGCAGCTGGGGTGCCTGGGGAGGTGGGAAAAAGCTCATCTGGGACAGGTGATCCAAACTGATCCAAAGGATATTCCGTTCTACACCGTGGTCAGGATAGAAAAGGGGAAAGAAGGAGAAAGTGGGCAGAGTTCAGAGTTGGTGTCTGCCATTCCGAGTCGCTGTTAAGGGTGAGGGAGCCCTGTTCTCCAGGGATGGCTGAACACCTGCCTGCCCATGGAAGTGGTTAATGAATTGGTTGTTTTTCTTTGCTTATGTACACAGCATTTTCTTTACCTATTAAACTTTACCCTAACCCATGAGTTTTCCAACTGTTACCCATCCTATTGTCTCCCCCATCCTTCTGTTGAGGGAGGGAATGCACAACTGTGTGGTGCTTAGTGGCCAGCTGAGCTTAAACCATGACAGACATTCATACATTTTGGTTTTAATAATTGACATATATTTTTCTATTATTAACTGACAGATTGTTTACACCAGCCTCTGCTATTTGCAAGGTAGACCTCCAAAGTTTCAATTTTCCAAGATTTGATAAATATCAATATGTCATTTATCAAAATAACCTTTCTATTTTTGTCTTTTATCGTCTCCACTCTCCCCTGCTTTCTAAATCCTGTGAAGACAGTGTGTAAGTAATTTTCATTCTTTTGCTGTGTATATATTTAGTGTACTTTCAGCACATTTTATGTGTGCAGAGGGCACTTTGAGGGCAATCCAATTGCAGTCTTGAAGGTGCTTGCAGTTACTTGGCTTTATTTATGTTCCTGGAAGAGAGAACAGAGAAATGCAGAGAAATGTTTTATGTGTTTCTTCTGTTTTGGATGCCTTCTGTTTTTGTGAGAGAAAGGGGAAGACAAAAAGAGAGAGAGAGAGAAAGATAGGGAGAGAGGAAGGGAAGAGAAACAAAGGAAGAAGTGGGATGAGGAAGAGAGGAGAGTGGGGAGTAGGGAAAGAAGGAAGAAAGGAGGAAAGGGATGGAAGGAGACAAGGTGTTCTCCTGGGATAGTCTAAAAAACAGTGTGGATGTTGCTCATGGAGAAACAATTTTAGATTTGGATAGATTTCTGAGTTGAAATATCTTTGAAAATCTTGTTCAAAATATAAGTTTCCACTAAGTTTTGCTGTGCTAATACTTTCAGTAATAACACTAATTTAAAATTTAGCAGATGAATGTAGAAAAAACCTTAAATGCTTAGCTATTTTTCAAGAGAGGGAGTTGAGCAGCGCTGCTTCTGTTTCCTCAATAATTAAATTGGCTGGCAGCACTTGGAATTCATTTGTAGCAGCAGAGGCTCAGCTCTTACCTTTGTTTTGAAAGCAACATTACAACTAAATAGGAGCTTATATTCTCCCTTGGGATATACTGAATTGTGTCATTTCCAGAGGTAAAGGAACTAGTGTCTGCATGACAAACTCCTCCTCACATGAGACAGCTCTGTAGGATGAAGCTCTTGTACAACTGCTGGCATTTTTAAATCCATCACCACGAGTCACAAACCTGTACTCATCAACAACCAGACTACGTTCTTCAGTCAGCAATTTGTGCTTCACATCCTTCATCCTGTGGTAAGAAGTTCCTCACACACCAGTTCTTTGAATTCAGCCTATCGCAGTCAGAAAAATAGAAGGAAAAGATCACAAATGGGGGAAAAAGGGGACAGACTTGTGATATTCTCAAGGAAAAGATATGTCCTGTTGTGAATAGACCTAAATGTTTAAAACAACAAACTTCACACCATGGGACAGGATGATGTTCTGGAGGGCAGAATTCTTAGAGGATCTATCACTTGGTTCTTTAAATAGAAAAAGCTTATGTGTTCCTACTTACAGTCTGTCACTCAACTATCAAAATGAATGGAAATATGAGTTTTGCTTTCCCCAGTTTACTTCTCAGTTTTTTGTTTGTTTTTTTTTTTTTTTACTGTATATTTTCTCTTTAATGGTAGGTACTTTTGGTAGAAATGGTACTTTTGAAAGAAAAGCAATGTTCTGCTAATTTCCTCTTATATATTTACCCCCTTTATATTTCCTCTGCATATTTACCTCTTAGTTTTTCAGTTTTTACATGTCTTACCTTCAAGTATACTTTAATCAGAAAGGCCACAAGGAATCTTCTTAAGGGAGATTTTTAATTTAAAAGTGACAATTATGGGAGCACAGCTGAGGCTTTAGGAAACTGAAATATCCTGAAAGAGAAATAATCAATAAAAATAAAAGGAATATTTGAAATTGAAGCATTCAATTTGTCTGCAGTAGATTCACTTGCTCAGTCTCATTGTGCAGAAATGGTGAAATGGAAATTAAGTTTGGCATCGAGCTTTGTTTGCTTGCTTAATTTATGGGAGGTTCAGCAATTGTGAGTACAGATCATTTACAGTGAAACCAGGCAAAATCCACTTCACCGAGGCTTTGGCTTAGTACAAAAATGAGTTTCATATTCCCCTTATGAGCATACCTTGCACAGCTTCTTGGGACAGGTGGAACCCAGGTCAAATGGTTTCACTACCAAGGAGATACAGCTTTGGTTTTAAAATAGTCTTTATTCTATGTCTGATGCAAACTTCCTGAGCACACAATGATGGTCCCAAATTGTCTGTTTATCTGCAGACTTTTTTTTTTTTTTAATTCAATGGTGACATTAGACTTCACAAAGATATCACCTGAAAGCTGACAGCTGCACTTACAAAGCAGTGTATCAAACATCAGACTTCAAGGAGCTGATGCAGCATCTTTCACTCTAAACTTTGCCACTCAGATTATGAAATCATTTGAAATGTAAACTTTTATTAGAGTATAATGTGGAAATATAAAAGAAAAATTACTGTATAAACATCTGAGAATATGCATACATAGAAAATAGCATCTGTAATAGGGTTCATAGCAATTGTCAAAGTGCAGGAGGGGCACAGAAGATTTAGAAGCAATGTTTTGCCATGATTTCCATCTGAAGTCAGAGAAAAATTGCCCATTTGCACCACATTTTTCATCTATTATATATTTCATATAACTCTAATACAGATGTTTTATTGCAAATAAAGAAACCAAATTCCAGATCTGTCATTAATCACATGTAGGCACTGATCTCGTGATCTGAGAAGATAAAATTATTTTTGGTTTTATGGTAAATTGACTTTTATTTTCCAAGTAAATTGAAAAAAAAATATAAGGCTTTCTGATTTGAAGTAAATAGTGTTCACAGATTTTTGAAATGCCTATTGCTAGACAGGTCACTATTACCTCATCAGTACATTAATCATGATGATAATAACAATTAATATATTCTTAACTTTCATAGTATAATCAACAAGGCAACATATTTCCACACATTTTGATTTTAAAATAAATAATTTAGTGAAAAGAAAGAATTATTTATTCATCTGCAAATCACAATGATAGGCAGAGTTCCATACCAGTTCAATACCAGTGAATTTGCCAAACAGTGCTATTGTAAGTCTTTTTCATGCATCTTTATAACCAGGTGCACAGGGTTGCACATGGAACCCCAGTTCTTCTATTTTGTATGAAAGATTTAGCACAAATATATCATTCACGTATTTGAGTGTATGTTGTAATTGGTGAAACCCTGATTTGCTGAAATCAGTAGCAAAATATATATTGATTTAAATGAAGCTAATATTTAAGCTTTTCAAATAAATAAAAAAGCGGGATTGTTCGAGACCAGTTGCACAGACAGGAAAAAATGTGTTAGAGATGGAGCTGCCATTCTGTCAACTTTTTCCATGTACCACAGATGTTCAGCACAGCTGTGCAAGTAGGGGTACAGAGATAAATTGCCAAAAGAAAAAAGTACATGATATCACTGACTTGTAGAGTTCATGAAAACATAAGATATTACAATTTTTGAAGCTATTGAAATTATTCTGATGTGTGTGCAAGATTTATTGCTTTATAAATTGTTAAATAGGTCTGATGCTCAAGTTACATAAGTTAATGTTGACCCCTTGGAAACCACAGAAAATAAGGTAATCATTTAAATTTGTAATGGAATGCACAGCTTGTGAACTTCCAAGGGCTGGTGTATACAAGAAGTGCAGAGAGGAGGTACTAATGCTTTGGGTTTCCATTTTCTCAGCCGTCCCTTGGGTCAGGGGACTACAGTAAAGCATTCATGTTTCTTTGTTATATATGCTCAATTTATCCTACCTGTCTTGGATTTGGTACATTACATGCCTTGATTTTATGATAGCTTTTTTTTTAAATTCATACCATACATGAATTTTGCAAGTTAACTGTTGCTGGTTTTTCAATGCAGAATTTATTATTAGACTATGCTATTATACTTTAGTTCTATAAAACCAATTCTGCTTATCTCTGTGGTCAGATGACTAAACAAGGCTTGTCTAGAAAATTGACTTCCAGCCTATAAAACTCCCTTTACCAATGACAAGTTGACAGGATGATTTCTGTGTTACACATTTCCCTTTGTAGTCTTGCTCCTGAGGAATGTCACTGAAGCAGAGGCCTGTTGGTTTACCTTGGAGTGCTGTGGACTTCGTACTTGAGCATTTTCTGCTCAATTCTGGCAGCAAGCAGAAAAAAAATGGAGAAAGAAATACAAAAGATGATCCTCCATTATTACTACTTTGTATAACATGACTACAAAGGGTACAATTTTAAAATAATTCTCTCCCACAACAGTATGAGAGGTCCATGTATTCTATCTCTTTTTCCTGTAAAATATAGTTCATTAGGTTCTGAATATTGTTAGTAATAAACTATTGTACAAGTGTATACACAGTTATATTGCATTATTAAATGAAGAATTAATTTGTATGGATTATATGAGTTGAGCAAATACAGGAAATTATTGCCTATGATTTTTTCAAGGCTTCTGAAAAAGAGGGACAGGAGAGGTCATAAATTTCCTTCTGGAAAGCATGAGTATGAATATTAGATTTGTGGCTAAAACTAGTCAAATTGCACACTATATAAGGGATAAGAAACACTGAAGGTGTTTTATTGTATTTTTTTCCCAAAACATTCCCATAATTTGGATGTTTTTAAACAAGTCACTCCTCAGTAATACAACATAATTAATTTCAAACTTGCATAGTTATTGGAATAACTGAGGGAAAATACTAGAGTTTCTGTTCTGCTTTTGACCATGTATTTCTGCAAAGTTTCATTTTTGATACATGAATAAATTCTGACCCAGAGTTAAGACACAAAAATCCCTATAAAGAACATCTTTCCTTTCACTCTCAATCTTTCAGTGCCCTGATGCCTTTCTATAGAGTAGTATATAAAGAGGTGTTCTGGAAAAATGGATTTTGACCAGGAATCTAGATTTTCACCAGAGATTTACCAGTGTATTTTAACATAACTTGGAACTGAAGGATCAGAAGCTGATTAATAAGCAGGCCTGCTGGCTGGATTCCTTAAAAATATGTGGTACCACTAATCAATGTTCCCAATCAGTGTGCTGTGACAGCTCACTTATATTTGCAGCCAGCTGAGTAAAAACTTGTTTCTAAACAAGAGCTGCCTCTGATTTTGGTAGAAATGAAAATTATTTTTGATGTCATTTACTTTACATATAGTCACACACTTGGAATGAGGATAATCACTGCCTTTATAAGCCAACAGATGCTGTGGCTTACAATTTAAAGGACATCCTTTGTCATGGAAACTTCCTCTGCCTTTCACATTAGGTTTTTCTGCCATAATGACTTATCACATATCTACTAAAGGTCTGAGGATGTTTCACTTCACACTTCTGATTCATTCTCACAGTAATTCCCTACCAAAACTTGTATTTCTGTCCTTGGTACTACTCTTTTTTTTTCTATTGTTGCAGTCAAGAAAACTTCCAGCAAACCTTTTTAAGATCTTAATGGTGACTGCTTTTGCAGGGGTCATTCAAGAAGTAGGATTCTCAAACTTTTATTCCTACATTGGATGTGCACTAGTCTTAACCATTCAAATGTTAAGCTGGAGGGCAGTAGCACCACTAATACCAGCACCTTTCATGCCTGCTGCTTGTTTTTATTCTCTGTCTGTTCTCCGAAGCAATATTCAAGATGTAGGATCAGATCCATTAAATTTCTGGGGAGAAAAAACCAAGAAAATTCTTTCTTTTCAAATTTTCAATCTGTGAGAATGATGTACTCATTTGATCTCATGCTGGGAACTCATCCTGGTGCTGCAGAGTCAGTGTCTAAGGGGGGAAAGACCGCTGCTTTTGGTCAGGGCTGGCAGCAAATTCAAGAACAATGTAAGCCAGAGGAAACTACACTCACACCATCCCACAAAGGTAGTTTGCCTCTCTGAATCCTTTGCATTTACACAGCATTGGGGTGATGCAGGACACTGAGGTGAGGAGGAGTCTGTGCTAGGGTGGGGATCTTCCTGAACAGAGGGTGTCATGGCATGACCCTTTATTTCTGCCGCTTTCCCTATGCTGCCACTTTCCTGGGAAGAAATCCCGCTGCAGTCACAGCCCTGCAGCAGAGATATCTCCCTGAATCTGCAGCACGGGGGCTGAGCAGTTGCTGTATGGCACCCCTCAGGTCTGACATCCTCCTCTGAGTGGGATCTGGTCTTCAATTTATTGAGTGCTCTTTCTGCATTGCCCACCCTGCTTCAGCCCAAATAATAGAGAATGAAAGAGATGAAAGAGAATCCACTGTTGCATACAGGCAGACATATTATAAAAAAAGGCCTTATAAAATATGGTTTAGGCCCTGCTACTCCAGCTAAGCTAGCAGTCAGCTTGTAACTTCCTGTGTGAAAAATCATAAGAATGAAACCAGTTAGCACAACAAACTGGTAAGAGAACCATTTGCACCTGCAAAAACAATAAATCTATCCCATGAGAATCAGTGAAGAAGATGAATAAACAATTTAAGAATAGAGAGTCTTAGCACGTACACACAAAACCACCTTTTAACCAATGAATTCAGTGGCGAGAAAACTACTAGCCAATTGGAGTTGAACACAAGGTCTGTGAAAAACTGTATAAAAATGAGTTATGTGAATAAAGAATTGGCTTTCCTGCATGTAGAAATGGAGTCCTGTCTAATTATTACTGGAACAATCTACTTTTAGAAGTGTTCAAACACCCTCCACAGGTAATTTAGGGGGAAATGGAGAAGGGGCTGTTCTCTGGAACAGCTCATCTGGCAGATGGGAAAGGAAGGGGTGGTTACTTCCACCAGGGAGGTGGGGAAGATCAGATGGGGGCGAGGTGGCATCACTCAGATCAGTCAGCACAGCTGCAGCTGGGAGAGGATGTCCTTCTCCACCCATTGTACTGAGGTAGGCTAATTCCGAATCTAATAAGTAGCTTCAGCAGTTTCACAGGGTGAATTTGGGTCTGGATGAAGCATGAGTCATATCCCATGAAGGAGGTCAGAAATACTATTATTGATGCTTTCTTCATGTAAATTACATGGGAGACACAAGTTTGGGAGCCTTGGTTAAAAAGCTTCTACATCTCCATTTTTTCCCTTGTTTCATATCTCGTTTGAGTGAAGATGGTGAGACTATTGTTTTGTTTGGACTTCTGCAGTGCCAAGAAAAATGAAGGATTTCTGATAAGAAATAAAAATTGCACTTTCTTACTTCTTTTATCTCTATTAGGAATGAAAGGTTTCAGACGAGAATAGACAAAATAGGTACAGAAGACTTTTATTACAACTCAAATAATCTCTATTTTCCTCTAATTTTCTCTTCAATACAGGAAGTTTAGCATATGAAAATAGCTCTTCTTTATCTTCAAGCATCAACTACTTGAATTTAAAATGGAATAATTTTATATCCCATTTAGCATTAAGGAAAACAATTAGAGTTATGATTCCAAATAAGTATTTTTAAATTTTTTTTGGTAACACACTTTACAGTTAAAATAAATGTTTCGGGATTGCATTTAACTCCACTGACTTCTAGAAAAATAGGATATTTTTCTCTTTTTTCTTTTTCTTACTTTTTTTCTCTTACTCATTTCCTGTTCCTCATTAAATGCTCTGTTGCTCTTAACACTGGCATA
This sequence comes from Motacilla alba alba, assembly GCF_015832195.1. Classification (NCBI taxonomy): domain Eukaryota; kingdom Metazoa; phylum Chordata; class Aves; order Passeriformes; family Motacillidae; genus Motacilla; species Motacilla alba. The sequence continues at coordinate 112,382,216 of NC_052016.1, forward strand.
AGGAAGGCATAGTTTTGTAAGGCACAACATTTAATCCAGATCAGGCAAAGGCATCGTAACACACCCGACTGTGCCTTCAGCATCAGTGGTGTTCAGTATTCTCAGCTGGTCAGCCACCTAAGTATTGACAAAAAGTTTGCTTTTACCCTCGGACAGGAGTGAGTTTGGCCTGTCTGGCATAGCCTCAGGCAAAAGTCCAGCTGGCAGGGAGAGGAGGTGGGAATCTATATTGGTTCCAAATATTTTGTAATGTATTTGAAGGGCTTTGTAATGCCATGTTATGTTTGCTGCTGGATTTTATTTAGTGCACACGCATCACCCCTCTAGCAGAAAAAGAATATAAAGAAAGCAAGGAAAACTAATCTGCAGTGGTATATCCCTTACTTTGAGGCCACAATTGAATTACAAGAAATTTATTTTGCACTAAGTGTATTTGGCATCAATCACTATCAGGCTTTCAGAAAACCTGATGTACTACTAAAAAATTATAAAATATTAACTCCTCTTCTTTCCCTATTTAAAACTTTTGTTTTCAATAACAAAAATCACACTGTTAGGAAATATATAATAAAAAAAGAGAGATTGCTGATATTCTACTCAGTCTACTAACACAAGTAAATGTTTATGTCAACATAGACAATTTTGTGGGAGAAAGACACTCAAAGAGTAATGAACAATCCATAAATAGTACACAGATACAAAATCCAGGGATGTAAAGTGGAGTTGGGATGTTTTTCTGATAGGTGCACTGATAATGCATCTAACTGCATACTAAAGACATACAGAAAAAATGAGTTAGCAAGATATTTTGATACAATTTTATACTGCAAGTTATAAATTCATACTGGACCGATCATTAGGTAAACACAACAAAGGAGAAGAGGAAAATTCTTAAAAAGAACAAAACACTCCATGTGATGATCTAGCAAAATATAGATACCTCTGGGAACAGACTCCTCATGACTCTTTCTTGAGGTTTGGCATCATTTTTCCTTTGGAGCTATGCAGCAAGGATCCAGAGGCAGCAACCATCACACAGTGTGGTCTCAAGTGACAGCTGAAATCCATTTTCTTGGGAACGCTGTGTTATCCAAGTGTTTAAGTAAAGAATTTCAGACATGTATGAGTTTAGGCTGTTTCATCACTCCTGTAAGAGAGTCTTCGTAGACTGGATTTCCAAAGGAGTTTTGGAGGAAGCAATACTTTTTAAAAAGTCAGGTCTTAAACTTTCTGGACCTTACTGCCTAGGAAGCAATATTTTCCAAGGGGACTTTGTATTATTATGCTTTTCACAGGAGAGATGCTTTTCACAGGAAAAAACTTTTGGAGAGCAGAGTGTTTTTGTTGGCATGTGTTGGGTTTGATCTTGCGGTAAGTTGAGTAATATGTTAAACAATATTTAAGAACAGGATTTTTCTTAGCTCCTCCTGCCCTTTATGAAAATGCGAGATAATTTGTAAATCCTATTAAAAATAATCTGGAAGTCCTACTAAAAGTTTGCCGTTGGCATCTGCCCATTTTCCACGGGCTCATGTGAAGATAATTCACACGGGATGCATCTCCTTTTTTTTCAGACCATGACTTGTTATTTACAAATGAAGCCAGTGCTACATATCTACACTGATCAGAGTAATAATTTAAAAATTCTGCATTTAGACAAAATTCAAAAATTCATTTCACTTATTAGATTCGAAATGAATTTTCATGCTTCTTGATATGAAGTAAATTTCTCTCATCATTTTTCAGCTCTCCTTTCTACACCTGTAGCCCATCAAACTAAGGATTTATCCTGCTATAAGATGGATACCACTTGGAACAAGCTGGTCTTATTTTCCAATACATAATGTAAGTGTAACCAAATACTGCTTCCTTTATCATTACAGAACTAAAATTATTAACTCGACAATGTATTGCAACAGTATCTCAATAATGTTACTCCTTTAGCTATTGGGAATTAGCACATCTTTTAAAAAACTTGATAATTTGTACTTTGAGGAAATAATTTCAGCATAGAGATTTTCAGCTAAAGATATGATTTTCGACTCTTTGTAATCACTCATTATTCTTTTTAATCACTGAAACATTATTAATTATGCTATGAAAAAGTCTAGAAAACCAAGAATAGATATTTTAAATGCAACCTGAACTATAAATATTTTTTTCTTGTATTGATACGAAAATGCTCAGAAAGTAGTTCTAAGAAGAAAGGACAATAAAACAAACCAACTTGTTTCTGAGATTTATTTTTGTGCTTCAGTCTGCTCCCAAATCAAAAAGAATTGCTGATGTCAGGTGGGTCAGTGAATTAATTGGATTTTCTGCCAAGGACTTCATCTCACAAGAGATTTCTGGCCATCATTATCATGTAAAAATCTTATTACACCTTACTTGAACCTTTCAAAAGCATACATAAGGGTAGAGTGGGGAAAGGTCAGGAAGGAATGGAAAAGCACTATGGAAAAGGAGGACACAGCATGATGTCCCCTTTGGAGGTTATTGTAGGACAGGAGAGCAAAAATGTAAACCCAGGGTATATTTTGGCCTTCACAAGAAACCAAATTTCCCTTCATCCAGGGTTCTGGATGTACAATGCTTTGTTTTCTCTTCTTCCTGCCTTTCAGCTCAGTAATGTTGCTAAAACAGATCTGTGAGTGGAAAAAGAGATACATTACCTGGAGTTCCTGTGATTCCCTTGGTATGAACAGTGGCAGGAATAGTGGTGGTACACTATGCAGCAATTAAACTGCATATGTATTTTCTTTATCCCCTCAAGATAGGCAGCATTCTAGAACTTATGAAACGAGCTAAAATGGTTAATTTTAAATATATCAGAATTCTTTTCTGTGCATGATTTTGTTCTATGTTGTAGTTTTGTCTGGTTGGTTTTCTTAAAACGAGGAACTGCAAAATAAACTCTTTATAATGACTGTAGCAACAGTTAGTCTTATACTGCTTCGCAACAAGATTTTGAGGTACATTAAGAGTAGCTGTACCAAAAAAAAACCAACCTTATGATCTGCAAATGTGAGGTGAACACACTGCTGCCACACTAAACATAAATTTGTTCTCAAACAGGGAACACAGAAACGTGGCAACAGAAGGAGAAAACTGAGGACATTGTCATCAGCTGAGAAAGAAACCTGACAAGGAAATAGTCCTGAGAAAGAAATTGTGGTGGTATTTACAAAGGCAACCCACTTTTATTCACACAGCTGTGTCTGCTGCCAGTACAGGCAGGCAGTGACACTGTTCCTGGATGTGAAAAGGCTCTGGCTTATGAATGCATAGACTGGGTGGAAGTGACTGGGCAGGTTGCCTTTTCACTTTCAGCCCACCTTCATACCAGCCTACTGTGCTGCAGCAACGATTTGAACCAAAGGAAAACAAAAAAGGGGGGTTGGGAGGAAGAGTATTCCGTAGCTGCAGGGAAAAGAGAAACAGTAGGTGATTACTAGAGCTGACATTTATCATAAGAAATAGCTTAGAGCCAAAGTTTCATCCTGATTGCTCTGATTTCCTCAATTTACACTAAAGTGAGTGATATGTGATAAATGGAAAAGAGGCTTTCATTAAGAAGATATTGTAATTCACTATCATTTTACTAATTACCTCACTTGTGGCTTTCAATACTCTTCAAGTTCTGGTTGTAATCTTCTAACTAATTGTTGACTGCAAACAGAATAAAGTTATACAGCTTGCACAAGGATTTCCAGAGAGAAGAAATATTTGCTTTCTGTGATAGATCCAAGCTGTTTTCCTGTATCATCATTTGTCTTCAGCATAAGAAAGAATGGAATATCTTCATGTGGTGATGATGTGAGAAAAGAATTGTGTTTTATATGTTATACAGTTATATTTTCACTTCCCTGGTATTTTCTGTGAAAATAAAATTACTCTGATTTTAAATGTGTTTATCTGTTTCTTTTTTAATATTGGAATCAAATAATCATCTTATAGATAGTCAAGTTCCATTCAAATTCTGGCTTTCTGTACTAGAAACCATATTTTTTGATACTGTAGGTTTCACTTTTTAACTATCTGCTACTGGAAACAGCTGCATTGGAGGATTGTAAACATTGGGGAATTTTTTATTTTAAACAGCACTTATTTTCTTAATAGTGCCTGGAAAACACAGTGTGGTTTTAAGTGTTATTTGTTCAGTACTGTTTGGAGGCACAGCTGGAGAGCCCCGGGTCACAGTCTGGGTAGAGGCTCCTAATACAACTTCAATACACTGCTACATATAATTTTCCCTTCCTATGTCTCTGAAGACTTTTCTTTTGCTTTTCTGCCCTGCTTTCTCTTCCTCTTTAGATCAATATTCAAGATACCTACTGTACCATAATGGTTTTTCCTCTTTCTAATTAGTTTCTATCTTCTGTGGTTCACCAGACTTCTAATATAACGACGAAAGCACAAAACATTATTTTCTTTTCCCTGCTCAGTTGTCTCAAACATTCCTTTGTCCTCAAAGAATTAAGTTCTGTTTTTTTTGGAAAAACATAGACATACTCTGCTTGTTCATATATTTGAAGATTCCAGCTCTCACACAGCCAACACACTTAACTGGACAGAGCCCTTAAAAATTCAACAAGAGCAGGATCTAGAGCTGCTCTTTCTAAGGATGTGGGTCCTGTACAACTCAGACACTGCATGTGGGTCAAAGCTTGTTCTTGTACAAGTAGGGTTAAGGTTGTTTCAAAATTAGAAAAAAAAAATTCATTTGTATTTTCTGAAAATTATCCTAAAATCCTTTAAGATACTTCTGTAGAAACAGTATTCCCTTCATAATCTAAAAGCTCAAACTAGAGAAATGGTAAGAGGAGACTAAAAATAAAATCTCAATTTTTATTTTTTTAATTTACAGAGGTATTTCCATTCCCCAGTAGAAACCTGATATACATTCTGATGACAGAGCAGTATGTTCATCACTTATAAATGTAAGGTTTTCTCCAAGATTCTTTGTCTGAGCTCTCTTTCTCTATAATTATTCAACTAGCATAGTTCCTCAGAAAGAGAGCAGATGGATTAAATAGGCAAGCTGATTGAAAGAAATGGATTATATAATAAAGTATAAATGCATATTGGACTTAAATAATGAGAACAATTTGCTTTCAAATTGCAGTGCTTTTTTTCATCAAAAGCAAAATAAAGTCTTTAATATTTCATTTCTGAATCTTGTAGATGAAAAATCTACAACTGTTCTCCACAGGAAACCAGATCAAAACAATACAAATTAACCACAATTCTAATTTTAAGTTAACAGCTAAAACTGTTATTACTATTATAACTCTTATAACTCTTATAGTTCATTTAAACAAACACATATTCTAAAAAACACAATAGACATTTTAAAATGGTAAAACACAGCTTGTCTACTGTTTGACTCATTATAAAATAATTACCGAAAATGAAAGTCTACTAAATCTTTTCAAAGTTATTTAGTAGAATTAAATTTCATTAAACATCATTGGTTTGATGATCTTGTCAAAGTGTCACTGAAGTATGAAGAGAATGACAACTGTTGGGGTTCTTATATGACTAAGGAATAATGATGCCTCCAACCCTTTAGTATTCTACAAGCTCTATTAGAAGGCAGTTTTGGAGATTAAGACTATTCAAATCAGAAACACAGAATTAAGAAGCATCAGCAACACCCCCATTGAAATAGATGAGTTTTTAGCAATTTGGCATTCCCAAGGAAGAGAACTCTTTCTGTGTGAGAGGTTATGATTAAGCATTCACTGTCATGGCAGTCATCTGAAATGCAGTGGCCTGATTTGATTTTTCCATAACATTGGAGTTATTGCAGGAGATTATCCTTAGGGCTGATACTTCCTGTCCCTTGTTCTTTTCCCAGAACAAACTTAGCATATGTGTATTATAAAAGTCAGCTAGTGAAGTATAAGCCTTTAAAATTATTTCAAAGCAGAAATAACTTCATAAAAGAGTAGAGAAAGCTCTCAATGAAGATTAAAATAATAAAGAAAAACCCTTTCAAGCAGGATTTCAGTGGGCTTCAGCCACAAAGTCCATGCTTACCAGTTCCTTATATTTAGAAACTAAACAGGGTGTCAGCTTTTCTCAACTGAAGGTTTCCTAAATCTCCAACTTTCTGCCCATTACTGTCTTTCCTATTTCCTGCCTAGACTCACATTTAGCACGTGAGTGTTCTAACAAATCACACAAGTAAATATCCCTAGGCATCATCTTTCTGACAGAGAGCTCTCCTGCATAGAAGAGTTCCTCCTCGCTCTTAATGAACCTTCTCAAAGTGATGTCTGAATTCTGGATCTGGACCAAAGGATGGAAGATGTCATCTGGAAAACTGCCTGGTGTGAAGAAAGGGAAGGTCAGATAGAGCTGCTTTTCATTTTGGTTGTTATAACTCTTCACTCAGCAAGTCAGCTTTTTCCAAGCTGTAGATTACCTAACATAAAAGTCACTTCTATTTTCTCCTCATGAACATGTATAAGGCCCTATTGGCAAAGTGTTTGTAATTTTGCTGTCATATAACTTGCAAATTTAGAAAAGCACTTATTTCTGAAATACCAGATATTTTAAATTGGGCCCTTGCTAGCTATTATTATACTATGTTACAAATTTACAAATATACATTGATCAGCTTTATTAAACTGGTTAGACTAGTTTAATAAAAATGCTATGTAAACTATATAGTTATATAATTTCTATATAAAATGCTATATTTTTCCCTATAAATTTCTCAATTAAATTAAATTTTTATATTTTTCTAGATTCATAAAGAAAAAAAGTACCTATTCATTGGTGTTGGTTGGTGTGAACAAATAATGCATTTTAAAATAAATAATTTCTAGTTAGTTCAGACTTTGAGGAACCAAGGGATACTTCCAATTCAACTGTCCTTGTTCTTATAGGGGATCTCAGCTTGATAAAATCAACTGGGAGTATCCCATAGTTGTCACAACCCAGGCAAGTGGATTCCTAAAAAATTAGATGACAGCTTGATGGAAGGTTCTAATGAACCTGACTCAGAAGGATGCACTCGTTGATCTTTTTGTCAATAGAGAGGATCTTGTGGGTGAAGTGGAGTTTGGTGGCCATCTTGGCCACAGCGACCATGGAGTGATCAAGTTTCAAATCCCTGTTTATAGAAAGAAAAATGCAGCAAACCCTCAGCTCTGGAGAGGAGGAAAAGAAACTTCAGGCTGTTCATGGAATTAGTAAGTGAAGCCCCCTGAGATAATATTTTTGCATATGCCTATCAGCGCTGGTCACTCTTTAGTTACCTCATAAGGGAACGGGAGCAGAAAATTACTAAAAGTTGGAAATCATGCAGACAAGGCAGAAGGTTAGCTTGGCTGAGCAGATATTTTCTCTTAGAAATAAGGTAGAAAAGGAAGGGATAGGCCAGATGAAAACAAGGTTGGGTGACATGGGAACAATACAGAGATGTTGCTTGCCAGTGTAGGGAGAAAATTTGTGTGAACAAAGCTCATTTGGAGCTGAAGCTGGAAAGAACTGTGGGGAAAAAAAAAAAAAAGAGGTTTTTTTTTTTAAATATATTAATTGCATTGGAGAAATAACATCAGTCCATCACAGAATGGGGTTAGACATGTCACAAACATGAAAAAGGCAGAGATGAAATCTTTGCCTCCATCTTTGACATGAAGGGTCAAGGGAGTCTCAGTGCCCTGAGTTAGAGGACCAAGACTGTGGCATTGATCAACTTCCAGCTGACCCTGAACTTTTGTAGGATCTGCTCCTTCAGTTAGATCCCTACAATCTATGGCATCTGATGGAATTCACCCAAGACTCATCAAAGAGCTGCTGATCTCATCATAAAACCTCTCGGTCATTTTTGAGTGGCTTCAGGAATTCATAGACTTTCCAGCTAACTGGAAGCTGGTGAACATCCCAAGTTTCAAGAAGGTCAGGAAAGAGGACCCCAGAAACTACAGGCCTGTCAGTCTCGTTCAGTGCCCAGTAAAGTCATGAATAAAAATTGTTCTGGGAGGTATTGAAAAACACCTGGACAGCAACTCAGCCATTAGTCACAGCCAGTGTGGCACTGTGAAAGTACTGCTTGTTGAACCTAATTCCCTTTCATGACAGGCTAACTTACCTAGCTGATCCAGGAAAGCCAGCAGGTGTAATCTTTTTGGACTCCAGCAAAGCTTTTGGTGCTGTCTCTCACAGGATTCTTCGGGAGCAAATGCCCAGACACCAAGTGGGTAACTGTGTTATGCGATGGACATCATACAAATATCTCAACTTCATCTAATGAGTGTTCCACTGGATTTTGTGCTTGGGAACTGTTTTTTTATGATGTTAAACCCAAAAATTTTATTCCACTCTATATAATGTTTTATATTTCACTTAAGGTTGTTCAAAATATTTGACTAGAAACTAGAACTGAAATGCCAAAATATCAGTCATATTTTATAATTACTAAAATGTGTACTGAACTTGGTGTGAAATGCTTAGTGATTTCACCTGTTTGCATGCAAATCAATTACACAATTAAAGTAAGCTAATTCCTTTAGGGGTATAAATATTCCTTTAGGGGTATAAATATATTACTCCTCACAGCATTTTAAATTTTTAATTTATATTTTTAATTTATATTCAGCATTTTTTTAACAGCCATTAGTACCCTGGGAAAAACATTTTTATTAAAAGACTTTTTAAGAAATTGCTTAAATGTTAGTTACTAGTTGGCCTGAAATAACCATTTAATATATGATGTACTATTCTAGTTTACAATTGCATTAGGAGTGGGATGCTGAACATCTTTAAGTATTGTTTTCAAACCAATTTTAATTTTCTTGTTGTTGGCAGATATTTACTTTTTACATCTTGCTATGCACATTCTGTGTAATGTACTACAGAAATGGAGTGTTTATTTTGCTGAAGGATAGAAAGAGGTGTGTAGAAAGTAATTTTTTATTTCACATTATGATTCACGTGTGTTATTGATGCTATTTTTTTAATACTGGTATTGACTTTACCATTAGATGACTATACAAATACTTTTTTCTCTTCTGGAATTATTGGTGATTTATTTTATTTTGAAATACTAAAAGAATTTATAAAGGCCATAATAATGCTTTTGTCAGTTGGATTCAGATGATAGTAGAGACAAAACTCAGAGAAGACAAAAAAATTTTTAAGATGTTACAGCAATTAAAGTTATATGTGCCAAAGAATATTTCTAGGCATCAAATGTCAGAAAAAGTCTCAAAAAAGTGTACCGAAAATTTTCAAAAGAAGTTTTCAAATTATCCAATCTATGGATTGATTTTTTTTTACTTTGTAATTCTCAAGAGACATCTGGGAGATGTACTCTGCCTCAACAGCTTTTCCTTCAAAGTAAAAACCCACTTAAATCTGTTGTTTTCAATATGCCAGGATATACTGTGACACTGAACCATTTGTGCAACACTCATTCAAAAGAGTGAAGTCCCAATGTCAAGCAATTTAATTTAGTGAGTCCTGGTGACCTGACTGATGCTTGTATCTACTGTGTTCACAAAAATCTTGCAAGGCAGAGACAATTTTCAAGCAACACCTCTATCTTTTGCACATTATTAGCATGTAGAAGCCTCAGTCAGGGCAGTGGCCCTGCATCTGATTGATGACTAAACTCACAATAAATTATAATCCTCATCTAAGAGGACAGCAAAAATCAGTCCTGTGTAACACGTGGGATAAAAGGCTTCCTGATGTTTTTCTAACAAACTACCAGATGTTTCACTGATCATCAGTGGTATTTAATTTTCTAGTCATCAGTAGGACTCCATAGCTGTGGTGTTGCACTCCACAGTCACCCTGACCTCTTTCCAGTTTGGTGCCAAAATCTTCCCTGCACATGGATCTGCAGGGAGGAGGGTGTAGCAGAAAGAGAAATTAAACAATTCCTCTTGGCCTTTTGCTCTGTGTGGGTATGATTTCCATCCCCAGTGCAGCACTGCAGCTGTTCTGTAATGGGAACAATTTGCTATCAGGACAGCAGCAGGGGATAACAGACAAATGACAATAATAACAGCATGGTATCCTCCCACCTCTGTAGAATAGATAAGAAGGCAGGTTTTTTTCCAGCCCCTTTCTGTTTGGGGCAGTTTATTCAGACAGCTTGTACTGCTTGCAGACAGTTTGAAAGCAGGAGCGACCCAGCTAAAAGTAGGAAGTAATTATTGGATGGTACAGTCAGTAGACTTTAAGGAAGAATGAACTACTGTGATAAATACTAACGTGTTTCCCTAAGTCCATTATAGCACACAAAACATGTTTACCCTCTAGGAAGTTGTCACTTAGGTAGGGATGGGTCAGCATCAACACATCCTCAGTGTTGCTTAGTTGCAGCCTTCCAGATCCCTGCTTTATTTCCTTAGTGCTATAAATATTTTCTGGTAGTACTTACCCTGTTGAATAAGAGAATGGCCCTGTCTTGAGAACGGCCTTATTTTCAATAGTCAGGATTCTGCCTGCCACTCTCACTGTTTTTCTTAACCTTTCCTTGCTCCACTCTGCAGATTTTCTTACAGTTTTTTTTTTTTTTGTTTGTTTGTTTGTTTTTTTGTTTTTTGGATTTTTTTTTTTTTTTTTTTTGTTATTTTTTTTAGCCACCCTACAAACAGTCTCAGGAGTTTAAGTCATGGCTGCACAGATATGCTTCATGGAAGCCAGGCCTTGGTCTCTGGCCCTTCATGAAAGGAAATGTTGAGATTTCAATGAGGATCAATTTGGCAAGCTTTAGTCCTTTTCCCTGCGCTCCATGTCACCCCGTGCCATTTTATAGTTTTCCCTTCAGTGCAATTCTTTTTTTTTAAGCATTTCATTTCATCAATTTCTTCTCCCGTGTTTTCATTTGACTTCGTTCCCTGATTTGGGGATTTTGGTAAATATAATTTTGCAAGATTTTGTCCAGTTCACTTCACACCCCATTGCTCAAAGACTGCTCTCTTCATACCTTTCTACCTCACACCACCCATGTGCTGGGCACTCTGTAAAAGGCTGCATTTCCTGTTCCACTCGGGATTTACAGTCACACGCTTGGAGTTAGGCTTGAAATAAGCACAAAGCCTAGAGTTCCAGGGACACTGCAACTACAAAAGTCATGCCAAAAGGAGCAAGTACTCCAAGTGCCAAGTACTTTTTTCAAAAAAAACAGAGATTGTGGCAACCAGATTTGCAAATAGGAAAGAGTTAACTGCTTCATACCATCTTAAATAAGCAATGGGACATTAGTTCTAATCGACTGCTCACAGGGCTCAGAGGCTGTCCAGTAAAATCAAAACACCATAAGCACAGACCTGAAGTTTCTGGTCGTCCTGGTGCGTTTTCTGATTTATTTCAGACCTCAGTAATGCAAGTTCCTGAGTAATAATCTTGTGTGTTTATTGTTACTTTCTACTTATTTCTGAACAGGTTTTTCTGCAGCCTTAACTGTTTAGGAGTTCCTATGGTAGTTTGTCCAATTGTCCTTGAAAACAGCTTTTCAGGAATTACGTTTGACCGTGGTTTATAAAAAGAAAAGATTTGTAGGAGTAGATAATAGTTTTTATGGCACCATCTGAAGTGACTGGAGAAAACAACAGTCACACAAGTTTGCTTCCATGTTGAAAAGATTGCTTGTTGTATATCTCTTCGAAAACATCAATTTGTTGCAGTAAAGATATAGTCTTCTACTATAAACCTAGTTTTGTTTGTATCCATTAACCTATCATTTCCACATCAAAACAGAGCGTAAAAATTGTTTATGAGTTTTAATTCTGTCTTTTTCTGGTTGACTCCATATTACCTCTTAACCAGAGATATAGTTTATGATATTATTGATGAAGATATAGAGACTATACTTTTTAAATATCCTTGAAATGTTGATATTTTTTAGCAATATTCTTCCATTATATGGGGTTGTTTCCTCATATTCTGAAGGACTCCAAGTAGGAAAACACAGCATTCTTATTTATAGCCCAGGCAGTTATATCAAAAAGAAGCTAAATTACTTTCCCAAGATCCCAGAGTAGACCTTTGGCAAAGCAAGTTTTTATTATTGGTAGTTTTTTTCCATCTTAAAATCACAAAATTATTCTTCCTTTGTAATGGAAACTGACTCAAAAGAAAGATGACATTTTAGAGAAAAGTTGGGAGAGAGGGGAGCAGGGTTTTTAATAATTGCATTGTGTTTTCAGTTTTTTATTTTCTTTTTTTCTCATTTGCAAAACCATTAGATGCCTTTCACTTTTTCTACAATTCCAGTAAAATGCTCCTTTTTCCTGATCAATATTCCCACTCTTTTTTTTCCATTAGCATCATTTTTTAAGATATTTATTTTTATTTTGTCATGATGGTTACAATTAAGACAGTAATTTATCTAGTTGCTTTGATCTATTATACAACTTCTTTTCCTCTGTCTCTGTCTTTTCTAATAAATAATACAGCCCATTTAACACATTTTTCTTGATATTCAAATTTTAATAGGAGTATGCCTATCTTTTAAAAATATTGCAGTTCTTGATGTATTATATACTGGTTTCTTTATATGGTCATTGATTTATAGAAGGGCTTCGTCAAGAACTATATGTAGGTATATTTTGTAACTTTAAAAATTAAAAAAAAAAGAGAAATTCTGTGAAATTATTTTATAGAACTTAACTGAAAAAGGCCCCTAAATATTCTACTCAATATTAAATAATTCAGGCCAAGTAACTTTCTCATTGCTTTTGTTTTGCAAGCTTGTCTGACATCACTGCTACAAATTTTTTGGTCTCTGTAAGCCTTATTTCTTTGATCGCTGACATTTCATCATGCCAGCTTCCTGTTTCAGGACTACAGTTCCTCTCAGTCTATGTTTTTGGTACCCCTATTTTGGAGCATGTGCAACTGTAGTCCGGGAGGGATGGTACAAGGAGGCTGTGCTGTCCGGCAGGTAACGTTGCCCAGGAGGACCTTTCTCAGATCTTCTACTTCCAAGACTTTGAGCAAGTCATTTTATCTCTGTTTTCCAGTCCCATTTGCCTCTCATTTCTTGGCTATATTTGCCTTGGGAAAGGTATTTGTGTCTCATAGTGTGTGATGTAAAGGTACCAATCACAAGTGGGTTTTCTGATGCTGTAATTCCAGTATCAAAAAACACCAATGCTGCACAGAATGAAAGTTTCCCATTCCTTTAGTGGGTGTCTGTGTGCTCCTCAGCTTGTTCTGCACTCCTGGAGCCAGAAAGGGGCTTCCCATTGACTTTAGTGGGAATGATAGTAAAAGGTTTTAAAATCATAGAAAATTCGGGAAGTTAGAAAGAAAAGCTAGCCTTAGTGAGCCCTGGGAAAATGTTAAAAATAGGCCCTGGGAAATGCAGGCTTTGTGTTTGCCAGATCATGTGGAGTTGCACCTGCGTAACCAGTATATGATAAATGATATAATTGTTAGATGTGATGATTGTTTAGTAATTAAATATAATTATAGTTTAATCGTAAGAAGAATCATGAGAAAACTATGTTAGAAGTTTGAGGGGGACCATGAGAAGCCCATGCTTGGACGAAATCAATGTATACAATAGAACAATGTAAGTTTAATAATTCATATGAAAGTTACATAACGATAGAATATAAAAACATGTTCATCCCAAACCCATGTCGGAGTCAGACTTGGGTTTGTACCCCTGACACCCAGAGCTCTTCAATAAAAGCACCTGCATATAATCATTCCATGATTATGTGTTCCTGAACGCCAACAGGAACACATTGAAATGTGTACCAATCCCTGGTAATCACTGTTCAAAAGCAAAAATGCAATGTTAAGAACGGGAATTTTACCCTCTTTTTTTTAATATGCATATTTTTTATTACCTAGTTTTGAATTGTATGTCTGTATGTTAACTAGGTTTAGTCCCATTAATTTGCTGTTTCATAATTTAAAAGGAAACAATTTCATACAAGTTGAAAAATCAAAACTTTTACTGTAAGAAACTCCTCATTCAAAAAGTAAATTGTCCTGTGGTATATGAAGGGATCAATATTGATATGGCGTGGTTTTCTTAATTTCTGATTCACTAAAAAAAACCCCTAATTTTTTCCTCTTTAGTTAGAATTTTTAACCTTCCCTACCTTGTCTTTTGATTGTTGTATTTGAACAGTCTAATTCTGCTGGGAGAGTATTCCTCATTAGCATTTGGAAACTTTCCTCTAGGATCAATAAAGCTCCATTATTTTGATGTTTCACACTGAATTTATGTCTTTAAAGAAATGTGACCAGGGATACATTTGTAAGTCTATCTTTTTGTTTCATTTAGTTCTTTTACCTCTGAGTATTTTAATTCTTTGCTATAGCTTCAAAAAATTCTCTTCAAGTAGGGAGATAGTAGTTACTGTAACATATTTCAAATTTAAAAATAAGTTGATGGAGGCTTTAAGGGTGTCTAGCAACGCTGGTCAATTGACAGCTGATGAACAACCTTGGAGCCCCCTGTTTCAGGCTCTATTTAGCCATACTTACTAGAACATTTCAGGTTTTAGTTTACAATGGGATGAAAACACTTTTTAAACAGCTTAACCAACTATTTATTTATGAAAAAGTATCAAATGGTTTGGAGTTTTTTGCTTTCCAGTACACAGGTCGGCTGTTAGTTCTTAAAAACTGTTGCTGTTATCAGGACCATAATTCAAGTTTTTTGTCACTATGCATGTAAAATTAAGTACCTCTGTACTTGCAAAGTGAGGCAACAAGTGAGGAGTGATCCCGAGGAGTGATCCATGTAATACTGTCTCAAACTGATTAGCTAAGGAGACAGCACTGCACTGCCTTTTACATGTTCATTGGGGGAATGATGGGTTCTGTTTGCTCTAATAACCCACAGGGTCATTTCTAATCAGACTCCTGTGTTGCCTTTGACCAGTGGTTGGTTACCCAGCAGAAGGGACATTCAAATTAAAACAGATTTCAGAATGGGAATACAGCACATCACCTGTACCAAATTCTTATTTTCCTCTTTCTTGTTCCCTTGTCTTTACTTGTGAGTCAACAGATGTGTGTCTGAAGGGAAAGAAGAGCATGACTATTTAATAACTGTTCTGAAACACAGATGGAACCTGAAGGTTTTTATTTTTACCAAGCCAGAGAAGGAAAACATATCAGGTATACTGCATGTGCAATCTCCACTGCAATGAACCCATAATGGATCCTAGCTGTAAACTCTGAATATGCCTAATGGAAGCAATAGTTGGAATCTTAAATAATAAAACAAAGAATTCTTCACTGCTCTTTAATCCCCTCTGGGAAACACAGTTAATTAAAGCTGTTTATTACAACTTGATCAAAAAGCCTAAATTCTATGTGTCCTACATCTAGCTACTACAATATTCTCTGTCATTGAACCCTCACGAGGCCCTGAAGACTTTGACTTGGTAATGCAGCCATCAAAGAGATAGACTAAGTTACTCTTTAGTCAAGCTCTTTGTTTCAAGGTGCAGTACAAAACATGCTCTAGGCTTCCCAAGGCTGCAGTCTATTTCCTCCTTAACATTATTCCAAAAACCTCCTTGCCATACTTAATTTAGCATTTGAATCAAATTAATTATTTTATAACAAGACTGGTGTGGAGGATGTAGGTTTCTTACTGAGCATGGAACATTAATTGAGGCAGTGGAATGCTCTCTTTGAGCAGCTGCTGTTAGCAGTCCTGTGTTCCAAACAGCTGACACAGGCGCACACATGCACACAGATAACTCACAAAACATCAAGATGAAGCAGTTAATTAAGGAGGGGAATGCACAAGCCAAAAAGAAAAGGAAAAAAAAATGAGCTCTTACAGCTGCATTTCTGTCTTAATCATGAAGAAAAAAACATTGCACTACAACAGCTTAACTATCACTACTTTTTTTAAAGAGAAGTGTGATCACTGATGAGTATTTTCTTACTGTACTTGTTAAGTTTTAGCTGTAACCATGATCATTATGAGATTAAGCTTATAAAAACCAAACAAAAAACTCATTTGCCTAGATTTTCTTTGGCTGTACTGACAGTTCATGCTGGAAACAGTAATGATTCAAATCTAATCATATAAAATAAAATAATCGGTGAGTAATTTTAAAATCTTTTGCTGTAAGTTCTCTACAGTGTAAGAAAAGCCTCTATTGAATAATAAACTGGGGCAGGGAGCATCTTACCCGGTGTTACCCTTTTATCTCATAAAATACAATAAAAAATATAAAATACCTAACCCCTAAGCAACTGTTTTTGAAATTCAAGCTAAGAGAATGAGCACATTTCTTAAACCCTTTTTAGTTTTGGCTGAAAGAATAAGTTTTCATTCCACCTAAGAGATTCTTGTGGCTTCTGCTTCTCTCATACAGGGCATTTTATCAGACAGTTTTAAATATCACTTGCTGCCATTTTGCATTGAAGATAAAGCTTGCAAATGATGTCTTAATGTCTTTTCTGATTCACTTTGCCTTTGTTTGAGTCACTGAAAAAGCCAGATGATTTAAGCCATCTTAAATATTTCCCATAGTACCCTTTCTCTTTGGAAAGGGTAAGTGGATTTAATTTCCCATTTTCACAAAAGTGTAAACCTCCCTTGTGAAACAGAAAGTCCTGTTCATATGTTGAAGGCTCTGTAACTGATTTTTTCTATCATGAAATTCCTCCAAAATACAAGCAAGTAAATGGCATAACTGCACGGAAGCAAAAGCAAATATCCCGCTTTTGAAAATAAAGTAACCCCTGAATTCAAGAAGAGCAGACACTAGAATAGCTGTTTCATGCTCTTACATAAGAGTTCCATTTTCTCCCTAACAGCAGCACGATCCCTGACATCTCCACAAAAATGGTTAAGGGACTGCAGGTATGCATCAAACACCATCAGCCCTAATCCACAGCTCTCAGGAAGCTTTCTGCCACCTGGCCAGAAGTGTTTCAGCACCAGAGCTGAGGTCCTCCTTGACACTATTCTCTCACAGTACTGTTTTGAAACATCGAAAGATAAGAAAAGCCTGATTGTAGGGGCAATTGATCTGTCTGCATCTGCCACTCAGAGGGTCTTGTGCAAAAGGCTCAGTAATACACCAGGACTTTCCAAAGAGCAGCAGCCCCTATCCTTCTGCTTCTCTGGAACCAGTGTTACTCCCCTGAGGCTTTTCATGCAATCCAGCTGAAGTGCTTGCTTTGATCCTTCACCCAAGAGCACCTGTGGCTACCTTGGTGCAGATGTTGTGCCTCCTTTGGAAATAAGGCAGTGTTCAATTTTCTCCCCAGTTTGACACCATCCTTCTGTAAGTGCCAGCGACAGGCTGCGAAGTAGAGCCATTCACTTCCTCACTGGGGCTCAGCTGTGTGTTTCAACACACAGGGAAGATGATGTTTGTGGACCAAAACAAACAGATCAGCATCTTAGGGTGAACAGACAGGAAGGGTGGGTTTATATTATCTTTATTTTTAACTTCACTTTACAAGTGTGTTTATCACATTAGCCACAGATTTTATTTTTTTTTTGTTGGCATATATTTGTACCATGATCTGCTAAGACAAATCTCCTAAAATTGCTGTGGTGTAAGTGACTTCTGTGTTGTAAATTATTTTTCATCCCCTCATTTTATTCATATGTAAATACATAGTGTTAGATTATTTAGTGAATTCATATAATCCCTAGGAGACCATAAATGTCTTGTTCTATCCCTGAAGGACATCCAGTAGATATCCTGATTTACTAATATGTCCCCTGACGAAGGGCATTTTAGTTTCAGAGATGTCTTTCTAACTGAATACTTCTTTTACAGATTCATTCCCTTGACATTGCTTACATACAGCAGTTAAACAACAAAGATTTAATCTATATCAAACTATTAAATCCCAGGTAAAAAAAGCAATAAAATAAGAGATTCTACACAATAAATTACAATGAACACAATGAAGAATGTTATAATTCATGATTTTACCTTTACTGAAACACACTTCAGGGTAACTCGATCAGCAAATATTTTGACAATTGCCATCCTCATATAGGACATTCATGCTGGAATGATTAGAGATGGGTAAGAAAGTGAAGATCTTCACCAAAGCCATGAAAGAAAGAAATTCTTCCCAGCAGTTATCATTGGAAAGACTGCTGTGGATGGTCTATGAATCCATATTTAAATTGATCTAGAAAACATATTGGAATTTGTGCTCAGACATCAGATATTTGTAGGTTTATTTCAAGACAATGTGTTATTAATTCTCAATGATTATTGTTATTTTGTGTTATCTTAAGAGCTGGAGAAGTAGAATATAAATTGAAAAAAAAAAGTTTAAAAAAAAAAGAAATGAACATAAGGAAAAAATTTCTCAGGACGGCTTTTCTGGTTTTCTGCTGTTGAGTGCAAATATGTCTGCTCAGAATTAATAATGTAGGCCTAGGTAAGGGATCAAATGCCATCTGCTCCTAGGAATGACTAGAACATGTCAGAAAAACTTGTCAAGAGATTCTCTCTGATCCTCTCCTTTTTTCTCCCAACTCTTTTCTTTTCTTGGTTCCCATCTACTCTATTTTATTTTTCACCACCTTCTATTGCTTGTATATAGGAGCTTATAATAAATGTAGGTAATTTTTTTCTGCTCTATGACAGAGTAAGAAAAGAACACACTCTAATTTCTTCTAAAACAAAGCCCCAATGTGATAAGTTTCTCTGAAAATTATTTTTCTCTACTTCTGTCAATCTTTTCCATAGACTGTAATAGTGTTATTAATGCTAACAGCAATAGTAATGATACTTGTTATTTATCCTACAAAAATGTTGACTGAGTTAGACATAGTTCAAATATTTGCCAACAACTCAGGAAGGGACTAACTTACAATTTCAGTATGAAGGGATGGGCAACAATTTGCTATAGCAAAGAAATTAAAATACGGCAAAGTACAATAAACTGTCAGAGGAGAATCTTATTATTCTCTGTCTATGGCTGTTATCATGGAACAGTCCATATAGACAGCACAGCAAGAGAGAGAATTCAGACACAATATAAGTCAGGGAAGCGATTATCTGAGTATTTAAAAGGA
This sequence comes from Motacilla alba alba, assembly GCF_015832195.1. NCBI lineage: Eukaryota > Metazoa > Chordata > Aves > Passeriformes > Motacillidae > Motacilla > Motacilla alba. Next base: position 112,401,225 of record NC_052016.1, read on the forward strand.
AAATTTCACTAATATACTTGTCTGAACATCCGAAAGGCAGGAAAGCAGCTGGGCATTGATTGACTGCTCACAATTGATATATTGCTCTAGGTGCAATTAAACTTCTCTCAGGCAAGAGCAGAGAGAATGTAAATTGTAATGCAAGATAATAAAGGCCTGAAAAGGCAAGAGAGATGACAATGAAAATACACATATTATTAATGATATGTAGGAAAATTGCAGTCCCTGAAGAAATAACACATAACATCTCAGCAGTAATCTCAGATTGACAAGATGTTGGTGGTGTTCACAGTATCTGTGAAATGAGGGAGAAGAGCTTTCATCAAATGAAATTTAGGAACTTGGTTTGACCACACATGCAAATTTAATCTCAGACTCAGTGAGTCAGACCCAGAAAAGGAGAGGAACTGAATTAATTTCTTCAAGTGAAAAGAATGATGGAAAGGAATCCAGGATTCCAGAAAAAAAAACTCAGTGACCTATTGCAGGCATTTTGGGGATACCTTGAGTAGAATTTAAAGATGTACTTGAAAGCAGATTTAGGATAGGAAGGAAATATGGAACCTAATAGAAAGACAAAATTAACAATAAAATACTGTCTCATGGGCTCAAGGTCATCTAATAGACTAAGGAAAGCAAGGGTGGAATATTGATTCTGAACCTTGCCCAAGAGAAAGTTATGAAAGACATTGAAGACAGACACAGGTTTTGTAATAGGATAAGTTAGCCTATGAAATTTTTTTCCTGACATAAAAGGAAAAAAAAGAGCTTACAAGTTTTCAAATTTACCCACAGGCAGCCAGAAACTATGATTTAAGTCAAAGAAAGAAGGAAACATCATGAAAAAAAAAATAATGCCATTATATATAATCTAATTCTACTGGAATAAAATTTCTACCCATTGTTCCTCCTGCTCCTGACCTTATCTTGTGCCATTCCACAGACACACTCCGTGGTCTATCCTTTACTGAAGATTTTCATGTCCTCTAAAAGAAATAAAGTCATTAGAACAGTTTATAAAGTATGAATCTCAAAAATGTTACCATTTGAAGTAAAAGATATTGTATTTCAATGAGTTTACTATCTCAAATTAAGATGATGTGTCCAATAAATTGCTATTGAAAGCTAAATATTTATTCAACGTCAAGGATGAAGCTGTGAACTTCTGTTTCTAAAAGAGGGTGGTATATATGTATGTCTTCATCTCCCAGTTTTTTCATTATCTTGGAATCTGAAGGGCTAGAAATAGCTTTGTTGATGATTCTGACTTGCTTGCCAAGCCCTACAATGATTATGGCTGCTGAATACCTGGTCTTGTAATATTTCTGGGCAAAATGACTCTATTTCCTGATTATTATTGCAAAGTGTACATTACCTGCAAGTGCTCCAGCCCCATCAACCTTTGTGATCTCCAAAGAACTATCTCTGGTTTAATGATGCTGTTCATGTACTGGGGGACCTAAACCAGATGCAACAGTCAGATGAGGTCTCAAGACTGCTGAGTAGGGTGATCCAATCCCTTTGTTTGCTCTGCTGGCCACACTGCTCCTATTGGTGTTGGTCACCTCAGCTTCCCAGCCTTGGTGATCCAGGGCCTTTTCTGGCTTCCCAGCTGCTCAGTGCCCAACCTGCAGCACGGCCAGGGAGTCTGCATCATCCTTGGGGACTTGCTTGGAGTTCCTTTTGGAACACCTGTTTTGGTCATCCTTAACAGCAGACGTCCTTTCAGTTTGGAGTAGTCTGCAAAACTTTTTAACAGGGGATCATTGCCCCCATGTCCTTCTTAAAAATGTTTGAAACAGGACAGGCCCCAGGACAGAGCATGGTAGTATTCAACTTGCTCCTCACCTCCGGAGTATGTCCCATTAACCTCTACCCTTAAAGCTCAATCATTCCATTTCCTCTATGAGAAGCATTTATAATTTTTTTTTAAACTTACATTCAGTGGTTAAAGACCATTATGCATCCAAACATTTACAAGGTAGGTATCAAGAGATTGGGGTTAGACTCTTTTCAATGGTGTTCAGTGACAGGACTTGGGGCAATGCACACAAACTGAAACATCAGATGTTAATTTGAATATGAGGTAAAAAATCTTTACTTTGGAAGTGACAGAGCACTGGAACAGGCTGAGTTGCTATCCTTTGCAAACTCCTCTAAGTGAATTTGCTTTAGCTGGGGGATTGGGTCAGACGAACTCCAGAGTTTCCTTCTGACTCCAGCCTTTCTGTAATTCTGTGATTTGTCTCATCTTCATTACACCTGTTGGCACTTTTGTCTTCACTTGCATTTTGCTCCAGTTCTTTTTTCCTTAGAGATGTACCAGTGAATCTATTTTTTTTTTTTTCATTTGCAATCTTTTGTCTTCCCTTCTATTCCCACAGCACGTTGTTTTCACTCTTAGGAGACTACATGTTTCTATGTCCCTTGAACAACCTCACAAATGCACAGTGCCAGCAATGAGCTCTGAAGTATCTGTGGCTGAAAAAGTAACTGGGTCTTATAGGACCATGACTACCTCCCCCTTTCCCTACTCCCTTCTCATTGTCTCCTCTTCAAATACATTGGCTGCAAAAGCTTTTCTATTTCTCTTCAAGCCAATCTCTCTGAATGCCTTTAAGCTTGTAGAAGCCCCCAGAATCTTTTCATTCAACGGGTATGATTTGCAGTGATGTGAAAGTAACTCCCCAGACTGTTTCCATCCCTAGTACAGAATGGCCCCAAGCGATGCTGGGCTCTGCTCCCCTGGCTGCTCTGCAGCTCCCAGCCTGAGCGACACTTCCCAGCCATTTACCAGGCCCTCCGTGACCTCGGACATGGGTGTGGTAGCAGATCTTCTTTTAAGTACATCACTGCTACATTGACATTTCCTTAAAGCTATCGGCCTTCTCTCTTTGATGTGGAGATTCAGGATTTCCTTATGTAGCAACTCTAAATCTGTATTGTAAGCAGAGGGCATTAAAGATGCTCTCATGCTCTGTGCATTGAGTTAACAAGGCAGAAGGAAGGGAGGAGGGAAGGGAGGGAAGGAAAAATGGATTTTATATTTTTTCAGCATACTGTGAAAATGCATCCTGGAAATTTTAAGGAAATGAAAATCAGAAGCATCAAACCCCACTTTGGTTAAGGGCTGCATCTCTGCAGTACAGCAAACCAGGCTTATTTGAGCCATAAAAGGTACCTTGGTGAATTCCACTGCTTGCAACATTTTAAACATTTCATATTCAGAGACAAATCTTTTTTGCAAAGGAAACAAATATATTTTTAAGTAACTGTACTTTCAAGCTTGAGAGTATTGTTCAGGGCATTTGAGGAAGAGAAATTACAGCACTAGCAGCAGCTCACGAGAATCACAACAGGCAGTAATGCTAGGATAGCTAGAGCTGTCTCGTTGCTAGGTAGAGGCTGACCATCTTTGTGAAATTGTAAGACATGCCACTTTTAGTTTATATTATTCTAGGCTGCTCATTTCTTCAGGCAATTATAGGGAGAAAATGTCTTAAAAGTAATTGGCTACAAAATTGCTATAGTAAATCCTTTACATAACATTTAATGTTATATCCAACAGGGAAAAGACGGTAAATGTGAAAAAAATTCTGTTATAACAACTACTCCAAATATTTATTTAGACATCACTCATTTAAAGTGTGCATGGAACACAGTGTATAAACCTTTGAAGTTTTCTATTTTTTTTTCTATCAGTCTCATGCACCGGGTAAATGAGCACTGCAAAGATAACCAATTTTAAGACAACAACATTAAAGCCTTAAGACTTTATTCATCGCATAAAAGCAATATAGAAGCAGTCTTTAGTATATTTAGGGAGTTTTTGTTTTAGTTTTTCCTTCAGGCTTTTTTAATTGAAAAGATAATCACACCAATCAATACTTTTTCCTCTATAAACTACTGAGAGCTCTCTATGTTTTCATCAGTGCTACGTTTGCACAGAGAACAGGGAACACAAACAGAAGACACTGCATGTTTACATCACATTGCTTTTTGTGTAATTATTTTTACCTAAGGAAAAAGCTTTTCTGGCAGAAATGCATACATGTGGCTGTAGGTGGCATAGTAGTATAATTCAATGCATTACCTCATGTTACATACTTTGAAGTATATTGTCTTCTCTTTAGAGACAATGGGGGCAACATTTAAAAATGCAAGAGAAATAGGATTCCAGAGTCATTTCCTGCAAGCTCTGTCACAGCTAGCAGAGGACTGGCTGTTTTGCAAACAGTACAAGGGTAGTAGAGGCAGCACATTCTATAGCATGGTCATCACCTTATTATAAATAGTCAATTTCAAAATGTTTTCTTTCAAAAATTAAAGTCAACAAAAGAAGGGACAATTCCATAAGCTACATGCTGAAGGAAGAGCCACCCATGAAAAGTACTTAAAAGAGCAGAAGAAAAGGATGAAGAGTGAAAGGGAGAAACCACTACATTCTGACCATAACATTCTCCTCTCCTGTGCTGTGCACTGGCTGTTGGAAAGGCCTGAGTGTAAACTGCCACAATAGCAAGAGGGAAGAAGAGTCTGGAACTAAGTCAAGTGTGGGAAAGGGGAAGAAAAGGCGTCTCCCATACTTTTTAATATTTGGGTCTTTTGGAATTTTTCAATAAATATGGATTTTTTTTTTTTTTTTTTTTTTTTTTTTTTTTTTTTTTTACTGTTCTTTCTGTTTCCTGCCCCAAACCTTCTGAGGTCAGCCAGAGAGAATGAGTGGCTGGGTGGAGTTTTGGCTGCTACTTGGGGCCAACCCAGGAGGAGAAGGCAGAATGGCCCAAAGCCTGAGCTATGGCAGCTGCAGAGGCATAAAAGAGTGGATGGGAAAATGACAGCTTCTGGCAGTTCCTGATAAGGAAATTCATAGTTGTCATAAGTTTTCTCATGCTGTATCAATGGTAAGGTTTCCTTATAGATATCCTTTGTCCTTAAAATGATGCAGCCCTTTGGACTTAGGTCTCTTCTGTAATTAATCATTGATGACCTAGCAGCCTATTTTGACTTAAATAACTTTGGTTACAGTTATCAATTTTAACTCAGCCTATTAGGTATGCTTTGGACTCACAAACTGTGATTTTCAGCTCCTGGACAGAGGCATATAAAATGACACTTTGTAGCAGTATTTTTGTAGCAGTAAGTATAAAGCTGAATATAATATAGAGAGAGGCCTTGCTGATTGTCATTTGTTGCATCAGATGGCCCTGGTACTCTTCGTGCAGCCACTGCCAGAGGGGGTTTGACTATATGACCTTTAAAAGTCCCTTCCAACCTAAACTATTCTATGATTCTAAAATACCAATAGTAGGATCTGACTGACAACTCTACTAGTAGTGGAAACTGTCTAACAAAAGTATGTGGAAGCAAACCACATCCTTTATGTATTAGTGGATTTTTTTTTAGTTGTCCATTAAAACTATTTTGACCCACAAAAAGAAAGATGTACATATTTTTAAAAGGACATTTAGAACTAGAAGTATTCTTAATTTGCATTTATTTTCAAATAATTTGGAAACTATGGTTATAAACAAACAGAAAAAATGAGCCCAAACCAAAGTATGAACCAAAAAACACAACCTACATATTAATACAAATCAAATTATATTAGTAACCAGACATTTTGATTCCAAAGAAATTTAGAGGAAACAATAAATATTGCTAGAAAAATAGCTGAGTGCAACCAGCATGAATAATCATGCAGAAAACAGTAATAGGTAATGGAAACCAGCTCTCTCGTGCTTATTCTAGAATATCTAAAGAATATTGAGATTATCTACAGCAAATCCCTTATCTGAACATTATAGCAAAATGTATAGAGTGAGATGTGAAAAATGTTCTTCAAATGGTATAAACTCTCAGCAGCCAATAACTATTTGTATCTGTCATAATAATTGAAAGCAGAATCAGCCAGAAAGTCAGCACAAAATCCAGCTGCCACTGCTAGAAAAAAAAAAAAATTGAATACATTATTTTTTCTTGTGCCTGCCAAGTTCAACTCTTTAGCAGTGACCACATCAGTCTTGGAATAGAAAGAGGACTATATAGATTCGAGAGCCTTATAATGTTCTTTCTTATTGACACCTACATAAAGATATTGTCCTAAGCATTCAATATTGTTTCCTGATATTGAAAAGTTGTCTGGAAAATCCCTTATTTTTTACATTTATACACAGTATCCATGTGCATGCTGGGTAGCATTCAGGTATAATAGATTTTGAGTTTTGCAAGTTACATATGATCCTGAGCAATGAAAAATTGTCAGTGCTGTTACTTTCTCTACCTCAACAACTTTTCTACTGCAAAATATGAACAAAACTAAACAAAAATGCAGGTGCATATTTTTCAATCTGATTTAGTTTATAAGGAAAGACTTGGTTTGTTTTTTTTTTCTCTGATTAATCAGTTCCATGTGATTTCTTATGCAGGGTCAGTAACAACATCTGTAGTTGAGGTTGCATACAGGTTCTCATTCCAATGATCACTTTTCAGTGGCTTCTAGTCTTACACAACCATTACCTTTTCTTTTAAAATATGAGTTTCTACTCTCTTTGAAAGGAAACTATCCTGTAGGTGTTGGAAAAGCAGTTCAGCCATTTTTGAGAAACAAGAATACTTTTCTCACATGTTAAAGTAAATGTTTTAAAGAAATTTTCAGCAACTATTTGAGTTTAAAAAAAAAAGTTTACCTTTAATGGCATACCTTCATAAGACTGCATTATGTTCAGGAGCATAGTAGGAATAAAAATAAAGCTTGTTGACTGAATTTTTATGAGACTATGAAAATAGCATTTGCTGAAAAATGAATTGTAATAAACAAATTTCATAAGTTGTTATTTTGTCTATCTCAGCTATCTTGTAGAAACATACAGAATCTACTAATGGGTGAAGGAAAAATTCATATTTTTAAACCCATGCATTCTTCATCTTTCAATAAATTCATCAAGCTCTCAAAGGATGTTGTAATTTACTCATATTGCACCCCAGCCAGCATCTATTCGAGGAATTCTGTGCTAGGAAGACATAAATAGTATTCCTTAGTTTCTGTAAGAGCAGAGATACCCACACCCACTAAAAGATCTAGGCTGGGGAAGACAGGAAGAGCTGTGAGGGAAAAAAATATTGAAAAAAAAGCCCGAACCATAAGCAGTATGCTGTAATTATCTAAAAATTATATATAAACTCAAGGTTATCAGGGTATCATTCTGCCATGCAATTTATTTTAAGACTATATGCCAATGAATATTACTTTGACTGTGATATTTCATGAATCCAGAATAACCAGGACAGTCTCTTGATGCATTTCTTTAAAAGTTTTTCCATATTTTCCAAAACTTTTAAAGGGACTTACAAACCTTACTTAAGCACGGCATTATCTTTTTTAGGAAGACAATAATTTGATCAAAAGTAGTATTTGTCACTCCACCACTGAGAGAAAGCAGAAATATACAGAAGACTGCTTAAGAAGGTAAATGCAATTTATAGACTTCACTCAATAATTACCATTTTTATCCACACATGCTGCAGGAACTATCTGCTTCCTATAAAAATGCACGTTTAGAGATTTCAAGTCAACAAAGTCAACTGCAGTTTATCAAAGTACAGGAATGCATTTGTTCAACCCAAAGTCAACTGAAAGTATTTGTGAAGAAGAAGGAATGGTAGAATGCCTAAGGATGGGGCTCACCTGCTCTGTGGTGGAGGCATGGTCCCAGGTGTGATGGGAATGTGCCTGACAGGTCATGGGACTGCTTTGTGCCCAGCAGATAAACAATCCCTCTTCCTCTGGCTGCTGAATCCAGACCCCATTTTTCCTTGTCAGTTCAAGGTTGTGGTCAAATGGTCCTGTTAAAAAAACTCCAAACACATACACACACCCCCTAAACCACACCAAACCAAACCAAACCAAACCAAACCAAACCAAACCACACCAAACCAAACCAAACCAAACCACACCAAACCAAACCAAACCAAACCACACCAAACCAAACCACACCAAATCACCTCTCTCAGCTTTCTCAGAATGCGTTTTTCCAGATTTTGGTCAGTGTACTGAGCAAAAGTGTAAACAGGAAAGTTTTCATATGTGTGGGACCAGGCATCCAAAAAAAATATATTGATAATGAAGGCCACAGTATTGGGAGCATTTTGCAATCACCATTTGATTATATTAACTTTATTTAAAATGTTCGGGTTCCTTAAATAAAAGTTTTCCTTGCTCAAAATATGTGTCTGTCATATTCATTTCCAAAACAGCTTTCTATTTGCCTGTACATTCTTAAAAAAACCCTATTTTCTCCCAGAAATACATATAATTTATTATATATATATATAATTTAATTTATTTTATTTTATCATACATTGGTATTTATGGAATATATTTGTCAGAAGATAAATAGAGTGAGAGTATTTTGATAATTTATGCAAAGCCTCAGAAACATTCTGTGCCTGCCATGATGACAGAAACACCATCTTTGCCTTTATCTGGACTGCGCATAAACAAATATTATGTGAAGAAATAAACTCCAAGACCACCAGTATTTTAGGAGATGCATATATCTTTTCTTTTAACAGTTGGTAGTTGGGGTAGGCCTTTTTTTAACTGCTTTATTGGGAAGAAAGGGTTAAAAAGTGGAAGACTGGCGAGTCACTTAAGTGACACTGCAGCTGAGAAAAATTCTTGACAAGCCCATGTGAACAGCGGGCCAGTGACCCTCTGGCATGGACAGAGTTTAACAGTGCCACTGTTTTATTCCTCTGCCCAGGTGTTGCTTTGGGGATCCCTCAGCTGTCTTGGTAATGGAATAAATTTACTCTTCACGTTCCAGCCACCAGTTTGTTCTTGTTCCACCTGCCTGTCCCAACTCACCCATGTGGCTCACTAGCCACAGCTCTGCTTGTTTGTTGCTATAAAATATCTTTTTAATGAATCAGAGCTTAGGAATGACAAAGAATAGCCAGTAGCATATCCATTTTCATGCCATTTATCCTGAACAGTACTCTACAGACACTTCAATAACTTTTTCTGCTGGTGATCCATTTGGTTTTGGACTTGAGAAGTGCCATTTGCAGGAGTTCTCAGACTCCATCATGATTATGTTGTCTACGTTTCACACAATAAACAAATCAACAGCATGTAGAAAATGTGCTGCCACTTTTCACAGTCATTTTGAACCCTAACTCTTCACTTTGCTCTTGGAAAAAGTCATGTTCAGCTTCTGAATTTTTGTGGGAATGTCATCAAAATAGCAATTTTTAATGGTGTCTTTTAAATTATTTCAGTGAAAAATCAAGAATGCAGATAGTGCAATAGCTCATGTCTTATTTATTTAGCAATGAAGCTAAGCTGGTTTTTCACTGTTCACATATTCTCACCTCTTACAGAAAAATATTTTCACAGTGAAAGCTAACCTGATTTTTTTCCAGTGATTTGTGTATTCATAAAAAATAATCTCATCATAAAAATACTGTGAATTTGAAACACTAATGTAATGAAGGAGTTTCAGTTGAAACCTTTCTCAGTAGATGCAGCCGTGGTCTGGAGGTCACATACAAAGATCAGTGTCTTTTTGCTCTGAAGGACTTGCATAAGAGCTGGTGTCGCAGTACAAAAGTGTTTTGGAGGAAAGTGTCTCCATTTGTCCTGTGCATTTCAGAACACAAAGCATGAATCACAGCACCTTGAGACCTTGCTTAGTCATGGCAGGTCTGTAACCAGAAGCAACGTAACCGTGTCAGCGTGCCAAACACCGCAGAGAGTGACCTGTGACCCACCTCGGGCAGGCCAATGTCCATCACATTTACAGGGTGTCTGCTGTGGGGCATGAGACCAGACCCCAGGCAGTGACAGTGTGACAGTGACACGACCCTGTGTGAGCAATGCTCAGATCTGGTTCTGCTGGAACCCTGCTGGAGCAGGGGGGCACCTGGGTCTGCCTCCTCAGAGCAGTGCATCTGAAGCTGGGGTCTCTCCCCACGGGCTGGGATGTTGCCTAAGGCAACTCCTGGAGAGCCCAGACCTGACTGGGTGGGTGGTTGTGCATTCTGGGTTACACTTTCTGAAACTCTGGGGGTTGTTAAGTCAATTGGGCAGTACCAGCTCCATTTGTCATCATGAATTCACAGCCAATTGCTGGCAGAGCTTTAATTGGTTTATCTGGTTAAACTGGTTTATAAAATAGATCTCATTTGAGTATATTATTTGTCAGAATTATCTAAGATTTCACAACAGTCAGACAAGACAGACTTTTTAAAATGTTCCAGAAAATGCTGGAAGTGGTCATTTCATTTCCTCTCACAGAACACCTTAACAACACAGTCCTAAATTCTCATGGCAATGCAAGTATACAGATGTCTGTAAAAGCAAAGAACAATGGGAATAAACTCATTCAGAAGAAAATAAGAAAAAAATTGCTAATTTTCTTTCAGCAAGATTATAGTGTGCCAGCCTTGTGGAACTTGTTCTGTATTCACCACCTGAACAGTGGGTACATTGCAAATTGAGTGACTTATTACTTCGGAAAGAAAACTCTAGCCTGTATAATTGTGTTTTTATGAACAGATCTGGGGGTTTTGTTTGCTTTGTTGTTTAAGTTTTTGGTGTTGTGTCCAGATGGAAGTGTGGATTTAACAATGTACACAGTTACTGTCTGAGTGTGGTTAGGCTGGACACAGCTTACAGCATTCATGTTGCTGGCCTGGCAAGTTTGCCATTGAAGAGCCATGACCTTCTGTTTTCTCCTAAGTGCACTTCATAGCCCAGTAGAACTGTGTTCCTCTGCAATTATGCCTGGATTCCTATTATACCCAGCAGGAACTAAAATAAAATTAAATTAGTCATAAAAAATCCCAGAGTTCTTGATGTTTCTTTATTGATTTTTCTCTCCATTCTTCACTTCCTCTGTTCCCACTGCTGATGTGTCCTGACCCCATTTATTTATTAAATATGCCTGATTGTCATGACTAAAATAATATTACTTGAATTTACCCATGTCTCCCTGATGTACTGACATTCATGCTCTACTTCCCCTGTATGGATTCCTTTAATGGGAGATAAAGATTCCATTTTAAGTACTGGTATCTATTACTGTTTTGCCCTTGGCATTGTAAGTCACTAGGTCTCAAGTTTAGTAAAGAAAAATTATGTGAATTTCTGCACACAGATCTTCTGTGTATACAAAACCACAGTGTAGGTGAGTGGGCAACCTAGCCGCCACTGAATCAGCCCAGTTAACATCTCCTGGACCCCTGGCCAAGGGAGGGCTATTCAGTGACTTGGCTTCAAACAAGAACCTGATATCAATTTTGTTTCAACAAGAGGAGACAAGTAACAATGGTGACAGTTTGAACCTGGAGTTTCAGGGGAGAGGATGTAAGTTCACCCTTTTAGAAAGCCAGCTGACAGAAGTCATCTGTTTTCTAATCAGTTTCCTTGAAGGGCTGTGAATGTTGTCTATTTGGACTTCAGCAAGGCCTTTGACACTGTCTCCCGTGGCACACTCCTGGAGAAGCTGGCAGCCCACGGCTTGGACAGGAGCACTCTGTGCTGGGTTAGGAACTGGCTGGATGGGGATGGCCGGGCCCAGAGAGTGATGGAGAATGGTGCTGCATCCAGCTGGGGCAGTCACCAGTGGTGTCCCTCAGGGCTCTGTGCTGGGGCCAGATCTGTTCAGTGTTTTTATTGATGACATGGATGAGGTATTGAGTCTTCCATTAGTAAATTTGCAGACAAGACTAAGCTGGGAGCGTGTGTCCATCTGTTGGAAGGTAGGAGGGCTCTGCAGAGAGACCTGGAATGGTTGGATGGGTGGGCAGAGTCCAGTAAGATGAAGTTTAATAATTCCAAGTGCAGAGTCCTGCATTTTGATCACAATAACCCCTGCAGCGTTACAGGCTGGGGACGGTGTGGCTGGACAGTGCTCAGGTAGAAAGGGACCTGGGAGTGCTGGTCGACAGCCAGCTGAGCATGAGCCAGCAGTGTGCCCTGGTGGCCAAGAAGGCCAATGGCATCCTGGCCTGGATCAGGAATGGTGTGGCCAGCAGGAGCAGGGAGGTCATTCTTCCCCTCTACCTGGCACTGGTGAGGCCACACCTTGAGTGCTGTGTCCAGCTCTGGCCCCTCAGTTTGGGAAGGACATTGAGACACTTGAGCACAGCCAGAGGAGGGCAACAAGGCTGGATGAGGGGCTTGGAACACAAACCCTGTGAGGAACGACTGAGGGAACTGGGGGTGTTTAGCCTGGAGAAAAGGAGACTCAGAGGTGACCTTATCACTCTCCACAACTTCCTGAAAGGTGGCTGTAGTCAGGTGGGGTTGTTCTCTTTCTACAGGCAGCAACTGACAGAACTAGAGAACACAGCTTTAAGTTGCGCCAAGGGAAATATAGGTTGGGTATTACAGAAAGAGCAACAAAGTACTGGAATTGTCTGCCCAGGGAGCTGGTGGAGTCACCATCCCTGGATGTGTTTAAAAAAAAGACTGGAAGTTGCACTCAGTGCCATGGTTTAGTTGAGGTATTAAGGCATGGGTTGGACTCGATGATCTTGAAGCTCTCTAATGATTCTGTGATTCAGTGATCTTTTGTTTCTCTCACTTCATGTTTACCATTCACAGTCATAATGTATTTTTATGATAGTCTCTACGTAATATGAAAGAACTGGCTAAAGGCTATTTTTAATTTTGTTGACTTTTGCCATAATTTTTACAAAGATTTCAAAGAACTTTGAAAGCTTTTTGCAAAGCTTTTCGAGAGCTGAACACAACAGCCTTTTGCCTTTTCAGACAGAGAAATGGGACAACTGTGCCTTTCACTTTGCTTTCTAACTGCAGCATTAACTTTTTGAAGGAAATATCTAGGTTCATGAATCTCCTATCAGGTCCAGAGACAGGATTCTACCTCATATGTCTATCTTTACTAGTCAGATCCCACTGGGTTGTAAAGCTTGCTTTGTGTTTTTCTCAGACCCTTCAGTGGGAGCTGTTTAATTTTCATATGTAACTAAATCAGTAAGACAAAGGGAAAAAATTGTGCATTTGGGGCAAGGGTGGGATGAGGGGAAGGAAGATTTCTACTCTCTGGTTGTTAAGGCATTTACTTATAATGGAGTAGAGAGGGTTTCCAGTACTTATTGCAACAATATGTGATTGCTTTTTGCTAGATATAAATTGCTTAAACAGGAAGTATGGAGGGTACAATTTCATCCACTCTATCATGAAACTGAAGAATGAAAGGGACATACATCTCAGAACAAATAACTTAGTGCTTAAGATATTCTCTTGATCACTTGGAATTAACCACCCCCCTCTAGACAACATAAAGTAAGCTGCTGGGATAATAAAGCCCTAGAACAACAAGCCCCAAGGGAATGCTCATTACCTGTGATTGGAAGACAGTCCAATAAGACAGTGAAGAGAATGCCTCTTCAAGGACTTGCATAATTCAAATAATTGAGTAAGCTGCGATAGCACCATATTTTTTATTATCCTGACTGTTTCACACTTATGTTGGACAGACATTCACAAATAGCAGTTGTTAAAATTTAAAAAAAAAAAAATCTTGAGATCAAATAAATTTTTGTTAACAGGATGGTTAATTAGTGCCCAGATCACAATAAGAGTCTGCATCTTCATCTGGTTTGTATGACACTCCCCAAGCTGCTGTTCTGATAAGTTCTTATAATCCAGTTTGCCCATGGTCCTCCAGTACATGCAATATTTATTTCTACTAATTATCTGAACTAAGTACAAAATACTTCTTAAATGTCCCTTAACTATCTGGAAAAGATGTGACCTTTACTGCCTCCTCAGGAATGGGTTTGTGTGGAAAAGTCTAGGGAGGAGAGAGGGCTACAAGGGTGGCTTCTGTAAGAAGCTGCTGAAAGTTTGCCCCTTACCCAAGAGAGTTAATGCCAGCTGGCTACAAGATGGAACCACTGCTGGCCAGGATTCAACCAATCAGCAAAACATGATGTGTTTAAGAAAGGTAAAACATTTCTGCACAAAAACAATGGCAGCCAGGGAAGAGAGGAGTGAGAATGTGAGAGAGCAACAGCCTTGCAGACACCAAGGTCAGTGAAGCAGGAGGGGCAGGAGGTGCTCCAGGAGCAGGAGCTGGGATTCCTCTGCAGCCCTTGGTGCAGACCACGGTGAGGATGGCTGGCCCCCTGCATCTCATGGAGATCCCTGCTGGAGGAGAGTGTATCCAACTGCAGCCTGGGGTGGACACACAAAAGAGCCTGTGGCCCCATGGAAGAGCTGTGCTGGAGCAGGCTCTGTGGATTAACAGAATAAATAGCCCACACTGGAGTGGGTTTTCTGGCAGGACTTGTGATCCCAGGAGACCCATGGTGGAGCCGGCTGTTCCTGAAAGACTGCACCTCATGGGTGGGATCCACACTGGAGGTGTTAATGAGGAACTGCTGCCCAGGGGAAAGATTCATGTTGGGGAAGATTGTGGAGGACTGTCTCCTGTGGGAGGAGCCCTACAGTGGAGCATGGAAAGATTTGAGGAGTCCTCTCCTAGGGGGCAGGAGCAGAATTATAAGCTTAATTGATCATATCTCCCATTCCTCATCACTCTGTACTGGTGTGAAGGAGTCAGTAGGGAAATCATGAGTGAAACTGAGCTCAGAAGAAGGGAGATGTGGAGAGAATGTGTTTCTTCAATTTGGTTTTTATTTCTCATTTTCCTAGCCTAATTTGATTGGTAATAAGTTCAATTAATTTTCCTGAGTGAGATTTATTTTGCTTGTGGTGGTAACTGGGGAGTGACCTCCCACTGTCCTTACCCATAAGAGTAGCTTGGGTGGGCACCTGTCATCCAGCCACAATCTACAAGATTTTATTGGGTCACTACCTGAGTCTTATTTCTATACAGTTTGATCAATTTTACAGGAGGAAATGCCTAGGAGAGTGTCCAGAGGGAATTGCCATATTCATTACCCAGGGTGCTAAACAATGCATTTAAAAATGCATCCACAAACTCGCTTTGGACAGTCTTGGGAGATTCTCTACACTCTTCATAATTCCAAGATGGAGCGCTTCTTGAAATAATCAGTCAAATACTTCATTTTGTATGTCTTGGAGTTCAGTCAGTGACCTGGTTTCACATCTATCAGCTGTTTCAAGCCAGTCCATTTGCACATCTGTGCACAGAATCTTTGGCATATTCCTGGGCTCCCTAGGGAACTAATGACTTGATACACTGGGTATGAGTATAGTCATAACTCTGATAAAGAGCTACACTTCAGTTCTAACTGTAGAATAACTTGATTTCCATACTCAAGTGTCTCTTAGAACTTAAAGCTTATAAATCTCAAAGCTTTTGCTTCACTAAACTTGCTAGCTTTGGAAACAGAGCAATGACCCTCTGTCAGGGAGAGGATTTAAGCCTAAAAGGCATCCAGTTATATTATGAAACATAAAATTCCATCACTTGTCCTTCAAAACATCTCTCAGAGGTATTTGACTGTGTATTTCTTATAAATGCAGTAAGTACTAGCTGTGATTTTAGTTACCTTTTAGGTAACTTCAAATGTCACTGACACTTTTTTATATCCTTGGCAGGACTCAGTGACACCCTTTTTATAGTAGTTCTGTCAACAAATAGCTTCCTTTTTATCACCATGATATGTTCTTTTGGGTGTCACTTGTTGATAGTTTTCCACTCATCTTCTTGGACACTTTTGAATGGAATAATCAAGCTCACCTTTTTTCTCAGTAACAGGTACATCTTTGAAGATGCAGTTTATTTCCTTTCACCGTTCTTTGCTCTACCAGGGAGCATAGGACCTCAAAAAGGATGCCTGTCTTTGTTTCTCTTGTTCTTGTTTTGTTCTTGTTCAGTGACATGAACAAATAATAGTATGAAAGCCCTAAGGGATAGACACAATCAACAGTATTCAATCTGCAGAGAAAAATCAGTTCAAGAGGACCACAATTGAATTAATGATGCTGCTTACATGATGTACCTAAAGAATCCAGAAGATTTAAAACTTTCAATATCTTCCAATGCATATAAGCCATCAATAGTTGATGTAGCTGACTTCCTTCATAAGGCAATCTGAATGCTACTTCTGAATTCTGAATTAAGTAACCATCAATAAGTGAAACCTGTACTTTTCCTTTCTTACACATTGGATTGTATCATACAGACCTCCTTCCAAAAGGTCCCAAACAAAACACCTTGAATTCTGGTTTAGTAGCTTTGCTAACAGACTTTGTTTTTGTTTTGGGGTTTTTTTTTTGTTTTTTTTGTTTTTTTTTTTTTTTTGCTGTACCACTTTTTATATAGATTTTCTTCTTATATATGAGACAAAAATTTACTCATCTAATTTTACATATGAGACAAAATCTTACTCTGTTTTGATTTTCTTGTATTTCTTCTTTTTTTTTATTATTTCTTGTGGTCTCTTTTCCCTTTAAGTGCCCCCCAGAGATTAGCTGAGTTGGTTAGAGCATGGTGCTAATAATATCAAGGGGGTGAGCTCAATTCCTGTTACAGGCCATTTATTTAAGAACTTGATTATCCTTGTGGGTCTCTTCTAACTCAGAATAATCTGCGAATCCTTATCAACACTTTCTGTGAATGTTTACTTTGCCCATCTCCTGCTTTCTCATATCTGCATTTTCATTTAAAATACCACAGCCATTTATGAAACAAAACTAATTCCATTTGACTGTAGCAGCTTGTATCTGGGATATGTTGGAATTTTTTTTTAATTGGACAATACTGGTATTATTGATTTTCTAATCTGTTTTCTGCAAGAATTTTGCTAACTCTGTCCTCCAAATTTGTATTTGACAGTGTAAGATCACCCCACTGAAAGAGATCTATTGGAACCCAAAGACTCTTAGCACAGATAACCAGGTAGCCATGTCAGGCAATCCTTCTCATAAACTTCTTTTCTGTCCTTCTCATATAGCCATTTTCATTTTGTTCATAATAAGTTTAATTGCCTCCTGTTTGAAAAAGTAACAACACACATGTAGTACTTGTTCTTTATTTTTATTACATTTCTTCTTAGGGCAAAAAAGTAACAAAGCCTGAGGGATTTTAGGATGCATTTATTGGACATTAAAAAGCCAATAGAAAACCAGCACCTGCTTGTGAGTTTTAATTTTCAGTAATTTTGTCTGCCAATTTTCTTTTCTACAAGATGTCATAGCTATTAGGTTTGGCCCAATGCTAATTTAAAGTGTATTATATCCCATTTATTTTTTGAGTTTCATTATACAAATACTGTCTTTAATTTTCTTTTTCTTTTCATAATTCCATTCTGATGGCACCTGCTAACACAGCATTTTCCATTTACAAGACATTCAAAAACATGCAAAAGTGTGTAAAAGTGAAAATATTGCAATTGACATTTGCCATATCAGACATCAACATTTCAATGAAAACTTGTTCACTACCTCAGTAACCATCTTGAATTCATTCTTTTCTCAAGTTTTGTATTGGTGGTTGTTTTATGGTATTATTTTCCTATGATTAATACTAATACATTTTAATTTTGAACAGTATTTAGAAAGCCTCTTCATTTAAATTTTTATTTATTTGAATGATTCATAACAGTTTATCCATAAAAATAATATAATTTGCCACACACTTTACAGCTTTTTCCCTTTCCAAAGCCCAAGGGGATTTCCTTGTAAACATTTGGCTCAAAATGTTTCCTAAGCCATGGAAATTTAATAACTCGTTCATTTTGAGAAAGAGTTCTTGTATTATAAAGTTTCTATCTCTCTCAGACACATCTCTTTTTGCACACTGAGAATTATAACCAAGTGGACTGGTAGAGTTAGAGAAGGAGATTTTTTGGAGGTGATACAAATGAACAGCTGGATTGAAGAGCTGTATTTTCAAATACATGATTCACTTGACTAAGATAAAAGGGCATTTTGGAATTTAAGAATTGAAATTACAAAGAGTTCTGTTACTTACTGTGAGATAGTAATTTTTTAGTGTTTTGTTGGAAAATATGGTGAAATGCTCATACTACATTAAATAGTGCACACTATGCACACTGAAAAAATGTACTACTGTAAAAGATAGACAAGAAAATAAGTTTCAAAAATATGTTGTTTACAAGTTGCTTTAAGGGCTCTTTTAGGGATTATCTGGGGAATTTTTTTGAGATTCAAGAAAAAATTTTAAAAGTTCTTCATCTCCAAATCCTCTAGTTGCTTCCCTTAGTTCAACATTTCAAGGCATCAAAATCACATTATTCAAAGAGCATTTTCTCCTTTATTTGTACTTTTCTGCTGCAGCAGTTAAAAAATCTGATCCCTATTTAGTTCCTACATTAAATTACATAATGTCAGGGAGGTCATTATAAATTGTCTCTGAAACTCCATTTTTCACTGCTTTTCTTAAGAATGGGGTTGTTTTCTTCAAGAACGAATGGAAACAGAGAGTAAAATCAGAACCGAAGAAGGACAGGGAAAGTCAGCTAATTTCCCCTATAGACCCACGATTTAAATGTCTTGAGGAAGTCATGTTGAAAGCTGAAAGAGTCAAAGAACTGATATAATCAGAATATCCTGTAGAACAGGAGCCCAGAGGACTATAAAAGCTGGAAAAAAAAGAAAGTTGCTGGAAAAGAAAATAAGAATGTCAGATCAAGTTTGTATTATTCTTTCTGAAGTGTAGTTACATGATGTGAATCAAATTAATGACAGTTTAAATCTGCAGCATGAAATAAAGATTTCTGAAGGCAGTGAAGCAAACTGAGTGCAATGCTATTATTTCTTGAATTTCTGCACAGAAATATGAGGCACCATAAGACAGATTTAAAACTTCAGAGACTAATTAGATATTCTGTAGAACTTCTCATGCTGCGCTTATTTTTAAAGCATCAGTGTTATACATCTAAGGAATAAAGCAATATCTTTTTTTGTTTGTTTGTTTGAGCTAGGTACACCAATAGCTTTAAACCATCTGGGAAGCAGAAGCACTTGAAGCTAAGATTTCATTGATTCTATGTTTAACCCAGCTTAACTGTTTTCTAATTTTAATGCCAGTAAGAACATTAAGGTTGCAAAATCAAGCACTCAGATTTAGAAAATGTCAGAATTAAGATTGCCCATGCAAATTTTATCTGCTAGACTTTGTGAGCATATAATATAATATATATATACATGTTATAATATAATCTTTAATTTTTTTGATACAATCTTTAGTTCTTCCACAGGACACCTGTCTCACTCAAGGCACATGCTTATACCTTAGAAATTTTTTCAATATTTCTCTTTTCGCTTATCACTCAATATGTGGCTCTGGAGTTTATTTACCACATACTATCTTAACTCTGCATTGAAACATGATTATTAGCATCTTGATTTTTTATGGATTTTATTACCAGAACAGCTGGTACTTATAAAGCATTAATCAATTTGTCTTCACAACTGTATTTTCACAGATTTTTCAGGGTGCGTCCATCTCATTTTGTCCCTTACCTTCTTGTCCTGCCCAGTCATCCAAGCTTTTTTTGCTCTGATTCTCCCCCACACTTAATCCCTTCTGCTCCAGTTTTCTTATCTGCCTCCTCACCACAGTACACTCTCAAGCTACTCGTTCTCCATTCCTTACTCTCTGAGCATCAGCTTGTTTTCTTCTTCCTCTCCAGGCCACACAGCTCTCCTTTGTTCACTGCTTTCTTCTCCATTCCACAGACAACACTCCTCACAGTAGCTCTCCTGGTTCTCTTTGTGAACGTTGTCTTCTGTCGTGGCAGTTTGAAAGCCAGATTCACATTTGGAAAGAAATGTCTTGGCCAAATTCCGCAATGTGAAACAGAAACCATTTTCAGCGAATTTCATTGGCAAATTTTTACCAGACCTCTACAGTTTTTTTAAACACGCATAAGGCAATTTTAGGAAGTGAGAAAATCAGGAAAAAAAAATGAGGACAGCAAAAGACATAATCTGCTGGATGATGGAAGGTGTTCCTGAAATAGCATTAGTACAAACACATACTGTGAGTAGTCCCCTGTCTCAAGACTCACTTGTAGCCCGGCACTTTATGCAGCCCTTCTTCTTTCAGGCTCAGACTGCTTCCAGACATCCAGTGAAACTCAAAGACATTGCCACAAGGAAAGGTAGAATTCCTCAGGTAAGCAGCAATAATTTGTAAAAAAATGTAGCAGTCCTTCAAGCTTTTTCTCAGAAAAATGCACAGGCTTTGATGGATAAATTTTGAATAATTGAATATAGAATAGTTCAGGTTAATGTTGTTAAATTTTGGTGAGTTTATGGCAAGCATAAATACTGAAAATTTTCTAGAAATTTAAACATAGGTGTTATTTCCAAGCCTGCATCTCATGTAAGTCTTAATATGATTTAATGTGTGGAAATATATTAGTTATATAAATCCTTTATAATAAATTCCTGTCAACCATGAATTCTAAGCATTTATGCAGTGGTTTTCTACAGTAGGACCTGTTACAGAAACTGAATAGAATTGAGAGACCAGGACTAGAGAGAAAGTGTGGGAGAGGAAAAAAACAAAAGGAAAAAGAAGAAAGAAAGGGAAGGGAGGGGGGAAGGAAGGAAGGAAGGAAGGAAGGAAGGAAGGAAGGAAGGAAGGAAGGAAGGAAGGAAGGAAGGAAGGAAGGAAGGAAGGAAGGAAGGAAGGAAGGAAGGAAGGAATTAGAAATACAACTGAAATGGTTTTTACCTGTTCTTCCAGTGTTCCCTGAGCATCTACATTGAGCTGACAGGGACAGTACAGATCATGATCAGCCTTGAGTCTGACCCAGTCAGAAATATTTCAGGTGTTACTCAGAAGGTGGGAGGCATGCTATTATTTAGATTCACCAAGGAGTGTTTTGCTGAATAAAAGTCTGGAAGGAACATTAAGCTTTGCAATCAGCCCAGAATGAATTAAATAGCCTTTGCACTGCAGCACCAGACATTGCACATGTGGTTTTTCAGTGATAGGCTCACAAACCAGCGCATTTCAGTTATATGTCTGAATACTTATTTTGTTTAAAAAAAAAAAAAAGGTGAAAGGAAGGATACCATATACTGGCAGTGTTGTTTTCTCTTAGTTCTAATTAGTGGTTGTTTGAGAGCTTCCATCTTAGTCAAAGCTTGGAAGAAGAGCAGGCACATATCACTGGATTATGTGTACAGTACAGAAATTGCAAACTGTAGACTGGATGCTTTAACCCTACCTTGTCATCTGGATGATATTGTCATCTTTACCTGTCCTTCTCTTTTTATTCCAGTGATTTCAAAATGTATTTCTTAGACTGAAAATATTTATACAGGATTAGTGACCTAGGAATCTAAAAAAAACATAGTATAAGAATTATAACACAATTATAAGAACACAATTATAAGCATTTAAAAATAGCTTTACTGTAATAGAAAGATGACTACAGAACAAGAACATAAGACAAGAAGAAGGGAAAAGGTCAGTGTTACCCCCAATATCCAACCTGAGAAATTGGTCATCTTGGAAATTTCAGTCCTTTGTAACTCTGCGAGCAATATGGGAAGGTTTTATTGACGTTTTAAATCTCACAGATATCTTATGAATATAGAATTAACTAAAGATTCATAAGTAATATGCATCTAAATTAATCAAATGAAACTTCTAGAAATTCTTTACTGGCTGACAAAATAATCAAATTCCACCACTATAAATGGCTATTTATCTTTATGGGACAGGACATTACCTGAAAGGGCTCTCTTAGAAAATGAGTGACACTCAGATTAGTAACATTCTCCCTAAGACTTGTCCTGCACTGGGAAAGTTTTTCTTTTCTTTCATGTTTTTGGCCACTGGGTACAGGAAAAGTCTTCCACAAAATTTGCTTGAAACTGACATGATATATTAAAGCTGAACAGTCTTAAAAACATATTACAGGACCACTACAGATCATATCTAAATAATACACCAAAAGAATTTTTCTCTTTACCAATTGAACATATAGATAATCAATGCTCTACATACAAATAATTTTAGTATGAAAACCTGATAGAAAAATATATTTACTGTACACTAAAACTGTGCACTTTAGGAGATCTTGACTGAATTTCTAACCCTTTAACAGAATTTCAATAAAAACTTCTGTGAATTCCCCATTCCAATCTTTTGCTCATTAACTCTGAGCAAATGACACAGAGATCAGAAGAGAATATTAAATTATAAAGGAAGCCACTCTTACAACTTTGTAGTGCCTTATGGAACATGAATAACATTTCAACCGAGTCAGATCTATGAAAGTCACCTTGCACAGGCTAAGCAGCAGGAATAAAACATGAACTACAACCTTTAAAATATAGAGTATCGTTGAAAAATAGCATCCTCTAAGTAATATTTTTGTATTAATATACTTTCCGATATAGGCAGAATGATACTGTTTTAATGTAGCCTTTAAAATTGCAAAGTAATGTGCATAGATATGTCTCAAAGTCTTAAATTTCTTAGTAAAGTTAGACTTAGACTCCTCCCACAGCCTTATGCTGGAAGGAAGTCATGTTAACCAGAACAGTACTTCTGCAAAATTTCTGATGGTCCAAAGTGAGACTGATCCAAGATGTTCTTAATTTCAAAATCAACAAATTTGGGGAAAATATTTTTTTATTCTTCTATAGTAAACCTCAACAATCAATTTAACTATTTAAATAGAAAAAAATATATTGCTTTCTTTGTATTTGCTATGAATTTCACTGTGGTGTTCATTAAGTAGGACTAGCAAAATAAAACCCATTTGCCAAAATAATAATAAAAAACCTCTTTATTGCTAAATGGGCATTAAACATTTCTCCACTTCATTGCTGTGATTTAGATATTCCTTATCTTGTTGCCCTTTCTCACAACACCTTGTCAAGAATGTTTCAGGAATTCCCAATAAATTATTCTTTTTCTTTCCATTTTTCTTTTGAATGCTTCAACTGCTTCCACATTCTCATTGAAGATAAAATAAAAAAGAACAACTTTTTCACCATTAGAGTTAATCATAATAAATAAGCTCAGTTTAGGAACATCAAAAGCATTTTCCCCCAAATTATCAGTCTTATAAACTCTACAGAGTCAAATATATTTTTTCCTTTTGTCCAGTCCTTCATTCTCTAATTTTTATTGCTATTAAGATAGAGTTTATGCAAGCTAAATTAGATCCTAATTTGCACATTCCAAAATTCTATTTTGAAAGACAACCACAAGTTGATATTGCTTCCAATAATAAATAATGTTTACTTTATTTTGGTTTTCAAATATAAATAAATTTGGAACAAATTTCCATTTTTAAATCAAAGTGCATTTGACCAATTTAGTATTAGAT
Organism: Motacilla alba alba; assembly: GCF_015832195.1. Lineage (NCBI taxonomy): Eukaryota > Metazoa > Chordata > Aves > Passeriformes > Motacillidae > Motacilla > Motacilla alba. The sequence goes on from NC_052016.1 coordinate 112,424,517, forward strand.
TATTTTTTAACACGTTGTATTACATTAGAATCATTTGGCTGACCTTGGAAGTTTTTAGATAAACATATTGCATAAATCTAATAAACTCTGTCAGTAATTTTATCATCAAGAATTATCAATTTTAACAGAAAATCTGAGAGCATCTAAATAAGCATTTTAATTCTGTGCTTCAACTTCTCATTTTAGATCTGGTATTAAATTTTAGATTGTTTTGTAAGTAATATTCTAATCTCATCATATATGGTCTTTAAGTTATTTTCATTAATATTAGGTGGTTTTTTTTGTGTTTTGGAGAAGTTCTTTTCAGTTACTTTGAAACGAAAAAAAAAAAAAAGATGTCCTCAGTTATTCACATTTCCAGTTATCAGCCTTCCAGGACATTTAGAATTATCAACCCCCCAAATCACTAACAAATGTCACCTACATGAAAAATGAAGTAAAATGGAAACAAAAGAAACCAAAATTTTACTGTAAAACATGAAAATCAGCATTTTGTCTTTTTACCTCCTATATGTCATATGTATAAAAAAATGTGTGAAGGGCACTGCTCATCAAGTCTGTTGTTACATTATGATATAGAGTAGGTGTGTTTGTGAAACACTCCAGGGTAGAGATATCTCACATTTGGACAAGAGGAAGAGAGTTTGGACATAATATACACATTGAAAAAAAAAATGATTTATGTAAGACGTTTTATCAGTACAACATGTCTCTGTAAAAATCTTACCTTTAATTTTCTTTCATTTATTCATATCAACAAAACATGTCTGAAGGACAAGTATAATTGTTTTTTCCCTGTCTTAATGGTAACACCGACCAGTTGCTGCTGATTTAAACAGTGTGTCAAGTCCAACACCAGCACAGAAAGAAAAGTCTGTCCTTTCCACAAAGGTTTACACTCGCACTTTAAAACAGAAGATAATCTGTGAAATACTGCTACAAAGTACTTTGTCGAGAATTGCAGAATATTTTTTTTTCCCTACAAATAAATGGTGAAATAAAAGGTTAATAATGAGACGTCTGTTATTATTGGTGATGCTAATTATTTTTATTTTCGTTATATCCACTGCTACTCCTATTGCTACTGCTACTACTATTTAAGCCTATATGTAGCAGCTCACTAAAATAGGCACTAATTGGAGGCAAGGAAATGTTGCACATCCATAGTAACACATTAGCAATAATTTGTGTCCACCTGACCTACAGAAGGAAATGGACTTCTTATATATGGTGTGTCTGTTCTGATGCTAATAGGAAAAACAGAGATTCTGGGTTCTTCAGAAGGAGCAGTATGGCATGAATTGGTCAGTATGCCATGGTTTAAATGTTGACAAAAGGTTTAAATGTTTTGAATATGTAAGTCCATGCTGCTAGTGAGACAGTTTTAGTATCAAGGAGGTTGTATATTTGCACTCAGAGGAGGTAAATTGACATTTATGAAGGTATCTCTTTGTAAAACTGGAGCATACTCACTGGAATAATTTCTGTGGGCAGTAACATTTTAAGTGGACTTTACTCCCTCTGGGTCAGGCAGAGACTTTAATTATCCAGCTGTTAACTTTTCTAGCAGTTATAAACAGACTTCAATTAAATTGTTAGTCAACCTGATAGTGTCTGTCCAGATACATGAGGATAATTTGTTCTCTTTTCTTACTCTGTTCTTCCAGACTTGAGGTCATGAACTGAACCTCATCAACATGAATCCCAGAAGCAGAAAGACTTGTCCTGTGGTAGTGAGTTTCTTTGCTATGGAGGTGTGGTATTGTAAGTTCAAAGTGTCATTGTCCTCATGCCATTATCTAATAAAATTATTGTTTAACCTACAAATTGCTCCTGCTTTTACCTACTTTAAAATAGCATGATTACCTGACTGCTTTATTTGATTTGTTCCTTCTTTTTGTCTGACCTTCACTATAGTAAGCTACAGGAAATACTAATTGCTGTTTAAATAAAAAAAAAAAAAAAACTAATATTTGCTTTTACCCATCTTTCAAACTTGGAAATCTTCTTGAATCTGCAGAGAGTTTATGCAGCTTGGTCTGATGGATTCCAACTGCTGATGACAGAAATTGAGTTATTCCTCAATTTATTGTGAAACCTCTTGCAATACCTGTGTACCTACTGAGCAAAGCTAAGGAATGCTGCTTAAAGAGGTTACTGGTGACTGTGGTGATGCCACTGATATTTCTGGACTGAGAATTTGCAAGCTTACAAACTCCTGCAGGAATAAGTTGGAGAAAGAATAGGTTCTCAAAGAAGGGACTGTTGCAGTCAAAGGAAAGATTATGGATTTATTTCTTCTTTTACGGAAAAACTATTTAACTTTTTTTCGGACATGATTTAGACAATGAACAAGAGCATAAGGAGCAGTAGTGTTTGAAAGAGTAATTTTGTAATTGGTTGAGAAAGGGCTATAATCTTCCAGATCACACCAAATGACAAGAGGTAAAACCCAAGCAGATCTTTCACGGGCTACATCTGACCGAACCAGGGAAACTTCCTGGTCAGGAACAGGTAATAATTAAAAGGTGGGCAAACCCACAGAATCTTATCAGATCTTATGCTGGAGTACATCTATTGCTCTTCAGTCTCCTGGAACCAAGATGAAAGCTCACAGCAGACAGGCAGAAAGGATCTAGGAGAGCAGGAGAAGTGTATGGGCTTTCATGGCAGGCAAAAGTGTAAAGACTTCAAAGGTTTGGGCATGACACAAGCTGAGACAGAAACAGGAGGTGGTCCCCACAGTGGTGGGACAGTCTTTGAGAATCCGATTGTGGAGTGAAACAAGGAAAAAGTGTGTATGATGGATAAAAGCCTGAACGAGCACACCAATTTCTGTGCAAGAGATGCTGATTTGAAGATGAGCACAGCTGCCAGCTTTTGTGCATGTGAACAGTACTCAGAAATTCATTCCTGTGTTAGATATAAGAATTACTGCGTGTATTAGGAAGCACAGTACTAAAAAGGGAAACAAAGTACTCTATTTGAGGTCATAAGTGGATGGGGAAAAAAACATCAAATGAAAATAAATAGGATAAAAATGTCTGAAAACAATCTGAAATGGAAAACGTCTTAACCTTCCTATGGATACATGCAAATAACCAAGAGGTTAATGTTAATTAAGCTTTGTTATAAATTTGGAATATGATAACCTTGTTTAGAATGTCTCAGTAATTACTATGGGACCAATTCTTACTTTCCTAATTGGAGGGAACAATGCTTTTCTCTTGGTTAGGCTAGGTCCTTCACCGTTCTATTTTAACTCAATTATATTTTATTCCAGCTAAAGCAATATATCTGCACTTTTGAATATTTTCATGCAATATTCCTTTGAACATGGGTTTAAGATTAATTGAGATTCATATATACACAAGTAGTCTTGCAGAGACTGAAAAGTGAAGGAAAGTCTACACTATTAAATAATAGAAAGGAAAAGGTATTAAAATTATGAAGCTACATGACACAAAATGCAAGGGACAAGGATTGATCACAGCCTTTATTAATTATGTTCAAGAGAATATTCACCAGCGGCAGCTACTCTTTCCAGCAATATAACTAGCATGGAGAAGAAACAGCAGCTTGAAGTAAAACAGAAATGTTTCTTTCTCTTCTTATTGGGTACCTGTGTTAAGTCACTGCATGAAGAAAACCTTCCAAGAAACCAGAAATGGCAGGAACCTTAAATAAATTAGAAAACTAAGATAACTTAAATCAACTGAAGTAATCCATATTTGTGTATGTTAAATAAAGCACTTTAGAACAAAAGGTGTATAATAGAAAACCACAGTGTTACTTTATGGAAATGCAAAAGTTTGGCTGGCAGTGCTGCTGTAATAAATACATTCCATTCCTCTTCTGGCTGTGGAGCTGTCTTCCTGTGGAGTCTGAGGCACAAATGGGGCAAGGAGGCTGGGGGGAACAATCAGGCCATGAATAAAGGCTGCAGAGTTTGAATCTTCTTTTCTTCCCCCTCAAGGCATCTATTTTTATTTCTCATTTACTTGTCTAGTGCCTCAGAGAAGGTGCAGACAGTATGCTTAGTATATCAAAGCACGATCTGTCTGTGTTTTAATAATTACACTGTCTCTTGTAAAATAACTTTACAGTCGATTGCCGAATTCTGCCTTCAGACAGCTCTGCTTTGCTCCTCCGTGCAGAACCTTCACAGCTTGGTGGGAATGGCTCCAGATCACAGCCATGCCCCTCACTCACTGCAAGAGGGAGCATTAACAACTTCGGAGGTCAAACATGTAATACTTTCTCAGTCTGCTTTAAATGTGAAATCTCAAATAAGGCATTGATCCCGACTCCAAAGAGCATTTTGCAGTCTGAGGGCCAAATTTAATGTAATCTTTCTAATCATTTAGGCACCAGGTTCTCTGACAACAGCAGGGCCCACAACAAATGACAAAGGAGCAAGGGATATTCCCAGTCAAGAAAAAATAATCATTTATTTATGATAAAATAAATAAAAATTAAAAATACATGATGCTCCTATATGCTGGCAGTGTCTTCTTTAGAGCAAACTCTACAGATCCATACTTACAGCAAGAATTTTATCATCATGAGGGCATTGTTTCATTGCTTTCTATATGACGTGTCTACACTAGTTTTTTGCTACCTAAGTAGGGAAAATCAAGGAATTTAGTCGCTGAATTATGATAGCAGATTGTCTCCCAGAGCACTACTCTACAAATGCTGAACAAATTCACTCTGCTATAAAAGCAAGTTATCTTATTTAAATGTATTATCTTTGATGCTGCAGTATTTCAGGAATACAGTCACAGGGAAAGAATTATCATATTGCATTTTTTTGTCAATTTGCAATCTAAGTATTTATGGAAAAGCACGATTTATGCATCATTTGCTCATAAATGTGAAAATAGGAATGAACATTCTTCAAATTAAAAAAAAATGTAGGCAAATTTTCACAGGGCTAGATCATTTCAGTGACATATGCAATGTAAGAAGCAGTTTACATTACTCACAGGACTGAACACTGTGAAGACTGTATAGATTTAGGAAATATCAGGAACATTAATCAACATAATTTTTTTAGGTCTGTTCTTAAGAAAAATAGAGCTAAAATATATTACTTCAGCACTAAGAGCAGATATTATAAGGCACATTAAAAACATTTAAAGAAAAGAATAAAGCAGATTAAAAACTACCCAAACTAACCAAACCCACAAAACAGTGATTTGCTTAAGTCTTTCATCACCTGTCACAGAACAAAAAGATGTTTTTGTGACCAAAACATTAAAAGACAAGAATGCTACCCACATATACTTAATCAGGATAAAACATGGACTTCTTAGAAGCACACGAAGCCTCTTTCTTGTACACTTTTGATTGGGAATATATTAATTATATTACTACAAGCAGAAAGAAGGTGGCTGCTCTGTACTAAGTGCAGAGCATGTTGCATTTTTTCCCTCCAAAAATGCTCATGTGTCACTTTTAGCTCCTAGAGTGATGATCCTCCTTTTTGTCTTCTTAGTGTCACCATAAATTGGTGACAGGATAGTACTAAAAGCTAATAGTAGTCTTTTGAAGTGACACCTGTCACATTTTCTGCATAGCTGTTCCTCTGATTTTTCCCCTAAGGACTGGATTTGACCAACGTAAGCTTTTTGTTCCTCTTTAAATATTCCTAAGATTACTTAGCTTCCTGTATTTGAATGAGTATCTTATATTTGCAGGGTAAGTACCAAATTAGAAAACAGATTGATTTGGATAAAGCCAGTGAAGATAATGTTGCTGAGAACACAGATCCTCAAAAATACCTGTTCTGGGAACAAGAGAGCAGCACAGGAGTCTTGCTGTTCTTTGGGTATTTATAGCAAGTTATTCACAGAGTGTCTTACCAGGGCCCTTTCTCTGTGTTTCTCAAATCCCAGCCGCCAAGGCACTTTCCTGGCTAGCACCAGCCATGCCAGCATTAACTTCCAAACTCTATGACAGCTGGAGCACACACCCAGCATGGTTTTATGTAACCCTACATAACACTGGAAATATATCTAAAGATACAATTTCTGTATCAGTTAAAGACATCAATTCTTGATGTCGTATTTTAGTGTCCCATTAACCTTAACTGCCTTAGTTTCTTTGGGAATTTCCTCTTTGGAGGGGGAAGAAATTTACTGTTAGCTTACATAGATAAGTTCCTGGTATGAGATCTTCAATTTTTTTTGGAGAAGAATCAGCAGAAAACTGGCTGCCAGTTACCTGCCTGCTTTCTCTGTTTCCAGCTTTTCTTCTGTTTCAGCTTTTGCTATTTGTCAGACAATTTTAAAAATCAGGTTACAATTTTAATGTAGTCCAATAAAAGTCATTACATACACACTTTCCTTATGTCAAAAAGCACTATGAAAAATTTTGTACTTGGGAAAAAATTTAGAAAAGACAAAAGAAACAGCAAAAGGAATCAAAATTCAGCCTTTACATTAGACATGCAGAGAAACTGTTGTGAGTGCTCTATGCCAGAGAAAAATGGAACCACGTAAAAAATTTAAAAAAAATTTCTCTAATGATTTTCCCTAATAGTGCTGCAGACTTGCACCTTGCCTTAAACAAGACCTAAGTAGATTTCAGTTGACTAAATCTGACATTATTATTCAAAAACAATGCTAAATGCAAATGACATCTGAATTCTTCCAGCACTTTTGGCTACAGACTTTGTTCTGCACCCCTACGTCCAAGTGCCCTAACCAAGGCATCTTAATTAAGAGGTTAGTGGCTCTAGGCTCCTTTGCAGCCTAGAGAGACAAAGATAGACTTTTCTGGGACAAATTACACCATAGGCAGATGCTATTTTTTATAGTAGACTTTCTTCTATATAAGTTCATTTTGGAAGAGATTCAGATTTTACCACCTGCTAGGTCTTACTAAGCAGGTGGATGTGGATGTCACTGTTGCTTGCTGCTTCTTATTCTGGTCTCAAACACAACTGCTTAGCAATGCTATTGTGGGGGTCTATGCTACAGAGGAGGCAGAAATTTGTATAAAGATAGGATTAAGACTTGAAGGCTTCCTATTAGGTAACTTCAGTAAATTCTCTTTTTTCCTTTCACCTTTTTGAGACAGTCTAATATTTCCCACAATATGGGAGACCACAAGCTCATCTTTAATATTCCCTGGAGGCCAGGTGGGATTGGGCTATTCCAGCACTTAAGGTCTGGATATCCAATCAGAATGTCTAGATATCCAATCAGAGTGTTGATGTCCAATCTTGATACAATCAGCATCAGTGCTTGTCAGGATGAAGGGGAAGGGAATTCTAACCACCAGAAATACTTTTCTTTTTTTTTTTTTTTTTTTTTTTTTTTTTCTGGTGAGATTAACATATTTCAGTGGGGGAGCAGAAAGCACATGTGATTTCTTATGGGACTAGTTTAGTACTCAGTATAGTAGCATGCCAGTCAGTCAATCAGTCTTCTCTTGATGGAAATGAACTTCCTTGGAAGGTTCTGGCTGGGATTGTTTGTGGTGTTTGTTTGCTTTTTAAAATATAATTTTACATAAATATTTTCTATCATTTCATATGAACATGAATTCCACCAGTAATAACTAAACACTCTCTTTAGACTCAGTTTCCTGAGGAGAGGGGAGAGATAAAGGAAAAAGAAGGGCCTCTGTATGACTTCAGTAGTGACACTATCCTCGACAATGGGCAAGGGAAGGGCCGCAAATGTCATTTATCTGGGCTTCTTTAAAGCCTTAGACATGATAGGACATACAACATCCTTCTCTCTAAAATGGATGGTTCAATGATTGGACTGTTAGATGAATAGGAAAATGGTGGACAGCCATTCCAGAGGGTCATGGTCAACAGCTCAGCATCCCAATGGACATCAGTGATAAGTGGTGTCCCTCAGGGGTCTGTACTGGGACCAGTGACATTTCCTATCCTCATTAATGACACAGATGGAAACATTGAGTGCACCCTCAGCGAGTTAGCAAATTACATCAAACTGGGGGTGCAGTTGACACACCTGGATGATGGGATACAATCTGGAGGGCCTGGACAAGCTTGAGAACTGGCCCATGGGAATCTCATGTTGAAAAAAATAAAGGGTAAGGCACTGCACCTGGGTTGGGGCAACCCCTGGTGTAAATTCAGGATGAACAGATCAAGCATAGCCCTGCCCACAAGGACCTGGGGGTGCTGGTGGATTAGAGGCTGCACATGAGCTGGGAATGGGCATTTGCAGCCCAGAATACCAAAGCCATCTTTGGCTGCACCCAAAGCACTGAGGGCAGCAGGGTGAGGAAGGGAATTTTCCCCCTCTGCTCTGTTGGGATTCCACCTGCAGTGCTGCCTCCAGCTCTGGGATCTCTGACTCAGGAAGAACCCAGAGTTGTTGGAGCCAGTCCAGAGGAGGCCAGCAAGATGATCAGAGGGATGGATCACATCTTGGAGAAAAGGCTGAGAGAATTGAGATTGCTCAGCCTGGAGAAGAAAAGGCTTATGGATGACCTGATTATGGCCTTCCAGCATCTGAAGGGAGCCTACAAGAGAAATGGGGCAAAACTCTTTACAAGAGTGGCAGTACAAGGGGGAATGGGTTCAAACTGAAAGGGAGTGGGTTTAGATTAAATATTAGAAAGAAATTCTTTCTTGTGAGGATGGTGAGGCACTGAAACAGTTTACTCACAGAGATTGTGGATGCCCCATCCCTGTAAAATGTTCAAGGCCATGTTCCATGGAGCTTTGAGCAAGTTGGTCTAGCAAAAAGTGTCCCTGCCCATGATTGGAAGTAGATATTTAATATATTAAAGGGATATTTAAGATCCATTCCAACCCAAGCCATTTTAAAATTCAATATTTCTATTATTCTATTTCAGTGTTTGAGCTATATGACTTCTCCTTATGTCCATATCTCTGTAAGCAAGCTGGGTAGAAACCAAGATTGTTTAAAATGTGGTATCAGAATATTCCTTTCTAAGAATTAGAGCACGACTCTCAGAGTTTAAGTTTCAGTACTTATTTGTCAGATAAAAAGTTCTGTTTTAAAGGGTCTGCTTAAAATGAAAAGAAATGAAAATATTAGTAGAAATTTGTAAAAAGTCATGGATATACTGGATGGTAGGATCCGATTATGCCTGGTTTGTTGTGTAGGGTTTTTTTTGTAAATAATTACTGTAATTAATGCTTATTAAGAATCTTTCACATACCTATAAGTTATGCTTTCCTCCTGCTGAAGTACATCAGAGAACCTGAAATGACATTATTTCTTGTGCATCTAAACTAATGGGTATCAAGATATTTTTGGATTCATCTGTATTCAGGGGGATGCAACACTCTCCTCTGTCTGTCTTCCTTTTATAACTGCTATTATAAACTCCTCCACTTTCTTCCTATTTTGAAAAGTTATTAAGGAAAAAAAAGGTTGAGAAGATATTTTCTCTCTTTTTCTCTTTCTTTCTTTCTTTCTTTCTTTCTTTCTTTCTTTCTTTCTTTCTTTCTTTCTTTCTTTCTTTCTTTCTTTCTTTCTTTCTTTCTTTCTTTCTTTCTTTCTTTCTTTCTTTCTTTCTTTCTTTCTTTCTTTCTTTCTTTCTTTCTTTCTTCTTTCTTCTTTCTTTCTTTCTTCTTTCTTTCTTTCTATTCCCCCCCCCCCCCCCACTTCTCTTTCTGTTCCCCCCTTCACTTGTTCATTCATTAATTTTTATCATAGATTAACCAGTCTCTTGAAGGTTTTGGTGCAGTCAGGTAGATTTCTTATATGAAAATACAAAACTGTCTCAATCACTTCACACAGAGCTGCAGCAGTTTGCAGAGCCCTTTGTAAGATCTGGTCTCATTACCCAGAACTCAAACAGCTCATGAGAAAGTCACAGAGGCTTCAGACTCCAGGTTGATGCATAGTGCTGAAAATGAACTTCAGACTTTGTTCTGGTGAATGGTCCCAGGCCAGCAGCTCAACATGCCCACTGACTGAAGAGTTGAACATGTTGCTCTTCTACAGCCAGCTGAGGTAGGTAAATATCGTTTCTGTCCTAAGCAAACAGGGTGAACAGTCAAATTTAATATTCTCCCAGAGCATTTTAATATTAGGGTTTAGCTACAGTGTTAATTGTCAGACTTGTGGGTCACTCTTTCGAGTTGTCTCCTGTCTCATTCCACCCCTGATTCAAGTTCTTCTGTCGCCCAGTAGTGCTTCTGGCCACAGGTAAAAGGCCAGAATTGTCTCATCCTCACAAGCATCTAGAAGTCACAGCCAGGTGAGAGCAAAACCAGGGAGGCTGATGTTTCCCCCATAGCTGAGCATCAGTGCAAGACACTAAGAAAACCTTACCTGAAAATAAATACAAGGTCAAATCTGAAAATCTGAGGCTTCAAAGAGGCAGGAAAGAGATGCAGGAGAAAGAAACGTAGTGTCCTTGTCTAATTCTTTAGGCAATACTCCATACCTTGTCCACTGAAAATCATTCCTACTTCAGTAAATGAGTGGCTGTTCTCCCTTGCATGCACACTTCAGTCCTGAGCTGCTGTTACTTTCCAAGAATATTATAAGAGGTGATCCTTGTGTAGCCTTTACATCAACTAGGAAATGAAAACCTAGAAACCCCTTGGAAACCAAATGTATCACCCTTCAAACACTGGTAACTGCTTGCTATTTAATTATTTTTAGAAGAAAAATCATTATTTATTAAAAGAAGAGGGTAAGAGGAATGATCCCAGATCAGATACTGTAATTCTAATCTGATTTTGATGGGTTTATTTGAATGCATAAATAAAATAGAACTTGCTGAGAAGTGCTTGTAAAATTGTGTTTGTGTTTTTTTCAAAAGGTCAGAAGTCATTAAAAAGAAGAGAGGGAAACTATAACTTATCAAATACTTCACTGAATACAAATCCTTTTAATGTGTTACCTAATAATAAACTGAGAAACAAAAATAGTATAACATGCTAACCTGTAAATCAATTAGTCTTGTTGTGGGGAAAAATAAACAACAGGTATTTTCTTTAAAAAAAAGATAGAAATCAACATTTTGGTGCATTGTGAGAATTATTAAACCCCTTTTTTCTTCCATAATGGAATTCACCTATAGGCGACTTTTCAGGAACTGATTGGCTTCAATTATTCTTTTGAACATCTAAGAAAGACAAACCATAGACATAAAAAGCTTCTGATATTTTGCATATTCATAATACCTTAGTGAATCACCAGGTATGGCAATACTGCTCTCTGAATGCTAATGCAGAGGCAGCAGACAAGTAGAAGGGAAAAGAACATAGAAATAAACCAGATTTTCCCATTTGAATTCACCACTTATTAGTGAACACTTGTATTTTTCTTTTTCCAGTGTTACCACATCCTCTCTTATTTTTTTTATTAAAAAATCTAATTACTTTATCTGCAACACATATATGATAATGTGCCTAATTTCATAGGGTTTTGCATCAACAACGGTCACTACAAAAGTTGTCATTTTAAGTGAAAAAATCAAAGATCTTCCATGATTGCAGACTGATGCTTATGTCTTAAGGGTTACTAGGTATGCATAATAGCATGGTACAACATCCCTTTTTACTCAGTCTAGCAAAGAATGCATGCTCACAGCAGGAAATCTTAATCATCGTTTATCAGAGTAGCAGGTAGCTCTGTTTTCAAAATGTTACCTTCAAAGGACATATATCCAAAACTTTTCTCAGAACCTGTTTCTATTCTACCAAAAAATTAATTAGCCTTTTAGTTTCACTGGATATATTTCAGAATTTTACATGAAAAAGATGAAAAATGTACTTGATCTCTAATAGAGCAACATTTTTACACACAGATGGAAAAGAAAGCCAAGACCTCAAAACAACTCTAAAACAATTGAAATATATTTTTCTGTATATCTGACTGCAGCTGTTGTTTCTGTGATGTTTTGGAGGGACACATGTAAATTCAGGGTCACAGTGTTCACAATTCATGCCCTCAAATAACCTTGCAATTTACTAAGGCTTATTTAGAAGAATTCTCTGGAAGGGCACTGAGTTCCCAGAAGAATATATGTGATGGGTGATGTCAGTGCTATGCTGGGCACTAATTGTGCCATTCTAACACAGGAAGGAGCTATCTCAGCCTCCATATAAACGTGAGGATCCCAGCCAGCACCTGCCTTAAATAGAAAACTCATTTAATATACAACTCAGGCTGCAAAGCTGTTTACTGAAAAGGGTTGTGTTGATGAGCAGGCACTAAGAGCTGTGTAGTTTAATGGAGAAGAGTTTCAACAAGGGTTTAAGGTCTCATTTGCCAGCTGTGGAGCACAAGCCTCTTCCTAACACACATAAGAGTCCTGTAGGTTTGATGGCCCAGTCTTTGCAAGTTCAGATTCCTCACATTCTCCATTCCACAGGGCATCATGAAATGTAATACCCAGCACTTGCACCACAGAAAATTGTGGAATGCTTTACCCAAGATTGTTACTAAAGTGATTAACATGATTCTTTGAGGTGCTGGGAGTCTCCCTGGAAATTTAATCAGAAGCAGAACTAAATTAATGTGTTCTGGTGCTTTGTGTCCTGAGGCTCAGTCATCTCAAGCTGCTCCTGCTGCCCATCTTAGAGCTACTCAGAAATTGATTGTTCTATACGTTAAGTTATGCTTCTTTCTTGGACTTAGAGGAAATTTTGTTCATCCTTTCTAAGTATCTGAGTGACATGATCAAAGAAGTTTATATGAGTGAGGTTTTATATCTGTAAGAAGTTAAGAAGAATTCCACCAAGCTGGATCAGCAGAGCCCTGTGCTCTCAATGCTTCTGGCAATAACAGAAGGAGAAGAAGGGTGGGAAGAGCACTTCCTGCTACTGATTGTGTTTGCATTTCATTTCTCATTGCATTCCCCAGCATCTAGAGTGATTTTAGGGGGTTGAAATGGTAGATCCCTGCCTAGTCCCTTTATTGTCTATTTATTGCTCTGTCTTTCAATGAGTTTATCTAATCCCTTTTGCAACTAGTGATGTTTGCCTTTGCAGCAGCCTACAGCACCAAATAACAGAGATTTATTACATGCTGTGAAAAGAAGTGCCATCTTTTCCATGTCTGAACCTGAATTTCTGCCAGTTTCAGCAGGTGCCTTCAGTCCAAGTTTTGTGAGAATTGACAAATGAATGGTCCAGGACAAACTTTTAAACCTCCACTATATTGCTTCTCAGTTTTGTCCTATATAAACTGAGCACTCTCATTCCTGAGAGTCACTTTGTAAGTCACTGGGTCCCTTTGTGAGGCACTTGCTCCATCCACATGACATTTTTGTCACCATCTTTTGCACTTTATTAATTTCAGATTTAGGTACTACTTCACTGCAAGCAATAGTGTTATCACAGCATCATTTTTGGTAAAATAAGACACTTCCTGGGAATCCCCAGTTATATTTTGAGATTTGTTAACTTTATGTATTTGCGAACTCCAAAGTAGATTTACTGGTTTTGCTACTCAAAGAGTTCTTATTTCAGCTTTCTGTTGGAGAAATGTCAGCTTAGGACAAATCAAATTTTTCTGTGGCAGTATATTACAACTATGCCAGCCATGAAAGTGAACTTACTCCCCAGCCTTTTTCATGCACTAGGAAGGTACAAGCCACTCTGTGTGGGATTCACTGCAGCTAACTTTAGACATCTATAGTTTAGTCGTCTACATCTGAATTAGTCACTTTGGGTTCTCTTTATAGCTGTCAGAGAGAAAAGGCCCTTTAGAGTATGATTCATCTGACCTATTTAGATATCTACTTAAGAATAAGATGAATCATGTCCTATAACTTTTTTCTGCTCCCTTGACTTCAGAGGGAATTAAAATATTGACTTCTGCAAATAGAGTTCATTGCATATATTCCCATCTATGTTATTTTGACACCATTTTTCTAGCAGAAAGTTAGCCTGGGTATCACAGGATGACTCAATTGTTTTAACAAATTTTCAGCTGAGTTCCTGCTAAACTGGAAGCTGCTGCCGCAGCTGCTGTTGCAAGTATGATGCAATCAAGGACCTTCATATCTTTCTTAAGTGGTGGGTCCCAGAGCTGCACAATACTACAGGTGAGGCTGCACAAACACTGAACAGAGCAGGATAATCAACTCTTTGATTAGCTCTTTGATGCATTATATATATATATATATATATATATATATATATATATATATATATATATATATATAGGTAGGGTTTATTCTAGAAAAATTTGGTTGCAATGGAAAGAAGATATGTAGACATTTTGGTTATTATTATCTATAGTAATACAACAAGAGGAAAGTATAAATATAACACTTAAGAAAATATATAAAGAAAAGAAAAAAAAAAACCTCAGGAAATTCTAAGAGATGACACTGGAGATGAAAAGTTATAACTACCTGTGGATCCACAGTGATCCTAGAGATGATGCTATATTTTTGTTGTCCACTGAAGTGGTGGTCTTGATCAGTCATGGGTGGAGGAAGCCAACAAAACATAGATTTTAATGAGTTAGTAAATGTTTGGGCATAGGTGAGAACACCGAGGTGCCTTTATGAACTAGAAACAGAAATAAAAGCTGGTTTATTTTTTCATTTGAATGGAGAATCAGATAATATCCAACTTTGATGAGTTTCAGTGAGTTATATAAAGGATCTTTAGAGCTGGTGGTGATACTGTAATCTGCTAGTACTGGTGCCTACAGAGTGTTGTAGTGCAGCATAATTCTTGCATGTCTTTTCCAAACACTGTATTTTCTCTTCACTCTTGTTATTTAATCTTAAACTGTAAAGTACATTTTATTCTGTTTGTGTACTGCAGCACAGGTCCTGAAAAATCTTTCTATTCAAGGTATCTTCTTCTAAAAAATTTCAGACTCTTCACCCTGGCAAGACAATCTAACAATTCACGTACTTAAATATGCTACGCCTTTGCTTGTCAAATTTTATTCTTTGTTAAATGCTACACCTGAATTTCTTGATCATTTACAGGCTTTATGTTTTTCATTATCTCATTCACAATAGATCTTTTAGGTCCAAACCTTGAAGATCAGTCTGAAGACTTTCTGGTTCTTTCCTTTTCTATGACATGTATTGTTTTTAAATGCATCCTTCCTTTTTATGCATTGGGTGCTGTGCTTCACATTTCTGTACAGGAAATTTCAAGGCTAGCTTTCTCTGCCTGACACAACTGAACACTGCTTAAAAATCATGAATGGCTTCAGAGCCAGCTCATATCTGGATTGAAGCTTAATTCTGACTACCTTCTCTGTTACTTTCGTTCATTTCCTGCAGTAACTGTTTAAAGAACTGTTTCAATCTTCTGTACTTGTCCTCATATTTCCAGAATTATAGTGCTGGTGAGACTTATATTCTTATTTTCAGAATGTCTTAATAGTTTGCTCTATTTATCATTGTTAAGAAATTAGTCAGAAGTGTAATTCCCACCCTTCCTGTTTGGCTCCAATTCTTAGGACAACCTTTGGTTTGGCAATGTGACCTGTAGACTCCCTGGCTAATTTTTGCCCCTTTGTGTTACCTTTAACAATCAGTTTCATGCCCTCTTTTTTCTTGGTTACTTCATGCCTTTTCTATTTCTTGCTTTTTCAGATACAAAGCCTGCAGAATTTGGCCCTAAATCTATATTGAGGATTCCTCTCCCATTCACTCTCATTAAAATCAGTGTTCTGAATGGGTCTATTTATTCACTAGTGTCCTAATTTACTTTTTCCCTCGTTCTCTCTTGTTTAACATTTTCTCCTTTCTTTCGTCACCCCTGTATCTCTAAAAGTTGATTTTCTGTTATTAAGGGACTTGATTTTTCCTAATTTGTCAATGAACTAAAAGATTGTTCAATACTTTCAGATTTCCATTAAATGGAACTCTTTTAAGTTTATATATATAGCACCTAGCACAAAGATTTCCTGCTACATGAAAATATTTCCTAAATACAAAAGAAATAAAAATTTCTTTTTAAATATAAATATAATGTATACAACATTATAAATATAATTTAAATACCAATAACTTTATATTTAAAACAATTTAAATTAAATATTTACACATTAATGTTTCATTATCTGTTATTAACCACAGTAATAATGCGGTATTGCAACTGTTGCAGTCTTTTCTGTCATATATTGTCCTTTATCTATTATTTTGATAATCAGCTCAGAAATTAGCATGAAAGACCAGTGATGTGCAGACAGGTTTATGAACTATGGAACTCTTTTCCCCACCTTCAAGGAAGCTTTTCCAATTATTAACTAGAATAAATGGATATTAATTTTTTCACATTCCCTGTGGAATTCTTGTACAAATTAAGAGTAAACAAAGAAGGAAACTGCCCCTCATCAAAAATATTTAATGTGTCTAACATGTTAGCATGCTCATATACAAGAATCTGGGAGTTCTAAAGTGTAAAATATTGCTCCTCAATAACTGATATTGTATTTCACTGAACAGTAAATGCTAGCCATATTCAAATCATGGCTAACATTTCTCCTTCATCTTTTATCATGATTCAATGAAATGACAATTATCTATGTGTCAGAAATTTCTGCAGATTTAGACTCATGCCAGTATTTAGAGTTTTGCATTCTAATATGGATGAATTTAAGGTAATGCAATGAAACAATGGGGTCAGGCAGAAAGTAACACTTATAGTGAAATAGCATAATAACATTTAACTTGGATTAGACTGGAGTGTCATATCTTGCACCCAAAAGGAGCCTCCTTCAATACTTTTACCAGATTTTGAAGGACAACACACTGTTTTATTTAGCATCCCATCTTTGCTAGTCAGCCAGGGCACTCAGTTATAAATAAATGGAATTAATTCTGGTGAGGAACACATGACACCACCAATTGGAAGATATCAAGAAAATATGAGCTGAACGGCAGCTCTGCTCACTTCACCAGGTTGTCTAGCATTTCAGCAACTTTCAGTGTTTGAAATCTGCTTACAGTCAGGGGAATCTAAGCAAATGTGATACCAGATCTACCAACATTGTGCTATCTCTGATGCTTTCTTCCTGTGGTTTTATTGGAAACTCATTTTACTAAACCTAGATTCAGTTGGGCTGTTTTAATTTGAAGAAAAACCACCCCAATAGAAAACTCACTTGAAAAGATAACATTAAAATATGCTCGGAATTTGGGTTGGAGGTTAGTTACCTATGAAGACTCCCTGGTTTCCTGAATGACCTTTCTTCAACAAGGTTGTGACTGTAAAATGTTTCACTAGTTACTTTTACAATTAAGAATTCCTCTGAAACATGGAGCATGATGAAATTATATTTGGGTAAAACCCACTTCAGTGCTTGTCCCAGTAAAGTCAGAATACTTTAACAATCTTTGTTTGACAAAAATATTTCCACATATGTGCAGTCAAAACAATTGAGAAAGGCATTATGAGGAGATAGCTGTCATGCTGCGCTGTTCCAAGGATGCACTCTGTGAGCAGCGTGCAGTGTGTCCTTAGCCAACTGAAAAAGAATCTCAGCAAGACATCTCCATTGCCTTGATACCAGTGACTAGCATTATATTATGTAACTTTGTCAGTCAAAAGGCATTGTCCATATTCAGTGGAAATGAACTTATTCCTTCATGAGGTGGATTGGGTTCCACTCCAGCTGTCGGGCCATGCAGTGTCCTCTGAGATCCACCCCATGTGTCAATGAGATCTGTGAAAGTTCAGTGAACTACTTTGAAGTCTCATCACTTTCTCCTGTCTAAATACACTTTAGATATTACTGCAGAGATTTTTAATTTACTGACATTATCTGTTTAATTCTCCTGTGTGGCAGTCATGTATGTCAGTGGTACTATCTGATTGTCATATTGATTTGATTTTCAGGTTTGGTGGAACAGCTAGCTGAAAAGATCCTGGTTTTGGTTTCCAGTCATTAAAAATGTGAAAGTACTGCCATGATTCCCTTAAACAGTAACTGATGTTCTGGGGCTTTATCTTTGGAATACTTTTTTTCCCCTTTATTTTCACTGTAACTGTGCTAAAACACTTAACATCAGAAAAAGAAAGCATGGAATATAGGACAAGAACAACACCTACTATCAAGAAACAGTTGCTACCAGCTTTCACAACTTAGAACACAGAATCATTAAAGTTGGAAAATACCTCTAAGATCACCGAGTTCAACCATTAACTGACTCTGACAGGTCCCCCACTAAATTATGTCTCTAAGCACTGCAGGTTTTTTGAACAATTCCCCGGATGATGATTCCACCATTTCCCTGGGCAGCCTGTTCCAATACCTGACCATCCTTTCAGAGGAGAAATTTTTGCTTACATTCAATCTATACATCTCCTGTCACAACTTGAACTATTTTTTCCTTCCCTATCCCTTGCAACTGTCACCCTGTCAAAGAAGGATATCAAACTGATCAAGCAGGACCTGCCTTCCACAAAGCCATGCTGGCTGGGCTGGTGCACATGTCCACGTCTGCCACAAGCAGTTGGGAAGGTTCCTTGAATGTGTCAAAAAACTTTCTTACAAGTGATTGATGAGCCAACAAAGAGACACAATACTGGACCTCATGCTCAGCAACAGGGAAGAGCTGGGTGGAATGTACTGCCCCAAGGCAGCAGTGGCTGCAGTGACTGTGAGATGGTAGAGTTGGAGTTCCTCAGAACATTGAGGAGGGCCCACAGTAAGCTCATTGCCCTGGAATTTAGGAAAGCAGACTATGGGCTTTCCGAGGATCTGCCTGGTAAAGTCCCACGGGATAGGGGTCTGGAAGACAGAGGGCTGCTTGAATTGCAAGGATCATCTCTTCCAAGGTCAAGAACAATGCAAAGCAACAAGGAGGAAATCCGGCAAAAGTGCCAGAAAGCCACCATGGATGGAGAAGGAGCTGCTGTGCAAACTCAGAGTGAAAAGAGTAGCTTACAGGAAACTGGGCATAAAATCCTATCAGGCTTTTCAGAAAACTTGAAACCACACTGGTAGTGCCAAGTGCACTTACCTATGTTAATTGCATGTGAAAGAGGACTTTGCAAATTTATGTTTCCCAAAGTTCCCTCCACAAACCCACTTTCATTTTCCTACCGACTTCATATCCCTTAAAGAATCCCAACCCTTACATGCAAGTGCATCTGGGAGTAAGGCCTGTTGGGATTTTCATTTCCTAGTTTACTGTGACAGGATACATCTTTTTGAATTACACATCCTCCAGGCTAATAAATTTTGATTGCTCTGCATTGTTAGCCATCTGCTCCCAACCCTTGGGATCCCAGTTCAAGATGGAAGTTAAAAGACAACAAACAACCCCCCAGCAGACATAGGGCAACAGAGCTTGTACAGAAAATTAGCAAGCAAGGGAGCTGGTGAAAAGTGTTTGATTGAGACATGCATAGATGTGCACTGGCTTTTCACAAAGTCTGCTGATTTATTAGAAGTAATATAATAGCTATAATTAAAGTTTTATTTCTCTTCTTATTGTAATACACTGTTATCAGACTTTTGTGTATTTACCAATGTATTTTCTATTTCTATTATGAATTTTAAACAGTGGAAAAAAAGGCAAGGAGTGAACCTTAAAACCCAGAAGAGAGAAACATATGGTAAGCTGAACCGTAAAAGGAAACTCTCATATATAATGCCAGCAGTCTCAAAGATCTATATTCCACTGCTTCCAGGAAATAAATTGATCTAAGCAGCAAAATAAAGACATAAATAAACATTGCCAGTGACCAGCCAACTGGATTTAACTCCATTCCCCACCACTCTCCAGGCCCAGCCATGCAGACAGTTTTTGACCCAGCAAACAGTGTGCCTGTTCAAGCTGTGAACAGTCAGTTTCTCTAGGAGAATGCTGCAGGAAATTATGTCAAAAGCTTTTCTGAAGTCCACGTGTACAATATCCACAGCCTTTCCTCATTGACTAAGAGGGTCACTTTGGCACAGAAGGAGATCAGGGTGGTCAAGCAGGACTTGCCTTTTGTAAACTCATCTTGACTGTGCCTGGTCCCCTTGCTGTCCCATATGTGGTAACTAAAAATTGTTTATTTGCTAGATGAGAAATAGCTTTTTGGGAAACATAGGATATTTCATGATGTACCTGTTATGTATTTGCTCATAAGTGAGAGACCTGTAGGAATTTAGTTTGTCAGATATTTTTTATGACTCTAAAAGAATCCCCAGGTGACACTATCTTTTATAAAGAGTAGTTATTACAGTTTTAGCATACTCTCGAGTTTAAAGGAAGTAAGATAATTTTAAAGATATTAAAAGATCATTGTATAGGGTTTATTGTTTGATTATCTAATGTATTCCTTAACCATTTTTGCTCACATTATCCTGCCTAAAATGAAAGAAATGAATAAGGGGCCATGTTTTGCTAGTATACTGCTTGCTAAATAAATAAATAAAAAAATGCAAAAATAAGAGTAGTGATGAGCTATCATTTTTTTTATCACCATGCTCAAGAAAAAAAATCTCTGAAATTGTGTTTTGGTGGTGCCTTTTCTCTCATTGTCAAGAAAACCTATGCCATATAGCAGTGTAGTAGGTTTTAGTAGTTAAGTGATATCTGAAATTTGGGAAGGCTGCCTTTATGATACTTATTTGATTACTTAGATCAAGGAGAAATTTATATGGAATAGGTAAAATTAAGTCTTTAATAAATAAGGCAAAATTCATTTCACAGGTTTCACATTAATAGAAAAATCAGTAATTTAAAACCTGTTTTCTTTTTGGGAGACAACAGTAGCAATTTAAAGAGGAATTGAGGTATGAGTTTTAATAAAACATAGAATTGTATCTGAGAACTGAGTAATAACAAGCCAAAACAAAAATATTTTGATGAATTGATTCAATAGGAAAACCCAATTTGTTTTACAATTGGACACTTTGTTGGGCAATCATATGTAACAACAATGTTCAAGGACACCTCACAAACGCTACTTTTCTTCCATGTTTTGTGTCTTACCTCCCAAAACAGAACAAAACAAAGCAAAACAAACAACTACAGCAAAAAAATCTAAAAAGCAAAAAGCCCAAAAACCTAAAACCCCAAACCCCCCAAAATCCAAAATCAATAAAAAATCCCAAACCCCCCAAAATCCAAAATCAATAAAAAATCCCAAACCCCCCAAAACCACACATACACAAAAAAAAAATAACCAAACAAACAACAAAACCAAAAAGAAACACTTCAAGAGTGTTGTCTAATATTTTTCATGTGGTATAGAAGAGTTAGAGAAATTCATAAATAATTGCTGTAAGCTTTTTCTCAGGATATATTCTTCCTTTGTCCAAAATATTCATACTGTATTTTTTGAGGGTTTTTTCTATTTTTGTCCTCAAAATTTCTGATATCTTCTACCAAACTTTTAAATTATGAATTAGTTAAAAGTAAAATCTTCAGAAAAGAGAGAAAAATTTTCAAATTAACAAGTAGGTTGTTACAAATTTATTTTGTTTTAGAGTGGAACACAGATTCTTGGCTTCTTTTTGTTCTTTCAATCACTTCTGCTGGAAGACTGAAAACAAAAGAAAACAAGAAAATGTGACTGAAAGGCCAATTAAGTAGTTACCAGAGTGATTATTTGGCTGCTTACATTTGATCTACACTGGGTAATCCAAATTACAAGTTATGCCCTTATTCAAGACTATACACATTTAATTGCATTATAACACAGCAGATTTTACTCCCTTTCTATGTTATATAACCAAAAAAAGGCAAAAGAGATGATCTTTCCCTAGGAATCACACTAAACTTTGATCTATGCCCCGAATTGAAAGTCTTAATTAACACTCCTGAAATGGCTTTCCTGCATCTCAGATCCAGAGGACCTTCAGTACACCTGAAGCCTATAACAACAGATAGAACACATTTCTCCTGTGGTCAATATATGGTGCAACTATGAGAAAAAGCAGGATCAAAAATGATAAATGTTACCAAAAAAAAAAAAGAAAGGCAAGAAAATGAATGAGAATGAAATTGAACTTGTCACCTATTATTTAAATATGGATTTTCAGGTCCCATTGAACTATTAATCCTCTCCCCTCCCTCACAACAACGTCAACAATGTCAACAATAACAACAACAACAACAAAAGCCATTTAAGACATTTGAATATCTTATAGAGGATCCGTAGGACACTGGGCATTGCACTATGATCCTATCCCAGCAACAGGGATTTTGAATGTAATGTTATTTTGTGTACATAAAGATGCAAATGCACAACAAAAATGTAATGTGAATGTTTGTTCATCTGCAGGAATATCATTCCATGGAGGGGGTAAAAAAGGGTATGTGAGAAAGTTTCAGGTTTAGCAGCAAAACTGAGCTACATTTCAAACTGTGGACTTCTGCTGAGTTAAAACACAAAAAAAAAAAAAAAAAAAAAAAAAAAAAAAAAAAAAAAAAAAAGAAGACTAAATCTTATTCAACACTAGGAAAAAGTGGGGAATGGTGTCCCAAACATGGATGGACCTTCTTTATATTCTACTGCTGGAGAGGAAGGGCTGGTCCCAGAACAGATGGTTACATTGACCTCATCCTATGGAGGGATCAGTGCCCTCATGTCCATTTAAAAAGCAGTTCAGGCAATCAGACCTCTGCTGGAGTCAGACCTCAAATGCCTGTTTCCATTTGGTGTTTCAGATTAAAAAATGAGATGGGGTCATGAGCATATTCCCTTCTTGCAATGGCCTGTGGAACTGAAACAGCAGTTGATGGCCTTGCAGAAAGTAGAAATTGAATCTTCTTTTTTTTCTCACTCTTCTCAGGACATGCCATAAAAAGAAACAGTGCCAGTGACTTCATAAAATCTCAGAGGAGAGTTTGTTGTTGTCATTTACTTTCTCATGAAAATCTGCACATATATTGTTTGTAGATGACAGCAGAAAAGCTCAGGACAGAATGTCTGATACATAGCTGCTATAAAAACTCTGTCTGCGTCAGCAAGAATGCTTCATGACACTTGGAGAAGTGGAATTTTTGCACATTTTTGTGGATACCACCATAAAATAATCTGATTTTAAAGAATTTGGGAATTTTTCATTATAAATTTTACTCCTGTTATTAAAGAAACAGCAGAGAGAGTGGCTGCACTGTAATAAAAAGAACATAGTATATTTTACACTGTTTTTCTACACTGATAGTTTTATTACATATATTATTGATTCTTTATCTTTCTAAAATGACTCCTTTTTTGGAGAAGCATGTAATGCTTATATTTACTGTTCATGTCCTGTGTCACATTACATGATTTTCTGATTATTCCGTTTTGCTTACAGATGACTTTGAAACCCAGACTGCTCTTTGCTCCTCTGATGTCTGGTTAGCATATATCATAAATACTTGAAAGATCTACACCATTTGCATTTTAGTTTGATATTTTATATTCACATTTACTTAACTAAAGGTCCTATTAATGTTTAAAATCTCAAAGATTTAGACAAGTGGAACAGTTTCATAATACCCACAGATTTATCTTAAATCTTTTCAGTGAAGAACTCAGACATCTTTTTTTATAATATTTGCCCATATTCAGAGACGTTGTATCAAAATTTATTGATCTACTGATATAAGCTAATCTATTCAGACATGATGCTTTTAAATAACAGTAAAGGCAAGTTCAGGACTTGTTTGTTTATTGGCCTAATAGGATAAGTAAATTGCATTATATCTGTATAATTACCACAATATCTTTCAAAAACAAGAAATGCAAAGCATCCAGGTTTAGATGAAGATGATTTGCTAAAGGATTTTGGAGAATGTTCATAGGAGCATGCTGAGCAATCACTATCTGGATGAAAATGTTTTAGTTCAATTATAATTTGCCCAAAATCAACAGACACAAACCCAGACAGAAAATTTGAAGAGCCTGGAAAAGATTTTGAGAAACATGACTTCATGGAATCATATAATGGTTTGTGTTGGGAGGGACCTTAAAGTCTCTGTAGTCAAGCTCCTCCTGCCACGGTCAAGGACAGCTTTCCCTAGATCAGGTTTCACAAACTTTGTCCAGTCTGACTTTGAACACTACCAGGATTCAAGGGGCCACCTCATATTCAGCCTCTCATCCACCAGCTCCCCCAGGTCATTCTTCCAGGGCTGTTTTCCATCTGTTCATCTCCCAGTGCATCCTCATCCATAAGAAACTGGTTTTCTGTTTAATGATCCTTTAGCACATCATATAGATTTCTGTCCATGCTGAAAAAAGTAAAAGCGTGTGTACAAAGAAGATACTTCATACCTGGAACTAACACAGGAGAACTTGAGTCTTTTTGACTAAAACTTCAGTTATATTACCTACATCCATAAGTTCTTGGAAGATCACTGCCTTTTTTAAAAAAAAATTATTTTGCTTGTTCCAAAAAATAAGTAAAATCCACCAGGAGTTGCTGTCTCACTTAAATATACAGTGTTTCATGTTTTTTCAAGGCACATTTGGAGACCTCCATTGAAAGGCTCAGAATCATAACCCGATATTTTATATTGGAGTTAAAGTTTACTGAGAATGAGCTCAAATTTTATATTTCTTGCCTACAGTTATTTTTCAGTTATAAAAGAAGAAATCCTGTGATTACATGTTGTTTGATTTTGCTTTCTTTCTATTTATGTTTTCAAAGAGCTCTGGTGCCAAAACAATTATAAGCAGAAAGTTGAAGTTTGACCTTCATTGAGAAGTACCTTTGCTCCTGTGAAAATTGATTTTGCTTTGACAAAGGGTTTCTACAAATTGCAGTTCTGAAGAGTGAGCAGTTCTTTGTGTAAAACTTTAATATTTTTTGTCTGACATTTGTAGTTAAAGAAATTAATGACAATTATGACATGTGTGCTAAAAGAGTGATGCATTTCCATGTAGCCTTCTCTATTTCAGCCTGTGGTTTCATTGACAGTTTTCTTACAATTCTAGAATCAGATAGTTTTTTTGCTTCTTTATGGCACAAATATAAAATGAGGATGTCAGTTCCTCTCACCTTTGATCTACAGATTTCTAGTCATGCAAGAAAGGTAGAATTTTAGATCTGGAATGTACCACACAAAGTTTCATACAGGTTTTGAGTTTCAAAAAGATTTTCAAAGTCTGTTGCAAGGTTATTTAAATATAACTATCAGTTACACAGGAGTTCAGTACAAATGTACAAAATAAAAATATTTTATCCTCTGAATTACATAATTTTCTAAAATTTATTTTATATATCTTTTAAATAATTCAATTCCTTATCTGCTCCATGAGTGGCAACAAAAATACCTCTGTGAATAAGGAAAAAAATGCCTTCTGGCCTTCTGTTCTTCTGGCCTTCTGTTCTTTCATATGTGTGTAATTGTCATAATAACTAGCATGCTAATGAGTGCCAAAGAGAATATAGATCTGTCTGGGTCTGAAGTGATAGTACTACTTTCACTTGTAAATTTGATATTGAACACTGATATAGAGAATGTGTTTATAGAAACAAATGCCATATATAAATATTAATGAAGAATAGTTCAGCATGAACAGCAGAAAAACAAAATTCACCCTGCCTGCCTTTCTCCCTGACTGACACTAAGAAATGAGAGCTGTAATATTGAAATAGGCTGTCGGAAAGACTAAGGTGTCTTTAATGCTACTTAAAACAGTAGAAAAAAAAAGAAAAAGAGGCAAACACCTGAAGATTGTATTTCAATGAGCTTCACTAAATAATTTTAGTGAATGAAGACTTTATCTGTTTGTTGAGGCTCTACTTATTCAAAGAATCATAGAACCATTGAGTTTGGAAAAAGCTTATAAAATAATGTAGGACAACTCTTAATCCAGCACTACCATGTTCAGCACTAAACCAAATCCCCAAGTTTCACATCCACACATCTTTTGAATACTTCCAGGAATGGTGAATCTGCCACTTCCCTGGACAGCCCATTTCACAGACCATCCTTTAAGTGAAGAAGTGTTTCCTAAGATCCAATCTAAACCTCCCCTGTCACTTGTTACCTGGGAGAAGAGACCAACCCCCACCTGGCCACATCCTCCTTTCGGGTAATTGTAGAGAATGATAAGGTCTCTTCTCATCCTCCTTTTCTCTTGGTTAAACAATCCCAGCTCCATCACCTGATCCTCTTAGGGCTTCTGCTCTAGGCTCTTCTCTGGCCCCATTGTCCTCTTCTGGACATGCCCTAGCCCCTCAATGCCTTTCTTGTAATGAGGGACCCAAAACTGAACACAGGATTTGAGGTGTGGCCTCCTCAGTGCCAAGTACAAGAGATTAAGTTTTGATTTTCAACTACAAAGATCAGTTTTGATTTTCTGAATAAATATCTATTCCAATTTGCAGGAAACAAGCCAGCCCAAGATCCTAAGCTCTAAACATGGTAGGTTTGATCATCAGTGGTTTGGATTAGATTGAAACAGGTAATCATGCAAGACAAACACATAGCAAAAGCTTGATAATTTCAGTGTGTGTAAGTTGTACTTATACTTTTGATTTTCCATATTTTGATGCTCTTGACTTGCCTACATGTATTTTCGAAAAGTAATTTCCTCAGAATCTGATATGGATGTTTATTTAAACAGCTGATAATCTATTTTGCTCAACAAAAGAACAGTCACAGCAGCCTCCAAAAGAAGCTGATTCATTTCTAATAACATGTCAAGAGAAAGCAAAATTCAGTAATAATGCTTGCATATGACTAATACTCATCCAAGAGATATTATTGCAGAATGTTATTCTGAAATACTCTGAATAGCACCACTGACACTACTACTCAGCATTGAGAGCTCAATCAGCTGATGATGGAATAGTAATTCCTTTGATCTGATTAGCACTTAGAGATATGTCTTCCCACCTATGTTTACAAGTAACTCCCTTCTTTTTCATTGATGGGGAAATAAGCCATTAAAAAGTCAAACAGCTAGCTGAAGAACATAGAGGAAAATGCTGCTGGAAGAGGGAGCAGGATCATGAACTGGCTGACTTTGGATGTTCAGACTGCAGCAATTAATTGTGTCCTATTTGATGCACTTTTTTACAAAAAGCCTTGAATACCTGTGTCCAAATATGCACAGTTTAATATTATATAAACTTCCCAGAGCTATTTACTCCATGTGCAGAGAAAAATTCTTCATGGCTTAATCAATGAACCCACTGAGAGAACATGAGAAATTATTAATTGACTTGGTATGTTATATAAAAAATTTTTCAAGGTACATAAAACACAGATTTTTCTTTTTAAAAAAGTTTAAAGACCAGGATGAATTTAGGACAATCAGTTCTAAACAGTAGTGTAGATCTTCCCAAGAGCAAAAATGTTCTCCCATATTCAAGACATCATGTCCTATTATCTTCAAACTTGGAAATAATGTTTCCTGAGGACAGAAACCATGTGCAATCATTAGAAAAAAAAATCACAATGTGAGTGAAAAAGAAAAAAATATTATTTGTTGAGCTTCTGCCACAACCTTTCACAGAATTAGGGCTTCAGGGGCTGCAAGTTTTTATAGGAACTTCTTTTAGACAAGGAAGGCCCTTATTGAAAGTTTAAATTAGAAAATAAATAATTAGAAGAACAAAAAAATTCTAAAAAGGCTACATGCCCTCTACTCAAAAAAAGAACCCAAAAAAACCCCAAAAAAAACCCAAAACACCAAATTAGATATTTCATATTTTATAAGTCTTATACAGATTTCTTCTCTTGGTTTGTCAAGGCATTTTTCTGTCTAAAAATCAATTTGCAAATACTATAACAGCTCCAATGGAATTTTCCTATGGCTGATCTTTCTGATTTGTTGGAATTCAGCAAACATTCACTTGGAAAGCTCCCTCTGAGGCATCTTGCTGTGCAATACTGGAGCTGCTTGCTCAAGGAACCCTGGCAGGTTTCTCTTAGAACAACACAAATTCCCATTGCAAATTCCTTCTCTAATTGGCGCAAAGGAAGAGGACACTGGTGATGTCCTGTGATTTCCTTGCAGTCCTTATGGAAGGCTGGGTCATATCACACAAGATTTACTTACATCAAACAATAACTTCATAGTATCAAGAATATAAAAGTCCATTGAGTGGTGCAGACTTTGTCAACACATGTCACAGCAAGATAAGATAAGATAAGGCTAGGGAACCTAACTTTTTGTGATTTACAATAAATCATTGCTTTTTTTCACTAAATCTTGGAGTGTTTCCAAAAAAAAAAAAAAAAAAATCATTGTCCTGAAAACTCTCAGAATTATTTTAGACATGTAGACTTACCTGAGAATAGCAGATGCACCCTGAGCAGCTTTTTAACAGCAGCACAGACTTTGTGACTGTTTCAAAATTAATTTCAGAAAATCCATGTGAATATCACTGTACTGACAATTTTTGTCCCATCATTGCTCTTTCAACCTTCTCATTCTTTGAGATCTGTGTATCCCAGTAAAATATAGTGAAATATCTAGTCACACTATGTACTTTCCTTTTTGCGATTAATTTGGTTTCTACAGATGAATGACTAAAAGAATGACTAATCTGTCCTTTTACTCTGTTATAATGCAATATTTTTTCTCTCTTAATATGAATTTCTTTGTGATTATTCCATATTTTCATCAATGTAATGGACAGTTACAGTTTGTCCAAGACACATACTTTTTTTTTCACCAAATCCTTTTTAATACTTCTAGTCTTTAATGCTACACCAGCATTTTCTCCCATTCTCTCTCTCTCTCTCTGTCTATTTTATTAAAGCATCCGCATTTTTAATAAGCTTTCTGCAGACTTAACTACCTCTTCCCCCAGGAAATAATTCCTGTTCTTATGCCCCAATGATTTATTTTAGTGTTTCCATGGAATAATCTTGTAGACATTTATTCATGGCCAGTGAAGTCAGTAATGTGTTTTTAACTGCTCCATCCACCCCCATATCAGTGCAGAATATTATTAACACCTGTATTTCTAGTTATGTACATATTTCTTCCACATCAGTTCCACTGCATTGCTCCCTTAGGAACACACTAATAAAGGTAGGGTAGTGTTTACAAATTCTAAGAGGCTTTTCTCATATGAGCTTCCTAGTGATAAGCTAAATAATAAATGGGCATGACCTTTATGAATTTGACTTGGCTGCATTTCCTGAAGAACTCCTATGCTCTTTATTGTGTCCTGATCCTCCATGTCACTCCAACCTGAGCTCCAGCAGATAAAGCAAAGTCGTATGAACTACAAGAGCAGCACCAGACATTGCCTTTCTTACAAATGCCAGACAGAGAAGGTGAGTGAGGTTAATGCCTCCAACTGCAGATTTGAATGAGGCCTTTTAAATAAGTTTGAGCCTGTGATGAACAGCTTGTTGGAATTATTTTTTTTCCTTTGGAAGAAATTTTGATGCAAAACAGAGGGGAGACTTGAAATTTCTGTATTGAAATTTTTCACTTGAGAGAATTCATAAAAATCAGACTACAAACCATTGACTCAGTTGTGATCTTTGCCACAAGACCAGCTCACAGTCCCTTATTCCCCACAAAGTTTTGTACAGGTGTAGTGAATTAATAAATGCAATCCCATCATACATACAATTCTATATCTATCTAACTAAAAACTATAAACTGTTTTTAACCAACATCTATGTATAAAGATATTTTCTACTTACATAATTTCTGTCTACCATATGTTTCATCTTGGCAGTCTTATTTAATTTTAGACTGTGTAGTTTCATAGTTATTGACAAGAAATGATATATATACCTCTTTTTGACTATTTGTTTTTCAAACACACAAATAGCAGAAAACCAAGAAATGTAATAATAATTTGCCTTACCTTTCTGATATTCCTGACAGATAAGAACTTGGGTAGTGTAACCCAGATACCCTACATATAATGCTATAACATTAGTAGAAGTCAGCATTTTGTGAAGACTGATGCATCTCTCAGGGAAGCAACTGACAGACTGTAAACTTGGCTTTTTTTATTATTTAACATACTGTACCTTTGCAGACACATGTCATGTAACAAAGTGTGCTATGCCTTTAACTTCCATCAATAATCAGTCATACACCAAAAATGCCTTTGCTCCTGTCTATATTTCATTAAGCAAGAATCCATTTAACTACAACCGCCTGACAATTATTACAACCCCACAGAACTAGTGCAATAGTCCTTAAAATAACAGGAGTCCTAAATTACTTTTTCCCAGTTTTTTTTTTTTTTTAGTATCTGATGCAGTGTTGTTTTTTGAACTTAATACAAGAATAATGTCAATAACCTGTTGATACTCTAGTTGTGGCTGGGCAATACTTTTCATCAAGGACTTCTCAGATTTCCGTGCTCTGCCCATGCAGGTGCACAAGAAAGCAGGACACAGCACAGCCAGGCCGGGGGACCTGAGCTAGCCAAGGGGACATTCCACACCACAGAACATCGCGCTCACAAACACACTAGCAGGATTGTCTGGGGGTGGTCAGAGATGGACTGGAGATTGGTCAGCAAGAGGTGAGCAGCTGTTTCTCTGGGTGTTTGTTCACCATCATCACCTTTTCATTACAATTTGTATTATTACTATTGTTATTTTGTTGTTTCATTGGTGTATTGGTTTTGTTCCTGTTTTTCTTATCATTACTGTTAGAAATATTATCATTATATTTTATATTATCGTTATATTTTATTTTAAAAATATTATTAGCCCCTCTTAAATCAAGCCACAAGTTTGAATTTTTCTTCTCCAAATCTCTTCCCCACCTGTAATTCATTGCTGGCTCAAATTAAGCCATGAAAAACTTGATTAAGCTAAGAAAGTATATTGATGGTTGAAGAAAAATGAGGAAAATACAAGTGAAATATTCACTTTAAGACTTTTTTCCTCTTTTGCATAGTTTGATACAGAACTGCAAAAGAATAACAATAAATAAATACATAAATAAATGAATAAATAAATAAATTCTGTATGTTTTTTACTTTCCTCTATGTACTCCCTGATAACTCAGTTTTATGCTCTCTTCTCACAGATAGTAGATCTTATACCACCTAGGTTTTTGAGTTCAGGAATAATGTCTATACAATCAAGCTTGACTCAAAAAATAAAGTCCAGATGAGATAAACTTGATGTATTAAAAAGTTCGCTGAGTAATATTTTAAAGAAAATGTCCTTTAGAAGGCAGCATTAAGAAAAATTATCTCAGCTGACAGTTTCCATGGAAGTTTTCAAAATTTGATCAATTGCTAGACTGAAAAAAAAATCTTTGAAAATTGCTTTCTCTTTTATATATATATATATATATATATATATATATATAGTGATTTGAGGAAAATAAAGCCTTTTTCTTAATTTCAAATTTGAATAATTAAATGTTTACAATTAATTAACTCCTTTTAATTAGTATTAAAATGTGTTCTCATTATTAAAAGTAATTTCTTACTGCAAGAAGTTCTGACATGGGGGCAGGGTCGAAAAGAAATGCTGTTACCTATCAGTGACTGGTTTGAGGCTTGTAATAGTATAGACACCTTTTAGTTTCCTCTTTGTTCTGTATGAATCAAGGCAAAAGTACTGATGCCAGTGGTTATACATGGATTTAGAGATGCTGAATATCCCTGCTCTTTTGCAATCAAAAGTCAATACATTTAAAAAGAGCTTCTGAACAGTACAAGCCATAGAACATCATGCAATAATTGTGTTAGTTACCTCAACAATTGATTTGTGGTTCCTCTTTTAAGATGTCAGTGCATTCAGTCCCATTCTATTTTATTCCATCCTTTCTGCCCCATTCTGTTCTGTTCTGGGTTTTTCAGACTGAAAATACATAAAATACCACATACGTTGAGTACTGTTCAGCCCTGATCTGGATGAGTATTTTTTTCCTGGTGTCTTATTTCTCAGAGTAAACTTCACTGATGAGTTTTCAGTCCATTTCTTGCTGCAAAGGCACACAAATCGTAGAAACTAAAACCACCTTTTACACTCCAGGAGGTTGTCTCAGTTTGAAGCTAGTATTTTTACTGAAAATCAAATCTTGGAAAAAGTTTATCACCAAAACAAATATAGTTGCTTGTTCTTTTTGCATGGCAAAACCCTCTGTAATGCAGTTAAAAC
This sequence comes from Motacilla alba alba, assembly GCF_015832195.1. Classification (NCBI taxonomy): domain Eukaryota; kingdom Metazoa; phylum Chordata; class Aves; order Passeriformes; family Motacillidae; genus Motacilla; species Motacilla alba. The sequence continues at coordinate 112,456,467 of NC_052016.1, forward strand.
AGCAAAAGAATGCTTTTGTCAGAACTCAGCACCAGTTTCTTAAGACAATTAATGTACATACATCAAATTAATTCCTTTTATCAGCATGCACATCATACCACATTCTACTACCCCAAATGCAGGAAAAAGTCTCTCTTGTAACAAGTTTAACAAGCACTTGAATAAAGTAGAAAACTTTTCAGTCTAATCTATGTTGGCAGAGAGGCAATGCTCTGACAATGATCAGTTCCTTTCTATGCCAGAAATGTTCAGGAAGAAAATGTGACATTTAGCAACAGAATAATAACCATGGAAATAAAAACTGCATTCACAATTGCATTGCTACTAGAAACTGATCTTCAAAATTATTATAATGTGAAAATAAAGCTAAAACAATAGCCAGCAATTTTATGCAGTATGTCAGCATTCGTCACATATTTTACAACAGTGAATTATTTGAAGTTTAATATTTAAAGTTTCCATAGACTTTTTTGGAAAAAAATAGAAAATTACTCAATAGCAGAAAATTGTTAAATATAATAGTGAAAGAGATTGCAAATCCCAAGAAAAGTTGAAGAATAATTACACTCCAACAAATATTAATTGTGGGTTTTTTTCTTTTAATCAATTAACAATTAGATATCAACTTACAATTCTGGAGCACTGAGTAAATAGTTTAGGCTTTTAAAAATACCAGCAATTTTTGATAGAACTACATCATTTCAAGACATTTACTATGGAAAATAAACACCTAAATAACTGCTAACTTTGGGTGTCTCAATTTTTCCTCATTTTTTTTTTCTAAATCCACCTTATACCAGCAAAAATTAGTAATATTAGTTCCACCATCATAATGTCTCAACTCTTTCATTCTGCTCTGTTCCTGAGAAATCCACATTAAGCAGGGATAACTAAGGTTTCAGCAGCACATGTGAAATCTTGGAGTGTTTTCTTAGAAAGAACGTTCACACCTAATTTCTGCTTTTCCTTCCACCCAGCTTACAAATTAATTCCAATTACAGCTCTGGAGAAGAGATTGCAACACATGACTCATCAATTCAAGAGGTACTGGCAGGCCAACAGAGACATGTCAGGGGTGCTTCTTCTTACAAAAGGGATCCACATGCAAGTGCATAATAAAACAACAGAAAGATTGTAAATGATCCAAAGAATAGCAGAAATATTTTTGAGAATTTCATCTTCACCATGTTTGTCCCCATGACAGCTGAGTAGTCTGTCATGTTAACTGTGTTGATGACCCTTGGGCAAATGTCCCCATTGTATTTAACAGATTGGTTCCCCAATAAACAACCTGAGGTCAGAGGTCTGTTTTCATATCCTACAAATCTGCTCTTGAATTTGTGCTTAATTTTCATTTTCATGGCCAAAACCACAGGACAAATAACAGAGATTAAATTGAAGCAAGTAGATTAATAAAACCAGCTTCATCTCAACAGTATTTATACAAACTGCAAATGCCTATGAATAATTAAGATGTTTTTGAAATCATGTCTAACCAAAATGAAAACAAATCAGCACGAACCGGACTACAGTTCAAGAACATTTAGGGTGTAATCTTTTGGGACTCTGGTCTGTTCCAGAGCACTTTAAACTCTGTTACCTTCGTTCTTTCCTGCTGAGGATAAATCTGATCTCTGACACCAACAGCTGCTCAAAACATTCTGAGCTCATTATTTGCCAGTTTAATCAGTAACATCAATGCGCCACTGGACTCTGTGCAGCCCCACATGTCATGATCCTTTCTTTGTCCCAACCCAAGTCTCTCTAAATGATGCCTTCATCTTCTTCATGTTGTTTTACCACAGGGCTCAATGGGTACAGAGGTCCTCACACTGGCCTTCACAGCACTGACAAATGCTGCCTCAAGGATTAAGGCATTTTTCACAGCAGACTGCAAAGCATTGTCATTCTTTAACCTTCAATCTCTTTTCATGCTTACTCTTCAACTTTTTAGAGCAGTAGGTCATAAAAAAGCTTGAAGCTGAAATACTGCCTTAAGCTGTTTAATTGTGATTTTAATGGGTCATTGTGTTTCAAATTTGCCATGTACATGGACTACAAAAAAGAAGAAAAAAATTCCAGAAATCTCCTCTTGAAAAAAGTTTGCTGTTTCATATGAGGCTATGGTTGGAAGATCTAGCTAGAGAATGGTGGGAAGGAAGTGGCTGAGGAAGTGAGAGACAAAAATGCTCCAATTGGCATAAAGGGTGGCTTTACTCTGGAGAGCACAAGTGGCTCACATGGGGAACCTTTCCTAGGGGAAGAAGAGTGGTTTTTGTCCTAAGCAGAGGATTTCTACATAGTCCTATCAAGAAGCCAAGTTGCTTATATTCTGCTAAGTTGTTACTATGCATCTTGAATAAATTATTCTCTAAAGCACGGAAAAGTATCCCTTGATGCTATTACACAACTCAGAGCTTTTTTCCTTCTATTTCAAAGAAAGGTTTATGAGTCACTCGCATGAAACCACGTTTTTCCAGCTTATTAAGGCTTCATATAAGGAAACTACCGCAAAACAACTAACTGAAAATAGTTAATCTGAATTTACAGGAGAAAAGATACATTTATTTGCCTTCAAGGCTTTACACATTCATCCCAACAAACAATACTTTTTTCAATTGCATATTTCTCATAAAAAATCCATCTAACCAAAACATTTAAATTTCTTCTTCAGCTTTTAATGTTTTATTATATTTACTTAAATACATTTATTTAAATGCATTTCTGTGTATATAAATTGCTTTAATATTGTCTTCCATTCCTATTAATACTTGTGTACTGACAGTACAGCAAGGAAATTATAAGAAAGAAAAAGGGAGGAGTTTGGGTTCTTTTCAGATCAATTTATCACCCAGTCCAAGAAGCAGGAGTTTGGCATGTAGCCTCAATTTCTGTAGAGCCTCACGGATTTCTACATTTTTCTGTGAATACAGAAAATATTTCATTATTCTAGTTAAAACAGCCTTTTTCCCAGAAAGAGGAAGGTTTTCTGTTGAAAATAAACAAAATATTTAACTGATTTTAATTATTATTGGGTGAATGTTATATATTTTTCACCACATAAAAATTATTAATATTCATCATAGTTTATTTTTTCTGTTACTGTAATATAATTTGGCATGGATTGCAGGAAAAAGCCTCATGTTATACTATACGGTGTTATTCCAGATTGAGGATGGGTACAACTCCAAAGGAGTGTCAAAATTACATACTGGAATCAAAATTTGCCTTTTTGGCATTCACAGCTGGATGGATCTTGAAAAGCTTTCACAGCTGACTGAATTCAAGGGCATCCTAACACACAACTTTTTTTTTTTTAAGGGAGATGTTTAGTAACCAATTCTGTAGGTTGAATCAATCTCCCTTTACTGGACACACACTGTGTGATCCTGTTTGGACACTGCATAATGACCTGGGTGCTCTTTTGCCTTTATTGAATGAAATAAACTGCAATTTTCAAGAGCTGTTTCTTCTCTCTCTCCCTCCCTCTTTCCCTCCCTCTCTTTCCATCTTTTCCTTTTGTTCTCATCCAAACAAGCATAATAAGAATGTTGGTCTCTCCGAACACTCTCCATGGTTTGTTGAACTTCTCTTGTAAATACTAAACCCTTTTGTCTTTCTCTATGGGGATTTCCTTGCCTCTAAATTTCTTTCTGCACTTTGAAGTAGTCAAATTATTTTGCAGAAAATTTTTGCCAATGTGCTCTCCCAGTTTACGTATCAAATGTAAAATGCAATTTCCTTTCTTCCATGTAAGTTGTTTGAAGAATCTATTTTGAGGTAAAAATCCAAGTAAATTATATATTTTCTCCAAAACAAAGAAGTAAGAAAATGCCAGCAATTTCTTTATAGCCATTCTTCTAGTCCTAGATTCTGCACGTATATTGGTGTCCCAAAATTTTAGCTGAAGAAACACAAAAATATAAGCAACTCTCCATTTTGTTGTCTCCCAGAAGGACAACAAAAAATATCTTGACATGCCTTTCTTTTTATACACCATCTACTCAGGAGAGACAGGGGAAAAAAGTTCTACTTCCTTTAAAGAGAATTTACAAACTAATGCATGGAGATCCCTGGAAGTTTTCAAGGCCAGATTGGATGGGATTTTGAGCAAACTGACCTAGTGGAAGATGTCTCTGCCCAGGCAGAGGCGTTTAAACTAGATGGTCTTTAAGATTCCATGAAACCCAAATCATCCTGTGATTCCATGATCAGTGGTTGAGGAACGTAAAGGTGTCACCATGTCATTTTTATGAAAATCCTTTGCTAGGATTTTTCTTTCTCCTGAGAAGCTGAGGAGCCTCAGGAAAGAAATGTAAGCAATAACTATCTGCTGCTGTGGAATGCAACAGATGCATCTTTGACTGGTCCATGCTAGGTGTTTCTCCTTAATAACCAATCAAAGATCCAGCTGCATCGACTCTCTGAGCAGTCACAAGCTTTTGTTATTCATACCTTGCTATTCCTCTCCAGCCTTCTGATGAATCCTTTCTCTCTATTCCTTTAGTATAGTTTTAATATAGCATTTTAATGTAATATATGTAATAATATAATAAATAAGCCTTCTGAAAAATGGAGTCAAGATTCTTGTCTCTTCCCTCATCCTGGGACCCTGCACATCCCACTAAAGGAACTGGCTTCTACAAAACTGTGTATAAGAGGTGTCCTTGTAAATTTAAATTCTAGAAGACATGCAGGTGTTTCACAAATAAGAAAGAGCAATAGTAATGCTTCGGTGTATTTGGATAACAGCAGTTGATTGTGTAAGAACTAAAACAAAAGTTAAATTTTGTATGATAAAAAGTATATTAGAAAGTAAAAGTAAGGAAGACAACATCAAACAGTGAAATCTGATGGATGTGTATGGAATTAGCATGGTACATGTCAGAATGTCAGATTCTGTCTTCTAGCATCTCTTTCACCTGGTTCAGGTTTAACAAAGGATTAAATAGATCTTAATTTTATGACCTCCTGACCACAATTTTGTTATGAATCCTTTTATGACACTTTTGGAGTTTTGTTTGGTTGATTGGTTTGTTGGATTCTTTTGCCATCCTACAAGATTGCTTCTGTCATTCCGTTTCTTCTTCCAGACTTCCTACTTTCCACAACAAAGTCTCAGCTTGTCATTTCTGATCAGATTTGTTTTCAATTCACTTCCTTTTGTTCTCCAACACTCAGGCTTGTCCTTCTAAGTGCTCACCAGTCTGATCTTTTGTCTTTTTCTTGGCTGATTCTATGTTCAATTTAATTTGAACTATTACCTTCCTGGTCAGTCCAATTGCTCATTATAGGTCAAAACTATAAACTGGTGGATGGGAAGTTGTAGTGATGCTTTAATACCAGCAACCATGAGTCCATTAAGAAGACCTTGATGGTAAAAAAATAGGCTAAGTGAGAAAGTGCAAGTCTCTGAAGTGGATGTGATGATTTTAGCATTTGACTCAGAAAATTGAACAGAAAATACAATAGAAATATTTCCTCGATTTTGCATTTTTTAAAAAAGCATTATCTCTCTATAATGGGAGATCCAGCCTCCAAATGGGACTAACAGCTCATTCATCAATGTTTCTGTGACACCTGAAAGAAGTTAGCCAAGCAATAATGGCTTAGTGTGGAAACAGCAAGAAAATGTCTGATGGCTATATATCAACAAAACAGAAAAGGTGTATATATATAACTCACTGTTTTCTGTCATTACAGTGAATGGTAGAAAAGCATAAACTTATTTTTAATTAATATTTTTCTTGCTATCTGTGTTTTTATTGATATATAGAATCCAGTTCCAAGATTTCAGTGCAATTTTGTTTTAGTAAATTTTATGAAAAATGTTAACAATTTTTTTTTTGCCTAAATGATGGCATTCTAAAAGCCATTGGGAAAATGTTGGTTCATACTCACTCAAAATTGTGACATTGTTTAATTTTCTGCTGCAAAGAACAGAAAAAAATACTTCTGTTTGCTCCAGTAATAATAAAAAAATAAATTCAATAGGGAACTTGTCTACTGATGCTGCAAGCTTACTTCAAGCTCCTCATCCACGAGAAAGAAAGGCAATAAAAATGCCTTTCACTAGGTCAACACCTTTAACACAAAACAGATAAACACATTCATTTTCTGTCTACCACAGAGCATTTTCTGATGGATCTTTAAACACTGGCGTGTAACATCTTCATGTCCTTAAAACTGTTAAACATTTGGCAGCATGCTATTAGCCCTATGCACGCCAAAAATAGACCTTGTTCTTTCCTTCCTGCTTTCATGCTCACATATTTCAAACAATCAAAGCATATGTAATAATGTTTCAAAGGTTTAGAGTTTAACATAGGATTTTTTTGTTAGCATCCTTCCTTGTATATATTCCTTTCCTCATTTTGCATCCTAAATACAGCAAGAGATGGGTTTGCATTCTGAAAGAACAAAAAAATTACAAAGTTAAGACCAAGCAATATTTTATATTGCTCTTTGGTGACATTTTTCTGTATAAGGACTTAAAACTTCACACTGAAAATGTGCATGTGCATTTATTTTTCGTTTTTACTCTCCATATTTTAGTCTGTATGAGCATTGCTCAGCAATAACTAAAACATCCCCGTGTTCCTAACACTGTTTTGGTCACAAACCCAAGCCATAGCCCCATACAAAGTACTACAGAGAAAATTAACTCTATTATAGTCAACATCAAACAATAGGTTTTAGTTAAATTTTAATGACTGTACAGTAATGTTGCTTTGCTGTGACTCAGACTGTGGGGAGTCACTGCAGTACAAACAAGTCATTGAAGCAGCTGTACAGACCAGAGGATTGTGGGACACTTTAATGCTGAGGACAGTGGACATGCATGGTATCTTTCTGTACTTTCTGAGATCATCTCTATAAAATCCTTTTTCTGATAGGAGAATCTGCTCCCAGGCTGTTTATTTTCCCACCTTGGAAAGTAAGCCTGAGACTGATTTCTATTTTTCAGACATTGAAAGGAAATGCTCAAGAAACTAATTGAGAATATTTGCTACCCCTTGCAACATCTTAAGGTATTGTTTGATTATGCACAAATAATTATTTATCAAGGTAACAGCTAGTAAATTGGCCTTTTAGTATGAGTGTTGGCAGCAAAACACTCCTTCAACATTCACATTTAATTTTCATTTTTATTTCTATTGCCTCTAATAATGGTGAGCTGGTAACAAAAGAGAAAAAAATATTAGTTGTAAAATCAATGCTGTAGAAAATGGATTTCAAGGGACAATCTAAATGCAGTTTTAGATGCAGTTAACATTTGAATGCTGAATTTTCATTACTAAGTGTGATAAAAGTGTGTTAGCTCATACTATCCTATATATAATTAGCCTAGCAGATTATTGAGAAATTGTACAGAGTCTTGTCATCTTTTTTTTTTTTTAAGCTATTGCACTTTAAGTGTAATCTGTCACTCTGTGAGTCTTTCAGTTCTTTAGAATATCCTGATAATCTTGCTATTCTATTCCACATACCTTTGTCATAAATGTCTGTGTGTGTCTGTGCTTATGACAGACCAGAACATCTTCATTGTTATATACCTGATAATCCCAGATTCTTAATGTTTCAGAACTGCTTTGCAGATCTCCTCATAGTTTGTAGTTCCCATATTCTCCACATGTACTCAGTTGGTTCCTTACTCATCTGCTACATCTTTCACACAAAAGGTTGCTAAGAAATTGCTGGAGGGAACACAGCCTTTTCAATTTGCTTTCAGATATGCTTGCAACAAAATCATTGCTAACAATGATCAAGTCTAATATTGACTCCTATCAATATCAAGCGAGGAATCACTATTAGAGGGAATTATGTGTGTGTTTATTAGGAGTAAGTATTCTAAGATTTTAAGACATCTACAAAAAAAATAGTAGGAATTTTATAGTTGTAAGATCACATGTACATTAAGAATGGAAAATCACAGACTTCATGTTTAGGAAAAGGACATTGCCAGGTAGCACTACCACCTCTTGGCTGAGTTCCCCACTGATTTGCTGAAGCTTGAAGTTTTCTTATCCTTAGTCAATGAGGTGATGTCTAAACAACTTTCCAGACGTGACTAAGAGTGAGTTGGGAATAGGGATGTATGATAATACTGGACTTGGACAAATTTTTATTGGGTCTTTTCTTTGTTGGTTTTGTTTGATGTTTGTTTTGTTGTTTTTAGATTTTTTTTATTTGCTTACTAATAAAAAGAGCAAAGTAAGCCATCATCAATATCACACGTAAATGTTGATAACTGATCTGAGACAGGTTACATTAACACATTAGCAATAAAACTACCCACATTTAGGGCATTTACTGAAGTGAAATAAATGACCAAAATAGAAAATAAGTTGGATGCTGTGCAGACAATGTTAATCAATAGGAAGTTAACCAAAGCAGGACTATGATCATACAAAGTCAAATTCAGTAATATAAAAATAATATAATCATAAAATAATATCTTCTTATGATAAAGCACATCCTTTAAAATGGAATCCTACATTTTTATAAACAAGAGAGGTGAGAAATTGTCAAAAATGTGATGGTGTGCCAGGCTGATGTTGGCTGGATATCAGGTGTCAACCAAACTGTTCTATCATTCAGCAGAAAAATGGGAGGGAGAAAATAAGAAAAGAACCCAGCCCTCATAGGTGAAGATAAAGACAGCTTTAAAAACAAAAAGAAAAGTCATGCATGGAAGGAAAGGAAAATTCTGTACCTCCCATCAGCCGGCGATGCCCAGCCACATCCTGAGAAGCAGGACTTCAGCTCTGTAGTGGTTGCTATTTATTGCCGTGGGTCTTCAGGGCAGTCAGGACTTGGTGAAGGGAAGGAGAGATCTTGACTCCATTTCAGAAGGCTGGTTTATTATATTATGATATATATTACATTTAAAAAAAAACACACTATAACTATACTACAAAGAACAGAGAGAGAGATTCATCAGAAGGCGAGACAGGAATAGAAAGGAATGAATAACAAAGTTCTGTGACTCCCAGAGAGTCCAAGAGCTGCTGCCTCCTGGATTGGCCACCAAGTAGAAACATCCCACACTGACCAATGGAGGAAGCACCTGCTGCATTCCACAGCAGCAGATCACAAATTGTTTACACTTGAAGCTGAGGCCCTTCAGCTTCTCAGGAGAAGAAAACCCTAGCAAAGGGATTTTCATAAAATATCATACCTACAGCTATAGAAGGCAAATATCATTGCAGCAAATTTGCACCCCTCTCCTCCTCTTTTCTCAGCATTTGTATCTGAGCAGACATCACATAGTATGGAATACCTCTCTGGTCAGATTGGGCCAGTTTCCCTGGCTGTGTTCACTCCTAGGATCTTTCCCACCCTCAGGTTTTCCCACCCCCTGATGAGGGGGAATGTTGGGGAGCCATTCTTGGTGCTGTGTGAGCCCTGCTCAGCAGTAGCCTAAGCTCTGGTGTGTTATCAACACCCTTCTAGCCACTGATGCAGAGCACAGCACTCTGAGGGCTGCTGTGGGGAAAATCAAGTCCATCTCAGACAGACTCAGTACAGATGAATCCTAATTTTAACAATTATTTTTGTATACATAATGAAGACAATTTCTGTTAAGAGAATGAGGACTCAGAGAAGTAAATCAAAATTCTGAGACGTGATCCCCTCCCAGTTTACAGCTCTGAAACATCTCAGCATAACAATGCCTCACAACAATATTTTCAGAATGAAGTAGAGAATTTTTAGAGAAGCAGTTGAGAGAAATTTGCTCTGAATGCTTCTTCCTAGGCAGGTGTTCCTTCTCCACCCTGTAGAGACAGAAAGAAAACAAACAAAAAAACTTTAAATGAAATCCAAACAAGATAATGATTACTTATTAGCTGCTGTTTACTCACCCTGCAGATAGATGCTTCTATAATCAAAGTCGTTCAGTCCTCATGAGATAATAACAATTAACATTCCTACAGCAGATTAAAAATTTAATTAATTTTTTTTTAAAAGCTGAAATGGTCAAATGGAAAAAGCAAGCTAAACACAAGCACTAAGTACTGCTTTCTGTGATTCAAACTTGGACCCACTGTTTGCCAATCTTTGTTGCTGTGAGATTTGTGGGAAAAAAAGCATGACTGTTTACTTCCTAAATTAACTGTAATTCAATAATTGCCTGGATTAAATGTCTTTTTCTATCACTACTTTATTTCAAACTCAAGATCAAAATAAGCATAATTTTTCTGTTAGGAAAACAGTGAAAGCACTTAAAGTTTTCATCTCTGTAAGTAAAAATACTTTCAAAAATATTAATCTTATTTTATCTTTACAAAATAAACAAATATGTGATATCTAATGTATGTTTTACTTTTTTTCACTATACACAAATGAACCAGAAATAGAGTACAGTTTATTAGGTATGTTATTTGCTTTTTCTTCTTTTTCTCATAATTATTTCCTTTATAATGCTGAGAATAATTTAAGATAATGACATGAATCTCTTGTTTGAGTTGTTCTTCTCTTCTTTCATCTAACCATTTATGTATTCCTGTTTTACGAGCGGATAATGAGAAATAACAAGTAAAGATTTGCAAAGATGTGCAAATACATGAAACACTGTACTGTCAGCCTGCTCAGATACAAGAGGAATATTTTCAAAATTGTAGCTGAAAATATTCAATCTATAATTTTGTATCTGCACAAAAAAATTTGCACATTTTCTTAAGAAAGACTATTTAAAAAAAATGTTGGGGATGAGCACAGAAATGGTATAGAGAGGAATCCTTTAGGTACTCTGCATACTCAGCTGCTGAAGAATTCTCTGTGACTGAAGGATGTTCAGGATTTGAGTGATCAGGTGTGAAGTATGTATGCTTAATTTTGAAGGAAATATTTATGCTTCTGTTTTTTGTTCCAATTTTCCTTTCTCCACTGTGTTAAGCAAGACTTATTTACAGTTTGTCCATGAGGTATATTGAATATTTTCAAATAAGGAAAAAAATTAAATAAAAATACCACGTTTCCTTTTCAAAGTGTCCCATTATTGTCATCTGTGAGATTGGCAGATGCTCCTCAGGTTGTAGAATTTGTATGTAAGGCTCTGTGGGAAAAATCAGATCAGAATAATAAAATAAAATATTTTGTATGTGTTTTTAGTTGTGATAAATTTAATTTTTTCATGGTAGCTGCTTTGGTGCTGTGTTTTGTGAAATAAGGAGGAACATCAGTAAGACTTTTACATTAGACTTCCAGAGGACAGACTTTGGCCTATTCAGGAGACTTTTTCAGAGAATTCCTCGGGAAGCAGCCCTTGAAAACAAAGGAGTCCAGGAAAGTGGGTGTGCTTCAAAACAGAGCTCCTGAAGGCACAGGAACAGACTGTCCCTGTGTGCCAAAAGATGAGCCGACGAGGCAAACATCCAGCCTGGATGGGCAACAAGGTTCTGAAGGAACTTGAGAATAAAAAGAGGATGTATCATCTTTGGAAGGAGGGTCAGGTCTCTCAGGAAGTTTTTAAGGGGCTTGCTAAGGCATGTAGGAAAAAAAATTAGAGAGGCCAAAGGTCAGTTCAAACTCAATTTGGCAACTTTTGTAAAGGATAATAAAAAATGTTTTTACAAATATATTAACAGCAAAAGGAAGGGTAATACCAACCTTTGCTCTCCACTGGATGTAGGAGAGAACTGCAGTATCTGCAGATGAGGAGAAGGCAGAAGTGCTTAACACCTTCTTTGCCTCAGTCTTTAGTGGGAAGATGGCTTGTCCTCAGGACAGCTGTTCTGCTGGGTTGGCAGAGGGTGTCAGGGAGCAGAATGGTCCTTTTTATCTAGGAGAAGGCAGTCAGAGAACTGCTGAGCTGCTTGGATGTTCACAAATCTATGGGACCAGAAGGGATGTCACTGCAAGGGTCTCCAGCCTGGTAATAAGTTACATAGACTCCATGCATTTACAGAAGGCTGATCATTTATTTTTATTAAGAAACCCATTCTTTATGTCTTAGTTTGCTACAGGTAGACCTCTAATTAAAACATCATCACCATTGGCTAATACAGAAACCACCCTTTGGTAAACAAATCTCCATAACACATTCCACATGTTCACAGTACCAGGTGCAGCAAGTTAAGATAAGAATTGTTTCTCATTCTTTTCTCTGCTCTTCTCGCAGACGTTTCTCAGAACAATGCCTGGAAAAGTTGTCTGTTTCTCTCTGTGGCCAGAGAGCTGCTGCCACAATGGGATCCATCCCAGGGTGATGAGGGAGCTGGCAGATGAGCTTGCGAAGCTGCTCCCCATTATTTACCAACAGTCCTGGCTCACTGGTGAGATTCCAAATGACTGGAAGCTGGCCAATGTGACACCCATTCACAAAAAGGGTGGGAAGGAGGATCCTGGTAATGATAGGCCAGTTAGCCTGACCTCAGTACACCTTACCAGGTGATGGAACAGTTCATCTTGAGTGTCATCACACAGCCCTTACAGGATGGCAGGGGTGCCAGATCCAGCCAGCATGGGTTTAGGAGGGGTAGATTATGTTTGACCAACCTGATCTCCTTTTATGACCAAGTAACCTGCCTGGTGGATGCAGGAAAGGCTGTGGATGTTGTGTACCTGGGCTTCAGCAAGGCCTTTGACACTGTCTCCCATGGCACACTCCTGGAGAAGCTGGCAGCCCACGGCTTGGACAGGAGCACTCAGTGCTGGGTTTGGAACTGGCTGGATGGGGATGGCCAGGCCCAGAGAGTGATGGAGAATGGTGCTGCATCCAGCTGGGGCAGTCACCAGTGGTGTCCCTCAGGGCTCTGTGCTGGGGCCAGATCTGTTCAGTATTTTTATTGATGACAGGGATGAGGGTATTGAGTCTTCCATTAGTAAATTTGCAGATGACACTGAGCTGGGAGCGTGTGTCCATCTGTTGGAAGGTTGGAGGGCTCTGCAGAGAGACCTGGAATGGTTGGATGGGTGGGCAGAGTCCAGTAAAATGAAGTTTAATAAGTCCAAGTGCAGAGTCCTGCATTTTGGCCACAATAACCCCTGCAACTCTACAGGCTAGGAACAGTATGGCTGGACAGTGCCCAGGCAGAAAGGGACCTGGGGGATACTGGTTGACAGTCGGCTGAACATGAGCCAGCAGTGTGCCCTGGTGGCCAAGAAGGCCAATGGCATCCTGGCCTGTGTCAGGAATGGTGTGGCCAGCAGGAGCAGGGGGGTCATTCTTCCCCTGTACCCAGCACTGGTGAGGCCACACCTTGAGTGCTGTGTCCAGCTCTGGCCCCTCAGTTTGGGAAGGACATTGAGACACTTGAGCACAGCCAGAGGAGGGCAACAAGGCTGGATGAGGGGCTTGGAACATAAGCCCTGTGAGGAACGACTGAGGGAACTGGGGGTGTTTAGCCTGGAGAAAAGGAGACTCAGAGGTGACCTTATCACTCTCCACAACTTCCTGAAAGGTGGCTGTAGTCAGGTGGGGTTGGTCTCCTTCTGCAGGCAACACTGACAGAACTAGAGGACAGTCTTAAGCTGCACCAAGGGAAATATAGGCTGGATATTAAGAAAAGGTTTTTTACAGAAAGAATGATAAAGTATTGGAATTGTCTGCCCAGGGAGGTGGTGGAGTCACCATCCCTGGATGTGTTTAAGAAAAGACTGGATGTGGCACTGGGTGCCACTGTTTAGTTGAGGTGTTAGGGCTGGATTGGACTTGATAATCTTTAAGGTCTCTTCCAACCTTGATTCTGTGATTATAATTTGATAACATGGATGTTTTAGGTTCTGCTCATGCAGGGTCAAGGCCTTTTCCACTTTTCACACCACCCACAAGTGATCTGGGAGTGCCCAAGAAGCTGGGAGGGTGCAGTGCCAGGTGAGCTGACCCTAGCAGTCCAGCAGGGTATCCCAGACCATACGGCATCATGTTCAACAATAAAAGCTGGGGGAAGGAGAAGAAAGAGGGAGACACATTTGGAATGATGGTGTTTATCTTGCCAAGTCACTCTTTTGCAGGATAGAGCCCAACTTTCCTGGAGATTGTTTAACTGCCTGCCTTTGGGAAGCGGTGAATGAATTGCTGATTTTTCTTTGCTTGTGTGCACAGCTTTTGCTTTACCTGTTAATCTGTCTTTTACGCCACTCATGAATTTTCTCACTTTAATCTTTTCTCTCCTCATCCCACTGAAGAGCAAGCATTGAGCAGCTCTTCTCTGGGGCTGAGCTGCGTACCTGGGGTTAAAACACAAAATATGGTAGGTAAAAATAGCCATTTCACAGGGGACTCCAGAAGAAAATTAAGTACATTTTTAAAATTTTAAGTAAAACTAGAGTATTCCTTTTGGGTATATATAGTTTTTTTAATTGATGGAAAGTTCTGTTATCATAAAATGCCTTATCTATTTTTTATTTCTCTGTTCTTTTTTCTAAAGGAGAAGATAAATCTATCAAACTGTTCCATTATACCTGATTTCTTTTGACTTTTTCTAGGTATATTCTGACATTGATTCTCATGATTAATATCTTTGTCAGGAGCATCACTGCTGTTTTTCTTTGTGTTGCCATCCCTTTCAGCTTTGGCTGTTTATTCTCAACATGCCCCCACTGGTGTGGGGCTCTGAGGAGGCACTCATAGCCGATGTCTAGAAGTTGCTGAGGTGCAAGTGACCTTATCAGCGAGTCAGACTTCACTTGGGAAGTGTTAGGCACCACACTGATTTTTGAAACAGATGTTCAATCACACAGACATGTCGACTGAGATGGAAGATGGAATTGATAATAGATGACTGTCTACCCCTGTGGCATTTCCACTGTGAGAAGATGGCCTGCTTATAACAATATACTGTCTGCATCAGAGCATGATGAAACCAAGAGCACTGAGACACACTCTTATGGTAAAGCTTTACAATTCTTTAAGCCAGAGCTTGCCTCTGTAACACACTATTGAATTTGTACATAAGCACACAGATGACAGAGGCAGAAAGAAATAGAAGGAAACAAATAGATTAATGGAAGAAAATATAACAGGCCATAAAGAAAGCAAAAGCTGAGGTGTTTTGCTGCCGGTATCTCACTTGGTTTTGTTTTGTAATATGATAGGAAGAAGGTTAAGAGTCAGAGAGCTTCAGAGCAGAGGATGGTTGGGGATGGACAACTCCTTAAAGTTTTGTGTGGTTACTGTCTGCAGGAGCAACAAACCTTGCTTCATTTTTGGCACTGAGGGCAGATGGGAATATCAGTGATTTGAGACTGTACACCCTTGTGTAGGTTCTTGCCCTCCTCACCTGCGCGACCCACAAAGGGTCTGCACTCCACAACCTGCTCAGAGAGACTCACTCAGGATGCCAGTTTTGACTGTGCCTGGTCCATGAGATGCTGAGGGAGGCAGTGACCATGGACATGGCTAACAGTGTTTTTGTTCCTACTTTATTAGTAGGAAGATTCCAAGGGCAAACACATGAGGAAGAATTAATTGATCAGTTTTGTCTATGGTATATGTGCTTATCTGTAAAATATGAGGATTGCCTAAATCCATTGAAATAATGGCATTCATGTATTTCTCACACGCACACACGCTGCCCTTACACACCTCCAGAAGAATTGTATTAGTCACTTCATTTATTTCTCAGAAATCTTAATTTCTTTCTGTCTGATTTACAATATTGCCTCAGAGATTGCTCACAGTAAATTTTATACTTCTGTGAAATTCCATGGAGAGAGATTCATTGGAGTACACTCATTCCAATATATTCCCCTGAGAAGAAGCAGACGAATATTTTATTGTGACATCAGTGCCAATTCAGAGTATCCCGCTTTTTCCAAAATACAAGTCAGCTGAATATATGGCTATTTTTTATTTTCTCTATGCAATGTATCAGTTAAATTGTACCATTGGTACTTTCCAAGTGTAACATCTAAGTTCAACCACAAAACCTCACAGCTTTTTAGAAAAGCCCAGCATTGGGAACAACCACTTCCAGAAACCTGGAGCAGTTTTCCTGTCCTGGTTTGAGACTGATGGAAAAGTGTTCTCTGAGTACTAATGTAAGAAGCTCAGGTTAGATGTCACCACTGGTGTTACCTCAAGGAGACTTTGATATGGTTGCTAACAAGATCTAGTTGACTTATGGCTTTACTTTGAAAATTTGGGGTAAATTAATGACAGGATCAAGCATTTAAAAATATAGAGAAAAACTGCTAATTTCCTTTTTCAGAGGAAATTGAAGAAAAATGTTACAAGATCATTTGGATCTTGACGTCACACGAATTGAAGCAAAATTCTTATGCCAAACATGTCAATTTATTTAAGGAAAAAAAGATGACATAACAAGATAATAGTGATAAATGAGAAGCAAAGCCAAGTTAAAAGGCAAGTAAAGATTTTAAGTAAGATAGTGTAATGCCATCTTCAGTTAATCAGTAATATTTCAAAACTGGAATTTTTTTTTATTCAAAGCGAGAAAGACAAAAGTGGAATTATATTAAGTTTGCATATTTTAATTACCTGGTAAATATAACCTTGTCTATACCAGTGCAAGAACAGCATCATTACACCAGAACCCAAATTACTTTTTTTTTTTTTGTTGTTGTTGTTGTTGTTCAAACATTTTACTTATTTCAGGACACCAAATTCTGATTTCAGATATAACACTGTGACTTCAGCAGCTTACTCAAAACAAAAAAAAATTAAAAAGTAAATTATAGTTATTTCTTATTATTCTTTAGCTATGCCATATTAGTCATTGCATGATGATAATTCATATAAATTTAGTCAGATATGCTTTATCAGTACTTTTATACTATGCTTTATCAGTACTTTTATACTTTTTAGCTGGGGATCTATATGTTCTCAGCAGTTAAGGTTAATCTCTGTTCCCTCATCTTTGTTTCTATTAAATATTTATTTTGAATTTCCGAGGCCACGCAGGTGTGGTGGCTAGAATTTATTCAGATTAGTTCATATAAAATATCTTAGTCACTGGGATCACAGAATAATGTAGATTGCAAATGGCATATGATTCAATAGTTTTGTGATGGGTGGATGCCAACCAGTAGTTGAGTTTCTACAGAGCCATTTGCTCTCTCCCTGATCCTTAGCGGGATCAGGGAAGAAAACAGAAAAACAAAAATGAGAAAACTCATGATTTGAGATAAAGATAGATTAATATGTGAAAGGGGGAGACTGAAGGGTAGAGACACCAAACAGATGAAACAAAAGAAATCGGACCAACATCTAGCCAGTCTCCAAGCAATGGCCTCCTTGAAAGTCAAAAAGTCTTTGCTCCAACTCTTTGTGAAGGTGATATCACATGATAGTAAGTGTTCCTTTGGTCAGTTTGGGTTATTTCTCCCAGCTATGTTTCCTGCCAACCTTTTACACACTCATGCTTGATAGGCAGGGAGAAGAGTAAGGAAAAGAGAAAGCCTTGACACTGTGTAAGTACTGTTTGCAAGCATCAAAACACTGATGTGTTACCAACACGGGTTTAGCTGCAAATCCAAAGCATCACAGAGGCTGCTATGAAAGACAACGAGCCCAGCCAGACATAGACCGTGTTTCAGATCCAACAGATTTAATTAAAAACAAATTCATTTTCCATTAATTTATTCAGCTTTAGTGCTCATTTGGCTTTGAGTTTTATATATTGACTCATATCTTTCCACGGGTATATCAAGCCTCTTTCTAAATAGGGCCTATGCAAAGTCATCACAGTCTCTGCTTTGAAGACTGCTTTCAGTTAAAACTAGTCTCATGTTAAAAAAAAAAAAGGTGTGTTGTAAGATTTTGGATTTATCACCAGTTTTTAGAAGGTTCCAAGTACAGCAAAGTGATACAAAGCTTGTCTCTTGGTTATCTAATGGCTGTACTAGCAGAATGTTTAATAAGTACAATTACAACACATAATTGCATAAGAATAGCTGTGTGGGATTAGACAAAAATCTTATATCAGAAACAATACTGAAATGAATAGAATGGAAATAATATTCTATTCTTGCCATATATCCATGAGGGACAAAGAAGAGTTATTAAAAGTGTGGCAATAATTATATGGCATTATTTTCTTTCTACTTGTGTGAACATAATCTTAACAATGTACCCTGCTTAACCAGCATAAGGCAAAAGAATAATGAAGTTTTGTTGATTAATGTGTAGCGTAATCATGGCAATCAACATGAGGTTCCGTTTGTAAGGCATTGCTACTGTCACCATAGTTTCTACTTTTCTGCTTCAGAAGGCAAGATATTAATATTTTTCCATTGTGACTGACAGAGCAACATGTAAATCACATGACTGACACAGAATCTGTTCCAAAAATATTTTTTAAAATTACATTTTCTGTAATCAAATGCACCCAAGCATGGCATGGAGGGTGATTTTTTGTTCATATAAATGCATTTGTCACATAAATGCAAATTGCAGCTATGACTTTCCTAGCTGTGGGATAGTGCACGGCTAGACTTTCCTCACTTAAGTAAATTTTGTTTCCTCTTGTTTAGTGGGAAGCACTACAGGTGTATTGTGTGCAATAACATGGATTTATGCCGATACTTTTTCTTCTAAATGCAAATGTTTCATTCAAAGGGTTCCACTCAAAATAGCCTTTCACCTTTCTCCAGATTTCCAAACCCAGATTGTAATCTCCTCTGATTTAATATTTAAAGGCAAACATATCTTCTACCGTCTCCAAACAAACAAACAGACAGACAAACAACTATTACCATATACAAATTGCTCATTTTCTTCTTTTTTTTTTTTTTCTAGAGGAGATAACATCTGCTTCAAAGATCCTGCAAAAATACCTGCATAGGGTGTTCCCTTTTATTTATAAAACAAATCTTTATCATTCATTGAACTAGGAGAAAGAGATAGTAGTGCTCTTTAGTGTTATTTCAATAGTATTGAATAATATTCTTGGCTTTTTAAATTTGGAAAGCAGTACGATCTTGCAGTGAGTAAACCATTAGCAAAAAGTGCCTAAAAGTAGACATGCAAAGATGATTTGGCAATTCAGTGTTGACAACTCTGATTTATATGTTGCTGTAGAAGCTGGAGGAGGCTAGATATCTCTTTTAAAATCAGAAAAAGAAAATATAAAGGTAGATGACATTTCAAGATGTTATCTAAAGAGATATAATATTTCCTCTTAATTTCCTATAGGGATTATCTTCCAAATCAGATCTTGCTGCACAGCCTTCAGCCTTCCTCTCATCCCATCCTTAAAGTGGTTAAAGCATAAGATGCTTCAAATAGAGGGAGAGCATAACTGGGAAAACTTACTTACATATGAAGCTTGATCTAAACTGGATAAAATCTATTCTTCTGATCATAAATGAATGACTTTTAATTATTTTTTTTACCTAAATATTTATCGGACATGTTCATGTCCTGTCTGAACTACTTGTGAGCTACTGGCTTCAATACCACATTGAGTTAAAAATAATGTAAAGTTGTATTTATTTTCACAACTTTTATTTTTCTGTTTCTTTTTCCTTCGGTTTCAGAACTGCAGAATGAAAAAGGAGGCATTTTTAAATCAATTTTGAAAATATATGCCTGTATATTGAACTGTGTAAATTTGTTTTAAAAGTACTGTGTTACTTTCTATATTTCTAACATTTATCACCAAACTTTTGATCTCATCCACTGCAATATAAAGGCATTCTTATAATTGCATCCATCATTAGAAAAGCGTGATTGTTAATTTTATTTTTTTCTTATACAGTCTAACATGGATTCTTTTCTGACCACTGATGGTCACTGGATTACATGATAACAGTATGGACTTGATAATTTCTCTTATTTGATTCAGCTAATTTAACATTATCAATGTTTACAATTTTTTATGTCATCTCTTGTTATGCATGCTGCTGTGTTTTTACCCCTAGAGAATTTTGACTACCATCCTATTTCTATCTGATTACCATTAGGTCCCCTAGGAGTCTTCATAGCTTTCAATGACTAATCTATATTTTTGTGGTATGCCATCAACTCTTTCTCTAGATTGTCAGCTGTACATTCAACACAATTCTACAATCCTATGTAATTCTTCTTCTAAGGAAAGATTTACTGACTGATGTTTGGGGCTTAGGCACTGCTCTGCTTAACAAAGCCAGAAGTATTCTCGCTGTCACTCATACCAAGTTTCCAGACTAAGTGAAAACCTCTGGAGGCCCTTCCAAAAGCCTCTACCTCACTTGTTTGCTACTTGTCTGCAGCTCTGTGTGAAGCATAACAGTTTCAGGTCTGAGACATGTTCCTTGGCAGCATTCCAGTGACAATTCCATTCCCTACCTCTCCATTCTCAAGACCAGAAGCAGCAAGCAAGTCCTTCACAAACTCTTTATGCTCCCAGTGTATGGGGTGCATCACAACATAAATTATAGGACTGGCCATGGCACCAGACCTTAGAAACCAATTTCATTGCTTTGTTTGACCACAACACTGAACAAGAACTTGTTCTTGAAAAAATAACGTGCTAGAAAGGGATTTTAATTTTGTCCAAACCTTTTTACTCAAAAAAAATTTCAGCCTTAGCAAACAGCAATCATAATTATAATTGAAGACAGAAATGAAATCAAATGCAAGGGTGCAAGGTGTTGCTAAAATGAGTCTCTTTCCTGCATTTAATGAATGATATAGGAAGAACTGCTGTAAGAACCCAAATCACTAAATGCAAATGACTGTACTTGACTGAAAATACTGTAATTTAACTGTAGTCTGATTTCAGTGTTAGTTAAAAAGAATCATATGTTGGTGTGTACATTTTCAACACCCTCATCAATATAAATATGAATGAAGAAAAGCTATGTAATGCCTGTGAAAATCTCTTATTTTACATTCTCCAAAATCCATATTTTCCTCTTATTTCTTATTTGCACATTTCTTGCTTCTGATATAATCCACTGATTTCTTTATTATTTGAGTGTCTATAGACAGTTATTTCTATTCTGATTCTCCCTCCACTGTTTCAAGAGACATTCACTCTTTTTTTTGCTGTTCTGCAAAGGTTTTTTCCTCCTCTTTTTTTTTCCCTGCCATCAATGTATTTGGGGATCTCTTAGTTTCATTTATAAAATATTTTTTCTTATTTAAAAAGATATCAGATTGGATCAGAACCCCCTAATTACTTTCCTTTGCTCTTGCTTCCTTCCTATTT
The DNA here is from genome assembly GCF_015832195.1 of Motacilla alba alba. Taxonomy (NCBI): domain Eukaryota; kingdom Metazoa; phylum Chordata; class Aves; order Passeriformes; family Motacillidae; genus Motacilla; species Motacilla alba. Next base: position 112,477,568 of record NC_052016.1, read on the forward strand.
TATTTTTTGTTTAAGGATATGCAATTCTGTTCCAACTTAATTTTTTCTATATACATCTTTAATTAGCTGGTGTTCCAAGTCCAAGAAATTAAATTACCTCATGTTTCATTAAGAAATTTTAATTTGCATTGTTACTTGTCATTCATTATCTTCTGTTGTTTTAAATTCCCCTTTGGAATTGTTATCTCACAAAGTTAAATTTTGCCATGTCTTGTCTCCATACAACACTGAACTCAATACTCAAACCCAGTACTTGACTACATACTCCCAAAATCTACATAACTTGTATTTAAGGACACTCTCCTTTGTGCTCTAAATTATAATAATTCAAGAGGCCTAAGAAACCTGGTCCATGAGCCCCACTCCTCTGTGTATTCTTAAAAATGCAAAGAATAGTAGGCAAAATAAATTGGTTTTGTACATAAGTGGAATGAAAAGGATACAAATAAAAATATATTATGGAAATTTTGGAAAGGGATATGAACAATCAGAATTTGTCTTCTACACAACTGAGCAAAACCTTTTCTATCTTCTCATTATACTTGTAATTGTTCTTCTGTATGAAATAGATCAGTCACACACCCTTCTATGGAAAAAAAAGTTCTTTCCTGTTTTCAGTTTTTTAGTAAAGCAAAATTAATTGTTAAGTACAAGCACTTTTTTTTTCAAGGTTTAAAGAAAAAGAGTATAGCTTGTACATTTTCATCCTATCTAATTTAACTTAAAAACATCTCAGATTTTTTGTAAACACTTTTACCTTAATGATACCTTGAGAGAAACTATGTTGATTATAAACTAAGTAAATCTTTCACTTTATTCAAATCAAGCAGCAATTGATTACACTGCCTTTCTTTTTATAATATAGAAATTTTATCACTTCTGCATGTTTTTCTGCTTTTAAAAATGCTTCTCATTACTTACTTTTAATCAAATACACACTAGTAATAATTTAATGGCTACTGTAGCATTAATGTAACATTAGAGTTGCTGATATTCATGTCAAGACATGGAAATTGAGATTAAGTCTTGTGTTCCCAAATAATCACAGAGACTTCCTGAGATTTCTGACAAAGCCTAATCTAAAATACATAAAACTGGGGTCAAAAAAGCTCGGTTACACAGTTTCAATTTCCACCATATAAAACCTGAGTCTCTTCAAAAATATTAAAACACATCCATTGTTTCCCTGTGCTTTTACCTGGAGTAAGAGTGGCCACCATCTTCAAAAACTAAGCCATAATAGATAGCCAGATAAATATTTCTGATTATCTTGGTTATATGTGTTATATATGATCAATATATTGATTATATTGCTGATATGCATTCTGAAATCCTATCAGCACTGCTGGTTCACATCAGGACTTCTGCTTTTGCTTTAGTGCATCTTGAGACAGAAATATGATCATTTCAGGTAACATGAAACAAAACTTTCCCTGGCTATTAAGATATCTTTTGTAAGTGTTGTGCACCTACATTTCTCCTCTCAAATCCTGTGCAAAAGCTCCACCTAGACCAACAAAATCTAAGGTAAATCACTATGAAATAAATGCACCATATACTTACTTTCTCAGTTTTTCTTGGACCTTTTATAAATATCTCAGCAATACCTGAGCAAATGATTCTCTGAATTCCTGTTTATTTGAAATTTTTGTCAGATTTTTAATTTTTTAAACAAATCCAAGCAAAAATCCAAACTAAAGAAGGCTGCAAATCCTATTTGTCCTATTTCCCTCGACCAAGGTTATCAACAATAGATACCATCAGCAGCTAAAACTGAGAGCATTAACACTGATACCCACATCACTCTGTAGAATGTCAGTATCGCAGAAAGAATCAAAAGACAAATTTGAATGGCTGTGTAAGTGAACTCCCTCTTCAGTAAATGTGGAGCCCAAAGTGTGTTTCAATGTTCAGAAGATAAGCACCAAAGTGTTTATTCACATTTCATAATAGTTTTCCTGCATTCATTAGTGTAAATACATGCAGGGTTGAATTCTCTAATATAAATATTACATTTTTTCATGGATTGCATCAGCCATTGCTCATGTATGTAGTCTTAGCAACATCAGTTAATCAATTGCCTGTATAAACACCCATATGCCCAGCTCTAAACAATTCTGAATGCTCAAAAGAAATGCTTCTACATGAAAAGTTTCGATATTTGATTTTTAAAAATGTAAAAGATTTTTCACAAAAATAAAGGTCTGCTATTAAACAGATGAATTTTGCTGCTGTTATTTATTTCATATCAAGTTTATTAGCTGTCAAAACTGAATTAATTACCCCATAATACCTCTATATGTCTTTTATTGATATTCTAGAATCTGAACAGGGTTTAATAAATGGACCAGAATATATCCAGTAAAAGATATTAACTTTATTTTATTAAATGATAAAAATGTTAGCATTTATTATGCCTCTTGTAAAATCCTATGCATTTTATTCATTCAAATGGAAAAGAAAATCAATATGATTGGAAAATATCTCTAAGTTATGTAATAATATATTTGTTTCTATTTCACATAATATTCTCCTGGTAGATATGTCAATCCATTACAACTTCTAACATTAAGGAAGGTTAAACACCACTTAAATCAGCAGAATGTCAAGGGATGCTCTGGAGTCTCTATCACTGTTTTTTAAGAATATCTTTGACAAACCTGTTAAGAACAGTTTAGGTAGAATTTATCTTGCCTTAGAGCAGAAGGTAGGATGAGATGATCCCTTGAATTTCCTTCCAGTCCTATTTTGGTAATTCCTAGCCAATTCAGCAACATTATTTCTTGCAACAGTAAGTATATTCCAGGAAGTGGAATGACCTATATCAACGATTTCCAAGATCCTTTCCAAAGTCTTTTCTCTTTACTAGGGTTTCATTTGCTTGGAACTGCAGCAAATTAATTTGAAGAACATTTTTATATATGTACATATCCTTGTGTAGCTGTTGGCATTAATTTATTGTTCTCTATACGTTTAGTCTTCCCCTTTGTCTTTCAGATACGGGGAGGACCCACTAGAAAAGAATGTCCACTTACCCCCCTGCGACTTGTCTATGCTCTGGTGCTCAGACTGAAGGTCTGATTGCACTGGGGGTAAGATTTGGTGAGACAGATGCAGTCTCAAAGGAAGGAGGCAACTGGCCCAAGGCTCAATGGCCACTGCTCTTCCCAGGATGTGCTGTTTAAGCTCAGCCATCAGCCTCTCCCCACCTCGGTGGCCCTGATCCCCCATGCAGGGCCTCTCATCGCCTGGAGCTGCAGCATCTGCTCCCCAACACCCAAAATGCCAGGTCATCATTCTATTTTTCATGCAGTGCAGAGAAGTGGGAGGGGAGAAGCAGCTCTAACTCCATTATCTTGCTCTTCGCATAAAAGCTCTAGCACAGTTTGCTGCTCAGTGACAGATTTCTAATCAACCAGAAACTTCAACTGCTCCATTTCTTTTCTATTTTATTCTGCACTAGCATGTTCTTCTCTTCATCTGCCTTACAGAAATGTTTTAATGACACGGTTGCAGTCTAAACATTTCAGACTCACAGAAGTCTACTTTCAACTCGAATGTGGTCTCCTCCTCCCATTTTTTTGGCTTTTTAAAAAAAAATTCATTCCTCTATCAATTAAATGATACTTTGAAACTCTGAGCGGTACTTAGTCATTAAGCTCCACTGACTTTTAATTAAAGGTGGGTGTCTAATTGTCCAGAGTGCAACTGAAAATTGCCCAGAAGCCTTTCTTATATATACACTCATTCCTTTATCACTATCAAATGCCTTCTCCTCGTACAGTAAGTGCGGAACATAATTTTCTCTGAAAAATCCTTAATAATTTTCATCAAAACTAAACAAAAGGCACAAGAGCACAGAGGTCAATGAGACCTTCACACCTCTCCAAATTTCTCTGTCAGTGTACTTTGACATTCATAGAGGGGGTGTGCTCTGCTCATGTATATATCATTGAAAACACTAATTTGATTTGAAGAACGTATATTCAGTCCCATAAAGGGTATAAATCCTCTCAGAAATTATAATAATAATGACTTCAATAGTTTTTTTCCCTACTATCTCAGATCTTCCATTAACCTTAGTAGAAGTACTGTATTTTTATTAAAAGGAAGAAGTGTACCTAAATTCATCATGGACTTTTGAGAAATTATGTTCAGTTCTGTCTTACAGATGATGTTGGAAATATACACTTATTTAGTATGAACATGAAATGACACAAACAAGTTTGGATGAACAGAAAATTGTCTATATTCCTACAAAAAAAAAGAGAAAGAACTAATTTTCTATGCAAAGCTTGAAGGTTTACAGATTATAGAATCCTAGAATCATTTAGATCCAGCCAAGTTGGATCCAGCTTTGGTACCAAGTCCACCCCTAAATTATGTCTCTAAAGTGCACATCTACAGGTTTTTAAAATGCTTCCAGGATGGTGACCCCAACACTCCCCTGGGCAGCCTCTTCCAGTTTTTGCTAATCCTTTTGGTGAATAACTTTTTTCCTAATATCCAGTTTAAATCTCCCCTGGTGCAACATGAGGGTGTTTTTACTTATCCTATCTCTTGCTCCTTGGGAAAAGAGGCTTTCATCCACCTCACAATAACCTCATTTCAAGTAGTTGTAGAGAATAACTTTTCCTTTTTTCCTCAGCTTTCTCAGTGACCCCTCACAGGGCTGCTTCTCTAGATCCTTCACCAGCTTCATTTCTCATCTTTGGATACAATGATAGACCACAGAAAATGAAATTGCTTTATTCAGCAAGGATCACCTAAATGTTTGGAAAAGATCACTGGCAGCTTCTGCAGAGAGTTCCTCCAGTCTTTGAAGAAACCTGTCATTTTCTAATTGCAGCCAAAATAAAGCTGGAGTAGCAATGAAATTCTCAGTGCTCTCTGAGTTCTTTGAGAGACACCAACCAATTCTTCTGTCAGTTATCAAGCTTTGCTTCATATAACCATGATGAAACACAGTTCCTGCAGGAAATAATTACGAAATAAATGCCATGAAGGAAAGGAAGGAAGACTTGTAGAGAAATATCAAAAAGTGTTCCCTGAGTTCAAGATTTAAAAAGATGTCTTGCAAAGAAAGAAACACAACTGTAACCCCAAAAAACCAACTCAAAGCACCACAGGTGCAGTGCCAGGAGTTTATTTATTAGACAATTATTTTTTGCCTGAAATGATTGTAAGAAGCTAATACCACACTAAGCAGTATTAATATTTATTTAATAGCTGTTGTTAGGAAACTTGTTTTTACTGTCGTATATTAGCTTTTCTGCTGCAAGTTGTTGCTTTTCAATGAGAAAAAAAAAAAGTGTTTTCATTAAATTGAGACGGTGGAAAAAATTAAATGTCAAAGAGAAGCAGTAATTGGGAAGACTAAATGATCAAAACAGCCCAAATGTATTAGTGTTTTAATTTTTCTGACAATAGTTTTTCAATGGAATATTTGCCAAATTTCACATAGTCACATATAAGCTTGTTAAGTTAATATTGCAGAAGTTGTGGGGGTTTTGTAAGGGAAAACTGATTTCTGAAAATTTAAATTCTGTGTTCATCATAGTCAAAATAGTGGAAAAAAAATTGCAAAATCCAATTAGTATTAAAAGAACCCAGTATACCTCCTGATCTGTTATTTGCCTATGATGGATTTTACTAGGCATTTATTAATTCTATTCTTCATTTAATTTCCATCTCATCTTACATAAAAATGATGGCTTCTTCATTAACTATTCATTTTTATTTTTATTTTTTTATAAATAAGTGTAGCATTTTTTTTATTAAAAAAGTAGTTTGATAGGTGAAAACAATTGTGATGACCATCTTGAGAATTTCTCTAACCGCATCACTTCCATTGCTGATTTCTTCAGGGCCTACAGACTTCCTGTTTTAAAACTGCTCCCTGAAGCACAAAATCCTTACTTTGTTTTACTGTACAAAGTAAGGTTTTTTGGTTTATTGTACCAAAAGTAATGTCTTGCAATTAAAAGGATGAAAAAAATCAACTGACAGAGCTGCTTTCTTTTGGTGAACAATTTTGTTTGAAACATCTATTTCCCTATAATATAACTGTGAAAACTTACTTCAGTCTAGATAAATATGTATAAAGTAATCAGTCCCCACACTCTATAGAATGTAAAATTAATGGAAAATCTTATGTATTTAAGGGTTTCTTAGAACTTTTTACACTAATATTAAAACGGGATGAATTAAAGTTTAAATTTTTGCAGTACTTCATTTAATTCCTCCCAGATGCCTGGGATTTAACCTTGGTAGGCAGCTCAGCCTCACACCACTCACTTCCTTATGTTGAGACTGGGGAGAGTATTTGAAGCACAGATTTGAGAAAACTTGTGGTTGGAATAAAGACAATTCAATGTGTAAAGCAAGCACTGTATGCACAAGCAAAGCAAAACAGGGATTCATTAAAGTTTCCCATGGGCAGGCAGGTGTTCAGCCATCTCCAGGGAATCCAGGATCCCTGACATATAACTTGGCAAGACAAAACACGGTAACTCTAAACCTCCCCTTTTATATTTCCCTCAGCTTTTATTGTGGAGCACGAGGCCATAGGGTATGGGATGTCCCTTGGGTGTGCAGGGGTCAGCTGTCTCAGCTGTGTCCCCTCCCAGCTCCTTGTGCACCCCAGCCTGCTCTCTGGTGGGTGGGGTGAGGATCAGAAAAAGGCTTTGACTTTTCAGTCAAAATCTGAAAGTACAAGTGCTGTTCAGCAAAAACTGAAACATCCCTGTGAGGTCAACACATCACAAACCCAAAACATAGCACCCCATCAGCTACTATTGAAGAAAAACAGCTCCTTCTTAGCCATAACAATCTACTGCAGCAAATGCAAATATGATTTTTAGCAATTTGTTATCTATTCAGACCTTCCAAAGTTATTTATTTCTTACTGAAATTAATGTACTTCCCGATAGATCTCATCATTTAAAAGAACCACTGTGTGCTTTTCACTTTCCTGGTTTTAGTATGGTTTTGAGCAATGCAAAATGATCTCCTTCTATTTAGAGTATATAATTAAACCCCAGATCAGGTTGTTATGCAGGGTGTTAATGCACAATAAAATTTTCTGCTTATCACTATATTGGGCTAAAATTGTATTGTGGGGAGGTGCACATTTTATTTTGCTTTGAAATCTTGTGTTTTTTAATTTCTACTAATATCCATAAGGTGATCATGCAGCACATGATGTTGGTGTATACTCTTAACAACATAAATTGTGATATTTTTTTAAATTTGTCTTTATCTTAAATAATTAAATTATTAAGTACAGTTTTGAATTTCTTTCTAGAGCTCCTCTTTACCATCCCACTGTATTGGCTCTGTTTTCTACTGCACTTGCCTCTTCCTGTATCTTTTTATTCATTTGAAAGGGGAGAAAAGGCCCACTAAAGGTGGAAGTCAGTAGAGCTGTGCCAGCATTCAAAAGTTTCTATTTCTGATTACAATACGTCTAATTATGTAACAGTGAATCTGCAAAGAAACAATTATTGCTGTTGTTATCATCTATAATGCCTCACATGCTTCTGGTTTTAAGTGATAGCTCTTGACATCCCTGCTTCCACTCCTAATTAGTGTTCCAGATATAATTGAAAAGCTTCATTTCTCTATCAGCACAATATGGAGAGGTTATTGTGAGTAAAAATACTGTTAAATACATTATTGTGTATAATGTACATTTTCACTTTTCTTAGGGCTTGCCGGTAGATTATTTTTTATTCCATTCCTCAATTCTAATGTGCGGGGTGGGATTAACAAAATCATTCTAACCTAACACACTGGTGTAGATCAGAACAAAATACAAAAATACCTCTACTGGGTTTGGTTCTGCTCTCCTCTGCTGGACCCACATCCTGATTCATCTGTTCAGAGCACAGGAAAGGTACAATATGAGCTGGGATATTTAACATGCATACTTTTAAGAAAGCCAAAGTTGCTGCTGACAACTTCATCATGCTTTGGATATTGATGAAACCTGCTTGTACTAGGAGTGTGAAATTAGTTTTCAATTCCTATAGCAAAGTGCCAAAGCAACACAGATGTTCTGTTCAGGAGTCTGGGCTTAATTTTTTTTTTCAGAGAAGTACAGTGTTAATTCTAGTTTACACAATGAAGAGGAAACATCTGTCATATTACACATTTGTTTTAAAGTATATGCTGCGTTTTTTCTTAATGTATTTCCTATAGAACTTGAGATCCAAGGTTTAAGAGAATATACACAAATAATTTTATTGGGTAAGGGTAACATCATAATTTACTGAAGATGAATCCCTAAATATAACTCCTTCCAAGAATTTAGGTGCTAATGGGAAGTACAAGTTTTCTCAGTGGCATCTTAATACATTCCTGTGCACTCTTTTTTTTGTTTTAAATATCACAGCTTTAAAATATTGCTACTGTTTTTCTACTATCATATTTAAAAATTCATTCCCCATTTTCAATACTATGAATAGTTCCTGATCTAAATATTAACCTACTTCCAATTTCTGAATTGCCTGTACCTGTTGCAGGTGTTAGAATTACTTATGAATGCTGTTTTCAAAGGAGACAGCTTATTGGTCAATATTACCTAAATGGCCTGTTATTTCTGGGTCTTAATATCTTTTTTTTTTTTGGTAAGGGGTACTGTGTAAGTAAGAGGGCCTTTAATGTAAAGGCACCATTAGGTGGAGGTGCTGCTCATAATGTGCTGAGTCTGTTAGTTGGAGTGCATCTTAGAAAGGAAATAAATAACTTGATCTGAATATTCTGACCAATTTCCTGCCCGACAGTCTGGACATCTGGGAAAGGTTTCTGTTTCTGAATAAGACTGTTAACAAAACACTACAAAACACAATCTGTCTGTTGGAAATATTCCAATCTCCTTGACTTTTGTCTGTCTACGTTGACCCAGTAGCTCTTCACTCATTCTGATTTTCCTCAAAATAAACATTGAGCATAAGTTAGAATGTAATTTGATCTACCGAGAAACTTTGATGTCAATGACTCCCAGGCACTGCTGATAATCTTTAGTGCTTTAATATGAGTAACAGCTGTGTTACCAAGACTTTGTCTTTTCTTGGGCTTTTGAAGAGTCTGGGAAATAATCAGAACAGATTCTTTTCCACAAGGCAGAGCAGCTTCTTTAAAAAAAAAAAAAGTCATCCTTTTTGTACAATGTTTTTAGGCAGAATAGCTCACAGGAATAGTGTAAAACATGAGTTTATTCTACAGTGCTACTGTTTCATCTATTGTTTCCTCTGACTTCAATGGCTGGGGACGACATAGCTGTCAAAAAATAGCTATGAAAGAAATGCTATTACCAAGCAGCTCAATAGGAAAAGTAATGGTGATCATTTTAACTAAATGGCAATTGTTGACCATTAGTTACCAAAGTCTACGGTGAAAGGATATTATTGATTTAAAATGTATTAAATTACAGGAGTTCAAAATGTTTCTTTTCGTGTCTGCGCTTTGTTCTCCTTGATGTTCTTTGCTCCCTATTTTTTTTTTCCCCTTAAGAAAATCTGAGCTGCCTTTTCACAGAAAGAATGGTAGGGATGGACACAGCAGACCTATTTAATGAGGTAGGTGATACAGTGCATGACATAGTGAGTGTATGAACACTGGAATGCTGTGGATTGCATTTGCTTTTTCTCATTTTCCACTCAGATATCAAACTGAGAAATTTTGATGTCTCAAAGTTTATTCTTTTCCAGTCTGATATAATTAGAGATCCAATTGTTGGAGGTGCAGGGGGAGAGCATCTTTCCAGGAGAGTCATCCTCTGCAATTTGCTTTCATAATTTTAGTGTGATTTTGCTGATATTTGAGTTTCTGTCTGTTTGGGAAGAGGAGTACTCAAGTGTGGGCACGTGAATTTTCCTGCACTAGAGTATTTATCAGGCAGTCAACTGTGGCACACCATGGCTTTGAGTTCTTTATTTGGGATATTAAAATTCAAAAAGCTCATAATGTAGCAGTCCACTTTTTAAGGTGGGCTGGTTCTTTGGAATAGATGGAATCTCCTTTCACTGCAATTCCCATACAGACAGGTCCCATCGAATAGTCTGGCACCCTTTCACCTCCAGTTTGTTCTCTCTTGTGCTAACAAAAGCAGACACTAGTAGACAAATCAATGTAGTTTTGAGTAAAACCTATTTATCATGAGAACTTTTTTTTCTTCAGCCTTTTCTTTGGTCAAAAGTTTTATTGTATTCAAACATATCTCTCTACTGCTCAAAATCTGAGAAGCAGCAGGACAATAAACTGAAAAAATATGGTTCAGCAATTTACCAAAAAAAAAGTAGGAAGTAAAAAGCAGATTTTTTTATATCAATCAAACACATTACAAAGAATTTAATTAAAAGAATTAATTTAGTTAATCTGGCATCTTTCAGCTTTCACATATTTCTCTATATTTATTATGACTTTTAAATGCTTATTTTCTGCCAAATGATTCATAACAGGTTTAGAGAACAAGTTCTGTCATTTTTAATGTAAAATGTTTAGAGAGAAAGTAGTGAAGAAGTACTAAGGGAATGTAAATGGACTTGCTTGTTTGGAGAGTTGTTTAACTAATGAAAGAATCATGTTTTAAATTGGTTGAGTTGAAACAGGCACAAAACATATTGCAGATCTTCTCTGTTCCCAGAAATTTATATTTCCAAGGTAAAATCTCTACATTTTCTTGCCCTACATTTGAAACCCACACAGACATATGAGTAGTGACCTCCAGAGACTCCAGTCATGCTGCAGGACAGAAGATCCTTGATAATGCCACATCATAAGGGTTTGGCACTGTCTGACAACTCAGCCAAGCAGTGTCTGCCTCCCAGTTGGGCAACCACTATAGAGGGTGGCATCCTTACCTGGTTTACTGAAATCTGGGAGTTCATTTCTGATTAGAGTTGACAAAAGCTTGACACAATCAGCAGCACTGGGAATGGAAAAGCAGTTTCTTGAGCATAACAAAGCCTCCAGTTCTTTCCTTTTAACATCATTAAGAGCCCTGAGGATAAATACAGAATGTGAGGGAAGGATAATAAGATCAAAAAGATGGAATCCTCTGCCATCTTTTTCTCTGGCATGAAGCAGGTTTTAACAAAAATAAATTTCAATTACTGATACCAGTACCAGTAGAAATGAGTACGCTTCCATAAAACTGAGAAAATTCACTAAACAGAATGTTCCAAATGCAATCTTCTATTTTAAAAGGACTAATTTTTAAAATATTTTAGAAACATAATGGAGAGAAATCAATATATAGTTGCAGTTTGGATGAAGCCAATACACAATTTCTTTAGAATTATTCATAAAAACATGCAAAATATACAGATAGTCATGTATTTATGGTAGGTGTAAATTTTCAGTCAACTTTTCCAAGACTTTGGCTTAGTGCTGCAAAATGAAATACTTTTCAATCAGTATTTTTTTAAATGAAAACTACTGTGCCAACAATGTCCTTGTCAGTAGGCACTGGCTGACCCTGCTTGAGCAGAAGATTGCAGCAGATGATCTCAAAAGATGCCTTCCAGCCTCAGCAATTCTGCAAATAAATTAACAAGTGCAGTGAAAGGAGATCAAGGAGTTAAAGAACTAATCCTTAAACTCAGCATTATGCCCCTGGATTTGATCTAAAATGAAAGTGCATTTGATATTCACGTACTTGTACTGCTGCCCGTGAAGTAAAACCAACAGACACAGCTGGATGCATAATGAGCATGTGGTGTTTTGCTTCTCCTGACAGGAGCTGGGGCAGTCAATGGTTGAAGCCTTCTGGAGAGCTCTATGTGGATTGATAAGCTGAAGGAAAGGTCAGGGCATATCACGGACTCGCTGCCATGAGTATGCAAATGGACGTGTTTGTTACTAGTGGTGTTTTAGTACGGGCGCCCAAAGATTTCAAGATGTCAGTATTAATCTGTAAAATCATTTGAGTCAAGTTTGTTGCCAGTAAGGATATGATGGAGTAGGGAAGAAATGGCTGGAAGACATTTCCAAGCTAGTACTCTTTAGTACTTGTACTAAAGGTACAGGTGATTGAACCCGATTCTATCTCTAAATACATAGATAGAAGCTTAAGGTAAACCTGTTTGATAAATTCTGCAGGGTACTCTTGCTGGACTACAACCTGCCAAAATTAGTGTGCATTGGTTTTGGAAAAATACGCAATTTAAAAAGGAAATGTCAATAACAATCTTAAAAACAAGCAGTTTTCATTTATACATGTGTGACATGACCAAAAGTCAGATATGAGGCACATGCTTCCAATATCATTGCATATGTGGTTTAATAAAGGATTAGAGAAGAAAACACAGGCCAGAAGAAACTCTTGAACATTAAAGTTAAGTCTCTGTAATAGCAAGCAGCGATAAAATATACATCAATTCAGAATGGTCCATGGTACTAGATTACTTGTGGGGTTTTTTTCAGACATGTCTTCTGTATTATTCACAGACTTGAACAATTAGTTCAGTGTTTGGATTGATGCAGTGAGAAGTAATGTTTTTGACATCCTCCGTGAAAGACTTTTACCTCTGGAGTCCTTTGCTGAAGGAAAACAGAAACTATTCTCTAAGTACAACTCCAAACATTCTTTTTTTTTCAGCAGGCAAAAATACAACCATTTAACAGATGGATATAGTAACCATAATAGGATTTACTCCATGGAGAAAGCAGAATGTCCTATTCTGCAAGCCAATTAGTCTATCTTCACTTATTCTGTGTCTCAGAGGAAGACTTGATTCAGGAATCCAGTTCCCACTTGAGTTTATTTAACTTTGGGCCGTTTTCTAAGGTTTGACCATTCCAGCCTTTAAGATTAACTGATATTATAGGATTATATACCATTGAGGGAAATTTATTATTTCTATCTGTACGCAACTGTTCTATTCCAATTGCAAATGTACTTCATGACAGTAACAAAAAAACCAAAAAAACCCAAACAAATAAAAAACCCAAAAACCTAAGCCCATAGAATTTGCATGGAAAGTGAATGTATTGTTTCTCTAACCAACTGGAGGGAAAAGAGCCCCTCACATTGTTATAGTTTTGAATTTGTGAAAACAGAATAAATAGCTTAGGAGAAAGGGTGGGAACATGAGGGAGTTTAGGATGATAGAATAAAGGCACCTCACCAAAATTCTCACCCCATGACCTGTAGGTCTGTGTCAGGTGAATCTTTGTCAGTGTCTCTTCCCAGTGGACAGAGAGTGAGAATCCAGTCTGAATCAATATTTAAAAGTACACAACACTAAAATGAAGCAAAGTCAGTGCTCACAGGTACTGAAGGATAAACACACACACAAAGCTGTTAAAAAGTATTCCCTAATAATTTTCTTGTCTTAATTCCCTGCCCACCCTTCCACCCCCACCCCACCCCAAACCGTGATGCTTCACTTTCCAGCTTGGGGTCTTAGCCATGCTCTTGCCAAGCTTTTCTTTTCCTTCTCCATTTTAAACCTTTATCTGGTAGCTCTGGGCTTGCCTAGGATTTAACTTTGTCAATGACTTTGATTTAGGGTGGACAAATCTTTGCAGAACCTTCATCATGACAACTTAGATTTTCAGATTGTGGCTCTTTTTTCAGAAGTAAATGGAAGATTTTTTTCTCCCTCAAAATAAATTTTCATGGTCAAAATATAAATGCAGAACCATATATATTCTAAAAAAAAAAAAACAAAAAAACCCCAAACAAAACCAAAATAAACAAACCCCAAAGAAAAATGTGTGGTAACTCTAAGGATAGTGTTTTTATTGATAAGAAATGGTGTGATGCCATTCAAGTGTGGGCATAATATTTTTGAATATCTTTTAATTGGAAAATGTTTGGGGCTTCTTCAGTACATTAAATATTTTGTCATTCCATAAAATTGAATTCTTCATCATAATAACTTATTAATTTTTTCCAACATACAAGCTGCTAAGAAATGTAGGCACTTAAAAGATAAAAGGGGAGATTAATTATTAATACAATGCGTCATCAATATTTGACATTCTACTTAGCATGACTATTATCTACTACAATCTACAGAAAATATTCTCCATGCTCCCACTGCATTGCTTGAGTGCCATATGGCCATGCTTGTTTTTCTTCAAATAATTTTTACATAAACAGCTGGTGAGCTGTTTTCTTTGTAACATGCCACATATTTTTCAAGACAGTTAGGAAGGACTGATGTAACACCAGTGTCTGCAGTGCTTTTGTGTCAGGGTTGTAAGGAACCTCCCATTTATTATTCAAAAATTCCGAGCTCATTCTGTGTTTTGGTTGCTTTTGTGGGAGCCTTTTTTTTTTTTAAGTGACTGCTGAGCAATGTGACTACATTTTCCCACTTTCTGCTGATATAATCTTTGAAATAAGACTGAGTGTAAATGAATGCTTAATCACACAATAGACAGTCAAATTATAAAGTCTTGTGGAAGCTCTTTAATATCCATTTAATTAAAAGTGGTGTTCAGCTAGCCTAGAATTTGACCTCTATCACCTTAGATAAAGGTAAATCTGAGCTGACTGGCAGCACTGGGATTATATCATTTACGTGGTACTCAATTTATCCAATTTACTGTTTTATCCTATGCAATTCTGAGGGAACACTACCATATAAACAATAATAAAAACTAAGAAAAAGATGGATTTTAAATCTTTTCCGTGGGTATCAGCAATGTTTTTTCAAGACTATACGTCAAAGTCTGTTTCACCTAATGATATTAGTTTGCAACAAGCTTTATATGAAATTTAATTTTCCCAATGTATTCTCCTGAAAAGCTTTTCAGCAATCCTTTCTTTCACTTGTAAAGACAAAGTATAAGACTTTTTATTTTATAAGAACATATATGTATAAAAAGAAAATCAAAAATTTTAGAGGCAGGACTAAAGGATAAGAAAATGCCTTACAGATTTTCTTCTAAAGGCTTTCCATTGTTTTCACAAATATAAGGACTGATAAATATTTCATATCTTTTACTAGTGGCCAAAGCAACCATTTGTGAAGAAAACACCACGTGGTAGCCGACAACTGTTGGAAACACTTTATTGAGATTTATGGAGAATATAAAACCTCAGGTGACTCAACTGCTGTCAGAAATGAAGGGTAAGTTTCCCTGCCCCATTCCACAATGTCACAGTGGTTCACATGGCACCAGAAAGATTTCTGGAGGATTACAGAGGGGTAGGACTACACTGAAATGGTTTCTCAATACCAGGGGAAAAAATTAGTTCCTGACAGCAAGGACCTGCAATAAATTCCTCAGTTTGAGGATCTGGTACTTGATTTAGCACTTGTGTAGGTTTTCCTGCATGTTTCTGCAGGAAACATTATCTGCAGATTATCTACATTATCTGCAGATTAAAGCAGTAAACTGATGGATAAATTTGCATGCTCCCAAATTTTACAGGGAATTGCAAGCACTCGGAAACATAAAATAAAATAAAATACTTACCAATAGCAAACAGTTAAAATAAAAAAAGAAGGTACGCTTTGTGGAATGATCAGAAATTCTTGTTTGGGCTTATCTTGTTGGTTTTTTTTCTTTTTTTCTTGGCTGGTAGATTTTTTTGTGTTTTTTTAGGGGTGTGGGTAGGTTGGTTGGTTTGGTTTGGCTTGGTTTTGGTTTGGGGTTTTTTTCCCTATGGACAAGCTGTTGCTCTTACTTGAAAAAGTTTCAATAAAAATATAAATTTATTTCAAGAATTAAAAGTCAATTAGTTAATTTTACCTAAATTTAATAATTTTTAGTTATCATCAGTGACAGATTAAGAAAGTGTCAGACCTGTTTAGGCAGATATTCAACAGCTAGAAGTTATTATTAGGCAGAAGTCATTCAACAGCTAGCTAAAATGAATGAAAGAATGACATATTTATCAATTCCAGAGAGGAAAAATAAATGTCCCCACTGCTATTCTTATTCATCCTGTTCCAAATCCAACATTCCCTGGTAAACACTCTGCACAGAGATCTATATCACTTTTTGCTTATCAAAGAAACTGATTTTCTCTAGACTGGGGCCTGAAGCAGTCCACTATCTCTGCCACCAGATGCTGAACAACTGGTAGACAAAAAGAAGAAAATCTCCTGGATTTCTGTCAAAAAAAAATCTACCAAATAAAAGGAAAAACTGAGTGTATAAATGGCTCATCTCTCCAACTGCATGCATTCCCAAGCAAGTAGAGGAATACCAAAGAGAGGCATGAACACCAGGAAAGACAGGGAATGTCACCATCAGGATGTGACACAGACCCAAATGGACCTTCTGCTCAGTGGGTAAGTGTTTGCAAGTTCAGAGCATAAGGGGGTTGAAGATGCCAACTGCATACTCAACACACATGTTCCAATTTCCTGTATTGTGTAGAACATTGTCATAACAACTCAGTGTAATTATTTTGTCCCATAAAACCGAATATATTCGATAATCTGTTGGCCTATTTCTTTTTTTTTTCATTCCCAAATTACTTACTGCATGTTTGCTATATTTTCTTATTTTTCTTATTGCAATTGTGCAGTAATACTGCCTTAGAGTAGTAATAATGTTTATATGGGAGACCACTTTGCATTTTTGAAATTGCTTTTTATGAGACTGTAACTGTTTTAATCTGGTATTTATATTCTGCTGTTTAACTTGTGTTTGCAAAACGTAGCAGCTTATACCATACCTGTTATAAAGGAATTAGCACTCAAGGGATCAAAAGTCAGTCAAACTCTTTCTTATAGCAGTAATAATAATATTAATAATAGTAATAATAATATTAATAATAAATAAACTTACAATATTTCTTAAGTAATGGAAAATTATGACAAGAAATGTTTGTAGAGGGAATTAGTACAAAAGCACTGAAGAAGTCTCAAAATACTGAGTTTTAGACTGGATGTGATTTGCATCACAAGAAGTAAAGAAATTTATTTATTTAAATTTCATAAAAAAATTTATTTTGGAAAATAAAG
Organism: Motacilla alba alba; assembly: GCF_015832195.1. Taxonomy (NCBI): domain Eukaryota; kingdom Metazoa; phylum Chordata; class Aves; order Passeriformes; family Motacillidae; genus Motacilla; species Motacilla alba. The sequence goes on from NC_052016.1 coordinate 112,494,505, forward strand.
AATACTTAAACTTTGAATGTCTGCTGCACCTATACAAGATGTTATATTTTAACAGCTAAGAAGTATTTTGTTTCCTTGAGTCTTTTAGTGAAAACCTAGTTACTCCTGTAAAAAGCAGAAAAAAATGGGGAGGGCATCCTTTAGCTTCAGTTTTAATCAGGGAATATATATTTTAAATGAACCTTTGAATGTACTACTTTTACAAGCCTGTAAACATTCACCTTTTAAACAAGATGTATTCACTTGAATAAATATTTTGACACATCAGTCAGACATTGATTAAATTAGTTCTCTAAATCATCATCTAAATACTTCACTGAAACAGGGTAAAGTGATTACATCTTCCACACAGTAAATTCCCATTTAGTTCCAATACTAAAGGGAAAAAAAATATGTCTTTGAGCTGCAGAATTTGAAGTTAAGGTAAAGATTAAAGGACTCATCACTGAGCTAATCTTCTCTAACCTTGTACTGGCAGGCATTGGAATTGCCCCTATTTAATATTGTTTGAAAAGAGCTCTGGCTTTGATAAGGAACAGCCCATGGTTGTGGGAAAAAAAATATATATTTTCAGAAACAAATAAAAAGGTTCCCTCAATATATCATTGAGTCATTTGTTTGCATTTTTTGTAGTGTGACAGTACTTCAGGACAAGGAGAAGTGCATGTGCACACAAACACCAACACAGAGGTATATATAAGTTCCTCTTTCATTATATGATCAATTTAAATCGTAATATTAGATCACATGACTCAAGATATCTCACTATTTTGCCTCTAAGGATCTTTCATGAAGGTAATTTATAGTTTCCTTGATATTCATGGGACAACTGTTTGTCACAGGCCTTTACACTTGGTCAAAGGCCAGAATAAGTCTCTGAAGGAACATGTCCCATGTCCCTAAGACATTTCAGAATATCTAAGACACATGATTCCATCTAGGATGGCTTTTTAGATCTGATCTTGATAGGAGAGTTCTCCTGTCCAGTAACTTTAAAAATTAATTAATAAATATATAAAATAATTTAATTTCTATTGTAAAGAAAACTGAAGTTGAAAAAAGTAGCAATGATCTTATTTTAAAAAGCTAAAATAATTTTTATTCTGAAAAATTATATCAGATTTAATAATTTAAATCCAAATTTAAATGTTGCTGATGTTCAAAAAATGAGTTAACCAATTTTGCCTCAGAAATGTTTCAATCTGTGCATGTTTTACTTACACCATATGTTTTTGTAGCTGAGAGATATTCAAAATTTAATCAATGTTATAACAGAAAATGAAGTTCTACCAGCTTGTTAGGCAGTAGGAAGTTAAGTTTCTAAAATCTACTCAAAGAAAAGTTTCACATTAAAAAGGTCATATCATGCTATTTGGCTACATTTAATACAAATTCATTTGCGTGCTTTAGGGAAAATCACTGGGTATTCTAAACTTTGCAGAAGCGGGGATTTGACAAAGTAACTGAAGTAATGGCACAGGAAGATTCTCTGATCTGTTGTGCAAGTTGCGATGCTCACTTTTTCATACCCCTTGACCAAAACATTTTTATCCACAATTTCTACTGCAGCAGAGGGTGTTTTGCTGTCTTTTGTGCAGACCACACCAAACAGGCCCCAGGTGACGCCTTCAGGTACCGGTGACTGCCTCTTTGGCTCTCACATGAACTGCTGGAGGAGCAGCTCTGAGGGCAAGGGCTCTGTGCCTGGACCAGGAGTGAACATCCCCAGGCTTCTTGAAGGAAAAAAAAAAAGACAAAACCCACATGGAAATGCTAGACTGTTCTTTTCTATAAACATTTGATTCTTGCAAGGGGGCTTAGGATCATATACATTTTTGACATTGGTGGCAGAAGAAGGCAGCTCTCTTTATCTCAAGATAAAGAGAGGATCTTTGAAAATTAGATGAAATAGGCAAGAAACACCTTGTGATAGGCTCATGAAAACCAAGAGAAGAGAGGCTCTTTTTCTCCTTAGTGAGTAGCACTCCTTCTCAGTCACCTTGTGAGCAAGATGTGTGGAGAGAAAGGCTTGATGGATCAGCTTAGGGCGCCATTATGTGGAGACAAGGCAGGACTGGCCCATCTGTCCTACTATGGCTTTCACAGATTCCTGGAAAATCTTATTTTTAATTTACTCTGTTAGTACCTGTGTATAAAAGAGTTCAGGGAATCAGTCTCTGAACTTAGGGATTTTATGTTTGCAAGGTCATCTCATCAGTGCAGTCAAGAGTCAAAACAGCTGGATAAGCTTTTCTTTATGAGTATTGATCCAACTGATTTAAACGGTCAAAGAAGATGGAAACAACTGCAGCAGAAACCAACAGAAGTTATATGATTAGTGCTATTTTGGACACAAATTGTTCCCTTTTCACAGACCTTCAATACTTCTAGATAGTGCTTTGGGACAATCCCATAGGGCTTACTGTAGAAAAAACAACATCGAACTATATTTCATTTATTTACACTCTTTTAAGTCTAGAGCAATATGCCAGTTGATTTAAGTCTATTTGAGAATCTAGAATTATGCTGTGGTTTTTTATTGGACAAAGGGGCTACTTAATTTTTAAAAAAATCATCTCAGAATTAGCATATCAAAAAACAACAACAACAACAACAAAAAGACCAGGAATTAAATGAATAAAAATTAAAATACAAGACAATATAAACTGTATAAGAATAGAAATTACAGAATCAACTAGGTTGGAAAAGAGCTTTGTGAAGTCTTTTAGCTGTCCTAGAAGGAAAAATAAAGTTTTTAATTAAAATGTCAAATTTATTTTTATTTTTAAGATTGGTTTACATTTTGTGAGTAGTGGAATTTTTTATTTCTGTCTCCAAATATTTTGAGTTCATTCCGAGACAACTAAGAAAAATAACAAAAGTTAAGCACCAGGCTTTTACAAAAAATAAATAGAATAAACAAATAAATAAATACACAAAAATATAAATATAAATATAAATATAAATATAAATATAAATATAAATATAAATATAAATATAAATATAAATATAAATACAAATACAAATATAAATATAAATATAAATATAAATATAAATAAATATAATAAATATATAGAAATATATTTTTAGGGCTATCCTTCATATTCAGAATAAAACAAACACCCATATTCAGAATAAAACAGTTGATTGTCATCTATTCTTTCTGAAGTAATTAGGAGTTTGATTGCTTTTTCCCTGGCCAAAGCCTTGCCAATGGCTGCACTTCTTGTGCAGAAAGATGATTAGAGGGATGGAGCACCTTTCTTATGAGAAAAGGCCCAGAGAGTTGGGGTGGTTGTTCATCCTGGAACATAAAGGAGAGTCTCTTCAAGGAGACTTTATAGCTTCTTACTGTAAGTAAAGTGAGCTGGAGAGGGACTTACAAGGGCATTGGTGACAGGACAAAGAACAATGGCTTTAAGCTGGAAGAAGGCATTCTTAGATTGGATGTAAGGAAGAAGTTTTTACAATGAGGGTGGTAAAACACTGGAGCAGGTTGTCCAGAGTGGTGGATGCCCTGTGCCATGAAACGTGGAAGGTCAGGCTGGACGGGGCTCCAAGCAATCTGACCTAGCTGAAGATGCAGCAATGCTCATTGCAGGGGTGGTGTACTGAGTGACCTCTAAAGATCCCTTCCAACCCAAACTATTCCATGATCCTATGATTGATGGAAGCATTCTCAAGGGTAGTGAGTTAAATATATAAAAACTGGTTTTGTTGTGGCTGAAAGGGAAGATCTATCTTCTTCCTATTTTCTCACTTTTTGAAACATGAGAGATGGAAAGTAATTAATCTAATTGTGAATGTCTACACAGAGACATTCAGTTTTGAACCAGACACCTCAGCTCTGTTATCCATCCTTTTAAAGTCAATGGAGAGACACGATGCTTTTACAGCACAAAACACACAGAGTCATTTAAATACCTATTTTAGATGAAAATAGTCATGCATTATGTCTCTCCACTGCTTACAAAGGGAACCTGAGGAGATTCTTGTAGGTCTTAGCCCCACTTATTCAAATTAGATCAATTATCTATGTGCTAAGTGTGTGCACATGAAATAATATCTTCATGAAGAAACTTTATGGGTAAAAAGAAAGAACCAAGTTGTTATTTCCTTTGAAAAATTCAAACTACTCAGTCGTGTGTGTTAGTTATGACATCAAGAAAGAACTTTTATTATCCTGAATTGTCTTCACTCATTGATGAATATAAATAATCTTAGACGCTGAAGTTGAATTATCACTGTTACTTGCTGGGGCAGCAGGAAGATATGGTGTAAAATGAAATGGGATGTCCTAATGTCCTATTGAGGTAGCAGGAAGAGAACATGATCCCTACTGATATCACAGGCAAGGATTGGTGTGTACACAACTGATACAAGAGGGAACAGGAGAGAGCCTAGCTGAGTTCTTCTTTGTTTCTCTTTTAAGACAGTACTTTATTTTTTCCATTTTCCCTATATCCTTTTCCTTTTTTCATAGGTACATAAATAAGTTTAGCTCTAGTTTAAAAGTAGAGGCTGCAAAGATGTTGGAGGGCTCTATAAACAAGCCAAAGGGAATTGTAGGGATATGGCAAGAGTTCCTGCTGAAATAGGTATATCATCATTTTGGGGTGCATGCTGAAACCCTCACAGAAACAAGACAGAAATAATATCTTCATTCTGACTTCAACTTGTGGGTCATGGGCACAAACTACCTAACAACTGCTCTAGGGAAAAAGAATACTCTAACTGCAGCAGAATGTCATGCAATACATATGCAAATACTTTAATGCTTCCAAAAACCATCATCATCTGTGCCAGTTTCTGTCACTATTCTATATTCCACGCATTTATATTGCCAACACTGCCCCAGGCATCAATGAAAAAACCTTTATTTTGTATGGATAGGGCAAGCTTACCTATATATAGCTAACTTATATATAATTGCAGAGAATGCATACAGCAGTAAATACATATTTTTGTGTTCTAAGATTTAGATAGTTTTTAGTTTCTATTGAAAATCTGAGTAATGTTATTCAGAATAAACAGTGTATATCTTTAACATAAACATATATACACAAACTGACAGATCCCCTTTAATTTAAAAACTGGCACAAGTTGTATTTTCCACCAAAGAGAAAGTTTAAAGTTCTGGGTGGGTTTTGACCCACCACCCACTCAGAGTGGCAAAAACCATGCAGACTTGTAGAAAACATGTAGAATGTTAGGATCTACATAGAACAAATATTTTGCCGTGAACCAGGGAGGTGGGGCTGTATGATGAATAATTAACTTATTCATTTTTTGTCAAATATGAACACTTTATTGTAATTAGAAGAGTAGACGGCAAGATAAACAGTTTTCAGCACATTTTTCATGTTGGATGGGGACTGAATGAGTAGAATTTGACCACAAAGTGAACAACAACAAAAAAGAAATATCAATACTATGACTAAAACTGTGTGAATTGTTTTCTTAAGACAATAAACAACTTCCCCTACAGGTGTGGGAAAGGGGAATATTTCAAACTGAGGCTTAGCAATGACAGGCTATCTACAAAGCTCAAGGAAATCTTGACTAGGAAAAATTTGGTACTTCAGGAGGACAAAATTGCTCTTTAGGGAAAAGAAATTTCAGGCAGGATTTCGTGTACAGATGCTTCTTAGCCAAAGGTGGGATATTGGTTTTATTGCCCAAATTGCAGGGGGACTTTTGTTGTTGTTGCTTACAACATCCTCTAAAAATCAATTTTCTCCATTCCAGTGGAAAGGAAAAATCTGCAGAAATAAGCCACAAGACATGTTTGATACTCCAGGATTTGAATGAAGATACCGTGGAGATATCAGTGGTGATCTTTGCAGGTCAACTGCAGTTGGCACACAGGGGCCCTTTGCTATTAAGGGAATTAAGACACAAATCAATGCCTAAAAATGGTGCCAGTGAAATTACAAAAGAAGGAGAAAAGCTTAGATCCAGAAAACCTCACAGAGAGGTGGAATGTTATGTACCACAAGCAAATCTGGTAATGCTCCAGCAGAAAAGGCTAAGCCACCACTTAAAAGTGACATTTGTGGTTAGTTTATTTAGTCTGAAGGAAGGGAGGGGTGGCCAGCACTTTGCATAATTAGATGTATTTTAAATAGTCCATCTGCAGTCCTTTAAAACTGTGAGAAATATTTGTACGCACAGTCAGCTTCTGACGAATTTCAGGTTGAAATATTTGTTCTTGGGAAAACCACTGTGCTCCTATCTTGGCAATTTATCTGATACAGGCTCTTTGCAATTCATCCATGTAATCGCAGTATAACAGGTGAGAATTAGTGGATCAAAGTGAATTTTTCAAGAACACACAACATATCTTTTGAGAGACATAAAAACAAATTGCCTCTCAGCTTACCACTAGCAGAGATAGCTGCTCTTTATTAACTGCCCAGTGAACCACGTGCAGTATTTAGCAAAGAAAATAAGTTTTTAAAAAATCTCGTTCTTTGAAGCATGAATTAACTATTGTTTGATTTTAATTTCCTGAAACAAATAATTAAATATTGAAATTAAATCTTGAAAAATTCTTACCAGTTTCTGCTGATGTCTTTGTAGTGCAAGCTTAAAAAAAAAAAAAAAAAAAAAAAAAAAAAGAAAAGAAAAGAAAAGAAGAAAGCTTTCCTGGAGTGAATTTTGCATCAAATTTGCTACATAGAAATGCACTTCTAGAAAATTAACATCTCATAGATTTTCTATTGAGAGAAGGACTTTATCTCCAAATAGAACGCCAAACCCCTAAAACCTAAATAAAGAGCAAAACAAATCGACACACAAAAACCCAAACCAAACCAAAATAACCAACCCTCATTTTAACTAAAGACAGGAAAGGAAAACAATCCTAAGGCATATGTCTGTTGATGAAAAAGGAAAAGTAAATAATTCAAAATATCATTTAGAGTTTCCAGTATATGTTCAGTATATATTCAGCATCTGATTTATGGTTTAAATGTTTAATGTGGTATAGTAAGAGTCGAGAGAAAGCTCTGACAACTTCCACATATTTTCAGAGTCTCTGCAGGTATATAAAATAATATGCACGTTCATGTAAAAATATTTTACATTTTCTATGAATTCCTTTGATAATTAAGTGTGGTATGTATTCCTGGGAACAGAAGTTTTAAATCTCTGTCCTTTTAGCTTCAAACCAGCTCTTTATGCTAACAAATGCTAATGGCTTTTAAAAGTGTAAGCTGTAACACTGGATAGAAAATATGTATTTGAAAATTCTCTGGTAGAAAATACCTTACTTGAAAACTGAAATATTTCAGAGAAAAGAAAAAAAATTTTATCAATTTGAAATGAGAAGCATTTTGAAAATTATAATACTTCCTGTAAGATGTACATTTTTAGCCTATTAAATAATATAATATAATAAAAGCATGTAACTGCACAAATGAAGCATAGAAATAATCCTTCTCCTGCCCACAGTCTTCCCCAGAAACAGACCTCCTTTTCCTAACATCTGAAATACAAATGAGAAAAAATAGTTTTTTAAGTCCATCAAGAAGGTCTTCACCAAACCACACTAAGTTAACCATCACAGACATGATTTTTAATGTTACTTATATCCTTCTCTGCTTTTCTTTAATTCTTTTGTGCTGAAATTAAGAAGAAACAAATAAATCATAATGCTATCTTAAAATAAAAGTCCAAACAACAATGAATTTTTTAAAAAGTTTAAAAATTACCCCTGTTCCTGGAGTCATGAATGTGTCAACCTCTGTGTAGATTTCCTATTTCTTCTACTTATCATCATCCCCCTTCCCTGCTGTGCACCCTCACAGATACAACTTCATCAACTGCTCTTTACACCCAAGCTCCTTTCAGAATGCTTCTTTCTATACATCTAAATCAGAAAGATGAGGAAAAAATATATGCAGAGGGCTTTATGGCATGAAAGTGTAATGCTGGAGCCATGCTCAGTACCCAGCATAAGAAGGGCTCAGGAATTCCCTTCTTCCTTCATAGCTGTCACTGGAGGTGAGGTTATCTCCTAGAGAGACATTTCCTCTCTGATTTAAACACTTGAGAAAGTGAGGATCTATTCAACTAGCCAGCATTCCAATCTCAGATTGCTAGATTTAAGGTTTAACTCAAGTCTTCCCTTGCATCTCATCCTATACTCAATATACAGAATCCTGTTATTTCCCTGCTTGTATAGGATGGTGTCAAACCATCAGCCATAAGTGCAAAATACGTATGAGAGGAGAATATAATTTTAAGAGGAGATCGATCTTTAGATCAAGCCTTTTGGGTTTTTTTTCTTCTATCAAAATATCAGAAAGTGCCTGATGGCTTTGCCCTAGAAAGAAGTAGTCTCATGCTGGTATCATGACTACCAGACCATCACCTCCAAATCCTATCTGCATAAAATGTATTCAGGCTTCACTAACCCCATCCTGCATCTCCCCAGGACTTATTTTCTAAATTTCTTCTGAAATTACCTGGTTTTGCATCTCTGCAGTATTAAAGGGTGGAGGAAGGAATACTTGCTAATTCAATGGACTGCAGCTATTATCACGTGCTATTGCAAGGCATACAATGAAATCCTATTTTGGAAGAGCCCATGGATGTCGTTATGATATAATGGAAGGGTGCCAAATGTGTACCTTTAATCCCAATAACTTCTTGGTAAAGAACTGAACACCTGTAAATAGAATTTTATATGAAAAGGAAAAGAAGAAGTAAAAAGGCTTGGTGTAACTTTGCATTAGGATTCAATGAAGCAGTAGATTACAAAAACTCAGAACAAATTAAGGTTATTTAATTACTTCCAAAATTTAAGAAATCTTTAGATATTGAGAAAAATTTTGCAGTATCTTCAGCTGGGACTTAAGAAATTGCAGGACATTTAAAATAAATGAACTGTTTAAATTTTCTGTGCATTCATGTGGAAATCATTACAGTGCTATTTTTGTGATGCAAGACAGTGGAAATTAGGGAAAAGAATTTAAATACAGAAAGAAGATTCAACCAATGCAGTTAAACAAAAAAGAGTTCAAGAGAACGTCCCACGTTACCTTAAAATCAAAGTATGTTTGCTAATTATTAGAAATATAAAGAAGGTGGGATTTGTTTATATCTTGGTTTATATCTGGGTTTTATTTGTGCTTCTTACACTCTGCACTGAGCTAGCAATTAGTACCAGAAGTCAACACAAGTGCTTGAAAATCTACTAATGTTGACTAAAAATGGAAACTGCAACTTTGCGTTTTTAGTGATATTTAGAAATTTCTGGTAATAATGCTAGAAGCTGGGATAGAGAATGAAAATTCCTAGGGGAAAAAAAAGTTACTTGAGAAGAAAATAGGAAAGACACAATTAGTCTTCAAAGAATGCTGTAACGATGGTGATGTGACAGCGAGAGTTTGTTTTCCCTTATTGCCTTCTCTGTGCAAAAAAAATCTAGACTTACCCCTTCTGAACAACTGACCAAAATCATCAGTCTCTGATGTTAATTCCAATTAATTCTGAAGTAAAAACTTTGTCATTGCCTGTTATTAAAAATCTTGGCAGTTTTTTGCAGAATCAGGGTTTTTCTAGTCCTCGCTACACCTGCAAGAAGCTAAGTGCACGAAATCCGCAATGCATCGCTTGCTCATTCTGAAGTGACATCACTTTCTTTTTACTCAGAACAGATGGATAGATAGATAGATAGATAGATAGATAGATAGATAGATAGATAGATAAATGTATATCTTAGGTATTAAAATACCATGGGTTTCAGTTGTTTTCTCTCCTCTGAGATAGCCTGGCATCAGGAATTTTGGCGCCTGCGTTTGGCAAAACAATTCAATGTCTATTTTAGATTTTAAACTAGGTTTTATATTTCATTAATCTTGGGGAAATGAGTTTCTGTCTTTCTCATTCCTAAAATTTGACCAAATCTCCATGCTTCTCTTCCAAGGTAACACTTATCCTCTCTTAAGGAAGCTGAATAAGCCTGGGAAAAAAAGGAGATTTCAAACAAAGTGTAAGGAGTCCGACTCTATCCCAGCTCTCAACATAATTCCTTATGCTGAGTTCTGCTTCTATGCTAATAGCTAGATAGTTACATGCATTTTAAATGCCTTTTTTCTTGAAGAAAAAATCTCTTATCCTGGGTTTGAATTTAAATATGAGCAGAATTAGGTAAGTCAGGTAATTGAGGAGAAATATTTCCCAGGACAGAATGCGTTTTAGGAATGTAGTTTCCAATTTATAAAAATGTGGGATGCAAGAGTTTCCACTTCATAGATTTTAGTGAGTGAATTGAGTCTTTTTTTTTTCTACTTTATTGCCTAAAAATTAATAACCACTTTTCTAAAAAATTGTAATTATTTCCAAATGTGAGGAATTAAAGAGTTTATCTTATGTTTCACTGTTTCAGGTAATGTATATTTAATGTTGAAAAAAAAGTGAGTTAAAAATGCTATTAAAAATTTTTTTTCTGTGATTTGTATCAATTTATATCTGAAAGGAAACTGTATTTTAATTAACATTGTGGAAAAATGATCTAATATTTGATTGTTGATTTTTTTCAATAGAATTTAAAAATATTGTAGAGAAACAAAATGCAAAATACATGTTTTCAAAAAACCTGGAGTACTTAAAATAAAATATTAATGAACTAATTTCTTTTTGAGGTAGCTGGGTTATTTCCACTTTCATCAAAACATAATTCTACAAACATCATGTCTCAGCATTTCTAACCTACTTTTTATTCATGGATCAGGAAAGGAAAGCAAGCTTTCATATTTTGTTTCTTAACAAGATGGTTTAAAGCTAAAAGGAAGCAAAGATCATGTCTTTATCTGCAGAACAGTCTACAGCTTTCAAAGACTGGGTTGTTGTCAAAGACTGGGGTGTTGTCAATGATATTCTTAATTTACACAGTTTATTTTTTCAAAACTACAGTTGCTTAAATGCATTTCTTGAATAATATTTTTATTCAATTTAAAATTTTATCAAGGACATTAGAATAATTTTATACCAAAATACACTTGGCTTGTCATTTCCTTTTTATCTTGACATTTTTAGGGTTTTTTTAAACAAGGAAGTGTGTGTTTAATCGAACAAAAAAAAATATCAGAGGGTTTTCTTTGTATTTCTCTCCACCATGTATATTTCAAACTTTTAATTAGGAATGTTCGCATCGATGAACATGCTGCTTTTTATAATCTGTTATCTTCACTTTTCTATTCTAAAACGGTTCTGTGAATCATTTTCTATTGAATGGAAATTATAGAAAAAAATCCAGAGGATAAAACATGAATTTAACTCCTTGTGTAATAAAGAAAATACTCTGAATTTGCAGGAATACGTTTGCTATTTCATCACAGCAGTGAATAACCCTAATTTCTCTGAAAATATGTCATCTGGATCAAAATAAATGAACGTAAGTTAAAAAAAAAAGTATAAAATTATAGACACCATGTAAATCCATATTGCATCTGAGTGCCAGTCTGGCTATAAATGTGGAGATGGGTAACACTGGAGAACTTCAGGTTTGAGCCCTGCTGTTCACTACCAAGTCCTGCCATCTGTGCTGCAAATGTTGGAGTGAAGCGTGTACGACTCCTCCTGGATGTGCAGAGATGCAGCTGACTGTGGGAGCAGCGCGCAGAGATGTGGCCCAACTCTGTGACATGACGTGTGCCAAAGCAATCCCCACTCCACAGAGCAGCAAGCCACAGATTTGAGGGCTGGAACAGCTTCAGAGCTGCGCACAGGTTTTATCTACTAGGTTCTGGATGCTGGAGTTTTCCAAGATTTTGAAATGCTTTTGACCCACTCACACATCTTGAGTTTTTAGACAGAACATGCATTATCACCACTAGCTCCAGAAACTAATTTACTTCTATGTGTTGTGAAAAAGGAGAATCAGAAATGTACATTTCTGTTTCCCTTTGCATACCTTCATGATAGCACAGATGAATTATCAGCTAAGCTTGAGTCCTGTGCCTGACTAATACTAAAATGTCAGGGATTCATGGAAATGCCAGTGTTCTTTACTCTATTCTTCTGTGCCTCTGTGGTTTAAACATCCTTCTTGCTTTCACACCAAGGATCGTGCGTCTTGACAACAAGAAGACGTAGAAAGGTGGTGAGGTCCTGGAATAGGCATTCCAGAGTCTATCCAGGTCAGGGTACAGGACTAATAAAATCTTGGTGGTTTGTGGTCTGCCATATCCATATGTAGGCCCCACAACTCGTGAAAACACCAGTAATGTTCAAGGAGAAAGACAAGACAGTGCAGACCCTCGTGAAATTAGTCTTCAAAAGCGGAATGTGATATTTACAAAATGTTATAAAATGACTGCAATTTTTTGCATCCCATTCTTTTTAATTCACAGAACTGTCATTTAAATGTAGGTTGATTAGTTCTGACAATTAAATTGCAGCAACACCTTTGGCCAGAAAAACAACTAGGTAAATGCTTACTTGTTTGGCTTTGTTTTTTAGCTCCTGCAACTCTTGTAATGTCTTTAATGGGTAAAAGTATAAAACACAGGTATGTAGTGAATAGTTCTAATAAATCTCATTGGTGAGTAATAGGGATTTAATGTCTTTATAGTGGAATAATTTTTTTCTGCTATTATAATAAATAGGATACAATACAATTGGAATTGTAATCATAGTTTCATTAGCATGATTATAGTTTAGATCTGTCAGTTTTTCCATTTAATAAATAAGTATATATTCATACACATACCTTTATTTTTACCAGTCTACAATTAAGCTCATGAAAATAGCTTCAGATACAAATTTCAGCTGAGTTTTTTTCCTCTGTCTTTTATTGTTGTTCTTGAAATATCATAATTTTGAGCTTACTTTCAGACATTCTGGCAATTTCTATTATGTATAATACAATCTTTAAAATTAAATTAAAACCTCCACATTTTCATTCTGTTCAAGTGATTTGTGTCATTCCAGAACAGTTTTTTAATCTAATTATTGGAAAGTAATTTTTATTGAAAAAGTATTTTCTCATTCTATTAAAAACTTGGTAAAAAAAAAGTAAAATTCACTCCAAGCAATCAACACATGACTTCATTTTGAAAACTTTGTCATGGTTATTAGTGAATCAGATGAATGCTTGTGGATAACACTGACCTTGAATGAGGTGTCATTATAGGACCATAAAGAATAGAAAAAAAATCCCTTATGTGGAAAAACTTCCAAAGAGACTTTGTGGTTATTACATGAGAAAGAAAAAGCCCAAATAATGAATCAAAATTTAAAAAATAAAAAACAAACATTATTAAGAACATGTTTGAAATCATTGTTGTTCACTAGTAGTGTCACTCATCACTGCCAGTGAATGTACAAGTTTTCTCACATGATATCACTAGGCAAAATAATTTGCTGAATTAGAAGTAAATATAATGGAGTCACAATACAGAAAGGGGATTCCTTCTTAAATTTAAGGTAAAAATATATCTGATAATAAAAATGTCTTTTTTATTATTATTATATTTTTATTTTTTAATTTGGAAGCTGGGAAGATTCTTGAGTAAATGCTATATTCAGCACTCCTCTGATATATATTATGAAAGGTGACAACCTCAAAAGCTGTAGGTGGAATGTAATTAGGCTGTATTATCCTCATTTTACAGATGGCAATCTGAGACATATAGCAATCAAAAGCTACATAATGCAGAGATTACAACACAGAACCTTTTTTTTTTTTTTTTCTGGCATACAAGAACTTCCAGCGATTTTATTAAGCATTATTTGTATCTCACTGGGAAAAAAAAAAAAAAAAAGAAGAAAAAGAAACCCCAAAAATAAAACAACAAAAACAAACAAAAAGAACTCTCAATTTTCCCAGTCCTCAGTCCTACACTAAATCCTCCAGCAGTTTATACCGCCTTCAGGTAAGTAGCCTTGTTGCAACCAAACCGCTTTAGGGACACTTTACAGGGGTTTTATGTGTTACACTGTAAATGAGATGATCAACGGGAGTTCCCTCTGGGGTCTGGGTATCCCACAGAGCTGAATTCCTGAGGAGTGAGTAATTGCAGGCTCTTTTCTGTCTGGAGAATCTAGGTGTGAAAAAAGGCAGCTGAAGTGCTTTGTGATTCAGTCAGTAGGGGCAGATGCATTCTGCAGCCTTAATGAGCCGATTGAGGAGGTCTGAAAAGGCCGAGGGGGTATTTCCAGCTGCATTTTTAAGGAAAGAGGGTGCTACAGAACACATGGAACACGAAGTTGTAGTGGACAGCTACACATAGCAGGATTTTGGTTGGAACAGGGTCTTACTTGTTTAAAAAAATCCCAACAAATTAAACACATTTTAAATTCTGGAGGATGCATCTGTGGTTATCGACATCTAAGTCTGGCATTCTGTATGGGGAAGAAAGAATTCTAAAAACATTGAGATAATCTTTCTTAGAATTTCACTGCTAAAGACTTGTGTACGTCCACCCATATTTTTCCTTGTTGTCCAAAGTACATGTTTTTTAGGGTCTTTACAGGAAGGAGAGAAAAAAGGACATAAAAATGCTAAATCTGGTGAATCTGCAGAAGACACTAAGTGTTGCAGATGCTGCTCATAAGTTCATTTCTAAATTCTTCTGACATTCAATCTCCCTAGGTTTTGGATTTTTTTGGTTTTACAAGGAAGGGTTTCCCAGTTTATACAATATTTTGTGGGCAGACAGTTACTGTTCTTTGCTCCATTTCACTCAGAAATATAAATTTGTGCCTGAGCTGCCATTAGAAAGTGTTGCACCCATTAAAAAACACACTTCAAACTCTGTGGTGAATATGTTTTTGCATAGTTCTTTAGAGTTACAGTCCCCATAAATGGCATTTCCTATGTAAATGAAGTATAATAACAGGTTTTCTGCATTCACTGCTGAAATGCAGCCACACTTAGAAGGGAGATGTGGTTCAGCAGCGCACAGCAGAACAGTTCCCATCAGCTGGAATTCAAGGTAGGCTGTGTGTAATTACTTACATTGAAATTTGGTCGACACTGCAGACCTTTTACACCTCTTGTTCTGTAGGACTCACATTATGAAGAGTGCCTGAAGATGATATTAGCACTTCTTTCTTCTTATTGCTAAAAAAGCCAAACAAACAAAAACAAAAAACCAAAGAAACAAACAAAAAACCCAACCCAAACCCAAAAGGTACTAAACTCTTTTTACTCATAGCATAAACTGCCCAATCTAAGAAAAAGCATCATTCTGGCTGCAGCAGGTCCTCTCTGTTCTGCTGAACTGCCACAGAAATTCTGGTATTAACATTGCTCAGTCATAACATTTATGGGAAGAAATACTTTGTTACCATTGGATTATTCTTGAGAAAGTTTTGAGAAGATGAGCAGCGTTTAATGGCAGTCACCTAAAAATGCCTTTTTTGTGCAGTCACACTCAAATCAGTCTGGATCAACTAAAAAAAATTAAAGACGTTTCAAAATCATATCAAAAAGTTTCCTTTTCTTCTAGATTTACTTGAACCTTCATTAGGTATTTAATTTAAATGACATTAATTCAGTCTTCTTACAGTTTGACTGGTGAGCCTACATGTCTGAAGAGGATTGTACAATTCCTAACTCAAAGATTTAGGAGTGCTCCTACATTTTGGGGGTGCTCAGACAAAAGGTCTAATCCACTATTCCAGGTTTTTTTCTCTTTAGCTCCCAAAGTTGTTTTCCCCTCTTTTTTCCTAATTCATCTTTATATATTCCTGGTGCCAAGTTGGCCCTTTTCTAAGCTATCCAGCAGAACCTTTGGGACTGACATGGCCTTACAGTGCTCCTTCAGGCTCAACATCCCACTCAATGATGTCAATCTGAATGTCAAATCTGAACAGGTTTTGGCTATTTTGGGTCCTCCCATGAAAATTTTAGATGATGGCAAGTATACGTTCACAGTCATCCCCAGTGATTGCCCCTTAAACTGGCATTTGTTGTCTGAAAGACAATTGCCTTGGATACTGAACAATAAAAATACTTCTCTCTTTTCCCCTGTCCAACCTATGCCTGCATATGCTTTATTCTTCCATCCCAAAAAAAAGGAAAAAAAACCCCAAGCTTTGCTTATTTCAGTGTTTTTCTTGATTTCTTATAGTCATTTGTATGTACATTAAATCGCACAGTCTTAGCTGAAATTAAATTTTGGTATCGGTAGTAAATTCCCACAAAGAAAAATGTGTGGATACACATTTCTGCTTAGGTGTGTTTATAAATACAGTTAATTATCTTTTTCTGTGTATGAGCATTGTAGTGTCACCAATGGCAGCATAACCTAGAACCAGTGCTGCCAAAATCTGGGGCTACCCTGCACAGATGATGAGACTTCTGTAAGAATTAAACATTTTATGGAAAATATAGGTAAGTAAAGAAATTTTAGAGAGAAGCTTCCAGCAGCTTTTGTGATTCATAATGGACGTTTATATAGTTTTGATTCTAATTTTCAATTTAAAATCTTTGTCTTTTTGAGTTTTTTGATTTGATTTTTTGTTCGTTTTCTTTTATTGCTATTTTAATTTATTAGTTTGAAACATATTTCAGTATGTGGATATAGAATTTGAGTAACATTTGGTAAACACTTATGATCAAACCAGGGGAAAAAACTACATCACTTTTCATTTGTTTTAAAAAATCTCATTTTTAGCCTCTTTTTTAAATTCAGACAGGTCATCCTTAAAGTTTGTCTATTATATTATTGGTATTACCTTCCAAGTGGAGTAATTGCTCCTATGGTGTCATCTTTTTACATCCATTTTCTATCAATGGTAATAAACTGATTTTCGTTCTTTCATATATGTGTTCAGTTTCTAGTCTAAATTTGGTCTTCACAGCTTCCAGCTGGCTTAATTCAGGACCTTAAATAGATGACAAATTAAACTATGCAACTTCAAAAATTACCATTGTTTACTCCATGAATATTTCTGTGACTAATCAAACATTTGATTAAGCTTGATTCAAAACTAACTGTGTTCTGCAGTCCCTGGACAGGGAATGCTATGTCTGTCTTGTATGTTCCTTGCTTTCAGAATTGCCTTTTTTTCTCATTTGAAACCCTACTGGTTTTATGTATTTAAGGTTCCTGCCACAGTTATTCTTCAAAAACAAATAGAAAGAAAATAAGTAATGTTATATTATATATGTAATTAGCATATGTTAATAATATTAATAATTTCTTGCTAATAAATTTTAACAAATGTTGAGTTTCCAGTATGAATTGTGGTTACATATATGATTTTGGGAGATAGAACAGATAATATCCCATTACTAGATTACGTGAATAGTATCCAGATGAATATGTTCTACCAAAATGTCTCTCTTTCATTGGTTTTCTAGCTCAGTAGAATTAAAAATATTAGTCAATGAAATCCAATAATTCCTTCAAAGTTTTTTTTTTTCTGATGCATGTATAAACTGAGACTGTAAGGATATATAAATACTGAAATATGAGAAAGGTGCCCAAATATACCAGTCTGAAGCTGAAAGAAGGTAGCTTTTGTTTTGGTTTTGATGAGGTCAGGAAGAGCCATTGGAAGATTCTTCAAATATTCTTATGACAAGAAATTGATAAAATAAAGTGATTGATGAACACTACAATGTCGATGATCATGTCAACAGTTATTTTTGGTGAAGTGTCTAAGTCTATAAATTATATGTTAGATGCTTGAACTGGGGCTAGAGATGGAGAGAGAAACCTGCACAGTATTTTCTCTCCTTTATAATACATTTTAGATCAGGAACACACAGCTGACTGGCATCAGATTTTGGAGAGCAGGGTGTTCCTTGAGGACTGACTGCAGTATTCATCACAGAGTCCTTGAAACATTCCTCCAAGTGTTTTGTTACAATACTTTGCCTTGAACAGCTTATCTACTCTTTTTTTGTGATGCCTCTTCCACGTTGAATTCTTTTTTCTCTGGAAGTAATTTATAACATTCTGTCAATTTTCTGTCAGACATGATGAAAATGTATTTATTGAGTGTGAACCAAGCTCTACAGACACCACTCTTCAGCAGTCATGTTCATACTGCTCTGAGGTCTTTGACTGGAAAATAAATTGCAGCTATGAAATCCAAATAGATATGTGTGAAAAAGCGTATTTCTGCAACACAGATATTTAGATTAATTTTTGTAGCATTTTAAAAATAAAAATCGGTTTGCTGATACAATATTGAGTAAAGATTTTTTAATCTTCAAATTAATGGAAAATTATAAATAAAGAGGTGCTTACATTTTAATTTGAGATGAGGCAAAATTTCAAATTACATTATCATATTTCTGATATGCATGCAAAATTAATATAGAGTAATTGGGCAAAGAAGTAGGCAGATTTAGAATAAAACTGTGATGAGTTTGAAAGGTCGTTGTATTGTCTTAATTACCAGAGATTTTTTTTCAGATTCAAGAACAATAAATCACAATCCATATATTAAAACAAACAATGAAACAAAGAGACCAACAATCCAGCTGAAAATGTAACAATTCCTTGATTCCTTTATACAGGATGCATAAAAGGGAATGAAGCTACATTCTGTGACTTCAGGCATCTTACTTTACTTCTTTTGACATTCTGCAGTTTATCTGTAACCCAGTGTAACAAGACTGCAATGGAGAAAAAGATGCCTTATCCCCATTATCATTCATGGATATAGAAAATAAAGTGTGTGAATGGTAATGATTATGTATTGCCTAAATATGAAAGAGCTACACTAAAAACTAACTGTATTGATGTATGTAATGCTTATATAAGCATTAAGCTATTTACTCCAAATAATGGTAGATAAGCTTCGTGTCATCAAGGACATAAAGGAATTTTTAGCCATTGCAAAATTAAATAGACCAAGTATAGAAATATTTTCATGACAGTTCTGGGAATCCTGTGTAAGAATTTCCAAACAATGATTTTTATATTAATAGGAAAATTAATAGTGAGTATTGAGAGAAACTTTGTCCTTTCATTGGAGCAGTGAATTAGGCAATTAGAGCTGTTAAAAATTACATAAGATTAACCTCAGAGGAACAGCATCCCAAATCTCAGGTAGAAAGAATAGAAAATATAAGGTATTCTTAAGAACAATTTTTAGTTACCTCTTCGAATATCAGATTAGTTCGTCTGTCACCATAGCTCCTGCATTAACTGCTGCTTAGTGAGTACATCAATAATTGAACCAACACACAGTTTAAAATTCTGAAATACCACTTATATATGCTGTCAATATGATTTCATAATATTTCTATTTTGTGGAGAAATACTCAATTTGCTTTCAGGACTCCTTCGTCCCATTAGATGAAATTTTAGAAACTCTAAATGCAAGACTGATGACATCCTCCTCCCTATGGGTGAAGAGGATGCTCTCAAGGAGGATATTTCTAATGATTGTTGTTCCTACTTGTTTGTAAAGGATTGTATTCTCCTGACTCTGACCTGTTAAGGATTCTCAAAGCAGCTGAATAAATGTGATTAACTGCCTTTATCATTATTTTAAAATCAAGTTCATACTTGTGCTAACACCCCAAAGCACCCAATCAAATGTGATGTTCATAAGATATCATATCTAGAGCTACCTAATATATATTCTTATCTATTTTAAGACAGATCCACTTTAAAGTAAGCAGCAAGTACTCACCTTACACCCACTTACCAGAAGTGGGATCTTGCAGTGAGCATACTGTGTACTGTATAAAATTTTAGTGTAAAAAGTCCTAATTTGTTTTGTTGTTGTAGAAATTCAGTCATTTTCTCAGTGTGAGCATAGTAGATATGTAATGTATGCATCAACTGTTTAATGCTAACAAATGAAGGTAATAATCACTTTGGCTAGTCCTTAAAACTTATTATGTACATTTATTTTTCCTCCTAAATGTAGGCTATTACTGTAAACAGTAATGACCATCTTTTTGGCATTCTGTTATCAATGTACACTATTTAATAAGTACAGATCTACTAAACATGATACATTAAATGGAGACTGTGACTTCATAGCTTCTCAGAATACACCAATAATTCCATTGAAAATAAACATATGCACCTGATTTTTTAAACTCCTGGAAATCTGAGTCTTTTAATAAAATCCCCAATAAGGACAGCGCACAAAAGACAGAGAGAAGTGTTGGACAGGTGCCACTCAACATCCAGGGCTACTACACTACCTAATTAAAGAACAAGAGTTTACAACCAGAAGTTTAAACAAGATCTATTCTCCATACATTTGAGAAGTTGTACCCAGATGCTGCTTGGAGTACAGAGCACACTATTAACAGAGTGTGTTCCAGCTGCAGAACTTAGAAGCGTGCTTATCAGTTTGAAACAGACACTTTTGTAGAAAAGTGAATGCACAAATATTTCTGGTACCTAGCTTATTAGAATTATAATAAAACTAGTCTGTCAGTATTTAATAAGAAAGTGTTTATTTAAAATTCCTATCTTCAAATGCTACAAGTACAAACCAGTGAATCTTCATGAATCTTATGATACAGCTAGCTAAGCATGACTACTATCTTTTATGCCTCAAGTAATGCTGCTGGTGAAATTCAGTGGCTTGACATGGGCCACCCCAAAAGAATCAGTTTTGGAGCTGATGAGATTAAAAATGGTCTCTTGGTTTTGTTCATGCTTCAGAACAATTTTGTGCTTTCCTTGCCATTGTTTTTTAACAATTTTTACCCATGTCTAGCTGAAAGCCGTGAATTTCTGTATAGCTGCTGCTTGACTTGCAGTGTTCTATATCCAAATACCATCCTGGATGAAGGGAGAATGGCAAAATCTCTGCATGGGAGCACTATCACAGAAACATTATGTTTTCCTTTTGTGGTGGTCTAGGACTAAGTTCTATAAACACGGCTTTTCTCTCTGTCATGAGAGACTATAAGTGTTTGGAACACAAGCCGTATGAAGAACGACTTTGGAACACAAGCCGTATGAAGAACGACTGAGGGAGCTGGGGTTGCTCAGCCTGGAGAAAAGGAGACTCAGAGGTGACCTCATCACTCTCTTCAGCTTCCTGAAGGGTGGCTGTGCTGAGCTGGGGTCGCTCTCCTTCTCCGGGCAACAACAGACAGAACAAGAGGACACAGTCTCCAGCTGCACCAAGGGAGATCCAGGCTGGAATTAAGGAGGAAGTTTTTCACAGAAAGAGTGGTCAAAGACTGGAATCATCTACCCAGGGAGGTGGTGGAGTCACCATCCCTGGATGTGCTTAAAAACAGACTGGATGTGGCACTTGCTGCCATGATCTAGTTGAGGTGTTAGAACATGGGTTGGACTCGATGATCTTAAAGGTCTCTTCCAACCTAGAGATTCTGTGATTCTGTGATTCTGTAAAGACTTTTTATTCTTTAGTGGCTGAGGGGTGTTGAGTGTATCATGGCCAAAAGGAAAGAGCTTCCACAGTCTTTTATTAAACTGGGAATGCCAAATTTTCAAAAGTACACAGAAGCAAAATATAGTTTTCTTGGGTAAATATTTATTTGTCTTGGAAGAGATATCTTTCACCATCTAGTAAAGAAGCACGTTCTGGAAAATACAATCCTTTGCTTGTATTGATTTATTTCATGAAGTCTGAGAACAGACTTAAAAATGACTTGATGCTGTTGACTGAAATAAGTAAGTTGCAACTGGTATTACAAATACTGGTGGAACTCAGAAAAATGAAATAACACTGAGGAATCATAAATATGTCATTCAGCCAAGGATGGATATTTCTGGAATTGTGTTGAGTGGGGATTGCTTCATCGTAAAGAAAATGGTTCCTTTTGGAACACTGCCCAGACTCACCTAACTGTATTAACTCCAAGCAGATATTGCTGCATAAATGTCAAGGCAAAATGAGCAATGGTAGACTAGACAGGCCTCTGAGACAACTGTTTTAAATATGAAGTGTTTCCATATCACCACCAAATCTGACTTAAGAGAGAAAATTAGATACTAGGATATCACAG
This sequence comes from Motacilla alba alba, assembly GCF_015832195.1. NCBI lineage: Eukaryota > Metazoa > Chordata > Aves > Passeriformes > Motacillidae > Motacilla > Motacilla alba. The sequence goes on from NC_052016.1 coordinate 112,516,430, forward strand.
GAAAAAAATTTCATAAATAAAAGTTCAATCAGAAGCATTATCTTGTGTGATTTATAAAAAGGAGCAAGATTGTTTTCCCAAAAATGGACATTTCAAGGGGTTTTCCAAAACATGTAAATGCAATTTAAAATATTAGAAACGTTTTGGAATTTGAACGTCTTCTCTTAAAGTAACTTATGATATATTTTTGAAAGAGACCAAAAACAATATACAGTAAATATGGTTTTCATTTGGGACTTTTTTGTGTTAAATCTGATGGAATGTATCATTCAATTGCAAGGTAGTGAGGGCAGAAATCCCTGCAAAAATCTGTATTCTATCACATACCTTCTAATAATGGAAATCTTTCACACCAATTCCTTCCACAGGGTTTTCCTCAGGTGATGTTTAATGTAGTTTAAGTTATAAGAAAAGTGGTTTTCTTGGTGGACTTCATCTCTGTTCCACTCTATATCCAGGATTGATACAAATATTCAATGTAAGTTACTCTTGCTTCAGATACTTCCATTGATGCAAAACTACACTTTTTGACTCAGGTACAGGAATACAAATCCAAGTTTTTCAACACATTTTGGTTTAGTACGGATTTTACCATAAGTTCTCCTATTTCTCACTTATTGTCATGGTTTAACCCCATCCAGCCACAAAATACCATGCAGCCACTTGTTCACTCTCCTACCAGCAGGATTAGGGAAAGAACTGAAAGAGTAAAAGCTGGAAAACTTGTGGGTTGAGATAAAGACAGCTCAGTAGGAAAAGAAATAGCTGCACACACAAGCAAAGCAAAACAAGAAATTCAGTCACTGCTTCCCATGGGCAGGCAGGTGCTCAGGAAAGCCAGGATCCAACCGTGTAACAGTGACTTGGAAAGACAAAACACCACCCACTCCAAAAGTCCTCCCCTTTCCTCCTTCTTTCCCCACTTTACACACTGAGCATGATGGCCTGGAATATCCATTTGGTCATTGGAGATCACTTGTCCTGGCTGTGTCTCCTCCCAGTTTCCCACCAGCTTGGCAGTACAAAAAGCAGGGAAGGCCTTGGGTCGGTGTAAGCCCTGCTCAGCAGGAACAAAACCATCTTGAATTATCAACCCTGTGTATTGTGTGTACTATCACAAATGCAAAACACACCCCCACGCCAGACACTGAGAAGAAAATTAACTCTACCCCAACCAAAACCAGCACCCTTGTCATGTAGAAAAAGCAGTTCTGTAAAAAGACTGAACAAGAAGAGTAAAAACAAAAAAATTTTGTTCAATTCATCTTAGCTATGTTTTGTTTTAACTTTTTTTCTTAATTTCAAATGAAGGTTGGAATGCAAAAAAAAAACCAACAAAAAACCAAACAAACAAAAAAACCAAACAAACAAAACCAGAAAAAACCCACAACAAACAAAACCAAATATTTATATTTCTGTGTGCATGTATACCTAATTTTTATGTTTATTGGTGTGATATGTACTCTATTACTATGAAAGACAGAAACCTTCTTTAACCTTTATAAACTTTAGTAAAGTAGCAGATCTATATTTTTGTATCACACTCCACACCTATTGCAAATATGGAAAATTAACCACTTAAATTGATTTATTAAATACAATATTCTAAAGTTTAGAAAGTACTGAGATGGCTATTTTTAGGATTGATTTATTAAATATGTCATACTTTTCCATGGTACATAGACTGAATCTTTAGCACCTTAATCTAAAATACTAAGGACACATCAAAAGGAGAGAACATACTGTATAACTATTCATGTGTGTGAAGAAAAATTATTTGTGAAAGTATTTCTTCATGAGACAGGAGAATGTTCTAAGAATAGAAGCAAGAGGTTTATCAGAGCAGAAGCAAGGTCTGAATGCAAAAGTTGCAAACTACCGTAAAACTTCTGAGAATTATAAAAAGTAAAAGGTGTGGGAAAACATGGCACAGAGGGGAAATAAATGTAATAAGAATGGAGGGACAGTTTGATTTATGTCTCTGATGATCAAAAACCTTGCAAGGCAAGAAACCAATTTAATGAATGATGTAGGACTGACAAAGAGCAAATTCACATATAGCAGTAACTAAGGATAAAAGCCTTCTGAAAGAGGAAAAGCTGGTACTAAAGTGGAAACTGAAGGCAACATTGTTTTCTTTTCAATTGAATCTTAAACTGAAGACATTCTCCAGCAGCAAACCCTAACTAATGCTTCAGCTTAGCTATAAACTACAGCATTTCTGGCCAATTTGTTTGGTAATCAATAAGGACAAACCACAAATAAGTAAATCCACTGAACTGCCAGACATTGTTGGTACTAACCACTACTTGCACTCTGTGTTTTGCCATATACCCACAGGTCATTGACTCAAATAGGAGCTTTCATCAAAACTCGGGCATTCTGGTCATGTTGAAGAATTTCCAAGTATTTTAGCATTGCTGAAACATTTCCCAAAACCCCACTTTAAATAATCTTGTCTAAAACTACTTATAATTCATTCTCCAAGATATAGAAAGGAGTTTTGTTGATCTCTGGGAATCTCTCTTCTGCAAGTGTAGAAAACAAGGCCTTTTTTCCTGACTAGTAGCTCTGTCTGGTTTCACCAAGAGCTTTACATGACTAATTGCCTCATCATCAGTCACACCAGTAGCCAAGAGCACAAACCAATGAAAGGAACTCTGTCATATTATTTTCTCTGTCAAACAGTGCATGCCAGGGTAAAATAATAAGATACAATGAGAAGTTACCCTACTCAGATAGCAATTAAATCATATCTCTGCAACTTAGTGAAAAAAAAAATTAAAATAAAACAAATAAGTAACAAAAGTAACAAAAGTAAGTGGTGTGTAGCTAGAGAATAGGTCTACTGACCTCAAAGCTGAGGAGGAGCCAGATGTGGATTCCAGTGAAACATCTGGATCAAGTGACCCTAACCCATGGTACTCCACCAGCAGTAAAAGGTGAGGGATAATTGTGGGTGACTCCCTGCTGCAAAGCACAGAGGAACCTGTCTGCCAGCCTGACCTGTTGTCTAAAGTTTGCTGCTTATGGGTGCCTGGGTCCAAGATGTTGCAGGGAGACTGCTGAAGTGTGTCCAACCCTCTGAATATTATCCCCAGAAGTTTTCTCTTGTGGGCAACAATGGAAAAATCTGGAGAGTTTCCGTAGTGACTGCAGAGCTCTAGGGGCCTAGGTGGTGTTCTCAATCCTGAGGCTGAAGTGGCAAAGCTGATACGGTAGGCCAAAAAATGTTTGTAGACTCTGGAAATTATTTAATAATGAGCATCTGCTTAGGATAAAAATCATTCTATGGCACATGAAGCAGAAGAAGGTCATCAGGAGTAGTCAGCATCATCGGGAGAAGTCATGACTTACCAACCTGAGAAAGTATAACAATGAAATGCCTTGGTGAATATCAGGAGAGCAGTGGATTTGTTCATCTTGATTTCAGTAAGAAATTTGACAGTGTCTCCAAGAAGATCCTCATGGACAGCCTGTTGATGTATGGACTGGCCAAAAAGACAGTGAGGGGGATTGGAAATTAATGGTAGGGCCTAGAGGGTGATGTTCAGTGGCACTAAGTCCAGTTGGAGGCCAGAAATTAGCAATATAGATTGTAGTTCAATCTGGTTCAGCATCTTCCTAAATGATCTGTGTGAGGGCCAGAATGCACCTGCAGTATATTTGCTGCAGACACTAAACTAGGAGGAGTAGATGATATGTCAGAGGGTTGTGCTGCCATCCAGAGGGACCTTGACAGACTGGAGAAATGAGCTGGGCTGTTGGGAACCTCATGCCATTCAACATGGGGAAGTGTAGAGTCCCAAACCTGGGAAGAAAAGAGCCCATACACCAGTATGTGCTGGAGGACAACCAGCTGGAAAGCAATTTTGTACTCCTTTTAACTCTCCTGACTGTTATTTTTTTGTACATCAGAAAAAGAGTATCTAGTAAATTTTAGAAGTACCAAGTCTGGTACACATATTAAGTTCTAAATATCATGTGTGTGGGTCTCTCAATGACAGTTATAGTGTCACAGTAGATCTGAGATTATTTGTAATGCAAAATATTATTATTGTTCAGTATTTGAGAAACAAGCTTGTAGGCTTGAGAAGTGACTTGCAGAATTTCTACAGAGCTATACCCACTACTTTCCTCTATCTTTGCCCTGTCAGCACTCAGTTGTCATGCTTGGATAACCTAAATCTAAATGAAAAGGTCCTCCAATGATCTTGAAAATGTGTCCTGCCAGGCTCTCTTCTGCCTGTTCTATCTCTGTTAGTAGCAGACGAGCATGAAGACAGCACACAGACAGGAAACACTACTGTAACTCTGTTTCTTTGACCAAAGAAAGAGATCTGATACCCTTTGGACCTTGTTCCTATATCTGAGTAAATAAATCTTTATCACTGTTAGCCGTGTCCTCAGTACAGCACTTGCACATGTAGTATCTGATTGCTGAATTTCTCTGCAGAAATCTCATTCAGATCCTTCTTTATGATTCATTTCTGCATACTCACAGTTATAGAATTGCTGTAATTATTCAGGGTGGGCTCTAGGATTTCTGGGGACAGGAGTCACTGTTCAACTACCCTCATTCTCTCTCCGTGGGAAAATGTGCCAGTTATACCAGAGCTCGGCACAGACCCACAGACAAATCTTCACTGCAATGCTCTCACTGCCTCTGTGTGCAACCTCCCCCAAGTTTCCAGTTTTCAAAAGCTGAGTTTTTGATAACTGCTACTTCCAAGAAATTTTATCACAATCTTCCTCTTCAGTTAAGCTCTGCACTTAACAACTTTCATGTAACTGCAATCTGAAAATTGTAACACATCTACTCTAATTCAGTTTATGAATAGGTTTTTCAATGCTTGGCATAACTTATGTCTTCCTAGAGGCAGCAATCCTCTTATTTTTTTATTTTTTTTAATCTAAACTAGGATTTTTACCCTAGAACTAAGACATTTTACTGTAAGAGAGAAAAAGCACTGTCTTTTTTCCCCCTTTCCCCTCAGTCTAGCTGTGGTGTCACTTGTGTCTGCCTAAAGTGACAACAAATTCACTTCATCATACAGTAAGGGTAGCTGCCTTTCTCTATGTTGTGCTATCAGTTTCTGTTAGAGACATGGAATTAGATTCAGTTTTCTAACTAAAAGCACCAGGTACCATTTTAGGTGTCCTATGACCTTCATTTACTGGTCTAGAAATATTATACTTTCTAGAAAATAGTATTTTATGGGTGTTCTGTGACAAAAACAGCAGCTACATGTGCATGCCCCAGGCATTTTGAAGCTTTCAAAATATCGATTGATATGTGCATTTAAGGAACAAGATATTGCCCAATGAGTCATACTCATGATCTCACTCATGGAATTTGCCTTTATGGGACCCCTTGAAATTCCCAATTTCTTTTCAGGTACGGTTACACACCACCTCATCTTCTGTAAGACCAAATTTAAAATTACTAGCCTTGCTCTGCTGGTATTAGTGTGTAATTCTAAGAAATGTATACCTAACTCCACAGAGTTTTAATTTATTTTTAAAAAAATATTTTTCATACTGTTTCCTCCCAACTCATTGAATTGAATATGACAGTGACAAGTTGGTACATGTCTTAATCTGTAGTTCTTTGAAAAATTTTTGAACCTAAAATTCTAAATGTTCTATTCAGATATTATCTGCTTCAGTATAGCACTTCTAGGGAAAAAAAAAACCCACCCTCAAACAAGCAATAGTAGAAAACCCCAAATAAATGCACAATCTCCCCTATTTTGTATGTACAGTATTGTGTTTAGTTCTAGTATCCTGCAGTTAAGAACTTTTTGGAAGGTGAAAACGTAATTGGGAAGTAGCATGCTTCCCTTGCAGTCAACAAAAACAAAGCTACCCTATTCTGCGACAGGCTGACATCTTTGACTTGCTGCTCATTGATTGCATGTGTACAACCTCATTTCAGTTCCACTCAAAATATCTCTACCGTTCACTTGATCTTTCTAATTGCTAAGATGACCTTCATTTTGCTGCTTTTATATACATTATCCACTTCAGCTGGTCTCCTCATTTGAGTTGGTTTTGAGGGTAGGGAGCATGTTCTGTCTCTCATGCATCTGGTGCACTCAATGCTTAAGCAGGAGAAGTTTATTCTTGAAGATAGTATAAATGTGCGTAATTTTTAAAAGATGTTTCTTCACTGCATATTTTTCCACTGTTTTGTGAGGTTTTTCAAAGTCAGTCTGTCTCTCCTAAATTTTTTATGACATTTGTCATATGAAACAAATTTCTTGATAGTCAGTAAATTAATGAAGTCGAGTTTTCTATTAACTTTTGATTCTCTGCTTGTTCTCTTTCCATGCACAGCCACAACACAGCACAAGACACCAAGAGCCAAGGCTAATCCAGGCTGCAAGTCTGTGACTGACTAACATTGAAAATGAACTGATCTTGTACTGTTGGTTGCCATCTTCGTGGCTGAAGACTTTTGCACTGATTCTTACCCACAGATGATTGTTAGTCTAAAATATATATTAGCATATTTTTAATCAGATTAACAGAAATTCTAGACTGAGCAAGACCTTTACTAGTCTTGTCTTTCAGATCTTCCCTTGAGGGCTAAGAAATACCAGTGATGTCATCTTTCTCCACACACCAGCAGATATTGATGCAAAGACATTCACAGTGTTTCTGAATCACTTCCTCTAGCTTCATGTCATCTAAATATTGCAAGGTTCTTTTGTGACATAGGTGGTAAAAAAAGTCAATTCCCTCATTTCCATGATAAATCACAGCTATTTAAACAACAATTACATCTAGCTTTAAAGACTGCAAAAGCTTTTTAAACTTTTTAAACAAGCATTTTTAAACAAGGCTTTTTCAATCAAGAACTGGCTTAGTGAGAACTCTTCCATGTGAAACAAATCTGTGCATAATAATAGTTAAAAATATTAATAATTTTATAAATGAACTGGCTGTTTAAATCTTTCCTGGATATCAGTCTTTTAACCACAATTATTCTTATCAGAGCTATCTGTCTATCTGCTATAAGTGTCTCGTGCCTCAAGAGCAAAGCATCCATACTTCTTCCTTGATATGGGAGCTCTTCCACAGCCATCACCAGAGGGCAATACCCACCAAAGCTCTCACACAGAGGTTGAATGAGGGACCTTCTATGTGTTACCCATGATGTCTGAGTCCATTAGCATGTACATATATAAATATATATCTGTTCCTCCTCACCTGTATGGCCCGGGATGTTGAAGCCCCACTGAGTCCTGTAAACTTACAGGAGGTAATTTCCAGACTGTCTCAATGGGAGTTTGGTCAGTAGCTGGAAGTTCTGACTGAAAGGGATGACATACAATGTCTGAAAACCTTTATACTTGGATTGAACAAATGCAAATAACTGTGGATCAGGAAAGAGAACTCACTGGTTTTGGAGTTCCATAGGACACCTGAGGGCAACGCATGTGGGGTTTTTTTATCCCCCCCACTGCAGAATTAACCTATATCTTTTCTATACTCGCTCATGGAGGATGACAGTGATGAAATCATATCACTGAGATGCTGGTCTGGAGCCAGTGAGACTTATAACTAAAATCCAGAAAATAATAGGAGCAGGAAGTACAAAAGGGAAATGTTTTGTAGAATACAAGAACCAGATAATAATTTTATTCTCAGTTGAGCACTAGGCTTGGCTCTCTCAGGTCTTGCCTAGGCCAAAAACTGAACTTGCAGTATGTGGAAGAGGAAGAGGCACTCTGAGTGTAAAGATGATTGGAGAAATTTGCAGATTTTTTTCTATAAAGATCTCTGTAAAGAGCTCTACCCAAGATACAAGGAAATTTTTATCAGAACTGAATGTCCCAGACACTATGGTGGGGAGGTTGTCATCCATATAATGGAGACAAACCCCTCTATCTGCAAGAGGACAGTGAGAGATGAAGAAATGTGTTTTGAAGGGGAAAGGGCCCTTGTGGGCAGAGGTTCATGGAGAGCTGTGCTGTGGAATGAATTGAAGAAAAAAGTGTGAAAAAAAACAAGTGGGATGGACTTTGCAGTGTGTATGTGGATGGTGTCAGATAGAGCTGTCACTTCATAGAAATCACAGTAACACTCCCAGCAACTTTATTTTGGGAGTGTTCAGGGGTCCTTTCTTGCACAGCTTCATGAAGTGATTCTGCTCATTATGTACATTTATGTTGATAAGAAAAATGGTACCTAGGTACTAGGTTATGTGATAAAAGTCTGATCTCTGTCACACCAAGGCATAAAGGGTACCCCCAGTCACATGTGGGATTATGGATCCTCAGCAACCCCACCTCAGCTAGGCTACCAGATCTGGCAGCTCCTAACAATGAGAATCTGCAGCTGACTCTCATATGTCCAATTATTAATTTAATTTCATCAACTGGTGATGCATGAGATCTACTTCTAGGAATACTAAGGATGATAGGATAGAGCATTATCACCAGTACTGCAAGTAATTAGACACCTCCTAATCTCAGAGTTTGATAAAATTTTGTAGAATATTGACCTCAAACATTAACATTGTATCTTTGAAACCACTGTCAATCCAAAAGACATTTTAGCCAGCACTGGAAAGAACAAATGGATGCTACTGACTGACAAAATACTGAAGCCCAGTAGAGTGCAGCCTATAAAGCCATTTAAAATTAAAAAAAATTGCTGGCCTGCTCCTGTATATTATGTATTGATGGTTTTAAAGTGGATTTACTGAGGCTAAACCATTGTCTCACAAACCCGTAAATGTCTAATGAATCTGGCTTTCAGAAGGCACTGATTGCTGTTTCCAAGGCTACAATAAGACAACAGAAAGAAGTGTACTGCCCTGCTTGAGCCAGTTCTACCTCTGACACCTGACTTCATCTGTCCTTCCACACCCTGAAATTAATTGTAGGATGTTGCTCATCTCACCTGGGTCAAAAGCAAATACAGGCTGTGATGCATGACCTGAACTGTGAAGGCGTGTCAGTCTAAGCTGTGTCAGCTGCATCCCACAACTTGGCACAGAACCTACTAAAAAGTTGAAGAATAGAGAAGTGCTGCTTTTTATTATGGCAAAACTAATTGCAATTGGTAGAAGAAGAGCATGATGAGCAAGGCAAAAATTTAATTAGAAGGTGCTGTATGCCAGATTTACTTTCTTGTCCAGAGTTCCCTTTTCCCATCTTCCTATTTTCTCAACCTTGTGAGGTTTTTCAAGGACACTGACATATGGGGCCCATTTTGCAGGACTGTGAGTCAAAGCTAAAGGCATAAATGAAGTTAGAATTCTGTCAAGTAAATCTTCCAGCTCAGCTAAGGCAGTGGGAAAGCCTCTTGTGCACATCTCTGAATGCTCCAGCATGAGGAAGCAGTTTTGTGGAGAACACAGATTAGATCATGAGATTTCTAATGCTATAGCCTGTGATATTAGGCAATTAAATTTGCTAAAAGCTGACAGTTTCACAAGCTATGAATAAGAAATTCCACTTGCCCACACTGCCACAATATCTGAACAGCCTGTTCTATATATTTCTTGAGTCCTTTGTACTACCAGATGCCATACATATATTATTTTTGAAAAAAATGCATTCTTTTTATAGAGGTGTTTCCCATATTTTGAGTTAATTGCAACACAGCATTCAGCATTTATTTAGAACTTGGTTTAATGTGTTTCCATGCTTTTTATGTATATTGGTTGCTGATTTTTTTAAGGTGTGATAAAGTCTGGGAATATTTTCTTTCTTCATCATGTTGGTTTTAGTACTTTTATTTCTGTATGTATGCAATTAACATGAGATTTGACATATTTTCTTATGTGATGGTTATAACAGACAATGCATGTATCAGCAGAACTAAAATAAGTTTCTGTGAAAAGATATCATAAAATAATAGCATGATATGGCAAAAAATATTCAAAGTTATTGGAAATAAGATGTACTTACCAACCTTTTATTTAAATGCTTCACAAAGGAGGATCCTGTAGCTTAAGAGATGAAATATTTTTTAATATCTTCCTTTGACTCATTTAACCAGATTTTTTTCTCTTATAAAAAGGTTTAATTTTACTCTTCCTGTCTTGATGTAGATATACATTTTCCACCATGCTGCCTAAACTGAGTCAATAGAAATTTTATTAATCTGTTTTAAGTATCACACTTTTGCCTTTCGGCAGCTTTTCCTACAAAAGTATTTATTTTCCCACATAGCACGATTTCATAATTTGATATATGTTAATTGTATCTTCTCCAATTAATTTCTTGGCAGGAATGTGATTTAAGCTAGCAGCATCCATTTTCACTTTATATCTGTGCCATTAGTATAGAATTAATTCAAGAAAAAGCTGTAGACAATGCACAAGTATTTGTATAAAAACAGTTACAATTTTCTAACATTCAAACTCAGAGCTATTTCAATATAATTTTCCTAGAACACTAAAACAGTATTAATAAATTAAATAGCATCATAAATTTCAGTTTTATAAGGATTGAAGTTTAATATAAAATATTAGTATACTATTTAGTATACTATTTATTAATTTGCAGATAATGATTTGGTAAATCATGGAAAAGGAGACTTTTTTCCTTATTTATATGATCATATATTTTTACATTTGAGAAAATAAAATTATATTTATATAATACTGTCGCTTATTTTTACAGTTTAGGCCCTGAAAGCTTTTAATTTGACTCCGTTTAATGCCTTTTGCTTATTTTTTCCCATGACTTTGACACACAATCTGAATTCCTAATAAGGCAATATTATCTAACCAGTAGAACAGAAATACTAAATACAAATATTACTGAGATCTGGTGACTGAACCAACCACTCTTTTCGGAGAATGGAGCCAGGTTCAGTGTTGCCCAGTGACAGAAATGAGAGGAAATAGACTGAAACTAAAAAAAATAAACTGATAATAAGTAAAATAAATAAACTGAAATAAACTGAAACACAGGAGGCTCCACCTAGACATCAGGAAACTCTTTTTGACCGTGAGGATGATCCAACCCTGGCACAGACTGCCCAAGAAGACCGTGAAAGTTGTAGATACCCAAAGATTTTGGGGTATTAAAAAGCATCTGGACACGGCTGTGTGTTGCTGTTGGGTAGTCTTGTTTGGGCTGGGGGATTGCACAACACGACCTCCAGGGATGCTTTTCCAACTCAGCTGTTCCGTGACTCTGTGAGTATGTTGACAGGACATTTTCTTCAAGTGAGATGCAGCATTAGCTTGAATTTGGAGGTCAGTGCCCTCAGACCCTACTTTTCTTACTCTAAAACTGCTGCAAATGTTTTTCTAAAGAAGACAAACTGAATAGAAGTAATTTATAATGGACAAGGAAAATTTAAGGAGTCATTGTGTCTGTCATCAGTTTCGAGGACAGAAAAGGGTAATGTAAAAGCCAGGTGGCTTCTTCTACCTGCAGAGTGCTACATCTTTGTTAAAACCTGCATATCAAAAAGACCAAACTAGTACTGACAAAAAAAACACTTAATACCAATATTAAGGCAAAATTTTTGAGTGTCTAGCTTTGCTGGTTTTGTTTTTTTTTTTTTTTTTTTCTTCTTTTTTCTCCTATGGTAAAGCTCAAGGTTTTAATATTTTGTTACATGGCCAAGAGAATTGAAGGTTTTTGAAAGTATAGGATGCTTCATAATTCCTAACCTAAAAATCTGTTCCAGGTTTCTCTGAGAAACTCAGTAACGAGAGGGCTAGGATGAACTAGTCACAGCCACTTACGTGATTTTCTGTCCTTCAGCACTTTGCAAACTGAGGTAGGTCTTAAAACCATCCCTCAGCTGATATATCCCAAAAATCTCAGTGCTTCCAGGTACTTATCCACTTGCCTTTCCTTTAGTATTCATCATCCTAGCTTAACTGCTTCCTCTTGCTCTCTTTCCTTGTCAGAAATTTCCTGCTAACAATGCAAACATTTTGCTGTAGTATCTTGCCTTTCTCCAAAACATTTAATGATTATTTCTATATTTGAAAGTTTTAAATAATCATTTATAAAACCTTCTGTTCAGCTGAAATCAATTTAATTTGATCTACTTTTTTATGTCAAGCTCATAGCATTTACATTTTCCAGGCAAAAATGGGTCTGGAGTCAGTCTGCAGAGGTTCAATTCTACACATTTGTCCACATCCTTTATTCAGCTTTTTGTTATACTAAGGACTAGGTGGCACAGGCCAACTGTTAAGTTGGCCTTTTCATCCTCATATGAGATGTGAACAAAATTCTCTCTAAACAACTGCAAGAAAAGTTGAGAAACTAAGTAGAAGTTCCAGTGCATGACACTGGAACAGAGGACAGAGAACAGCAAGCTTTTTTGAAGCAATGAGGGGAGACAATGTCATTAACAGAATTCTGTTTAAATAAAAGGCATTGACAAAAACTGAATCTCCATCAGTGGGAACAATGGGAAATCTCCACAAGAGGGGAAACTAATCAGAATTTCCTGCTAATTATAGACTGCATGAAAAAAATGCAGCATAGGCAAATATTTCAGATGATGCGCTAATATGAAATAATATTAAATAAATGAAAATAGTTATTAATTATAATTATAATTATTTATTATTATTAATAAATAACAATGAACTATTATTAGAATGATAAATAAATATTATTATTTATGTTATGTTATAATTAATTATTAATTAAATGAATTTAACAATATTAAATAATATGAAATAATATTAAACTCCTAGGTTTAACAAAAAAATGAGGTGTTGAATTAACACATAGTGGTCCTCTAGAGCTGGATAAAATGACTGTGACTGAAACCTTTGAATTCAGTTTCATCCAACTTGAAACTTAGACTACCCCTACAACATTCATTTACTCCCTTGGAACCATTATACCTTATAAGTCAGGCACATCATTTGGCATAAGAGCCGTTTCAGTTTTAGCTCCCTTTTCCCCTGGTTATAATGACAAGAATATGTGCTAATTGGTGTTAGAGTTTTATTTAAGCTTCACATATTTTAAGATGTCAGTAGAGCCAGTAGTGTTCAAACAAACCCATTATTTTAGAATAATTACCTTCTGTGGTCTCCTATTTGAGATAAAACAGAAGAGAGCACAGCAGGTTATTTTGTGTTTGCAGAGCTTAAGTTAAACAATTAGCTGTTATTGTTGATTGCTCCCTTGGAAATAGCCAGGTACTGTTATCTTATGACACATTTCTACAGTTGTTTTCATGTAGAATGTACCCCATGGCTTCACACCTTGGATAGAGAAAACCTGGTTTTCCACCCGCTCCAATATCATTCCTATTTCAGACTGTAATAGAGAGGCAACATGTGCCAGTACCTGATGTTGTGATGAGCTTTGGAGCAGTTTGTGCATGCCTTCAGGACCTGGAAGATGTAGACATGTAGAGCCAAGAGCCAAAAAGTCTCTCTCTGAAAGCTCTTGTGTGACTGGTCCTGGTGCCATAAGGTACCATGTACATGAAATTGTGGAAATGTTTTCCAATCCTCTCTTTCGTTAGCACTGAAGAGCAGTAAATCTTCACTAAATCATCACAAAATCCTGTGGCTCTGCCTAGAAGGTCTGAAATGGCAAAAAAAGGAAAAAGCCATATTTTCACTGAAATTGTGGTTATATATTTAAATAAAGACAGATCAGAATGCCTTACATATAAAATCAAGTAATTATGTTCATTTGAGGTGGAAAAGGGAAATCTGAAGATGCCTTTAAAAATTTCTGTATGCTAAAGATTTTTCATCATTCTTTGATAAACTTGGGCCTCTTGTGAGGACACCTGTCCCCCACAAAATAACAGACTATATTGTCCTTATATGTATGGAGACATTAATAGAGTTATAGTTACAGAATTACCAAATAATGAAATAATAGACTTTTACCTTCATCAGTTCCTGCCTCTGATGTGGTCATTGTTATTGTTTTTGATGCAGAAAGCTTTATGCTTATGCATATAAATATATATTTTTTTTTCCTAATTGTTTCATATCTCTACAGGAATCTCTGTGGCAGTAACCACCATAGTAGCTGACTCTATCACATTTAATAAAAGATATATCAATTACTACTTTCAATGAAAATCTTGAAAATCAAGAAAATTTCCCATTAAAAAAATATTTTTGCAAAATGTATGTTGAACAAAATAATTCCTTATTAAAAACAATTGGTAAATATTTTTTTTCCTGAAAATAAATGCTGAAACATAAAACACTTTCAGATTCTTGACACATATCCTAAAGAAACAAAACCAAAAAAAAAAAAAAAAAACCAACCCCCTCCCCAAAATTAAAAAGGGTTAAAATTAATCAAATTTTTTAAAAATCCCAACTGGGTCTCAGCTGGTTCTCCTTTCACTTGCTCAGAGTCACAGAAGTTCTGGTAATAGTTAAATTGATTTCCAGGTAAATCTGAAAGGAGACTTTATTTTGCTACTGTTTTTAATTCTGAATGCTGACCTCAGTAGGATAACCATTATTCTTCGCAGCAGTTTCAAGTGGTACTTTCCAGAAGTGAAAGCCTTACACTCTTAACCAATGACATATGACACACCTTATTCAAAGACATTTCTTTGTTTGTTTGCTTGCTTTCAGCATTTTAACACTCCACATCTCTGACAGTTGATGCCGACTTTAGTCCTGCCACGTATTGTCAGAGGAAGACAAACTGTTAGAACACAGATGTCTTCCTCAGATAAGAAGAAAAAAGAGAAAGTAAGAGAAGAAAGATGAAAGGCAGAATTTGCATTTGAATGTTTAATATTTGACAAATCAAAATCACTTTTTTCTTCACTTCTGCCATTTCCCTTCAGATAAGGTTGGACAATTTCCTCTTATTCCCTACCTCAGGTCACTTGTATACATTTTCTTTGAAATGATTGGTAGAATCATTTAATACTACTTAATTTATTTGCTTTGGAATGAAGAAAAACAAAACATAAAATGAAAAAAGGGCATAAAACATGTTATTTTACTAAAAAAAAAAAAAGAACAGCAATTCCAATGTTGTTCCAATTTATTATGCTTTATTACTTCCCCAGCTTTTTAATCTCTGTTATGCTTTATCAAAAGGTAGCACATCTCTACATTTCCTTCTGAGTGATTGAGTCAATTGCAATCTTTCTGCTGACCTCACTTGTGAAAGCTGTAACATTATTTCCTAGTGATCACTTTTATGAGATAAAGAACTTAAATTAAAAATAAAGAGCAGAGGGACAAAATAGCAAACACAAACTTTGATTATTGAATAATTCAAGCTGAAAGGTTTAGAATTTCATGGTCATTTAGAACAGTTTTGGTTCTGTCATAAAACAATTGCGCAGTAAATTTGAAACTATTTTTCTCTTAATATGGATCACATAATAGGTTAGTTGTGGTTTATTTCCTCTTTCTATTTGAAAATGACATTTTGGAAAACATTTGCATATTTTGAAAACAAATGTCATGCTCCCTCTCTGTCACTTTCTCTCTTTTTCTGTCACAATAAACATTTTATAATCACACAAGATATTATTGTATTTCCTGGTGTGTTACTATCACTGCTGGAGTTATTCTCATTTGTCCTTATAAACTCTGCTTGCAAAGTCAAAACAACTGAGAAAAACTCTTATTAATACTGCATCATCTTTACCAATTTTAGTATGAAACTAGTTTTAAAATTTGATTAGGAATCAGTCTAATTACTCATGGTAGAATTGCTCACTTAAAGTGGTTATTTTTGAGCCAATGTGTGTAAGTTCCATTTTCTAGCCTAGGGCTGCCAAATATATCTGGCTGAAGCCAGAAAGCAGGACACTTATGCCTTTGGTTAGTCCAATATTGATAATTCATTCATGTATGCAAAAAAAATGGACAGAAGAAAAGTCTGTTTTCATTTTGGGTTGGTCCTACCAAGAAGTGACTTCTGAGAAATCAAAATGCCACCAAGTAATATAATGGTGTTACAGCTGACTAGCATGAATAATAGCATTTTTTAAATGGTATTTCCAGAAGGCTAATATTTCACAAGTAATTTCCGCAGGAGTTCATGCTGTCACAAAGTGAACTCTAAAATCCATTCTACAAGTGGAAACACACCAGTGATTTCCAGAGTGGTAGGTCAGCCACCACCCTTCATGATAATTCCTTGACCAAGTAATGACTTGTGTACACATTCTTCTTGCACATAAAAACGAAGAGTTTAGATTTCTAAACAACAACAGGACTTTTTTTCTAGCTTTGTTCCGTGCCTCCATATCAAGAAAATATCTCCTTCGTTCCATATTCAAATTTAATTTGTGATACTATGGAGCATTAAAATCCTCTCTGTACTGTGAAAACATTATCCTTTTTTCTTTTTAGCAGGCTTTAAAACAAAATAAAGTGCTAGCATTATGCAGCCAACATGCCCCTTTTCTGCTACCCTAAAATTTCTCTAGTTTATCGAATAGTTCAAAGACTTTAGTTTCATTGATGTCTTGGAATGGTTACCTAGAACAGGGGCTAGACAGAGAATAAAGTAGATATTTATTAAAGGCCTTCACCTTAGGCAGTGCAAAAGCCTCGCAAGGGCTACACCCAAGATAGAGATGGTCACGAGTTTTTCAGACAGGTACAAATTTGGTCTATTTGTATACCAGGGGTTAATTGTCCAACTACAGCTTCAGCTAAGGAAGTCATGTTCCCAAAGTTTGCTCTTCCCCCCATTCACTTTTGTTTCTACTTTTTGGGGCCTGAGGCCGAGGATGTGCTTGGTTGTCAGGCTTAGAAGGGTTGTTTAGTCTGATCAAACCATGAAGAGAGCTTACTGACACTCTCAGTGGAGTTCAGAGTTATACACTAATGCAGTACAGGATCTGAAAAATATACAAGCTAGAAACTTAAGGCATCGTTATAAAATTTTAGGTTTGTAGTAAAACCTCATAACACCTGTATTCCCTGTTTGTGATCTCTTGTCCCTCCAATTCTTTTAATACCAACCACAGAAAAATTATAAAATAGCATGTATGGGTCTGTTCTGCACTTTAGCAGAAGTGGGCTACCACAAAATCACCACTAACAAGTACTTCTGTGATTATACTGATCTGTATCAACCTATTACAAATTAATACGGCATTCAATTATGTAGTCTCAATCAATATTATCCATTAATGAATGACAGCAAAACCAAGGAGGTGTAGACTTTTCTACGACAGCAAAACCCAGAAGGTATATCACAGGTTACCACAAACTTATAATTTGTGAATCCACTTTATCAACAACATAACAGCACATATCCTCATGTGTGTACAGCATGGGAAGTTCCCAGAGACAGAGGCTCAACTTTGGATAAAAATTTAGTCCTTTTCAAATCATTGATATACAAAATGACACAGGACAACAGCACTTGGAACAGTCAATATATGCTGTCCATTTTTATTTTACGCCTGTCATGATGTGTTTTATTCTTTCAGGCCCATTTTATATTCCCAGATTATTTCCACCTTTTCAGAGAAAAAGTTATTATTACAATTTCTGATTTTACACTTTTAGTGGCATCTGAGGGAATCTCTGGTTTCTAGGTTACCCAGCTATATTTTAGAGAGTTCAGTTGTACTATTCAAGTTTCCAGCTCTCAGGCCTAGTCCTGGGCTCACACCATCCAGGTTGGGAGATGACTTCTCTGATGCTGTTTTTCAGTTTACAGTTCCTTCTGTCCAGTACATTTGTCCTTCTGACAGGCCAAATTTAAGGCTGTTTACATCCATCTTACTTTACATATTTAGTGACACCTTCCTATAAGTACATCATTGACCTTCAGTTCAACATTTAAATCAGCATTTTTCACTTCCATGACCTAACATGCAACCTTAGAAAGTCTTGGCAAATAGTGCAAAAACCAATTATTTGAAAATTTAGACCCAAATTTAGTATTTAAATGGTATAATTTATCGCTTTTTTTTTTTGTACTGAAATCTAATTTTTAAAATACAGCATTTCAAAACATATTCCAAGAGTTTTTAATACCTTGTTGTGCAAAAGAGTAGTGTGATTCATTCAGTGTATTCCTTCCTGATATTTGAAGGGTAGGAGGTTGATTACTTGTTTAATGGATCTTCAATCATTCTGCATAGAAAACTTGAGGACATGTTCACTTTGTTGCTATATTAATGTCTTTCAAATGCATCTACTGCTTGTTCTGCACACACCTCCTCCCTGTTCCTTTCAACAAAATTCTGGGTAAACAGGAATTGTTGAGTATATAAAGCCTGTAGCATATTAACAATAAAATGTCTTGCACTGGATGTGAGTGAAAAGGTTCCTCAGAACACCTGAATAATAAGTTTGCTATATTCTATATTCTCTTACATGTGCATGACAGCATCTAACTTCAATTTTTGGTGGAACAATGACTCATGCCAATGATTGTTCTATATTCTTCTCTTACATGTGTTAATGATAAAAAATGTGAGAAGTAACAACACAAAATGTTACTCTTCTATTTCTAATTTGATGACAGGGAAACTAGGTTGGGATTAGAGCCGCAGCCAGAAAAAAATTTGCATTTGGGACAGGGAGAAAAATCTGTCTGGATTAGCAGCAGGGTTATGATGAGGGAAAGCCTCTATTTTTAAGTGTCTATACCTTCCAGCAGCTGAGGTTTTATGAGGACTGGTTTTTTTTATGAGGACCAGTAAGTGGTAGCTTGTCTCCAAAGAGCATGAGTGGTTGAAATGCTTTTGTCATGAACAGAGCTCAGAGAAGCAGGCTGCCAGAGTATCCGTGCTTGAGGGTTTTGAATTATCAAGTCAAGAAAGATGCTGGAATGTCTACTGATGTCTACTGATACACCTGCTCCAGGTTCACCTCAAAAACCATGAAGCTGGGACAATGTGAAGTCAGACAAGGACAGTAGGAAGACACCACAATTAGTGACAACTAATCAATCCTGTGAACTAGAAAGAGAAAGAACTTGAATTTAGCTCTCATAAGGGAGTGATTTTACCATTTGAAGCTATTGCTCTCTGGAATTGCTGTCCAGGTTTGACCAGAAATCCTATTCCTGTGAAGAAAACCTATTAGGAGTGTCAAGCAGACATGCTCGTTGTCAGCAGCTTCTCCTTTGAAAAGACAACACAATCTTAAAAAGAGACATTTCTGTTTTCAAATATCAATAAACTCCCTGCAATTTTCCCCCAAACAAAAAGGAGCATGCAGAATTACAGGGAATGAATGCTCAAGATGGCAGTGTGGTTTTCTTTTCTGAAGAATTTTTTCCCCAGTAGTCACAGAGAATGATGTGGAACATATTTCTCACAAGGTCTACCTGATAATTATACTGCATCCATAACAGTACACACAAATGGTATTGCATTATTCATGTGAAAAGCACATTTCTTGTCTTGCAGAGTACTAGCATTTATTTTAAAATACTATTATTTAAATTATTTATCTCCTGTTGTTATGCTTCATCCTTATTAGTCCACAGAAATAAATCCAAGGACTGTCAGTGACAGTAGCAACACAGCAGCTGAAGAATCAGGAGGCTCATTTTTGATTCAAAAGTATCTTGTCAAACTACTGAATCAATGGAAAAAAAGTCCATGTTTTCATTAATGTCCCTGTTGAACAGAAGGTACCTTGGAACTGAAATTATCTGGCTAGAATTTGACATAAACCTGTGAGTAGACATTTCATTCAGGATTTAAGATCACTAACTAATCTTTTTCCTGCTGAGTCTGGCCCTAATCTTGCATTCTAGGGGTGATGAAGAAGGCTGTTACTCTTCATGTCCTCCCTGGGCAGCTTACACTCTGTAGTTGCCTAAGAAGTTAATAACACGTTGTGCTCTGTCCCAGGGCTGATGCAGAAATTTAACTCTTAGTCACTTGGATCAGAATCCTAGCTGCAGCAATTCAGCACATTTTAATTACACTCAAGCAGCTTTTTATGAGCTATTGACCCAGCATGGATGGGTGTCAAGAGCATAGCGTAGCTAGGTGTCAAGAAAGAGTGATCACACAGAATTAGCCTCTTTATGCTACACATTGGCAGTCTGGGCTAAACATTTATTTATTCTTCTTTTCTATAGTACATTTTGCTCTCTGACGTTTTCACACGTGGACATAACACCGAGAAACTTCAGCCAGCCCACTGATGGAGAATTTTGCAAGCTTTGATTTCTGCCTGCTATGAAGTAAACAATAAGGTCATAACCTGATTCTTATCAGTCTCTTTCTTTTCTTAAGAGATAAAAATCCCACACATTTCCTATCTCATTCATAAAATGTATATTGGAAATTCCCACAAAAATTATCAGAAATATGATTGCATTTGAAAATTAAAAGAAATATATAAAGAAGGCAAAACCTAGCAATGGGAGTAGCATGAAAGACCAACAAACACTTTGTCTGATATTTTGCCCTTTAGAGTTACCGGAGTAAAAGCTAAGCAAAACTTTAAAATTTTATTTCTGTAGTTGATCCTTGTTTAATTAGAGCATGAATTCCAAAATGGCTGAAGATGACAGTGAGACCATGTGTTATTTCATTATATAGTTAGGGATAGTTACAAATTTTATTCCTTTAAAGTTGATTCTACCCTGGAGGAAGACAGAGAATGGCATATTTGTTGCATAGGCAATGTAATTATGGCTACAGCAAATTGCTTGTTTTATAGGTCATGTTTTAAAAAACTATTTCTACCAATTTAGACAATATTTCTGAGAAGTATACTTTTTAATAAGAGCTGGAAATGCTCTAAATGAGAAAGGTTCATCTACGTTAGTATTTTGTCTTGTATCAAATGTACTATTTAAAGCAAATAACTTGGATTTTGCACTCATTTTAGCACATATCACAGAGTAGACTCAGAATGCACTTTTTGGATTTCCTTGGGACACAAGTAAATCAGATGTTTTCCAACAGCCCACATAGAGCAATTCCACTACTCATATCTGTCAAAAGAAGACTAGAAATAGTAGTAAAACACTCTTTAATTGTGATAACATGAATGTCATGTCGTGTCATTAGCACTAACATTTTGTTCTCCAGACAGTTTTATTGGTTGGCACAAATTTTCTTCATTGCCAGATCAGAAGTAAAGCAGACATGCAATTTCTTAATAGACCAGTCTAACTTCAAGGGAAGACTATTGTGTCTTTTGTATGAATACATGTAAGTTTTAGCTATGGTCATCTCCCAGTAACAAAATGGAAAATGTTGATCACTTTTTTTTTCTCTTTATGAGAAATTTGTATATTTGGATAGTAGAGTACTTTGAAATAACTCCCCAGGTTCACTCTAGTGGACTAACCTCCTTTCAAATAATTTCACATTATTTCTCAAAAAAAACCCCCAAACCAAAAACAAACCAACGAGAATAGTGCTGTTGCTATTGCTGGAAGAAATTATTCTTGCTTCTGTAGTCGTAATTCAAACATGTTCATGTAATGGCCAAATTCTTGAAATGTTCCATGCTGATTATGTGTATAAGCATTTCTTTTTTTCTTTTTTTTTTTTTTTTTGAAGAAGAGAAAAGGTTGTGTTGGGTTGAGTTGATCTGGGTTTTTTGTTTGCCTTTCTCGTTTTGGTAATTTTTATTTTCCTGATTTTTATTCTGATTGCTCCATGAATATTCTTTTCTCTCTGTCTTTAAGAAAATATACCTGAAGTCACCAGTCACTGCCAAAAACTGGCATGTCTTTATTTTTAAAAATTCTATTGCTAAGTCCTTTATACTGCTGAGCACAAATGCATCCATCCTTTTGCGCAAACCTTTTATCACTCACACAGTTTCAGACAAAGCCTGGCTAATCCTATAATGTATCTTCTAGTGCTAAACCTAACCTTCTCAAGTTGTAAAAATAATAGTGTTTACTTCTTTTGTAGAATGACGCTTGGAATAGTTTGTTATCCTTAAGAAATTAGGTTTTCCAAAACACCTATTTTGTTATTACTTACAAGAACTAGAGGTCTATTTTTCAGTAATCAAATGCTATTCACACAGAACTGACTTTGAAGTGTTTTGACAGAAAGATAATTGTAAGGGTTTGGCCCACTTGACACCTTGCAGTAATCTGGGCTCTTTTTTTTTAAAGCTGTACTTAATCCAGTCAAAATCCTCTTTGTGTTTTTCAAAATCAAGAAAGAAACATGGAGAAGTCTTTCTCAGGTTTTTTCATCACTCAGAGAATGAGGTTTTCTTCTCAGTAGAAGAGAAGCAATAGCAGATTACCAGCACAAGTGGAAGAATGCTTGAAGAAATGCCTTTTCATCAAAATATGCTGAGGATAAAATATTGAGCTTCAAAAACATGATCCTTAATAAGGTTTAAGAGAGAAAGTGTCTGATGCCCAAACCAAAATCCCTGTGTCACTTCTCATGAAAGAACTGAGTGACAACACTGGGTTTTGGTTGTTTGTTTTTATTAATCTGGGGGTGCACACTTCAAGTATATTCCATTTTTTGAAACATAGCAAAGTTAGTTTGTGTTGGTTTGGTTTATTCTGGGGGGAGGGCAGGGATCAAAACAAAACAAAATATAAAATACTTCTAAACACAAAAGTGTCACACTTTCTTGAAATGGTGAAAGGAAACACAGTTTTCATTCTCCTGCTAGTTCTAATATATGTAATTTATTTAGTGATGTTTTTGATCCATAAATGAAATTTCCATATAAGGATTGGACCATTGGATCAATTTAGATTGCTATCATTTGTTATTCTGCTCCTTAAAATAAGCCATCCTTCACATAAAAAACAAAAAAGAAGAAAGTTTTAGGAGAAAACCAGAGCCTACAGCTGTCCAAAAAACTACAGCAGAGCAAAGCTGAATAACAGACTCTAAACACAAAGGATGGTTAAATTTTCTCTTTCTTTCAGACCTTCAGAAATAAATAAGCATAGTACTAGAGACAATTGCACTGTGATGATTTCATCTGAGTAGCAGACATTTAAGGTTGATATTGCAACAGTAACTCAAAAGATTTAACTCTAATATGATATTGCTGATATGTTATTGCTTTTTTTAAGAAAAGGAAAAATGGTATTGCTTGCTAATAAATATACTTAACAATCACCACAATAGAAATGGTCAGAGTAAATAAAAATGTGATTATCTTTCAACAGATGCAACAACAGACAAACACATAAAACACAGTTCATTGGAGAAAAGTACATTTTCTTCATTGCCAAATCACCTGCAAAACCACAAAACATATTATAAAACAGTTTGTTAAGGTTTTTTTCCAAGGGAAAATTATGATAGCTACTTCTACACCAGCTGTTTGATACCTTCCCTTCTTGCAAATTGATTTAACTGCTCATATGGCTAAATCCTTCTCTTTCCCAAATTTACATATGTAAATTATGAACTTCCCACCCTCAAGTGGCAGCTCTATTTACTTATTATTGTCTTTATAGCATTCAGAGATTGACACAAAAGTGAAGACTCTTCTGGATTTGGTTTCGTAGCGATAAAAAAGAAAATATTTTTTTTCTACTTAAAAGGGCACAGCAACACATGTTGGAAGAACAGAAAGTAACAAAATAAGAGCAGGTTTGAACAGGGAATTGCATTGGCTGTGTAATCATGGGCATTTTTGTCGGCTACTTAAACACACGTACATACATACATATATATATATATATATACGTAGGTGTATGTACATATTTCATTCTTTTTTTGTGATAACTATAATTACATATCATTCATAAGGGCCAAACACGAGCAGAATAATGAGTGGAGATCTCTCTGCAAACAGGGTTTCTCGCAAAATTCACTTTGCACTGAGGAGGTAAGATCATGTGATTCGGGCAGACAGCATTCACCAGAACATTCATTCTAACAAACCTATTTAGGAGACCACATAAACTAGCATTAGAAGCAGAGTTATGATGGATACTACTCGACAGCAAAATTATAGAAGCCAAGATTGTGTAAACCTGTACCTAAGGTTAGCAGGGAAATGGAAGATATAAGTTTAGAGTACTGTGTCCAGTTCTGGGCACCTCACTACAAGAAAGGCATTGAGGGGCTGGAACATGTCCAGAGAAGGGCAGCAGGGCTGAGGAAGTGTCTGGAGCACAGGTCTGATGAGGAGAAACTGAGGGAGCTGCTCATCCTGGAGAAGAGGAGACTCAGGGGAGACTTTATTGCTCTCTGCAACTACCTGGAAAGGTGCTGTGGAGAGATTGGCCTCTCTTTCCAGACAAAAAGAGACAGAGCAAGGGGAAATGGCCTCATGGTAAGACAGTGGAGGTTTAGGTTGGATACATGGGAAAAATTCTACCCTGAAAGAGCGGTTAAGTTTTGGAACAGGCTGCCCACGGTGGTGGTGGAGCCACCACCACTGAAGTGTTAAAAAAATGAGTAGACGTGGCACGTCATGCTATGGTTTAGTGAGTATGATGGTATTCAATCAAAAGTTTGACTTGATGATTTTGGAGGTCTTTTCCAGCCTCAGTGATTCTATGTGGACAGGTGTGAATTGTTCACATGGCTGTTACTGTTTACTGCAAATAAAAACATTCAACTTGCAGAATTACTGTCTTCATGTCTTCATAGTATTCCAGACTTCTGAAGAGTGTATGTGAACCAATGGAGCAGGAGCCAAAAAGATGGATTATCAGGGAAAATTAAGGTGTCAGTAAAGACAAAAGGTACCCTACAAAAATTGTAATCTGATAACTTTTTTTAATAAATACCAACAGTGTTTTCTTTTTTGCAATGTTAAATTTAACTTCCTGAAGAAGTCTCTAGGAGTAGATGTGAAAAGGGAGGGGATGGCTGGGAGGCTTGAGGTTAGGAAGCTAGAGGGTTGGGAGGATTCAAACAGCTGCAGAAACAATATTGAAAGAAATGATCACAACAATATTAGCCTTCTGCTAGCATCAGAGAGAAAGACTGGAGGGAGGACTTATATCAGACATGCAAACGAGACACATATATTAATTAATGAGGACTTTCCTTTTATTTATGAAAATAAAATTATGACATACAGTTGCATTAAGGCAGAAACTACTTCTGATGAAGGCTATGTGGAATTCTCTGTTGTGAAACCAAAGGTTAAGGCTACCTTGTGTGTGTGTAGGAATGCACACAGGCATGTGTACTTCTTTAGTGATCCCATAAATACTTTTTGACTCCAATCTGAGAGTTAGAATGCATGCATTAGCATTTACAGCTGACTGGTTGAAATTTACTGAGATAACTCTAATTATATTTTGTTTAATAACACTTCAGACATGACCTGGGTGTAAACAAATTAGTTCAATTACTTTTACATCTGCACATCCTAGTCCAAAACTGAACACATGAAACAATTGTAATTGGTAGTTTCCCATGCCACTTGGCACAAAAATCTTCTGACAGCTGTATCAGTCAAAAATGCTTTATGGAAGATGTCATTTATTGCCAGTTAAGTATTCTAGGCTTTGTAAAATATTTAGAAGAGCCAAGTAGATGCACTGCAGCATTCACCCACCAGGTCCCTTTTGTTCAAGCATGCAGAGAGAAACTTCCCAAGCAGAGAATACCTAAGTAAGAGCACACAAAAATACACAGAGCTAACGAGACAGTAAACTAAAGATTAATATTGTTTCCCACTGCCAGTGAGATTGCCATGGAGCCTTTGACAGCCAGGAAGTCAGCTGGGAAAGAATTCCCCTGGAGTTCAGAGACTTGGTGATGCCAAACTGCCAACTTTGAATTCTACCTATTTTTTCCACAATATATTTTATGTCTGTATTTTTCCTCTTGAGTCTGTAAGGATTGAAATACATTCTCAGCAACTGGATGTACTTATATTTCTGTGTTTTTCTATTATGCCAGGCTTCAGCATGCACATCTCACACTGCAACTATAATTTTATCACCAAAACTTAGCCACGGTCAAAGAGCCATGTGGCATCAAACGAAACCTTTGATCACCCTGGCCTGAATTATGGGGATAAGGATTGCATCAAGGTTTTTAAGACATCCAGAAAATGGATTTTTGCTGAAAACAATATTTTCTTTAAAAAGAAATTTCCTTTTCTGATATTCTTTGTTGTTTTTACTCGAATTCCAACAAAAACCACCAATTTCCCACTCCTCTCTAAGCAGTAGCTTCTCCATTTCTCAAAAACTTAATACATAAATTTGGAGCACTTTAGCAAGAAACAAGTGAAAAAAAAGTCAATGTTTTTCTGTAGCTGCAAGTTCATTCTGCCTGATATAAAACTTTTACAACTTCCAATCTTTTCCTTCATTTCTAAATTTTTCTGCTAATGTATTTTAAATCCATTAAATCCATCACATTCTGTGTTATGAATAGATTTATGATCTCTTCTACTTTTCATTCTGATTCAATTCTAAGCAGCACATGATGAAAAACATTTAGACAAACCTGTCCACAATCATAGTTTCCTAAACAGGTTAAATGAACTTATGGGCTACATCCTTGTATTTCATCACTTATCTAGACACTTCTGGCCTCTTCTAGCAGTGTTGTCCTGCTATATTGCAATTTACTTTGCTTTATTTCAAATGCTCTTCCCTGGTGTTTTGTGTTTTACTCTTAAAAAAAAAACCAAAACAAAAAACCTGCCTCCCCCAAAAAGCCTCAACAAACCAAAACCAATAAAACAAACAAACAAAGACAGGAAAAAAACAATCACTTCTATGTTCCATTTTCTCTAAATGAAAATATAAAGTTATGTGCACTACAGGGTCAATAAACAAACAAACAAGAAAACCACTTGGATAAAGTAAATTGTTCTTCACTAAAAAAATGAGAAAAAAAGCGTAAAAATTAATATTAAAAGTATATTTACTGCTTCTTTATCAGTAGCAAGTGGTGAGATAAGAGAAACAGGGAAATAGGGAAATACAATGTGAGCCTGTGCATTTTGCCTTCCAAGTGTTGTAAGTAAATGATCTGAAGGAGCAGTTTGTTCTCTCTTGCTGTTTCCCACCTGTGTAGATCTGCATTTCAGCAACAAGTGGACAGTCACAAAGACAACTCACTGAAATATCCCAGGGGAATTTTAAGAAGACTATGACTTCCACAATGACAGAAATGAGAAGCAGTAGAGAAGGAAATGGAACTCCGTGAAAATTAAAATAGACCATCCAAATCTGATTTGTCAAAGTAAGGAAGAATAACGAACTGCCCTCTGTCACTTTTCTAGAAATGTTCTTTCAATGACACAGAGTTTCACAGTCAAAGCATTTGTTCTTTGCTTTAGTCACTTCTTTTAATAATAGTTTTTTGGTGGTTTTTTTAACCAGTCATGAGATACCATCCTCTATCCCAAAAGGTGATTGAAAACAAACAGAAAATTACACAATGCAAAGAAGAGTTTTAGTACCTATGCCAGCTGGAATTATACCATTTTCTCATAGGAAGCTATTTTTCCATCAATTTCTGTTTCAAAATTAATCTACAGGATGCCTTGAGCTATGCTATTAAAATAGTATAAATTATGTCTTGTATGAACACATACACTTATGTATTCATAAGTAAAATTAAAAATTATAAAAATGGGGCACATCATAGTATTAAAAATATTTCCAGACTGAGACTTTGAGGGGTAATTAGGAATGCCTTCATGCTGCTTTTTGACCGCAAACTGGGATGGAGTGAATTCTGACAGTTAAATCCCACAGTGCCAAAGGCTCCAGTAACTTCTGGCTATCTTACAGACAGGCATGAGCATGCACGAAAAGTGTTTTACATATACCCTGCATGCCTGCTGCCTTATTTAAATTTAATTCAGTTCCATTAAATTGAATTAAACACAAATTGCTTACTTTATAAAAGATAATTTATAAGTTGGCTTAAGGATGGGATGAGATGGAAGAGGATTGGTAGGAGAACAGAAACAGGAGGAAAATCAGAACATTCTACTGGCTTTTTGCTGTTCAAAAATTGGCTGCTGGAGACGTAAATGTGTTGGTTTTTTGTATCCTACCTTCAAGCAGAAAAGAAAATAAGTTGTATTCAAAGTAATTTCCACAATGCTTTCTAAAAAAATATTTTATCACAAGTGTATTTTACAGGTTGGTGTGAGTTAGAATGCATTTCATTCATCAACAATAAATCTCAAGGGAATACACTTGCCCACTTTATTCTTGTTTTAAAGTTGTACTGATTTTTGGGTTTTTATTTGTTAGTGGTGGGTTTGAGTTGTTTTTTTTTTTTGTTTCTTTTCATAATATTTTGGCATGGTTTGTATTGTAAAAACAACATTAAAATTAATGGTATATTCTCTCAATTCTTTTTCTTGCACAAAATGCATAATTAGCACTAAACTGAAATTCTTCCAGCTCTGTCAGTAATGTGAAGAATGAGTCTCTCATCACCTGTGTGTTCAATGGCAGGCTGAACAATGAATGTGCTGTGTTTTATTGCTGTTCCAAAAATGGAGTTTGTTAGGGAACTACAAAAGAATTTCAGAGAAACCACATAACTTCTTTTCAAGACTAAGTCCATTGATTGCTTGAGTTTGATTGTGTGTATGCAGCTTAAATTCTTAAATATATTGTTGAGCAGAACAGCAATTCAGAGACATTACATATCATACGTGTTCAGTTTGAAAATGATTAACTGCTTGCAGGTTTTGTAAGAGGCAGCCAATGCAGTTGAACTCTGCTTGGCAAGGGAGAAAACAAAAAAACCTTAATTCAATTATGTTATATTTAGACATTAGAGTAGACTCAAGAAGAGTATCTCCCAAAAGACTCTTTTAACATCTGTGTCCAGGTAGCCCTAGCAGAGAAAATTGCATTGAGAGAGATGTAGTCATTTGAACATTGTCTTAAAGGTTATTCCTGCTGTTTACAGAGTCTCATGGTACCTCTGAGTCTCCAAAAATGTTCCATTCCTTTATTAATGCAATTAAACAGCAAAGGGCTCATTTTACATTTAGGCACTAAGTTTGGATAAAAGGTGGAATTGTTGGCCTGTATTGAAGTGTGAGTAGGAGGGGTGCAGGCCATCATGGGTACCTGCCATTTGCAGCTGTCCAACATCTGCTCACACCATCCAGCCTGCAATCCTTGTGGCACACTCACATTCTCCTCTCTAAATACAAATCTGCGGGTAATTTAAAGAAGCAAGGTTCATTATGACAGATTTCTTGTCCTGGTTTGTCACTGGATCTCACAAAATCAGGTATTTCCATGTGTCAGAATTGATTTTCAGTACAGATAGAGAGTTTGAATATTGTAATTTTCAAATGCTTACAAAAGATATCTGGGAAAAAACAAAGTTTCATTTGCAGCAATATTTAGCGTTAGAAAAGCAAAATTTTATTGCTGATTTCAAAGCAAGTCTCCAAGACCCAACATAAGAACAGAATTTTTCTGACTTTTCTGCTGCTTCATATAATTTACATAACAAATATTTCATAATATAAATTGCTTAACATAGTCACTTATGATATAGACAAAATTTGAGGACAGTTCTTATCACTCGGAGCAAAATAAATCAGTATTAAGCTGTTGGCATGTGACTTATTAATGATGGCAGAGAGATTTTGCAACAATTTATTACTTAGAAAGATTGAGCTGCTTATAAAAAATAATTTTCTAATATAAGGATGCATATTTACATTCCTAAAACCAGTTCTACCTGGGTATCTTCAAATTTTCACTACTTTAAATGTACCTTTTCTATGAGGTGGCCAGTTTTTTGTAAAAGATAGCACAGATCATGAATACTATCTTTGTAAACCTGGTTGAAAAGTTGAACAATGTTCATGACTTGTTTCCAATATTTCACATTTATAGAAACAAAGCAATGTGCCAAACTTACTTACTTCTTACACCTACCCTCCAAACTACTCCTGTAGTCAAATCATTCACATTTTCTCTTCTATAGAAAAGCATTATGGGAGAGAAAAAAGAATCATCAGGATTACAGGAATAAGAGCAGGATAAGATAAAAAGACCCCTTTCCAAATGCTGTGAATGTCCCAGTAGAACACTTCATTAGATTAAATTATTTTTTGGAGGACAATAATTACTTCTGGAAACCTGATTATCTATTAGGCATAATGAGCTTTACATTTTTCTGCCCAGTGTCCAATCACTAAAACTTGGGAACATTTGCTGTGACTTGCTACTCCTGGCAGTATAAGGGACCATATAAAGCTATAAAGGACCACATAAAATGTATTTTCACATCAGGCCATTAAATAATAAATTCTGTTTTTTCCTTGGGTATTCTTAAATTGCTTGTGAGAGAAATAATCAGCTGTTAGAGTATTAATTTGTTGAAGCAATCTCTGAATTATTTGCCTTATTTATTTAATTTGAGCATGGTTAAAATAACAGCATTTAAAAATTAGGATCCAGTATACACAGATTTATAGCTGTCTTCTAATAAATGCACAATTTGCATACAAGATTGTGTATTCTCTAAGCAACTGAGATTCATATTCACTCAGACAAGAACTAAAATACCAGCCTCTTTAAATATGCCACATTAAAAGAAAATGCTGTTGACAGCAATTCCTCCTGTAGCTCAGTATGTGAAATTGTGAAAAGTGACAAAAAAATGATCTCTATGGTGGGCAAAAATTAAATAAAAATGAAATTACATTAAAAAATAAATCCAAGGGAATATTTTAATGAATGTCCTATGAAAACACCAGATCTCTATTTCTTCAATTACGTAAAAGGTTTATCTATTTATGTCTGAGCAATTCTGCAATCACTGAAAACAAGTGGTTTGGCTAATAAAACAATCACCCTTTCTAGATGAGATTTATTCAGTAGTTGTCACTTAATCTGCAAATAAAGCTCCTAGATAGTTATGACGTTGTATCCAATGATATTGAATTACTTCAATAATGATTTTTATCTCCACATCCTTACAGATATTAAAGCTCTTCTCTTTAAACCTTCTCTCCATTATTAGGGGAATAACACTGTGACTGTGATAGTGCACTTTTCAAACTGGGAGCTAGCCATTCAACTATTAATTTTTTGAAAGTGTTCAACATTCTGATTTAGAAAACAATAGATTAGTTTAAAGTGGCTCTTTTTCAAAGCGTAGTTGGGTGATGAAAATCCAACAAACTCATGGTAACACTATGACTTGGAACAAGGCAATGAAGGACAGTTAATTTATTTTCAGATGTTTACTCTGATGCTGGGACCAGGTGCATTTTATTGACATAAAGAGTTATTACACATTTGGGGTTTTTTTTTGTTTGTTTTTGTTTGTTTGTTCATTTTTCAGCAGGGAGGTTAATAAATATTGCACAGCCAGGGTTGAGGGGACTACAATAATTTTCTTCTCAATCAGATTTACTGAGGTTCTGCACCTTGTGTTTAGGTTTCTAGGTGGAAATATCCTGCATATCAATACTCTCCTTACTCCCAGCAGAGATCTAATCATGGTTGTCAATAGATCCTAGAGGA
Organism: Motacilla alba alba; assembly: GCF_015832195.1. Taxonomy (NCBI): domain Eukaryota; kingdom Metazoa; phylum Chordata; class Aves; order Passeriformes; family Motacillidae; genus Motacilla; species Motacilla alba. The sequence continues at coordinate 112,547,767 of NC_052016.1, forward strand.
AAATATTCATCTATATACAGGTGGATATCTGAAAAGCCACTTAGCCAAAGGCCTTTTGGATAAACTAGGTACCTCTTTCACTGATAATATCAGAGGCAAAAGGACTGTACCCACTTGTACCCACAAGTGACAATACCTAAATCTAACTTTTCACATGTGAAGGTGAAAGTCAAAGATGAAAGAACTCTGTAATCAGAGGAACCCTTCCTTGTATGAATACCTGAACATCTACAAAGTTTACTCATCACTAATCTAGTGATGGTGCCAGTTAGGATGATACTTCAGTTTTCAGTGGCATTTACATCATTAAACCCTGCAGAAGCAATTTAGAACAAAATTTTGTTTACTACATGTATCTAGAATGTATTATTATGCAATAAGTTATGACACTCAACACAAAGCAAATTGTTTAAAACATTTATCAGTGTGTCATTCACTGTTAAACAAACTAAAAGTATTTGAATATGTAAACACATTATATGATCCATGTTTCACATCTGTCATAGTCAATGATATTTTATTTCCAGTAAAAAATGTGTATTTCCTTTTATGTTTTAATACATGGCAGTAATAATCTTCATAGTCTAGGTAGTTAATTCCCATACATATTTTCGTTCAAATTAATTATGTTGATTTACATTTAGATAATTTCTTTACTTTGGCTGCAATAAACTTTCAATCTAAATTTCAGCATTCTAAATTCTGTTTTGGCAAGTGATAAGGATCTAACACACAGTTTGGTCTGATATTTTTAATCAAGTAATTTAGGACTAAAAATGTACATATTTATAGATAAACTGCTAGTAAATATCTGTTCTTCACAGATGCAACTTCAACACAGGAGATGTTTAGTTTTTTTACTAAAGTTTTTATCCAGCATTTCAGAGCAAGTACTAGAGATTGCTTTTATTATACAAGTGCATCTATTGTTTTGATACAATGTAAGCATTTTAATGAAAATTTATGTATCTTTACCTAGTATATCTTTGTTATTCTTAAAAAGAAATGGAAAATATATTGGAAAGGTTACAGTCAAAAAAAAAGGTCACCGATTTTTCAATTCTAACATGGAATCAATATGAAGTTGAAATCAGGCTGCTATAAAATTTCCTGAGAAACTGTTTTAAGACCTGAAAACATCTGTCTAGAAAAAAAAAGAATTTTGCTCATATAAATTTTTACATGTGTATGTATAATCCTGGAATAGTAGAAGAGGTCATACAAGTAATTTACGTTAACTTAACTCTGCAATTGATGTGTATATGAGGAAAGGAAAAAATAATTTTAATAATTTCATGAAGTTATTATAGAGGGTTTTCTTGCCTGTATTTATTAACAGCTTTGAATAATCAAGGTTTTTCTCAAAATATGGTTTCAAAAGGTTTTTAAAAGTAGATATCAAAATAATGTGCTGGCTTCACTTTAAAAGTTACACAAATGGATTCCTTTCAATATCTTAAGTTTACATTTCATATGTCATGATGCCCACCTCTGTAATTCTCTGAAAACCTCATTATTTTCAAATTAAGCGCACAAAAGAAATGGAGGATTGCTAAATTGGCACGTCTGTGGAAAATCTTGCTTTGAGACCTTATATAGTCAATACATGAGTTATATTTTTTAGTAGTAATGCATGTCTCTTAAAAAAAATAAAGGAAAAGTATTCTTATGTACATATGCCAATATTTATTTTAAACATTTAAAGTATTAGCTGTGACTGTATTCTGAAAATGCCATTCCTGATCAGCCCTCCTTAGCCATGAAGATGTGAAAATTTTGGCAGTCAGATATCTTATTTGTTTGTTTTTCCCTTGCTTTGTGCATTGAGAGAATCCAGTGACCATACAAAGGTGCTTTAAGTCTGTTTTGCTTCATTTCACATTTACCTTATGAAAATCATAAGCTTATGTTTCCATGTGCATGAGTCAGAAGAATATGTAATATGTAGTGCTGCAAATAGTGTAATCTCATGACCAGTATTAGAAGGAAATGTAGTAGAAGGGACCTGAAACTATTATGAATCTTGTGTGTGTGTGTGTGTATGTCTCTGTGTGAGATTATTTTAATATTCTATTTAAAACTAAAGGTAAGTGTTAAAAGACAAAATATGTTGGGATTTTCAAATAATTTTTGGGCTAGTACATGGTAGGAAGGGCTTCTGTTAATACTTAAAATGAAAAGACATCACCTTGAGATATCCATCTTTTCAGTAAGTACTGAATTGCAAGCATTTCTCTTCTACACAAGAATATTATAAGTAATATACATATATATTAGAAGAAATATGCATTTCTATTTCTACTTTTATTCGACAGAATGCATGCCAGTTTTTGCTCTGGAATACCTCATATTTATGCATAAGTCTATTGAATTTTTGAAATTTCTGTATTACATATTCTTATTGTAATATGGCTTCAGATGGAGGAAGATATGATACATTTCTTTTCCCTGATGACGTAATTCACCCAGATGACCAGGCTCTTCAGGCAATATTTTGGTGCCTGACTGAAGTTTACACCTTTTCTTATTCACCACTGGAAGAGATTCAGATGCAATACAGACTACTTTGGTTGTACATCATTGACTATATTGACTTTTCCTTCACCATCCTGTGCAAATGAGTTTAATTTCTAAACATGAATGTTAAATTTGCATTGTAAAATTCTCTGTTCAACAAAAAAAAATCATGTCTCCTTCCTAATCAACAGATTATTAAAATAAATCTTCTCTATAAACTACTTCTTAACTATTTATATTTCTGCTGGAGTTAACTGTTTTCATAAACCTGTCTGAATATTTTCTTAAATCTAAATTCCAAAGACGTGGTCATATAGTCAATATTTTAAATCTTAAATACCACTTGTATCTTGTTCGAACTACATGTTTTTCTCCTTTTTCAGCAAGCTGTTGCAGACTACCAAGCACTTTGAAAATAGCCTATTGCCCTTTGTACTGATCAAGGATATGAAAGAAAAAAAATAAAACCTAAGCTCCCTCAGTTAGTTATGTAAATTTGGATCCCTAGACATGTCAAGTTGATTTAGATAATTATGAAAGTTGATCCCACTTGAGTCACTCAAATATGGTGTAACATTTCAAATTATAAAGCATATGTGAAATACAGTTTATTAAAACAAGAGTTATACTGTATCTTTCTTTCTAATTATGTTTTCCCTGAGATAAAAATATGACTGCAAGTTTAAACCAAGTATTTGCTCTTGGTTTTACAAAGCCATAAGCTTCTGTTTCAAACTTACATCACTTGTCTGTACTTCCATCCAATTATACTTCTAAAATAAATGCATAAGGCAGGGGGTTACTTTTTCACACAGCTCTGGCTGATACAGCTCTGAGAATAGGAATAGACTCGATGTTAGGAAGAATTTCTTACTGTAGGGTTGGTGAGGCTCTGGAACAGCTTTCCCAGAGAAGCTGTGAATGGCCCATTCCTGGAAGTGTTTGAGGCCAGGTTGGACGGGGCTCTGAGCAAGCTGGACTAATGGAGAATTTCTCTGTCCATGTCAGGGCAGTTGAAATTAGATGATCATGGAGGTCTCTTCCACCCCAAACCATTCTGTGATTCTAACCCAGGGGAATTTTTCAATAGTCTGTTCAATACTGAGCTCATTTGAACAGAAAGCGATGCAAAGAGTGAGGGAGCTGAGGCTCTCTCAGCTGGGTGTATCCAGCTCTTGCCACATCCAGCTGGTCTGAGTTGATTTGTCTCTGTTTTAGGCATCTTGCACTGATGAGAAGCACTTTCATCTGTGAAACTCCCTTTCAGCAGGATGCTCCTAGTCCCTTTCCTCCCAATGGCCTCCCTCTGGGAAAGAGTCGGTATAATCATAGAACCATTAAGGTTTGAAAACCCAGCCATCAATGTAATATCAATGACATCCTCACCACTAAATCATGTTCCCAAGTGCCATATTCAAACATTTTTGAACGTTTTCAGGAATGGTGACCCAACCACATCTCTGGGCACTCTGCTCCCATGCTTAACTACTCTTTTAGTGAAGAAATTGTCCCTGATATCCATCCTGAATCTCCTGTAGCACTCCTTGACAACCTTTTGGCTTACTTAGAGTTAAGAGATTTGCACATGGTTTGGTTACTAAATCTAAGTCTATGAGGTTCACCTTAATGACAAAACCATCCTCCTCTCCACAATAATAACCACATTTTCTTTGCTCTAGTTTCTATCAGCTTATGCAGGGGGCAGAAGGTGGTGGCTTATTACACGATATCCAGCTGGCAAAAAGTCAATTATGTGATAGTCAAAACAAATGTGAGTGTTGCAATTGAGACTGAGAAGCACAGAATGGCAGTAAAAATGTTGAGCCCTGCTCTAAAAGGTGACCAACAGGAAAATCCTGTTAAACCTCACTGCAGCAGATAGACCTCACTCTTCTGACTGTGACAGCCATGGGTCTCAGAAATTAACTTTCCACTGGGAACTCACAGGTGACTGGTAGCAGGGTGCATGTCTTTGTAAGGACACTGGCAGGCTGTGCTCTGGACAGCTTGAGCCCAAGGTCTCTGGATTAAATGTTGCTTCAAGACACTCAGTGGAGAAAATCAGCCATACTTACTAGTGAAAACATTATTGTGACAGTTACTGTTGGAGACGTGAAATAATAAGGTAGGACAAGGTACATAATCTGAATATTCCAAATACTAGCATTTCAGCATCTCTCTTCAGTCAAGTTTTCCATATAACTCCTCAGAATATGCTTTCCTTTTCGCTTGCTCAGCAGAGCATTTATTGCTCTCCTTCCTAACTTTCCGTCATATACATATATCAAGAAACTGATAGCTGGTAATTTTCAAAATGGCTTTATTTGGTAAATAATAGTCCTATATTGGAAAAGAAATAAAATTATTCATTTTGCATTAAAAAAATGATGTCAATGGAGATGAGTAGTAAACAATATGTGGCTTGTTTGGATATTATAGCTATTGAGCTTTAAGAATGAAAGGTTTCACATTTTAATTTTATAAAATCTACCCCTCCATATAGAAATGACTTTTTGAATGTATTATGAATTTATGAATGTATATGAATTTATGTACGTATTGCATTGCTGCAATATTCACTCAACACATAGTTTCTATCTTTTTGTTTTCTACATCTCCCTTTCCATTTTGCACTAAGAAAGTTCTATTAATAGATTTGTTAAACATTTGTTGTATATACTAAAATAAACAAGGTACTATTATTAGCACTACTACAATTATGACTAATATATATAAACTTGTCAGATACTTTTTTAACTATGGTGTTAAATTTTATCTACTAAATTGATTATTTAGTTAAGTTATATTATTTATTTATTATTATATGATTATATATTATATTATTGATTATTATTTATTCTTATTTTTGATATATCTTCTTTGAATTGTTGTATGCTTTTATAAATAGATTTTGAGTGATTAGATTACTTAGTGATTAGTTGGCTGGCTTCTTTCAGAAATCTAAACAAAAAAAGGTCTAGAGGAAAGATTGTGTTGCAGTGAAGAGGGAGGTCAACTGAAAGAGGAACGGCAGATTGGTGAACTCAAGATAACCTTGATAGCATTTTTATGTCTACTTTATCAAGTACACCACATTGTAGCAGCTAAATGAAACACGATTTTTCAAAGTAATGCCAGCTGTAAGAAAGACCTCTCCAGGCAGTGTAAGTTTCCATACACACATCTCTCAAAACAGTGCTGTTGCTAAGCTCTTCACATATATTACAGAGTTTTTGTTCTCGGTAAATATGCTTAAGGACACAGTGAAGTGTTTTCATTCCTTGATTATATATAATACAGAAAAACTGTTAAGAAAGAAAAAAAGGAGAGGAGAGAGGAGAGGAGAGGAGAGGAGAGGAGAGGAGAGGAGAGGAGAGGAGAGGAGAGGAGAGGAGAGGAGAGGAGAGGAGAGGAGAGGAGAGGAGAGGAGAGGAGAGGAGAGGAGAGGAGAGGAGAGGAGAGGAGAGACATTTAGATGTTGCAAGAATTGGACAGAAAGTTCAAACTGAATGTCTTGAAAATGCCTTGTGTCCTACCTCCCAGTTGTGGAGATCCTGAAAGCCACATTTTTTCACCTTAATACTCTCAAAAAAAGAAGAAAGTTTTGCTTTTGCTTTTCAGTTAGGATAAAAGAACTTCAGATTTGATAAATTATAGCTAACACACAGAACCTAAATGGATGTTTTGGGGTGCGTGATTAGAAATCAGTGAATTTCAATCTTTTTATACTTTCAGGTAAATTCAAGTAATCCTGACAGCCACATTCATCATCCTGCAGAGCTAGTCTGCAAATGAAGTACATGGGAATGCTTTGTGTAAAGTTCCAGTGTTAGATAGGTACACATTTTTGTAGCCCAGAAATCATATGCCTACATTAGTGTGTAGTGCCGAATAATCATGCCCTGCTTTTTCATGCTGCAAAATTTTCAAACCAAATCCAGTCTGGATCCAGGCAGAGCAATCTCAGATATTTGCAGCATTTCTATGTGGAAGCAACTAAGAAAATGCTTATATACAAATGTCATTTGTAGAACACCTTCCCCACATAAAAAACCCCTTACGTTCCATATTAAAGAAATGCAAAACTCTGAGGAGCAAACCATGGCATCCCTGAATATTAAACTTGAAGCTGAAAGATGTGTATGTGAACCATTTCATCTGTTCCCCAGATTTACTGTTAATTGACATTGAGGATGATGGGCTAGTATTTTAGCCATTCCACTGTTTTCAAAGGCTATCTCAGATTTTGTTTTCTTCCAGAAATATCTCAAATAAACTGAAAGCTCGGGTTGCTGGAAAGAAATTGTGCAGGTGTTTTTCAAAGGATGCACCTTGAATGACACAAGCAAGAGTTGGCTGAGGGAGAATCAGACTTAGGTCTAAGTTTGCCCATCCTGTCTGCTGTCAGTTATTCTGCTGCCCTTCAGTCTTGATGCTCTTTTGGACTGATTTAGCATTTGATAACTGAGTTTATGTTCCAGTTCTGTTATTCTGTCACCTGTTTTTTTAGCTTTGTCCTCTGTTTCTTGATCTTTTTTCCCTGTGTAATCATCTTTGCAAACTTCTGAGCAATCCTTTCCTGCATGACTCCAATATTTTGACAATATTTGTTTCCTCTGAGGATTTCTTGATGGTTTCACTATAGCAAGGAAAAAAAGCAGCCTATGTTACCACACCAGTAGTCTTGCAATCTGCACCATAAAGCTCCTGCAACAATTGTATAGTTAGAAAACTCAAATGTGAAGCCCTAAGTTTTTCTTCTAAATAATCAATGGATAGAGACACTAAGTGAAAGAATGATGACCACAGAATTTATTTTTGGGTGTAGCATTCTAATTCTGGTCAGAATTCTTAAGTAGAAAGAAAAGAAGAAAAAGAAAGATATAATAAATAGAGGAATCCTTTATTGATTTGAACTTCCACTCCCCATAAATATTATTTGCAATAATTACTAGTTCATCCCTGTGAGGTTTTCTCCAAGGTCATTAAAACAGTAATCAAAATAATTTACATGTGTGGCTACAGTGGAGTATCTCATTGCTCCCAGCATTATTAGATGAATGCCCTTTATCTCATTTGAAACCCAAGAAACAGAAAAAGATTTTCCAATTTACTCATTTTTTTTCATGTAAAGGAACTTATATTTGTGATTTTATGGGAAAATACATCAACTGACCCCTACATGGTTCTTATGGAAAGAGGGTATTACTTACCATCTATATGACTACTACTGTTAATGTCTGAGACTGTTGGAGCCTTAAAAATGCACAGTTCATTCTGCAGATGGTGATAGCTCTACTAACACTTCTATTGTTAGTTTGAAAGTCAAGTGATGATATGTGTAGGCGTATGTGTGGGAGCAGTGCAAAGAATTACAAGGATTTTCTCCCACACTAACGATCCACATGGAAAAGAGGGCCTTATGAAACAATGTTCTGTTCCCCTGGTATTTTTAATCAGTCTGATATTTTGTTAGAATAGCATTTTATTACACAGCTTGTCATTTTTCTATCTATGGACTATCTTTTTAAATTAAAAAAAAATCCTCTATGGTTTTTCTTCACAGTTTTATATGTCACGATTTAAAAAAAAAAAAAAAAAAAAAGCTGTGTCAAAGCAGAAAAAATAGCTGGGAAATTCATGATTTATTCTGACACACATGTAATTTACTCTTCTAGTTTTTTTTCATAATTATGCATTTGTTGTACCTGCTAGTAATTGGAATTTCCTTAAAAGACAGTGCCTGTCAGTTTTGCCATCTCTGCAAATTCAGTGGTGGCTGCAAAAGAGGAAATGCATCAGTATTTGATTGTAAACACATCCTTCATGGGACTGTCAGATGAGGATAAGGCAGTTGACCTGGATAACCCAGATGCATACTTTAGCCCCCACAGTTTGATTCCTACAGGGCAATTCCTTTTGATTCCTACAACTCATCCAGGATATTTATTATTAGTTTGGATTTTTATTCTTTCTGGTTACCCACCCAAATTACCTGTTCATTCTCAGGAAAAATTATTTTCTTCCAAGTAGGATATGAATTGTTTCTGTACCATTGTCTTTTTTGTTTTGGTTTTGGTGGTTTTCTGTTTTCTTTTGGTTTTGTTTGTTTGTTTGTTTTGAATTTTTGTTTGGTTTTATACACATGTAGATAAACATATATGTAAGAGTATGTGTTCATATATGCATAAACAAATATTTTGTACACAGACAAGCATATCTATGCACATTCATATCCATGTCTAAATTTTGCATATCTTTTGGCTCTTCTTCAGATATTATATAAACTCAGGCAACAGAAAAAACTACTCCATCCAAATATTTCCTTTTCTTCCTCCTCTGCTTCATTCTTCTACTTTCCTTCCTGGGTCAGGCTGTTTTTTTCTCAACACTCAGAAAAAAAACACCTTATCTGTGCATTTTGAATAATGAGGGCTCAGAAAATCACCCTTGGCTTATCTGTAGTACTCTAATTATTTTGTTCTTTCGATGGCAACTGTGATTATACCTGCTGATAAATGTCCAGCAAAAACTTATGCTCTATTAGAATTAAATAATCCAACTACATACCCCCATGTAAATATATCTATTTTAGATTTATTGAGTCTTTGATTGAAAGGTTTAGTTCAAGTCCATTCAAAATAGTCTTGTCCACACCCCTTACTCTGACATGAAATACATGCTTTACTCCTTTATATGGGAATGTTTTTTGATTTTATTTTTTTCTGAAATCAATGTTCTGTCATTAAAAATAGTTTTCTTTACATTGGTGTTTCTGTTGGAAAACTTTCTGTAGGAAATGTATTGCTCATTTAACCACAAACTTAAAAAATGCAGACAGCTTGCAAATTGCCTTTTACTTGAATGGCCAGAACAAGAGCAGGGTAGGGATCCTCTCCTGGTGCACACCCTAAGTGGCAAAAAGTAACACAGTACTTCAAAATGATGATACACCTCTAAATAATTCACTGTATATTGCATATCCACCCATTTTGTAGACTTTACTGAATCAGGTTTCTGCTGGTACATAGAGATTCTTGGGAATTTTGAATGTGATAAGGGAATTATTTCCCATAAGGGTATTATTTAATTTATTCTCTATACATTTTATTCCCCTACCTGTCTCATTCAGTAGAACTAAATGTCTTTGCATTTTCATAATTAATTTACTACACAATAAAATATATCCACAAGGTTCTATATATTTTCTGACTGAAAAACTTAACCATAATTTTCATTTGCTCCTGCCAATTATAACTTCTAACTTTGCATTTAAATTCACAGTTTGAGTCTTATTTTACATTATTAGTTTTTGTACTGCTATTGACTTGCTGTGTGGATTTGGGAAGGGCTTAGGAAAAAAGAAAAACTGATAGGAAATAATTTTGGGTAGCAGGTTAATAATGCATATATATAAATGATGTGTAGAGGATATGTGGAGACAAGTTAAAATGTGGTCCTACCTGACTATTAGATTAGAATTATATCTAGGCATAGTGTTTGTGGCTTCAAGGTTTTTTTGTGTATGGTTTATTGGATTTTTTAAAATTATTATTGGGAGGGGGATTTTTAAAATGTTTTTTTGGGGGGGAGGTTGTGTTGGGGTTTTTTTGGTTTTTTTTTTTTTTTTTTTTTTTTTTAGTATTTAATTGTAAGGAAAAGAATGCAGTAGAAAAAACAGTGGAATTAAATCTAACTTAAATAATACTTATCAGTTAAATCTGTATTAAAAAGAGTTCCTAAGGGTGCCCATCCTTCAACAATATTCTTGTCAGTAATGTGACAAGACAACCCAACCCAACCTGCATGCTTTGTCTTTTACTGCACAGTGCTGTATTTTTACAGAGGGTGACCAGAGAATAATAACTATTGTGTTTTCTAATCACTTATGAAATTTTGATTGACTTTCTGTTTTCCCCTTTTGTTGATCTAAAAGTAAAGGCATTCAGGGAAAGAGGACCAAAGGACAACGGTGTATGTTCTGAGACATAATTTTATAATTGTCTTCAATCTCCCAATAGTCCACAGCTCAAGTGTTGTAAATAAAACATTTTCATAAGTACTGAGTTATATTTTAGTGTTAAGTTTTAAGGAGAAATAAAAACAAGCAAGTAAAAATCTAAAAAGAAAAATTTTTAAGAAATGTAAAATAGAAGTCATTTCACAAAAAAGATCAACATTCAGGAATATGATATCTTAATAGATCAGAATCCCCTTACAATTAGCATCTTGATTTATTATTCATTATACATTATATATACTTTAGAGATTCTATTGAGGTTCTGTCTCCTGGCACTAAGCACTACTTAAATGCACAGTCATATTAAATTGATTTCTCAGTCTGAAAGTGAGAGTTTAGTCCTCTACATGTACCTGGCTAGAGAGGTGAGAGATGGAAAACATCATCCCCTTCTGCCACTTGCCAGCTGCATGCCAGACTGAAGTGAGAGAGAAACCACTCACAGACTGTGAACAAAGAAAGAGAAGACCAGGCAATAACCCAGTGAAGGCTCAGACACTCTGTTTGAAGGTCTAACCTACATCAGGTAATGGTCTGAGACAGATAATTCAGAATAGCAGAGAGGAACGTGACTGATGTTAGTAAAATTGTTGTTTATCCCTCTGTCTGGCCCAGTGCAAAAGCCAGAATATGAACACTGAAACATGATCCAGACAAAATTGGGGAAATATAGTTGTCTTCTCCTATTTTTCCCACTGCGAAGCAAGGCTTTCTGAGTGTGGGGATTTGAGTAAAAGAAGCCTGTGACACCTCTGAAAAAGTTCAACTACAAGACATTCAATTATTTTTATTCCTGAACCTTGAAGTATTTAACATCTCCTCTGGCTTCAGATGTTTGTCACCTTGTCAAAAATTCCAGAATAAGCAGATAAGGAAAAAGTGTACAATGTTCATCAGATACTTCCTTATGCTATATTAGTTTGTCTGAATTATTTCCAGCTAATATCATACAATTTTTGCCAAATTTTTTATTGATATGCATTTTTTTTCAACTTAAAAGTAGTAGGAAAAGAACTCAGAAAGAAATTACAGGGTTCAGAAAAGTGGCTCAGAAATTCTTGCCAGAAACATCTGGACTTTTTTTTTGTTTTGCCTTGGTTTGATATTCACATATCCTGCAGGTAAAGCAGAACTCAGTTTCATCTCCACTCTTGTGTTTTCTGTTTCTTTGTATTGGTTACAGTTGTTACTTGCTGTTCCTTTGTGAAATGAAAGGGAGTTCTAATACAACAAGTTACAGATGATAAAGCTGTAAAGGCTTAGAACATCAGTTATGGAATACTGCCCTTGATCACAGTTCATTGAAGTTGTCTGATTTTTGATTTTTAGGAAAGAAATATTGAAGAAATTTCACTATTGAATTCTCAGTGAGTTTTGTGATCTGAGTAAAATCGAGTTCTGTTGGTGGTCCTGTTGCCTTCATTTTTGCTTTGCAAATTAGAGTCTCAATACATCAATACATCCTTCTACATTATTCAGTATGATGAGAAAGACAATTTTAATGCTTACACCACCCCATGATTCTGCGTGTAACCTTTACAAATCCTGCCCTTGCCTGCAAAGCAGAGAAGTAAGCTGGGGCCATTGTTTGCATGATTTAGTAATTCTGCTAGTGGCAAATGAGATAGGTAGAGACTTGGTTATTCTGTGAGAGTTGTTTTGTTTCTACAGTTCTAAGAGGAGTGAGAAGATTAAAACAATTTTATTTATTCGATCAGCTGTGAAAATGTTGGATCTTTTGATAATAAAATAATGTGGTGTTTCCACGATTTAGTAAGAACTGTCTTTTGAGATCTAATGCAGAATGCATGTTGGAGATAAAGGTGCAGATGTTCCTATGCTTTTGTTTGGTGTTTGTGTCAGGTTTAGGGATTCCTTTGGTGAGCGAGGACCTTAAGTAACAAAACAATTACAGCAAAGAATTAAAATGTGAACAAGTCTTAGAAGTGCAATGAACAGAGTGAGGGTGTGGATAATGAAGCTTGATTTCTTCCAGTATTTGATCTCCAGATGAGTTCGGTTTTCTTTTCATAAGAGATACAGATGACTTTCATTTCTTTATAATATTTTAATAATTTTTGTTCTATATGTCTGCATTATGATACTTTTAGGACTTGATAGGTAGACACTATGATACAGTTTGATTTTATTTAAATAACTTTGACCTGTTCAAGAGAACCATCAGTCAAAACAAAGCTTTCATGAATGGTTCCGTTTGGAAATACTGTGAATAGACTGAAAATATCAGGGATGCAAATCATATTCTTGTGTGTGTATTTGAGAGCTTTGTGCCAACAGTTACATATAGAAATAATTCTAGCAAGTAGTAAAAGGTGAAAAAGACACCAAAGATCACTCTTTGGTCTTTTGCTTGAATAATAATTACATGTCCTAACAAAGTTCTCCGTTTTCTTCCAACTTAAAGAACAAGTTATGTAAGAGAGTTACACTGGTAAAATACTAGAAAATTTTCTGTCTACTTGAATACCTAGGCTATTACTTGCTGCTGTAGATATTACATATTTTTTTCAATGTATACTTTTATATTAATTCAATTTATGCTTTTAAAAAGTAAATATTTGACAATTATACAAATCTCTGTTTATTACTAATATTCTTGGACATCCAAAAAGTCAAGAAGTAAGGTTTGAGATTTTTTCTAAGTTGAAATCTATAAAAAAATTCCTCTTGTTAAGGTCCAAGACTATAAAAATATCCAGGACATTCTAGGTAATAGGCACAGAACCAACCTCACTCCCTGTGGCATATTAAATTACGAATCTATTAAACTGCAAACTGCCTCCCAAATTCATAACAAATTAACTCTCAATGATATGTCCATTGGCCAACATAAAGGGCATATTTTGCAAGTGAGATGAGACTTTGAAAATATGCTTTTAATTTTTTGTGATGTTGCTTACCTTATAGACAAGATTAGCATAACTTAGCAAAAACATATTGCATAGTCAGTTCAGGGGAGAAAATAGGATACTGAGATGCTAAGTGGAAACAGGTCTTCAAATTCTGTTAGGAATTAAACAAAAAAAACCTAGTATTTTTCACTGCCACATATTTTGCAGTTTCTTGTGATTTTTTTTTTTTTTTTCCCCATTCCCCTGAAGTATCCCTCAAAGTTTTGACTGGATAAGAAAAACAACAAAAAAAACCCCCAAAACCAAACAAATAATAATTAAAAAAAAAAAAAACAAAAAACCTGACCCTGAGTTTATTTTGAAATGAGAAAATATAGTTTTAAATTAGTTCTAAATGCTTAAGAGAAGACTTCAAATTTTGACAAGACCAAAGGCCTATTTTCTGTCTTCCTTAGGCAAGTCAAGGATAATTCCACAAGTGTTAACCAGTATGTACACAGTGTGAGGGAAAAGCATGTCCCTAATCTCCTAAAGGTTCCTGTGAGATTATGAATATAATTTTCTTTAGCCATTACATTTTGTCCCACCCACTATCTGAGTTCTCTGTGGAACTGAGTATGAGGTCCATTTACTCCCCAGTGTATAATTTTAGATGATTAGTTACTCAGGAAAAATATTCAGAAGAAAGAAATCTCAATTTATTTTAGGCAATCAGAGGGGAAAAAAAAAGCTAGAAAGACCAGACAGAATATGAGATATTAGCAGGTGATATAATCAGGTCATCTCTCCCGAGCTTTGGAAATGTTTTTTGAAGCTAATTTTGATTGTAGACACCTTTTTTCCACAACTCTGCTCTTACTGAAGTGCAACAGGCCCTTTCCTTAATGGCTGACATAAACATGGGTTTCTGTCTGATTGGTACAAACACTGTCTGCCTTTTGCTGCACTCACACATGCATGTTCTTTCTTCCTGAGAAGAACACATGCTGAACGCAACATTTTCATACTGCCTTGCTTCACATAAATACCATCAATTTTATACATTACTACTAATTTCATCTAACAATGCATTTTAAAAATTTTGGTTGTTTATTTAAATTGTACGGCTACACTTCTGGGGTTGATTAAAACACACCTGTTCTCAAAAAAGGCAAAGAATCGTAATTACATTTTTCATTGGCAACGCCTGTTCAGCCTCATCAAACAAGCCTAGAAGGGAGATTGTGCTGTATTTTACCTCCTTTTAACAAAGAGATATAGAAGTATTTTGGCATTAGAAAAATGGGAGTTGAATCATTCAAGTAGTGGAATGGTCTTTTAATTGAAATGGTAGGAGCAAGGCATTAAATACATTTTAAGATGTAACTTGGCAAATTCAGGGAGAACAGCGCACATACTTTAGAAGAGATTTTCTGAATGTGGGATATTTCTACTGTGTTGTTACCTTGGACTAGTCCTTAAGTAGTCTCCATTGCATTCACAAGCTATTCAAACTGTTCTTCAGAGTTTTGGTGGTTTTTTGTTGCCTTCTGACAAAGAAGGAATCCTGCTATTATTGATATATGGTGAGGTTTCTTCTTTTCTTGATTTCTTTTTTTTTTTTAAGCTCTTCTTAGGCCTTCACTATTGACTACATTTATATAAGCTGTGAAAAGTTGCTTCTAAAGGGGGTAATTCTCACTAGATCACTTCCATCCTACTCACAAATTTGAATTGGAAGCTAATATCAAATTTGTAGAGTTGAGGTGGACTTTTTTCCTTTTCTCATATTCTTGTCATAGTTCAGGATTTTTCCCATCATTTGGGCATTAAAAATTACCCTTCTCTTAGAAAATATATGTGTGGAAATGTTTGGGTTTTCACCTTTTCACTTTTTCACACCTGTGGCTTTTATAGGTGTGGGGGTTTTTTGTCTTTTATTGGTTATTTTACCTAACTGCTGGTTCTAGAATTTAGTTGCCATTGCTTTAGCTATTTTTACTGCCAAGAATGTTGTATCAAAAACAAACTATGAGCTGTACAGTGGAAATAAACAAAATACTCAAATTTGAACCTATCATCTTCCTTTTTTTCCTTCTAATTCCATATTTAGGAAAAAAAGCTTTTTCTTTTTCAAGAAAGTTAGTAATATGGCTGAGAATGGAAATCTTCACAGAGTGCTGAGAACCTACCACGTTAACATCAACAGGTATTTTATAAAAGCTTTCAATTTAATTTGAAATGGGACTGCAAAGTGGCTCAGATGCTGACATATCCAAATGAATAATTTATTACTCAGTAGGAGAAAGTATTTCAATGGTAGGATGCCAACATGCTGGTATTCACCCAGGAAATCTTTAGCTTAAGCAGTAGATATGTTTAGGCAGGTAAAAAATTATTAATGCAGTTGTAGGAGAGAGAATCCTAGAAATACTTTTTACATTATGCATTTACTTCCAATGGAAGAAACAGAAAGGTTTTTTCAGACCTAAAATAAAGACAGTGAACAAAGAGCATCAAAAATTCTATTGTATTCCTCTAGCAAAATCAACATTTCCTTCATAAAATCTTCTAGGCTTTCTTCCATTTGCAGTGCCTTGACTGACACAGCCAAACAGTATGATTTCAAAACATATCCAAAATTTAGAAAGCTTTTTTTCCGTTGGTGCTAATTAAAAATTTTATAGACACACCTGCATTTAGAATGGAATGGAATGGAATGGAATGGATTGGAATGGAATGGAATGGAAAGGAATAGAATAGAATAGAATAGAATAGAATAGAATAGAATAGAATAGAATAGAATAGAATAGAATAGCTCAGCTGGAAGTGGTCTGCAAGGAACATCTATTCTTGTCCATCTATTCCTGTCCAATCACTTCAGGCACCAAAAGTTAACACATGTTGATGAAGGCATTGCCCAAATGTCTCTTAATCACTGAGAACCATGGGGCATCAAACACCTTCACCAGGAGGCCTGTCACTACTTAACCACTCTCTTCTTGGTAAAGAAATGATTCCTAATGTCCAATCTAAGCATCCTATGATGATGCAGCTTTGAACTAATCCCACATATTCCATCTCTGGAACCCAGGGGAAATAAATCAGCATCTCACTCTCCACTTCCCCTCCTCAGAAAGCTGTAGAGTGCAATGAGGTTACCTCTCAGCCTCCTTTTCCCCAAACTAGGCAACCCCAAAGTCCTTAGCCATGTCTCCTAAGACAAGCCTTCTAAGTCTTCAGCTGCTTCATTCCTTCCCTCCCTCGCTGGGAGGGAAGGATGTAAAAACTTTACATCCTTCTTAAATGCTAGGGCCTGGAACTGCACACAACACTCAAGGTGAGGCCACACCAATGCTGAATACAGCAGAATGTTCCCCTCTTTTGAGCCAGCTGTCAAACAGCACCCATACATCCCTTTTGCAAACTGGAGAAAAAATTAGTTCTTCTTATCTTGATAAGTTTTTTATCTTCTTAACCTGCATGTGTTATAACTAAGCAAATAAGCTAACTCCGGTTATCTAACATCACTTTTGGTTAATAATTCAATCTGTTTGCTGTCAGGATAGAAAGTTCAGATGGGGTTTGCATTTAAAGTTCTGTTAGCTTTTTTTCCCTTCATGTTGCTTAATAAGCTCCAAATTCAAAAAGAAGCCTTATCTGGAATTAGTGGCCTTTGTGGTTTAAAAATAATCCCACTGCACTGAGGGTAGTATATTGATTGCCCTAAGGGAAGATGGAGTGTATGTGCACAGTATAGTCAGATCATTGTACCAAAAGACATAGTTCTTCAGGTCAGGCATACTAGACTGGGAAGCTTAGAAAGATATGGAATTAACACCAGGAAATCTTTCAGAAGCTATAAAGCAGTCTGAAATCAAACAGTACCTTCATCTTGTCAGATCCTCATATCTCAACACAAAAACTGCCATACTAAACTGGCCAGAAAGTTCATTTAAAACTACAAAGGGCTGAAGCAACTGTTTACAAAAAGAAGATGGAAATATTACTGTCCTTCTTGTGTACTGCAGCAATATAAAGCCTGACTACATTTCCCTGGTTTTCATGATTTTATATGCAGCTCTATCCTGTGATAGTCCTTTATTTTGTAAACTGGAGAGCTCTTATCTTTTTTGTCTCTTCTCAGTCAAAACCCATTTCACACTTGATTCTCTTTCCTGTACTATGTCTAGCTGTACTATATCCTTGCTGATATAGAAGAATAATAAATGCCTGGAGAAGAACTGCACAAGGAATGTGATGAATGGATTTATGCAGTGAAACACATAATGGTGGCTTTTATTTCTTCCTTTCCTATTAATTTTTGAGCATCTATCTGTTATTTTGCAAATCTAAGCACAACTGTTCAAACCTTTCCCAACGCAAATAGCTAGTATAGAACCCCTGATTTCACATTACTTTGTTTTAATTACTTCAGGCATTTCATCCCTCACTCAATCACTATTAAAATATCTTTCATAAACTTTCATACTGAATTATTGTTCCTGCTTCCTTGAAAAACACTGTGTCAATTAACTGGGTAACCATCATACTTTTTCCCAGATCACTTAGGGATATGTTGGATAGCACCAACCTCCAAGGATCTCTCCATAAAGTAACCATCTTTTCCAACAGCTTATTTTTCTTCTTTAACCACATATTAATGACTACAGGAAAACTTTATCCCTTCTACCAGAACACCCTCTTTTGCAGAGGTGCTTTTTCAAAATTATTTTTGAAAACCAAGTAGATATATCAACAGTTATCTCTATCTACTTTATCACCTTCTTTATCTAAATTTGCACCATATTTGTGCAGCATAACTCCAGAATCTGTGTTGACTTTCTGCTACATCATACTTAGTCATTTGTTCTCTGTTATAAGTTCAACAGTTTGCTAAGTGCAGATATAGACTTTCCATTTTATAGTTCTCCAAAGCCCTTTTAAAAAATTTGTATCACATTTGCCATTTTCTACTCCTCCAGTACAAAGGACATTTTAAGTGATAAATTACATGCTATAGTTAATAACTCAGCACTTTCATATTTCATTTTCCTTAGAACTCTATGTGAATGCCATCTGGTTCTGGAAGTTTGTTGTTGGTATTCATGTTATTAATTTATTTGAAAACTCTTTTTATTAAAATTTCATATGAGACAGTTCCTGAGCACTGACAACTGCTACAATAAACTTTAATGTGTGATGCTCCTAAACTTTTGTACAGTGAAGTGATTAATTAATTTTAATTTTGTCCTACGGCTTCTTTTTACTCAAACATCCATTATATCAATTTTTGGCCATACAGAATCTTGGAAGATTTCTTGGTTTTGGTATTGGAATTTCTTTGAATACATTATTACAGGTGTTAAATATTTTCCTGACAGAATGTTTCTTAGAGTCCCATTTTCCCTGTTTTAATAAAACACAGTTTAGAGTTAAGTTACAGTTACAGTATTTGTATCCAGTTCCTTTTGCTTAAATAAGCCTTTGTATTTTCAAATGGTCTTTCTCAAATTTGCTTAGGCATGACAGCTTTTTGGTGTCAGTTATAAAAGATTTTTTTTTCAAGAAGAAATACAATTTTAGAATAAAATTCTTATACAGGAGTAGTATTTTCAATACAAGAATTTTATTTCACTAGAATTTCATCCTTCTGGCTGCTTGTTCTATTTTCTTCAGCTTTACAAGCCTATTGTTTTTAACACATTCTTGTATTTCATTTTTTAATATGTTCTTGCATTTCATTTTTTTACCCCTATTTTTTACTTCTTTATTCATATACATATACATAATACATTATGGTATTTTCTCAGGTTAGCTTTTCGCTAATTATTAATTTCTGAGGCATATAAATAAGTAACAAAAGTAAAAACTGAGTGTTGATTCAATACAAACAAAACAAATAAAGGAGAAAAAAAGCTTACAGAAAGCAAAGAACAGACATGTTAGAAAAGACAAACACCCACCAGGATGAAAACAAAGCCAAAATAGAAAGAGATAAACTGCTCCCACATCATAGTCCCAGCCCACACACGATGCTGCGTCTCATCAATTCCTTAACTTAGTGCTTGTCATGCCACATCTGGAGTGCTGCGTTCAGTTTTGGTCCCCACTACACAAAAGAGATGTGGACAGGCTGCAGAGGGTTCAGAGAAGGGCCACAAAGATCCTTGTATCAACATTATACATATTTTCTAATATCCGTTTGCACACTGCCATTGTGATAGCTTCATTCACATGCCAATTATGTGGGGTTTTTTTTAATTACATTTTTCATGTAAATATAGCAGCGAATCATTCATCTGGGAAGCATCCTAGTCTTGCTTGTGATGCAATAAATCCAGTACAGGAACTGCAACATAGACCAAGAACAAACAGCAATCAATAGTCTCACAAAAGCAGTAGGCTGCCTCTTCCTTGTCTTTTTCTGTGACTTTATTTGTCACATACCCTGAGAAGATCGTAGGCAGTAATATGCATTATGCACAAAAAAAAAATTGGAAACAATTGTGAAATAATATTTTAATTTCAACAAAATTAACATAAAATAAAACATAACATGGCTGTAAGATTATGCACTCACATATGCAGATCTGAAAGACCGCTGAACTGAGATTGAGCTTTGTGCCCTAGTTCCTACTTATGTATATATTAAAAAAATATATAGGAAGTGTAATGAATTGCAGACCTCTGTGAATATGACATCTACAGTGTCTTATCTTACCAAGCGATTTGGCATTTTCAAAATTAGAAATATGAAACATGAGTTTTACAGGATTTTAGCATTGTTTGTATTGGTACTCTATTACTTAAAAATCTTCAGCAATTTTATTAGACTGTGCTTTCAAGAGTTAGAAAAAGCATTGAATTAAAAGTCTTTATTTCTGTATTTCTTACTTTTTAAATTATATATTTTTAATTATATTTATTTATTTCAATTACATTATTTTTGCTGGGGTCCATGGTGTGGCACAAAATGTTTGACCATACTGTTTCAAGTACTTGCATACAAAAATGTTTGGGTTACTGGTAAAAAAAAGTGACAAAGTCTGAGTCACCAGTAGTTTGTACAGCAGCTGATGCTGGCCTGCCTTTATCTCCTCAGTCTTTGTGGCACTTGGTTAGCTCCTTCTAACTCTTTCATACCAAGGTATATTGAAATATCACAACTTCAATACTGCACTATTCGAACCTCCTGTCTCAAGCATTCAGTCTACTGAGATTTCTTGCCATTCATGTTTCCAAGGCTGCATCTGTGCCAAAGTTTTCATCCTCTAAGAGAAAAAAAAGCATCTCTTTTGCAATGCCATGGAGTTCAAGTGCCTTCAGAGACTTTTCATGAAGATCTACAGTTTGTAGTACCTAAAGATACTATACTTTTCCCTTTCTTTCTAAACACCTACAAAAAATCTATATGTTCCAAATACACCTTGCCAAATATTCATTTTTAAGAGAGAACTGCTTTATACATTTTTTTTCTGTAAGGTAAAGAAATACCTTTTGTTTGCAAAATGTCATCCCTTTAAAGTATTGCAACTGTACTTTGAGGCAAAACAAACCTAACACTGTCCCTACAAGATTCTTGGATTTGAAAGAGAAAAAATATGCTATTTTTAGGGCAAAGAAATTACATTGCACCATGAAATGTACTATTCTGCTTGCTACCTAGTAGGGTGCCTTTGTAAATGCTGATAAAATGTATTTATTCCAAACATTACTGTTAACAGCTCATTGCCTAACTGAAAATAGTTCTCCACAATAGGTGTCTTTCTGCCCAAATTAAATTCAAGCAATTCATCTGATAAATTCAAAGATAGCACTCCAACCACCTAATGCTAAATTGTATATCAAAGCTATAAGTAGTCTGAATCCATAATGTGCAAGCTGTGAATACTTAATAAAATTATTAGAAGTGAGGAAAGCAACTGCCTTTAACTCATCACATGATAACATACTTGCTATTTAAAGAAAACATATTTACATAATTGCAAGGTAATTAGGGTATTCTTCTTAAATCTGAATGGCCATTGACACATCACAATAATATTTTGGTGGCAGCAATAGGAATCCAAAATTGTGCACCTTGTTATACTGATTATACTATTGTATGAAGGATTCTGTTCTGCAATATGATTATTTTTAACTAAATTGATCTACTTATGAATGAAATAGACAAAACAAAAACCTAATGATTTTTTCATCAGTACCTCTAGGTTTTAAATTTTTATTGCTTTTTTAATTTTATTTTTAAAGAAAAAAAAAAACAACTGTTTTATAAAGCCACAGACTAGCTTTTTCTACTAAAAACTTACAGTTCTACGGCACGTAATGCAGTAGCTAAGTACATATTCCTTACCAGGCTATGTGATTGAAATGTATTTTGTTTTCTTTTCCATAGCATTATTCTGCCCAAAAAATGCTGAACAAAATGTCACATCTCCTAAGGATGAAGTGTGATAGATTTTCCTGGAAATATATATGGTATATGGAAGACACATACAAGTCTTAGAAGATAAAAGTGAGTTACAGTTTTGACACTGTCGTGTCTATGAGACTGAATACTTTGTTAGACTTCTGACAAGCAGAGATATCCTCCCTTGAAAATACAAACCGAGAAGCAGCTGCCACATCAAGTCCCGTGGTGCTAATTTTTTTGAGCAGCAAATGTTTGGAATGTGTTCTTTGACCTTGTCTTTTTTTTTTTTTTTAATTGTCATTATTACTTATTAACTTTGTCACGACTTCACAAGTATATGAAGTTGGTAAAAACTCTGAGACTCATGTTGGAGTCGTATGTGCCTCCACAGTTCTGAGCTCTCCACAAAGTCGTGAAGAGCTACTTAGAGATTTAACAGTCTGTAGCATATTTTAGCTCACACTAAAGGAGATAGCTGGGTCTGGTCTACAATAAAATTATCTGTTTACTGCATCAAAAACATCTCCATTGAACTCTACAGGACCTAGACCACATGAAGACTCTCAGATTGCAAATCAGCTGCCTAGAGGAATTTAATGTTTTCTGAAAGACCCTTGGGAATCCAAGAACTTAATGTGACCCTGACTGGTGTGACTCAGAAACTGAATGAATTTGTACTCTGCTCTAGGGGTAGCTGAATTAGGGCGTGTGAAAAAGGGCACCAGGCACACGAAGACCACACATGCATGGAAGCACACACAGACATCCTGATCTGAGATCTGTGAAACCTAAGTTGTGCCTTCCAGAACCACTCTAGATGCCTTAGATTCTCCCATCTTATTTCCACATGCCACTCCAAAACCAGGTGAAACACTTAGTGATCTGCTAGGGACTCTGTTATCTCCAGGAAAATGCCTTGGACAGCGATGGACTGGGAGTGTCCCTCCAGGCAGCATCAGATCATAGGTGTCCATGCCTAAGTGGACATACGCCGTGGGCTGATTCCCTCTCAACATTGTAGCACCAAGTTCTCCTTATTTTCTCCTTTCTGATAACGTGGTTGAACAGCTTCTGAAAGAATAACTTGTTGGAGAATCTCCTTCACATTGAACATGTATTAAAAGCAAAAAAATCTTTGCTTTTTAATTCTTCCTGTTATCTAGGGTTGTTCTTTCCCAAAAATGACCAAAGTGACATTTAGAAATATTTTCTCAGTTTTTCAGAAGTCAATAACTACAGTGTGCAAACACTCTTCAAATATGCATTTATAGCATGCTAGCAGAAGTCCCTTCAAGTATATAACCCTATGCTTTTCCAAGGTTTTCCTAAACAAAATAGACTGGCTCATTCCCAGGTTGTTGATTTCTCTGTCCTGCACTGGCCGATGCAGGTTCCTGGCTGCATAATTGCAGCTGACAGCAGCTGACCTCTCTGAAGAGTCTGAGCTCTAGAGATAGAAACCTGAACAGTTTCATGAACCTCATCTTGGTTTCTGTGCTAAACAGAAATGTTCATCTTCCATCAACTTGCAGCCAAAATCAGGGCATTAACTAATAATAAGCAATTTGTATGGCTAAGACTCTCAGACATGTTTGAGAGACTTCCATGAAAGTGTAAAAGATTAAATTTTATATTTTGAATAATAGATTTATAGAACAATATTTATAATCTCCTTTTAGAAATCATGCGAAAACATTTGTGTGATTCTTTCCTACAAGAAGCAGAGGAGAAATGCTTTTGACGTAATCTGTGAGTAGGACAGTCCAGTATGCAGAAAATTCTGCTGTGGAGCAGAAAGTCTCCGTACTACTCACTAAATGGCAGACAGAATTCCACTGGTTTTGAGTTACGTTTTTCCATTTAGCTGCTTAAGAGAAAAGCAAATAAGCACAAAACCAAAAGGAAACCAAAATAAAAC
Organism: Motacilla alba alba; assembly: GCF_015832195.1. Lineage (NCBI taxonomy): Eukaryota > Metazoa > Chordata > Aves > Passeriformes > Motacillidae > Motacilla > Motacilla alba. Next base: position 112,571,490 of record NC_052016.1, read on the forward strand.
TGACTTCATTTCAGTCCTCTAGGTAGGGAAAAAAAAAAGGCTTATCCAAGTCCATGAAGCTGCACTGCAGACATTTGGACACATCCTGCATGATGTGCAGAAGTGGCTCTGCAACAGTGAAAATTCCTGGAGTCTTTCCTATTTATTCTGCCAACACTCCTCTAGGACTAATGAGGTAGGACGCAGCAGGGCATGGAATGCTAAGCAGTCTGAGGTATCCATTCACAGGAGAAATACTAAGAGAAATACTTAGACTTTGCAGGCTACATAAACACTAGCTCTGCTTCTAGATAATGTGTAAACTCCATAAATAATTGAGACTGCCCTGAAGAAATCTGTGCGATGCAGGACAGGAGCTACACATATTTAAAAAAAATAAGTCTTCCTGTCTCATGTATTTCACAGTCTTGGTAAAGATAATAGAGATGGGCAAGGGCAGCATGAGTGTGATACATATCTGGCAGGACCTGAAGCATGGAGAATTAAAAAGACCTGGCCAAAATCCACGATGCAGACCAAATGTGTGTACTACAAAGTAGCTAAATCCCATCCTAAAATTTTATTTTCCCTCAGTGATGAAAAATATTCTCCCTCAACCCTTTTCTCATCAGAATTTTTGATACCCTTAGAATTGCTAAAAGGAGCCTTTTGATGGTATTTTAGGCATCTTTGTCTTTTGAGGAAGGTTTGGGATCTGGCGGTTTTGACAGTTTTGTGGTTTTTTTTAAACTTCTCTTGAAGTCCTATGTATGACCATTAACTAAGTCAAAGAGTATCTGGCTTTCAGTGTGAGCTTTGATTTGGGTGGCCAGAGCAACAGGGAACACTGTGCAGCTAAATAAATACCTTTTAGGTTATACTACATTTCATTCATCTGTCTGTAAGTGCTGTGCCTCCATTGTTAATGTAGATGATCATGTTAAATGCAAGAGGTTTTTTCAGAGTATGAACTGATCTTCTACACAAAAAATGCCATTCTTTTGATGACTATTACCACCAAAAATTTCCTTTTACACAATCCTCTACAAAGAATAAAAACTCCTATCATGTTATTTTACAGAATAAGTTTGGCAACAATTTTGCTATGCTGTAACTTGTAATGACCTCGGCTATAATCAAGCTTACAAATTTATAACAAAGTTCAGTGATAAACACTGAAACATTTTCTAAATGCCCCATGCATGAGTTTGAGTGAATAGAATTGAGACTCCTGCTTAGAATCTTTCAATCTCAAATTACTCCCTAATTTAGGCTATCACAGGAAAACAATATTTTACTATTCGTTCCATTGAATAATTATTAATTAACTGCTCTAAACCACTAATATTTCAGCTAATCCACAAAACAGCTTATACTGTTTGTGTGCTTTTACCAGAAATGAACTGGGAATGTCAGTCAAGTCTAGAAAAAACCTACAAAGCTGAATAACCTGCAACAAATCCTTATTTTTCATATTTAATATCATGTAGGCAACATTATTTTGCATGATGTTCTCTACTCAAAGATTGACAAAAGCCTCAGAACAGCACTATAAGAAACCTGCAGAGGATTGTCCATCTATGTTAAAACCCTGACACCATAAAGTAGAATGGCTAAAATCTATATTCTGTTATAAATGTATAGTTAAATACTATAGTACTCCTTTATTTTTAGTATCATTTTATAATAATACCTTTAGCAACAAGTAATAGAAAAAAAGGAAATAAATTGTAGCTTATGAGTGGTTCCAAACCAAATTACTCTGGGAATTAAATGGCACCCAAATATTCAGATCCAAGAGAACACATTTCTCTGGATGTTTTACTGCTTTCATCTTCCTATCCCTTGAAAGTATATGTTGCTCTTATCAGGCAAGGACCTTTTTTCTTCATCTTGAGAAGGTGATGGTTTTTCATCTCAGAAATGGAGCAACTGACCTCTTCTTTATAAAAAAAAAAATTTAAAAAGATTATGAGAATCCATCTCTTAAAAGACACATTTTAAGACTCATTGTTTTCTTAATAGGGCAAGTTATTTTGTCTCAGTCTGCAACTCTCCTTTGAAACATTTTATTGCTGTAAGAAGAGCTGTTGGATAGCATAGGCCAATGAAATTGAAAGGTTCATTCCTGAAAACACTAATTATTAATTAACTTCACACAGAATCATGGAATCCTTGGAAAATACTTCTGAGAACAATGAGTCCAGCCTATAGACCAGACACCAACCTGAAAATTAGAACCATGGCTCTGAGTGCTGCATCCAACCTTTCCTTAAACACCTCCAGGGACGGTGACTCCATCACCTCACTGGCAGCCCAATCCAGTGTCTAAATCACCCTTTCTGTGAAAGAAATGTTTCTAATGTCCAATCTAAACCTCCTCTGGTCCACTTGGAGATTAAGTTCTGTTGCTGCTTGTCTGGGAATATAAACCAGCCCCCACCTGGCTAGAACCTCCTCTTAGGGAGCTGGAGAGACTGAAAAGGTCTCCCTCGAGCTGTCTTTTATTCCAGGCTAAACAAACCCAGCCTCTACAGCCACTCCTCACAGGACTTGTGCTCAAGAATTTTCACCAGCTTCATCATCCTTCTCTGGACTCGCTCCAGCCCTTCAATGTCCTTCCAGAATCCAGGGACCCAGAACAGGACACAGGACTCCAGGTGTGGCCTCAGCAGTACTGAGTACAGGGGGGTGAATCACTTCCCTGGTCCTGCTGGAAACACAATTACTGATACAGCCCAGGATACCAAGCCTGCTACATTTGGAAGAATAGCATTTTTTCTCCTTTTCTTAAAGGGGAAAAAACCAAACAAACAAACCAAAACTAGATGACTATAAGCATGATCAGACTTTTCTTTTAACATTACTTAATTTTCTTCTTTAGTCAAACAACAATCACAATGTTGCAGACAATGATGAAAATTTCCAGCCCAAATTACTCAAAAATTAAGAATTGAATTGTATTCTAAATGTGCATACAGACCAAGAATAAAATTTAGAATAGAACACAATTCAGTTTTGTTCTATTTATTTTATGATCCTCAGATGATCCATGAACTTGTTTTTTTCTCCTCCAGCAGAGTTTCTCCTAACATAAATTCCCAGCTAACAAAAGGTGATGGGAGTGGGCACCATGCCACAGAGTCTTCTGCAAGACATGTGCTGTAAATCAAGATGGGTGTCACTGGCTCCCCACTGAACCTATTTTCAGCTGCAAAGCTGGTCCCATTTCCTCTAATAAAGTAGAACTATGCTAAAACTTGATTGAGGACACCTCGTCTCAAGCTGCACACCACAGACATTGTCTGCAGTTCTGCATCTGGACAATCGTCTCGATACTTACAGCCCCAGGGAAATGTAAATTTAAAATGCAGTCCTAAAATGGCGGAAACGTTAAATGTCCTGTGGGAAATTAGCACCATTTCTACAGATATTGCAATGTATTTTGCAAGGGAGGACATGCCAGGTTAGATAAATGGGAAGACAATACAGTAGAATATAATCAGAGAAATACAATGAAAGTGTAATTGTCAAGATCCACGGGATTTGATTTGTTTTCACTTTTATTTCATTTTTCTGAACAAGATGGTTGGATGTCATTTGCTTGTTTGTTTGTTTCCTGCCATCCTCCAACATTTGAGATGTGACTATCTGCAAAGTATAAATTCAAAACTGTTTCTTGATGCACAACTGTATATTTTGGATACATTTCATTAAAGCTACTGTTCTTAGTTTATTGTATTCAAGTGTCATTTTTTATTAGATTTCACTGGCTTTAGAATTGTTTTTATAGCATAACTTTATTCCAAGTATGCCACAGATGATACAATCATTAAAATGTTTGGCCAAATGCTCTGCTGCCATAAGTATTTTCATGTTTTTGCTCAAGCATATTTGACACAAGTACTTTTTTTTTACATAGTAGAGGAAAATAGTTTAAGGCACTTCTGAGGTAAGAGATAAATTAAACTATTCAAATGCTCCAGAATTAAAATAAGTATGGAAATTTAGTAACCCAGGGTCAACTGATCCATTGTTTTATCAGACAGAAAGAAGGTAAATCATTTGTTAGGAAGAAAAATTAAATGTACATACAGTTGACCAAAATGATAGTGAGATGGATTGTTATTAAAGTGATCCCTTTTAGCCCAATGACATCTTCTAAGGTATTAAATAGTTTAGAACTCCTTCTGAGATCAGGCTGACATAAAATATTCAACATCCATCCACTTCATGCCAAAAATATTTCACTATAATTAGAGTCAGACATATTTAAAATAATTGGTAATATCAGCTTTGCCCAGGAAGGCAAGAGGGCTGGGAGATTTAATAATACTTTCATTGATCTTTGCATATGAGAGTAATCCTCTTTGGAAATGAGGCTGCTAATGCAGGAACGAGCCTTCCTTTTTTCTGGCTGTACACAGATTAACGATTAAATGCTTCTTCACAAAGTACTTCTGGTAAAAAAGAAACTTATGCACTGTGTATGAGTGAGGTAAAAAGAAGCTATCCAGTTAAAAAAAAAAACCCAGGTATATCTGAATACTCACAGGAAAATGCCTATTCCATATGCCTTTTTAATTTTTTTTTTTTTATTTAATGGCACAGGAAAGTTAGTTCAGACAATGTTAAAATTCAGGAAACAGCTGAAAACTGTAATTTCTGAATGAACAAAGTATTCTGGAAAAACAATTTAAATTAAATCAAAACTTTGTTTAAGATAAAAAGCCATTGAAAATTTGATATGCTATTTATTCCTTCATTTGATAAAGATCTGGGTGCCTCCAACATGAATTCTTGAAACTGTCAGAGATTGACACTGGCTTTTTTAGACAATTAAAACTCATGAGATTCTAAGTAGCATTTGAAAGACATCAGACATTCAGTATTTCTTCAAGCAGTAGTTCTAAACCCTGCCAACATGGTGTCTGACTATTTAAAATGTTATGTTTGTAAGAGTAAGTGTAATTTATGAACAAACAACACATCTTGATCTGAGAAATGACAGCACTTCATACACTCACACAAAGACCTGCAGAAAAGCAATTTCAGAATCCAAATGGTGCTGTTGAATAATCACAGACTTATAGAATGGTTTGGGCTATATGGAGCCTTGAAGACCATTTTTTCCAACCTCCCTGCTATGGGCAGGGCCACCTTTCACTAGACCAGGTTGCTCAAACCCCTGTAACCTGGCCTTGAACCCTTCCAGGTCTGGGGCACCAATCACTTCTCTGGGTAACCTGTGCCAGTGTCTCACCACCCTTACAAATTAAGATTTCCTCTCTAACATCCAACGTTAAACTGTCCCCTCTCAGTTCAGAGCCGTCCCCCCTTGTCTATCACTACATGCTCTTGCAAACAATCCCTCTCCAGCCTTTTTGGAAGATCCCTTGTTACTGGAAGGCTGCTAAGAAGTCTCCCTGGAGCCTTCTCTTTTCCAGGCTGAGCAGGGCCCAGAGTCCCAAACTTACAAGAGAGGTGCTCCAGTCCCCAGATTGTCTTCATGGCCCTTCTCTGGACTTGCTGCAGTAAGTCCACATCCTTCTTATGTTGTTAATCTCAGTCATATTAGCCAAATATAGCAAGGAATCAATAGGACAGAGTTTGCAGGAGTCCAACTAGATATGTGAATTCCCATGTATTTACTGTATTTTTTTTTTTAATCTACTAGCAAACACAGTACAACATTTCAACATGTGTATTTTGGAATGGGGTCTAAACTACATTTTAATCATAACTCCTTGAGAGCTGTGGTTTTCTATCTGTACTTTAAACAATAGTATTTCAGTATGCTGTGTAAAGGAAGAAGCGGAAATTTTGGTGTGATCCTTTTGGCTAGCAAAGTGAGAGTTTGAAAATGGAAAGAAAACCAGCCAACCAACCAAGAGAAAATCAAAAAAACCACCCCAAACTAAATAACAAAAAACCCTTATGTATGGAGGTGAAAAGATAAAAATGGTCCTCATTTCAGAAGACACAGACTTCATAAGAGATGCCAAGATGACCTCAAATCTGATCAAAGAAATAAGACTTTGGACTGGGAAAAGTGTGAAACAAGAGAAAAAGGAAATTTCCACAGTCGTGAAGTTCTTATGCTGGCTATGGTTTAGTCATACTGACTTGGATCTGAAGTTCATCACACTCATTGAATATATATTTTCTGAACTTTAAACAGTTTTAATAGAGTTTAAAGTAACTTTTGGCATAAAGAAACAAAATTTAAAGAAACAAGCAAGCACTGACATACACAAGCATTGTTCAGCAAATGCAAAAAAAAAAAAAAATCAATTAAAAATAATGTAAAAATTCCTGATGCAGAGGAGGGGGAAAACACAAAAGTGAAAGAAAACCAATGCTTAATAGAGTTAAGAAAAACCAAAATGCATTTTCAGAGGGAATAAAATCAAATAGAGATTTGGTCCTGTTAGAGAACTAGCAAGCTGTAGATCATAAAATTGAAAGAAGTAAAGCAAAAATCCCTCACTTGTAGTTGAATGAAAATGTGAGTATACATCCATTACAGTTGAAATTATTAATCGCATAAGAAGCTCAGAGTACATATGATGGAAATCCCCTTAGAAAAATGTTAAACATCTATTCTCCATCCAGATTAGGATATAGACTCTGTCAGAAATGAGGCAGTATTGTTACAAAATTTATTACAATTTTTATAGACCTAATATTATAATTAATTAAAATATTTCAAATTAATATTAATTACTTCCAATTTAAACATAGCTAAACCAATAAAGTGTTTTATTATCTAAACCAGCACAGATATGTTGCATAGCCTGGGTGTTTTTAGCTTTTGTAATGGCAGATCTGTACAACTATATGTCAATTGTTTTAATACATATGAAAAATTTTATAAAACAATCAGAAAAATTTGAAAATAGTGGTTGAAAGGCTAAGAATATAAAGCTTGGGATGTCAGATTTAAGAAAATCAACTTATTCTGACTGTTTGAGAGAATATTTGAAGGTGACTTCATTGTGAAAATTACATCTACTTATGAGAAAAATATTCAACCCTTCTGACAAATGCATAGAAATATCTGGACACTGAAATTAGATTAATTGGTCTTGAAAATAAGGCCAAATCATCTTCTTAGCATGGAAAATTTTCTTTACAACCATGTTATTGGAGAATGTGTTAATTACGATAGTTTAAGTTGGCAAGATTTTTTTTAACTATATCTTTTCAGTATATACATATATGACGCAGCCCAGCAGTGAGATATTTATCTTCAGTTCACTACCAGCAATATCCTGATCTTTAGCACTCTTTAGCACATGTACTCATTTTCTTAATTCTATATTTTTATACGTAGTAAATTACTACAAATAAAGCTGCTCTGTCCCTCCCCTCCTCAGCTGGACATGGATGAGAAAATATATTGAAACAATCATATGTCTAGATAAGCACAGGGAGAAATCACTCACCCAGTTACTGTCACAGGCAGTACAAGCCTGCCTTAGAGATATAAAATTAGTTTATTACCAACCAAAATCAGAGCAAGATAATGAGAAGTAAAAGAAATCTTATAACAATTCCCCCCTTTCCCAGCTCTAACTCGTCCCCCAGCAGTGCAGGGAGATGGGAATGGGGGTTATCATCAGTTCATCACAGGTTGTTCCTGCCACTGCTCAAGGAGAAGGGTTCTTCCTCTTCCCCAGTGTGGGGTCCCTCCCACAGTTCTCCATGAACTTCTCCAGCATGAATCCTTCCCACAGGCTGCAGTTCCTCATGAGTAGCTCCAGCTTCCACAGGATGACAAGTCCCACCAGGAAACCTGCTCCAGTGTGGGCTTCTCTCTGCACAGGTCTGCAGATCCCTCTCAGGACCCTGCTCCAGCACGAGTTTCCCATGGATTCATAACCCTCCTTCAGGCGCGCATGTACTCCTGCATGGATCTCCTCCATGGGCTGCCTGTGGATGTCTCCTTCCCTGCAGGAACTCCACAGGCTGCAGGGACAGCTGCTTCACCCTATCCTGCACCACAGCCTGCAGAGGAATCTCTCCCCTGGGCCTGGGCCCCTCCTTGGTGACTGACCTTGGTGTCTGCTGAGTTGAATCTCTCATATATTCTCACTCCACTCTTCTCTGGATGCAATTACTTCTGCACAATAATTTTTTTCACCTTCTTAAATATGTTATTGCAGAGGTGTTACCACCATTGCTGATTGGTCCAGGGTTGGCAGCAGCAGGTTGGTCCATCCTGGATTCATCTGGCCTTGGCTTTCTCCAGCACAGAGGAAGCTTTTGGCAGCTGCTTACAGATGCCACCCCTGTAGTCCCCCTCCTGCTACCAAAAACCTGCCAGACAAACCCAATGCACAATGTAAGAATAAAACTGATGTTTGGATTAGAAGAAGATAATAGTTTTGTGGCTGGCTACCTTGGAAGGCTTTGTCTCCATCAGCAGCACAGACATGATCTGTGCAGATCACCAACTGGAATAATCTGTGCACACCTTATCTCATTTCTTCCTTCTCTCTGTTCTGGTGCCTTTTAAGATTGCAACACTTTATTCTCCCCTGTGCTTCAGAAGTTAAAATTTTTATCTTCTCAAAGACTTTGATTTACCCTAAATTATCATGGATAGCACTGTTATGTGATAAAGAATTCATTGCCATACAAACAAAGCAGGGCAGAGGTTGGAGGGTAACCTGTCACAGCTACAGAAAGTGATCAGCCTCATGGCCAGACACCCTTACCTTGAGGCCAGAGGAAAACCTGCAAATACCTTTAGGATTTAGAGTTGCTGGAGAAGGAACAAGGGAAGTAGATAAGGGGATGAAAGAGATTAGCCGTGTAAGCAGCAGCTGGTTACAGCACTTGAATGGCTGCGCCTTGTGCCTGATCTGTCGTTTCTTCCATTAAATATTAAAAAAAAGGTTTTCTCCTGACATTTCAGTCCGTCATTTCTTCTCATTAAACTTAATTTCTGACTATTTTTCTGGGTGAGCACAGGCTCTCTACCTGTGTGCACAAGACCATGGGAATTTCTGAGTGAAAGCAGCCAGAGTAGTGCCCGAGCTCTCAAGGGCTGTGTGTGATGGGCCACCACTGCATTGTATGACGGTGCAAGATCTAGCTAGTGTCGTTCCTAGAGGAACATTTCCCAAAAGAATTTGAGATAATTTGTCATCAGTCATTCAGTTTGATGAGAAATGTTTGATTGTTATGCATAGGTTCTGTATTTTGCTGAATTAGGACCTGCAAGAGAAATGGCTCATGTTTAAAAAAAAATGCCCTTGATGGAAAAAAGAGAAAAGTATTTGTATTGCCTGCATAAGTTATCAGGCACGGTACAGATGGTGAGGGACTTTGCAGTGCAGATGGGAATGATTCAGAAGATGATAAAAGTGCTAAATCCAAAGCCTAACTCCATCACGGTCTAGGGATAGACATTGTTTCAGGAAAGTTTACATATAAAGTTTACTTTCAGCAAATATGCATACTTGTGGGAGTGAAAGTTAGAGGACAAGAAAATGAAAGCTTTTCCAATGGTAATGGGAATCTTTCTGGTACTAAAATAATAAGTAAGTTAAACATAGTATACAGTTCTTGAGATGCTGTGAAGATGATAATATCAGCAAATGAAACTGCTTTGGGGAACTGTAACCTCAGCAGTGAGTAGTTTAAGGACATCAGGATGAAACTCTACTCAGATCATTAACATGTAAAATCTTCACAACCTGTACCGAGCTGGACAAATCTGCAAGCTAAACACAAAGGTATAATACAGGTATTTCTGAAGCAACAGCTATATCATGTAAAATAATCCTCAAAACAACTAGCAAACTAACACCATCACTTACCTGCAATTTATCAACTGTTTGATTTCTATGACAGTTTATACGAAGGAAAACAACCACACATATTTCATGCCATCAATGTCTTCTAAGATGGCATGCTATTGAAAAAAGCAATACGTGTCTTTTCTTTTCTAAAATCAAAATGAGATCTTTATATAGAAAAGGAAAATACTCTTTCTTAGGTGTTTTTTTAGCCAAGACATACAGCTGCTCTAAGAGAACTAGAAACTTGTAGTTACAAAAATTCTTTCCTAAATTAATTTCCTTTTCTAAACTTTTTTTCCCAGATGTATGGTAATATTACTAGATTTTGGAAAGTTGTGATGACCGTTTTGAATAGTGAAGGTGAAAAATAGGCCAAATACCTTATTCTGGTCAATTCAGTTTTCTTTGGGATGTTCTAAATAGTCAATAAGTAAATATGGCAATATATAAGTAATATTTAATAGCATTATTAAACTCTGCATGGGGATAATAGGAGTGATTAGATTTTCACTATTTTTCTTAAATTTGGTAGCGTGATATGTCTTAGAATTTCTGCTTTATGCACACTTTAAAATTTCCTTGGGTTCTAGTTGATATTTCATTTTGTGCACGAATCTACACTTAGAAAAGGAAGAGCATTTAATTTTCTGGAAACAGGCTTGCAGGTTTTTCTAAATGGCATTCATGTCTAGACAAGGATTTTGCCAAGTTTTTCGTGAGGTTAAAGATTCAGCACTGTGCTGGTTTTGGCTGGTAGAGTTAATTCCCTTCCCAGTGGCTGGTAAGGGGCTGTGTATTGGATTTGTGTTGAGCACAGGGTTGATGATACAGAGATGTTTTTCTTATTGCTGGCAGGGCTTACACAGAGCCAAGGCCTTTTCTGCTTTTCCCACAGCCACGCTGGTGAGGGACTGGGAGTGCCTGGGAGGCTGGGAGGAGACACAGCTGGGACAGGAGACCCCAGCTGAGCACAGGGATATCCCAGACCGTTTGACATCGTGGCTCGGTGTGTAAAGTGGTGAGAAGAAGGAGGAAGGGGGTTATGTTTGGAGTGATGGTGTTTGTCTTCCCAGGTAACTGTCAGGCGTGATGGGGCCCTGCTCTCCCAGGATGGCTGAACCCCTGCCTGCCCTTGGGAAGCAGCTAATGAATTCCTTGTTTCACTTTGCTAGTGACCACAGGTGCTTCTTTCCCTATTTAACTGTCTTTATCTCAACCCACAAGTTTTCCAGCTTTTATGATTCTGATTCTCTCCCTGATCCTGCTGGAGGGGAGTGAGTAAGCAGCTGCCTGGGACTTGGCTGTTGGCTGGGGTTAAACTACAAACACTACAAAGTGCTTCTTATAAATCCTCTCTGCTATTATGGATAAAAATGTTCTGCAGGCAAAACTATCAGTTCTTACAGTAGAATGTCTCCTAGTATTTTTTTTTTTTTTTTTTGGCAAGTAGTGTTTTCTCTGTCAAATTGCTTAGAATTTCTGGTGCACAAATGTCTACTTCTTTCTGGGAACAAGGAGCTATCTCTAAAGTTTATTAGCTCCGGCTCATATATTAATCTCATTTTGAATTATTGAGAAGTGAGAACTAGATATGCAAGCAGAAAATTAAGATAAAAAATAACATTCAACTACAGCATTCTAGGGACTAACACAAAATGTTTTTTTCTTAGAAGCAAATTGTTTTCTATTTGTGGAGATACTTAGAAATCTCTTAAGACAGGAGTTTACATAATCAAAGTGGCTACTTACACAGGCTTAAGTGTATTTAGCACTTACTCATATTCAAAGTGCTTTGAAACATAAAGTAAAAAGCATAGAAAATAGTCCCACAAAATAAAGAAAGACACCATTTACAGTACAGAACTGTAAAAAAGTGGTGTGTAAGGTCAGCTGATGGGCAGAAATTTGACAGTGTCTTTGAAACCTTTTGTTTGAGTATCCTGCCCATGCAGACTCTGTACAAAGCTTTACTCAAGATACAGAGAGAAATTCAAGAATCATATTTTTTCAGAAAGAGTTCAAATATCTTTTAGTTTCATGCTCTTGAAAGTTACAAGTTTCTTACAAGGGTATGGGTGAAAGCCAAAGACTGTGTTAGATTCTTACTCTGTTCTTGTAACCCCATGGAAACCCATGACTGCATAATGCAAAACTGAGAATGGCTGTTTTGTGCTCCTACCCATAAACGCCTTATGAGAAGGCACTGAGGAGCAGAATAAATGAGCTTGCACAGATTTGTGCCAGGCAGGTCTATGGGATTGCCTCGCTGGGACATTTAAGAACCATTGATAATTCACTGGTGGTTTAGCAGTTCTCAGAGCCCACTCTGAGCCCAGGACTTTTCCATGCCTCATGCTCAGCCACTGAGGGGTTGCATGAGCAGCTGGGGGGAAGGAGCGTGGGCAGGGTAGCTGACCCAAACTGGCCAAAGGAATATTCCACACCAGAGAACATGATGCCAAAATCAATCAACAGGAGGAAGTTGTCTGGGAGGGGTTTATTGCTGCTGGGGAATCGGCTGAGCATTAGTCAGTGTGTGGTGAGAAATTGCATTGTTCACCACATGTTTTTCATGGGTTTTAGAAGGGTTTTATTCCTTTCTTTTTCTCTTTTCCATTACAATTATAATTTCACATAAAATAATAATAATTATATTTATTATATTTTAGCTCATTTCAACTATTAAACTGCTCTTAATTCAAGCCATTAGTATTTACTTTTATTTCCACTCAGTATTGGGAATTACTGAGTGGTATCCAGTTGCTGGGTGGGGTTAAACCAACAATGAAATTGGCCCTCTTTGGTGCAGGTTGATGTTTACCTGGTCTTTTTTTGGCAAAACTAATTCTTAGTCAGTCTGCCTTGGGTTTTACTAGTGAATGAGGCTATTTGCCCTATTGAGCTTTGCATTCTCCTTTGCTTGTATTTTTTATGCCTTTTTTTATTTTAATTTTTTTTATTATTTTGTTGAGGTCACTTCAGGTAGCAATGAACCACTTCCCCCATTTTGATATGATCTGTAAGCTGGGTGAGGGTGCACACCATTCTATCACCTAGCTTCTTAACAAACAGCATTTGCTGCAATACATACCCATGATGAAAATAAGCTTTCAACCTGAGCGTTTAGCCAGTTTTGCACCCATTTGTCAGCCTATATTTCACTGAATTGGCCATGAGAATGCTAGTGAAGATCATGCTTAAAGCCTGGCTAAAGGCCTTTTGGTGCAGAGCTCTCAGGCAGGGCCTTTGGAGAAAAAGCTTATTACAATAATATAGATGACAGTGACCCAGACCATCCTTTACTGGAACTGACCTTTATAAAATTATGTGTATGTATTGTGGACAGACCATCTTCACTGTGGAAAATAAATAGAAAATGCATATAAAGATACTTAGAATAATAAAAATAAATATTTCCAGTATCGCAAACTGCACAAGAACCTCCTGTTCATAGCTATGCCAAATTACTAAGAAACAATATACTTGACTATACAAAGAAAAACAGAAGCCTTATTATGCTACTTTTCTTTTAGTAGTGATTCAAAGTTAGAATATATGTTGATAATCTGCTGTTAGAAATTTCATCAGTCAAAAATATTCTCAAAGGGTTAAAGGCAACCATTTGTAGCTATTCTGCAATGCTAGAGTCACAAAGAGGAGACAAAACAGAACAGACTATATATTCCAATAAAAAATGTTTCAGACATTAAGTGTTAAATATGTAGCCCACATCTTTTCTCTGCAATCACGCTGTATTTTATGTCTGCTACATGAAAAACACAGTGGCAAATGTACTAAATGTCTTTATATTCCAAGTAGGTAAATGGTCTGCTTTGTAAGTGAAAATGTGTGTTCATGCTTCACTTACTACAAAATACTGTGCCAGTAGAAAATGAAAGAGGAAATCAAAGAGAAAAGAAATAAAAAACACGGAGAGAAATCATAGAGCTTATGTTGATGAAATAGTCCTGCTAGTTCAAGTTAATGTTATCTTTATGACTGGCAACTTAATAGAAGCAATCAACTCGTTAAATAGCATTTCATTATGTATAACTCATTATCAATGAAACTTTCAATTTCTATTTAAAAAAAATTGGGGCCCCTCTTTGGACTACTGCAAACACTATATTTTCATTTAAGTAGCCTGCATACATGGAAATAGGTCAGTTTATCTCAGTTAGAAATTTCTCTCACATACCTTTAGATTGTTTTAGATTTGTTCTCCTCCCCCTCCCCCCCCAAAAAAAAAAGACAAAACAGTTACACCTGAGCTAGAATAAATAAGAAACAAAATCTGTTTGGTTGGTTATTTTTTTCAAAAATTGAATTTTCCATGGTTACATTAATAATAGAGAGTGAATATAAATAACAGTTACAGGTCATCTTTGCATTATTTCTCTTTGAAAAATAAATTAATACTTTGCAATAAAACACCTAGTAAGAGTTTTGACATAAATCACTCAAACAGCCTGACTCAGGACAAGAAAGATTACACTGGCAAGAAAAGGTTGGGTAAAGCCTGAAATTTCCCCCAAAATGGTGTTTGTGACAGTCAAAGAAAGATAAACCATTAGAGCAAGCAAAAAGACCTCCACAACATCACATGAGAGCAAATAAAGCCAGGACATAGAAATAGAAATAGTCTGAAATAGAAGTACTTGTCTGATAAATCTGAAAAAGAAGAAAAACAACAAACCAACAAACTACAACCATCGGGTTATAGTCAGACTGAAATTTGATTATGGCATATATTAAGTAAGACTGCCCATCATAATCTGTATATAGAAAATTAAAAGCTTGCATGAAATCAAACTTAGAAAAAATATAGCATCTCTGACACTGAAAATCTCTTAAGGCTTTTTTTAATATGGAGAGAAGCCAATGAGATAGGAAACTAATCAGTTGAAAGAGTAAAAATGCATTTATTTATGTTCCAGACTGTCACTGAGAAAACAGAATCTACAAAGCTTATCCGGGATCTATGTGTGTGTAACTCAAGTAATATCAGAAATTCTTTGGAGGACCTTTTCAGATCTTAAAAGGGGATATATAGAATGGAGACAGATTAGAAACCTTGTAAAAGACAGCTGGCACGAGGCATTAAACAAACACTAATGGGAAACACTTTTTCTGCCTTCCAAGTGAACATTAAATAAGGCGAGTTCCGAAATGCCACTTTTGCAATGGACTGGAAACCATTTGCATTGATTCTACAATAGACTGGGAGTATCGAAAAGCTTGCAGTGTTTTAATGATTGTCAGAGGGTTTTACAGAAAAATGTTTTCTCGTGTGTTTGATCGATGGATAGGCCCCTCAAATTCACCATTGCAAGTAGCCATAATTGGCAAATTCAGAGCAGAGTTTATAAAAAAACTGAGTTCCACTGAGCCTAGGAAAATCAGAGCATTTTTGTGTTTGGGTCACTAGTCTAGGAGTGGAAAGAATTCCTGACCTGCTTGGTTTCCTTCTGTGACCTTACCAAATTCACTCAGACCAAATCCATGCAAGGCTATGGGTGGAACTTAAGCATCAAAAGTTTAAATTCTCAAAAATTCTGCTTATTTGATGGCCAAAGACACAAAAAATTTACATAAAACATACTCGAATACCTAAGTTATTCCCTTTTACCTCTGGATACACTCCAAAGTGTCTTAGCTTGGAGAACATTTGAGCTATTTTAGGTACCTAATTTATTTCCTGCTGGAAAAAAAAATTCTCTGAATGACAATACAAAAAAAAAGAGGGGGCTTATGACCTGTTAGGAATTATCAATAATGCAATATGGCAGATACAGAGACTTATGTTAAAAAAGGATTATTTTACATGAAATTCATGCTTGTGCAATGTAACCTTTTACTTATGTTATCCATTCAGCAGATAAACATGAGAAGTCAATGTTTGCAACAGCATTAAATAGTTAATATTTGTCTAGAAAAATAAATGAGGTACACCTGCTGCACCTCACCTCTCACCTCTGAAGACAATTAGGAAATGCACATACAGCACAGAAAAATGGTCCGGTGTTAGCAGTCTTTATGCCAACACATACCAGAAATAACATCAAAAGTTAAAGGCATTTCCAAAGAGAAATTGTAGAGAAATAGGAAGAAAGACTGTTATCCAGTCTGCTTCTGTTTCAGAACCTTGAATTCCCCAACTTTATTTTACCTTCAAAAGGCATCTGCTGCTTGTATGACACATTTATAATAGCAAGAACTTAGCATATCTATTAATCAGTGTCAGTTTTTAGGGAGAAAACTTATCAATGTGTACCACAAATCATCCTTATCAGAAACTATTCTAACAACACTCAGCTATTAAGCAAGATTTAAAGTTATATATATACATGTGTGTGTATATATAAATATATATCTCACATATATATCTATCTATCTTGCATATATATAGAGTTAGGCACGGAATGTCAAGCAGATCAATGATAATTAATTTGCACAGTCTAGGAAATTATATCTATCTACCTCAGCAATCAAAGATTTCTTTAATAATTGCACTGGAACCTGTTTTTCAAGCAATTAGAATTTAGTTGCCAGCAAACATCTTAGATTAAAAGAAATGGCATTTTAAAATTACATGAATAAAAATTAAATGGAAATTAAGACTACCGTTGTCTAATAGGCAATCAGAAACACAGGAAGATACAAATTCCCAGGACTACTAGAATAAGTTTAGTTCTGTATTTCCCAAGTTTTTGCAGTAATTTGAAGTGATATCATGGGAGTGATCTTGTATGTACTAATTACCAGGATTTCCAGTGCCTTCAGTGGAGATGCTGCATGTCCTGTACCTAGGGAGGTGAGTCTATGGGACAAAAAGTTTCCTGTCAATTCCTAGAAGTGTACAAACCAGAGAAGGGACACAAAACCTTTTTCATTCTGATGTTATTTACTGCTGGGGATTTGCAATGCTAGTAGTCAGTGTTGGAAATTTATAATGTGTTGCAATATGTTATCAACGGGTAATTGAGCTTCAATATTATTTATTGATATTAAACTTGACAGTCAAAAGGATAAGCCTCAGATATTATGTTTAATACATTGTCCCACAGGATGCTTTGAAATTTTTTTTAATTTCATGTGCTGTTATTATTAATGCAGCAGACATAAAATTAATAAAAAATCCTAATGAGAATTGGGTGGATTTAGATAATTCTCCAGTGGATTTATTATCTTAGAAAAGTGATGTTCTAAGGCATTTTGATGACTCAAGGGATCATCAACAAAACAGAGTTTCTCTCATATCTTGGTTTCCAAACCATTTCATGTTAGTGCCTGAAGTTAGCATACAATGACTATTCCAGGCCCATAAGAATTGAGCAGTATCCCTGACCCCATTTGAAAAAATATGTCCCCTGAAAAAATGAGAGGTATTAGAAATTTAAGAGTTAGTCTGAGCTCTAAATGAACTATAGTGTTCTGAGGACAAATCTGACTGACAAAAAACAGTCAAGTGATAAGGCAATTTGATTTTCCCAGGCTTTAGTTCCTCTAGATAGCAATTGATCTGCTGCAGGATTTTATTATGAATTAAATTAATTCTGACATTGGATAGACTGATGCTCATTAAGCTTTTATATTTCTATAATTCCCAGTTATGAATTAGAATCTGTATGGAAAAAAAGGCAAAACACTATACATGTTGTAGGAACAAGAAAAATTACCTGCTTTTAGAAGAACTAATTTTACATCATGCTGAACACTTATGCACGTGGCTAACACCAAACACAAAAGAATTAGTCACACACTTAAAAGTTTAGCTGTGAGAAAAGGTTTCCATTGGTGTAGATAGGAAAATAAGTAATTCACAAACATTTAAGGAGAAAAAAATCAAAGTCCTTTATGGATAAGACTGAGATTTTTTTATAGATATAGGTAATACAGACATTTTTATGATAAAGATCAAGTAAGAATCCATCAGTCCCAGTTACTGGTACTGCCCTGAGAGCTGGTTATGAAGGACTTCACATAGAGTAATGGTCACACATTGATTATGGCTGTGTATGATGATCCATAGTAAAGTCTTCAGACCATTACAGATGTATATCATTTGTAAACTCAAACTGTCTAACTGCATATTTGGGGGGTGAAAGAAGGAAATGCAGGAGGGCGCATTTGCAGGGATATGAATAGTAATAGAAGATAAATAATGATTTTTTTCAACGAAGGCCATATACAAAATGAAATTGTAGATCAGGTTAGACCTTAGGTCATCAATATGAGAGAAACCACAGGGTTTCTGATCATGAGATTAAATGGAATTTTTTTTAATGTACATTTCTAGGACATACTACTTCACAAGAAGGTGTTACAGCTCAGGAAAAGCAAGAAATTAATTGAAAAGATGATAAATGACACTAAGAAATATTTACTTATACCCATAGTTTCTCTGGTCAGTCATAAATTGTCAGAAAGAAAGTTTTGTTTCTTCTACTATATCAGCAGAATGATTAGTGTTGGGTACTCATGCCCCATCTCAGCTGATTCAGAATGCCTTTTGTTATGAGTTTAATAAATAACACTCTGAGTATCTTAAAATTTTAATTGTGATTGATACAAACCAGCACCAAATCCATGATTTTTGTATTAAATAGATTTCTGACTATATCGTTCTTTCTGATAATATGTAAAAAACACAGATATAGTCTGTAGTAGATGATCTGTGTCTTCCACCTTAGAAAAATAAGCTTTTCTTTCTAATGACTTAGAGGATAATTATTGACTTAGAAAAAGTTAATTACACAACACCTTTCCTGTTGGGAAAAAAAACAAAACAGTCTCTTTCAAAATGCCAGTAAGACTTTTCCCAAACATGTTCATCAACATAACTCCTCTGAAAGTGACTGACAAACCTGATTTCAGGAAAAGACTTTGAGACAGTTTTTGAGAACATAAAAACAACCCACAAGCAAACCAACCAACCAACCAACCAAAAAACAACCCAGAAACTATAACTCACATGTTTATGAATCATCTGAAGCATTCTGTTCACCTGTTTTATTTATTTATTTAATTTTTTAACTCTCAGAAAACAAGTATGCCTCGGTAGGCGCTAAAATGATCTAGCAGGCTGACACTGCTTGAGCACCGATGGAAGAGATCTGTGCCATGACAAATTTAAATACCAAATAAAATTTAAAAGTCTGCTACAGCATGGAAGGAAATAGACCAAGTGGCTGTTGTGATTAGATCGTTTCGAGAGCAATAGTTAACTTGAAATCTGCCCAGGGATCGACAGCAAAATCTAACTGCTTATGAATTTAGAGTGCAGCTTGGAGGAATAGGAGACTGTCAGTACTAGTCTTAAGCAGCAAAGTTAAAAAAGCCAGTGGAATGCATTCTTTTCAAAGGTTTCATTTTTTGAGGACTTTTGTCACATAGTTCGATAATGGAAAAATGGAGGGTTTTAACATTCTGCTTATCTTGATGGAGAATGGGGGCACTAACAAGGAGCAGGAAAGACTATTCTAAGATGAAAACTGCACAAATATCATGCTATCAAATTTCATGGTGCTCTTCATTTGCTTCACATGTGATAAGCAGAAGAATTGACAAGAAAAATGAAGACACCCACAAAACTGCTGCTCAGAGATACATTGTGGAATTGTTAATATAACACCAAAACCAGAGAGAAATCAAAGAGAAATCAGAAAGAAACCTTTTCTCAGGAATATGTACAATAAAATATTAAATGTTCTTACTCTGTCACCATAATACTTTCTCTAGGACTCTGAGTTGCTCCCTCAGAACAACTAAGTTTTGTCAAAAACTACAACACAAATAATGAGCCAAATCAAGTCTTTAAAAGCCCTCTTTAATTAGGTGAAGCACAACAGCAAATGCTGAATACATGTATTGATAATGTTCATGCTTTGCTTCTTTACAGCTACCTTAGATGTGTGAAAGGTCTATATCCATAAAAATGAAAACATTTATTGTAAGGGGTGAGGTCAAACTGATTGCATTGAGTCCAGAAAACACCCCAGGGGAGAGCTCCAGGGGAAGCCAGGAGAGGGAATAGCATTCCTTTCCTTGGTGTCACTTCCCTTGATTGACTGATGTCTCACCATTCCTGGAATCCTAAGGAGAGAAGGCCCCTCATGTCTGAGACCTTCATCATGAAGTGCTAATTTCTTTATGTCCTCTACTGCAACTCCAATCAGTGTCAGGATACCTCTCTTCATATTCTGCTGACTGGGATTTATGTGCCCTGGTAACCCTTGAAAGATTTTTTGGTTTGCTTTAGTTTTGCTTTCCAGGACAAATACATAAAAGCAGCTGTCTCAGAAGCAAGATATTTTCAAAATACAGGCTAAATGAGGATATCTTTTTTAGACTGTTGGTAATATTTTGTGATTTACTCTACATCCAGCCTGCCAGTGCTCTCTTAGCTTCATTAGAGAATGACAAGTGATTACACCATTACCTTTCTGAAAATAATATCCTACTTTGTTTCTCTCTGAATAGCATAATGCCTTACCTGATGAGAAGGGGAAGTTTAAATGAAGATACTGGTCCTAATTTAAGGATTTGGAGAGTCTAGATTCATAACTGATAATATATCCCCACACAGATAGGGCACACTGCCAACATCTCTTTTGACAGCCTTCAGACTTTGCTCAGTCCAGGGTAAACATTTATTTCCATCTTCTTATCTACAAATACTGTCACAACCATACATGTTCCTGGCTATAGACAGGCAGTCATATGAATCAGATTGACATAATTCAGCTCTGTACCTTCCTTATTAGTCATGAGATCATTGGCCCAGCTGTATCCAGGTACTATATTCAATTCTTATAGGCAGAATGAAAAATTCAGTATAAATTATTCAAGTTCTTTTTTTTTTTTAATATAAAATACTGATTGGTTACAGACAGATCACAGACCCCTTTCACACCTGTATACTGACAATATCTCCAAACCAAGCTGAGGTGAGCTTTGCATTTCTAAGTAGCCATTTCTTTTTATGAATTATTGACATTCTGTCTTATATTTAATAATGCTTCAGGGTATCATTTTCACCTCTTACTGCTTTCTCTATTGTTTTATTTTTTCATGTCACTCTCTCTCTTGTTCTTCCATTTAGTTTTTTGCTACACTGTTTATTATTAGCTTGAAGAACTTTAACAAAATTTATTTCCTCTCCCCTTCACATGTAGTCTCATTTCCTTGTAGTGTTTCTTTTTTGCAATAGTCTAGATGGTGACAGACAAACAAATGTGATTAGCATTACATTAATGGCTGAGCAGAAGTGTGCTAATATAAAATTTGTGGAGTCCAGTGTATAGATTATTTCATTAGAAAGACAGCATTTAAAGAAGGTATTTATGTAGAAGTAGAAGATTTGTCTTTACTCTTCCTATTGTCAATAGCATGATACAGGAATTCAAGGCAAATCATCTTACTGATGCCATGAACTACCATGTATTTTTCATTAGCCAGAAATGGCCTGAATTCAAATCATAGTCCTTAAACATGAAATGATCCCACTTAGGAGTCCAGATGGACTGTGTCTGCTGCCTTCATAGAAACACTGCTGCTGGCTGATGCAAACGTTCAGAAAGATTCCTGGACTGGCTATTGAAAATCTGACATTGCACGTTAGATCTTTGCCCGAAGTGTTCCTACTGCAAACACAGAAAACATAGCCCTACAGGTTATTTGTAGACATGTCTCATGTCTTGCTAAAAATACTGGTATAGACCATGCTAAGCTCTTCAAAATTGTCCTTATTTTCTCACTTCTCTTTCTATTTATTTTCTTGTTTCTTGTCCTTTTCTGTTTCTCCAGCAAACCTTCTTGTTGGTTCTCCATTGTCATATTGTTTCTTTCTCTCATTGTCTCCACATCTGAACTTAAATTGTGGGTTTTTTGACAATCATTGCACAGATTTTTAGTAGAATGAGATTTTACTGAGACATATCACTGTAAACACAACATTAGTTTCTTTCAAGTCATCATCTGGCTATGTCCTTCTTTCCTAAGTCAGCCAGAAAACAGCCTGGTTAAAAGAGGGGGCAAGAAATAAACGAGATCTTTAAGCAAGAAGCATGATTATGTTTAGAAAGAATTTGCCTAGATCCTGGCATAAATACAAATTTTATTCTAAATATTTTTATTTTTCTCATGGAAATAATTCTAAAATTATCAAATTAAACTAATTATTTTTTGCATTACAAAAATTTTCCCTCCCTCCCTCCCTTTCCCCTTTTCCGTCTCCCTTTTCCTTTTCCCCTACCCCCTTTCTCCTTTCCTTTTTCCCCTTTCCCCTACATTTTTCCCTATTTCTGTCTCCCATTCCCCCTCTTTTCCCCCTTTTTTTCCCCATTCCACATTCAGTTGATTCCATTTTTGTACTTTTACCCTTATGCAAAGTTTACAGTGTTGTTCTGTGAGCAGCAGAGCTAACATACTCACTTTTTATCTGGTATTTCCTTCAGCTCTGTGCTAACCTTCCAGTGGGTGAGTTGTGCATCTGATCTAATGAGTGCTCCACACTATTGATGTCTTTCCTTTGTTGTCCTCATGCCCTGTTTGATATCATGGCTTCATGGGGAGTGCAGCTCTGCTTGAATCTTTGCATTTTTTCTGCTGGTGATATTTTGTTAAATGTTCTTCAATGATTTTTAGAATTGCTTTGACTTTGATGGTATTCTGAGGATATCCCTCTCCTTGGCATAGCTGAAAGTTCCGTTTCTTTTTCACCTGCTTTTTCACTTAAGCTTATCACAAGGTTCTGCTTCACTGTTCATCTTACTTCTTAATTTTTCCTTTTTCTACTTAGCAGTGTTGTCAAACATTTTGTCTACATTTGTTAAGGTTTCTGCCAGTTGATCTCTGGCCCTTATATGCTCAGTAGTAGCTTGGACTCTGTGGCCTGCAGCATTTGTCAGCGGGTATATTTTTGGCTCTTTATTCTCCACCTTGTATTATGTGACTGTGTGCTCACTTGGCAAGCTGAAAAGTTTTTGGGCAAAGTCTGAGGAGAGGTTTTAGTCCCAGAGAATGCAACTTGGAAGCAGAAGAAAGAATGAGAAGATTCTGAATTGTTCTAAACAGATTAAGTGCAGGGAAATATGATGATGATGATGATGGTTGTGGTGGTGATAGGTAAAGACATAGTAGGAAGTCAAGCCACACCCTAGTCCGAGAAAATAATTTTGATAAATATATACATCTAATGAACAAGAAAAGTATTTATGAGGTCCAGAAGGTTGAGATTTGGGGTGGGATAAACATGGAATGAAAGTGTAATTCCTGCTACTATTGGTATCATCTCTTCTGCAACACCTGAATTCATCTTTTGTGGGTTACTGGGCAAAAACTTGGCCTCTTCAGTACTAAGACACCCCAAAGCACCAATGTTGCAATGTATTTTCTCATCAGACCAGATTCCCTGGGGAAAGGATTTTGGATAGGTCCATTCTATTTTCTGCCCAGGAAATATTCTACCATGAGTAGTAAAAATTTCTGACTTCACTAGAACCTTGTATAAAACTGACAGGACTCTGTCAATTTATTCAATTCCACCATACATTCAAAATATTTTCCCTTTTTAGCCCCTTTAAAAATGTGGAAATACTCTGCAGCCACCAGTTGCTGTGGAAATATTTTTTTTTCCATAGAATATACCAAAAGACATTGTCTTGATGGTTTATCAGGAGCTGCTGGGTGACTACATGGGAGGTTTTATCTTTCAACTACTGTTACACTTCACAGAACCGCTGCATTTTTCCTTGTGGGTTGTATGTATTAGCCATTACATATTATTCAATTTTTCAGTGATTATCTCTCAAGATATGAGAAAAATCACTTTTTTCCAGGTGCCAAACCCCACAACTCCTACTTTTTAAAATAGAACAGTCACGGTACCTGTATTTTGCAGGTTCCCTTTACCGCCTGTGTCATTAAATCAGCTTTCCTGAATCAGTCCCTTCTGTTTCACAATTCTGGTGAAGGTCTTGTTCTCCTATCTTACTTTTTCATGCCCTTTGGAGAAGAAAAAAATTGTGCTAATACCCTATTTAGGGTTAGGCAGAGTGGAACCTAAACCATTACAAACCTCACTGACCATCTATCTCAGAACTTAGAGAACAAAATAGGAATCATAATTTCATAAAGAGATGCTAAAAATGTCATCAATAGTCCATGAAAGTACGTATTTTCCAAAGTTACTGTGCTTTGATTTGAAAGAGGTGTTTAAAGCATGAGGTTACACACATTACATAACTGCACTGTAGGAACAAATGCATAATACTGTTTTTTTTTTAAACCTGTTTAGCAGAACAAAAATAAAATTATCAAAGAGAAATGAAACAGTTATTGATGCACCTCATTATGATGGTGTTGGCAATTAGTACACTTACAAGAATCTTAGTGCTCGCCATATTCCACAGATAAACACAATGAAATCACATCCATTGGCTGCAAATCAGGTAAGATTACAGAGAGCTTGTTAGGAGAAGAAATACACTAGGAGCAGTATGGAAGTGAAAAATCTTCAGCACCAAAGTGTTAATCACTTTTCTCAAGAGCAGACCCCAAGACAAGGCGAACACTGCCTGTGCTCTGGAATCCTGACAGCTAACTAAGACCAGGCCCTAAAAGAAGGGTACAAATTGCTCAGAAGAAGAATTCAACTAAATATTGGTGGTTTATTATGTATATGAGTCTAAATCATATGTACAGTGCAAGTAAATGAAACAATATGCCAGACCCCTTAGTCCGAGTCTAAACTGTTATGCAGTTGATGGGTCAAAAAGACAAGAACCAGACAATAGTTCTTGAAAAGCTAATACTTGGAAAATTGAGAAATTGGCATCAATGATTCAAATGTAACTCCAGACATCAAAATTTAATGGCACTATTAATAGGAAGATTCAGGTGGAAAGAATATCTTCAAGAACCTGATCGGAGGGTGATTTCTTGGATTTCACCTTTTTAAGTAATTCTATTTATTCATTGGTTTAGTTTTTTGTGTATTTATTTATTGGTTCTGTAGAGAATGCTTTGGGATTTTTTTTCATTGGTTTTGTATTATCTTGGGCTGCTGCTTGAAGATGCCACAACATAAAGGCTGGATGGATTTTGCTTTATGGGCTGGGAGGAAATTGATGTTGGTTAACTAAATCATGCTGTAGTAGTTGTTAGTGTACAACATCACTCCACAGCCATTCAATTTTAGATTTCTAGATATAGGGTTACTGTATGAATGTTTGGTAAAGAGCTGTTATCACAAAGACAGCATTATAATGAAAGTCAGATACTATCATTCCCCTCATCTTTCACTGGCAGTGCAGTGTAACTACTACACTTTTTACTTTGGGAAGAAGTAAGAAGACATTCAATCTTCCTCAATATGTAAAACTGACATGAGTTCAAATGTCACATCACTGCAACTGAGAAAAACTGCAGCAATGATAACAGGGTAATCTGTCTTTGCTTACTTTTTTCTTTAAGTTGTTTTCTTTTACGTTTTGTTTTCATCTTTTTTAAAGCTGATGCTCACAGGTCTTCCAAAAATGAGTTCACTGGACTTATTTTACATGATTACTTTATTACTTACTTTAAGTATAGGCCCAAGTTTGCAAAATGTTTCAGCTTCTTAATAGCTATTTATTTAAAGCACTACAGAGGAGGTTCTCAATTTTAAAAAGAAATCATAACTTTGCATATCACATTGGAAAGATGAAATTGATTTTATTATGATTGAACAACCCATTAGGCATGTGATATGCTAGCTAGCTAGTAATCCAAAAAGAAACTGAATATTTATACATGCTTCATTAAGAAATTATCATTGCAATTTAT
The DNA here is from genome assembly GCF_015832195.1 of Motacilla alba alba. NCBI lineage: Eukaryota > Metazoa > Chordata > Aves > Passeriformes > Motacillidae > Motacilla > Motacilla alba. The sequence continues at coordinate 112,597,109 of NC_052016.1, forward strand.
TTTAACTTTTAAAGGGAGAAAGGAATTTTAGGGAGCAATGTTTACTTAGAATGTATATAGTCATGTCATGTAAAATAGATGGTTCTAGCACTGTGTAATTTTATTATGTTTTTAAATCAATAACATTTATTAATTGACTAATCATATTTGCTCAGCCTTTTAGTCTGCAGTTAATTATTTAAGGCCATGAACAATGTCAAGCCTCATAAACTGTTTTTCAAGTGATAGGTGTAACAAGTATAATAATCAACCTTCTATTTTTTCTTTTATCTTTTCCATTCCCTTTCTTTTAGTTGAAATGACATTCTGTAGTATACGCAGCAGTAAAGTTGTAAGACAAAAGACATTTTGAAACAAGAAAAAAAAATTACCTCTCATATTTAATGCTTAATCATTTCTCAATGGCAATTTGATGGACAGTATTTTGAGTCTCCAAAATTATTGTTTTATTAATAGCAGACGATCAGTTTGGATTCTTTCTTTCACTGAATTTTGAAAGTTTGATCTTTTTAATCAAAACTCATTTTACAGTTGGTCGGAGAAGAGAATGAATCAATGTCTTTTCATTTTCTTTACTTTTTTTAACTGCAAACAATGTTTTTATAACCTTTTTAGAATTATCTAAAGAGTTTGAGGAAAAGTGATACCCCATAGTCATTCCTTTTCTTCCTGCCTGTTTTTTTAACCAGGTTTGCACTGGTTAATAATAGATCTATGTAGTATATGCAGTAACCATTTCACTAATTTTGTAAATATTAAATTTTTATTCAGAAATGTCCCTAAATGTGACAGAAAAGACAAAAAATTATTATCTTCCTTCACTGCGGAAAGTAATTTTTAGAGCTAAATATAAATTCGAGTTTCTTCCATAATGATTTTTGCATTTGCTTCTTGACAGCTTGTTTCTAATTTTGCTGGCAATACTATCATTGCTAGTTTTGATTGATGATCATGCTTTGGGAAGACATTCACAATTTATGTAATGTCCCGTAAGAGAGTACCTCACTGCCAGCACAAAATTGCTGTAATTTAAGACATATCACTTTCAACAACTACATAAGGGTTAAGTACATATAATAAATACTTAGACACCTTCTCAGTCACACTTTTATAAACTTTAAACTGTGTTAATCTGGCATTTACATTAAACATGAAAAAGCATGAATCCAGATTGGTACATGACTACAGACTATGTCTAAAAGAAATATTATTCCTTACACTTACAAGAAATAGTTGTGACTTCTGAATGTCACCAATGGCATCTGGAAAGACTTGACAGAGCTCTTAAGAGGTCAGGTTAGTCCAGATTCTGTGAAAAAGGTGGGAATTCACCTGAAGCCATCCACAGAGTATAAAAAAGGAAAAAAAATAGTGGGGTAAAATGTAGTCTTTTATGTAAGTAAAATAAGGTTTTGAAACAGTAGTATTTGACAAATCACTCCAATGTACTCAGAAAAGATGAAAATGCTTTTTTTTTTTTTTTACTTTGATGTAGAGCAAAATAATATATTACGGAAAATAAAATGCAATTCAGTGCAATGTGGAGGTTTAAGATGCAATTGTAGCAGATAGAAAATAAAGAAAAAGAACCATTTTAGCTGTGAAAAATGAAACATACCTAAATAGTTTTTGATTCCATAGTAGTAAAGCTGTTTGCCATTCTGTGCAAAAGTAAGTGATCAGTGACACAGTCAATGAAACACAAGGAAAAGTCAGACTGGATGGGTAACCACTGGGATTCAACACCTGCTGCCAACCACCACCACACCTGCAGGATGGGGGAGAGAACCAGAGCACTGAAAGTGAGGAAACCTGTGGGTTGTGGTAAGGGCAGTTTAGTAGGGAAAGCGAACGCTGAGCAAAGCAAAACAAGGAGTTCATTCACCTCTTCCCAAGTGCAGGCAGGTGTTCAGCCATTGCCAGGAGTGCAGGGCCTCACCTGGTAATGGTGACTTGGGAAGAAGAGCACCACACTCTGAATATTTGCCCTCCCTCCTTCTTCCCTCCACATACTGAGCATGGTGTCGCCTGATTTGGGGTATCCCCTTTGTCACTTGGGGTCACTGGTCCTGTGTTCTCTCCCAGCTTTTTGTGCACCTCCAGCCTCCTCACTGATGGTGTGGCACAAGGAGCAGAGGAGGCCTTGCTTCTGTGCAAGTAGTGCCCAGTGAGAACAAAAAATACACCTGTTATCAACACTGTTTTCAGAACAAATCCAAACCACTGCCCCATACTGGACACTGTGAAAAAAACACTGCTCCAAGTCATAATCAGCACAGTATCTGAATGGCCCACACAAATTACATGAATATCATCATGGCATGTAAAAGTGGCTTAGACATGCCAGATGATTCATATTGGAAAGAATACTGTAAACTGTCAGTTAACATAAACTGGAGAAACACAAGAGTCTTCAGCATTAATCTAGAAGTTTGTTTAAAATTACTCTGCATATCTAGAAGAAAATATGACAGTACTGTCATAATAGAAAAGACAGATGTGGAAGAAAATATAAACTAATAGTCATAACAGTACAAGTTTTTCCATTATGAGACATCTGCATCTGAAATTGATTGCTTGGTTCTCATTCTAGTTATGGAAAAGTAGTAGACGAAATTAAAATATTTTAGGATCATGTGCCATGAATAAAGGCACAGAGGACCTCCAGAAAATGGGAAGATTGATATTTTTACCACAAAGACAGAGAGGTGCTCAGGCAGGTTATGTTTGAATTTGGTGTTCACTAAAACCTTTTCCTCCTGATTAAACAGGAGCAGATCAATAGGTTAAATAGATGGTTCTGCTGTTCCTCATATTTCTGTTGTATGTGGTTCATGGAGTTTACATTAGATAAAGCTGGATACTTGGGCCAAATGTGCCTATATGCATATGGTCTCAAGTTCTCGGATGAAAACTTATTCAGTAAACCTTTGCTTCTTTGGCTACACACACTTCCACATATCTGCTTAGGAATCACAGTTTCATTTCATCTATTTTATGTGGATAATCAGCACATTATTGCATTTGTGTGTTCGTACCACCTTTACCTTTGTAATCAATATAAGAATAAGATCTGATTTATATTCATGATGTTGCTACTGCTAAACCATATTTCAAAATTGAGTTGTGTGATGGCTGCTGCCCAACCAACTGTCCTTTTTGTTTTGTCAATATCCACAGTGTCAGAGTGGAGTGTTCATCCTTTGACTGCACCAACTAATGCAGAACACTGGATTGCCAGTTTTGTTATGCTTCCAGTTTGAAAAGTAAAACAGAATCTGCTAGTTCTTCCTTTCTAGTGGTTTTACTGAAGAATTGTCCCAGTTGATGCAAAAATGTTTGGTGGTGAGGGAACAGCTCAGGTGCCCTGCCATTAACTGGTTTTTGGCATCCTCCCTTCCAATTTTCAGAGCCTACATTCATTTTCAAATTGAGAGTGGGGAGAGGGGAGAGCTGCTCTTCAGGTGAATTTTACAGCCCATGACTTATCATTAAGTGGCAAACCAGATCTGAGCGGGCAAGTCTGTCTTGGTTGAAGTGATGACCAAGGTCTCTGAGATGGAAGAGCAGTTCCAGGCTTATGAGCAGGAGGCTAGAAGATGCTGAGTGCAGTGCTTGCCCCTTTTATGACACACAAGGACCGCTTCAGGTGGTCAGAGCAGCTCAAGAGCCTTGCTATTGGCATGTGAATAGAGTCTGTGTCACGGTACCCAGTGGCTGTGTGACCATGACCCAACTCACAACTTGATGCCCCCTTGGAACAGGAGGCATATTTGGGTCTTGTGGTGAGATTCCTGCTAGGCTTATTCACAAGGGAATCTGTGCAAAAGATAAAAGCTGCTCTGCAAACGTAACCTGCAAATCAAATGCAGAAAATAGGCATAGGGGGAGGATTCTCTTCAAAACCATAGTATTGCCTCATTTTAAATTGTTAATGTAGAGATGTCTATAAAGCTGTAGAGATTCAGAAGTTACAGGTATATCCTAATCTAGTTCTGTTAACCTTTTTCATTGTAAGACGAAAAAAAAGAAATTTAGAGTAAATGGAAATTGATACATTAAAAACTCATTGTCTTGAGCTATAATTGAGGCCAAGAGCTTAGCAAGATTCAGTGAAGGATTAGACACATGTGGATAATAAGAACATTCACTGTTATTTCACATATATTAATTTTCTTTTTTTTTTTTTTAGACTGGATTTACACTTTAAAAATTCTATTAATTTTAGGGATTATGAAACGTAACCTCTAGGAAGATTATTTCATTCCTGGGCACTACAGAGTTTATTTTTACTCATTCCTTTTATGATTGACAGCCAGAATTGGGGGTTTGACTGGTTACGCATGCAGCGCAGGAAGAGAGTTGATATTCTAACACGCACTTTACTGTGCCAAGGTAACTGTGTCAAGTTTATCAATACTGAAAATTTTGACTGAAAACTGGAACTAAGTTTTGAGACAGACAGAATAGGATGTGAACCTTGCTCTCAATATTCTGAAACAGTTTTTGTATTATTACTCTTCCTCAACCAGCTCACTTACATATAAATTACCCCGGTGGACAAACTAAAAAAGGATGAAAATGCTGCAGTTTCTAACCCTGCAGAGATTGCATTAGCAGGGCATAAATTTCTACCAAATGTTTTGCAGCAGCTTTAAAAAAAACTTTTTTTTTTTAGATATTTTTTTAAAATTTGGTGTGTATAGTTCTCTACCTGAGAACTCTAGATACATTTAAGACATCTCCCTGAAAGCTATACTGCTGGTACATTTATATATATTTTTTATATCCACAGATTAGTTTAATCTATGTAAAAAATTTGGAAATTTAACATTGTCATGAAATAAGCTCCAAGAACAGCAAATTAATGTAGTTAAATTTGGTTCAAGTTGGTCAAAATTTGGGATTTTTTCTTTAGAATGATTGGTCAGGGGTATTCTAATTAATTCAATGGTATTCTACAAGTGTGAAGTCTCTTGTGTATACCTTTTTCAGCTTTTTATTCCTGAATGAAAGACCATAACAGTACTAGAATGATGTTTCATCATGACTTTTAAAGGAGTGAGATACAAACAAAGGTTAGAAGGGATGAATTTGATACTCAATAAAAAAAAAAGAGTGCTGGGAGAGAAAATCAGTCTCTTTTTTCCTTCTTTTGTGGCGATATTGAACAAAAAAAACACATAGTTTTTTGGGAGTCTTTTGTTGTTGTTTTGTTTTGTTTGTTTTGTTTTGTTGTTTTGTTTGTTGTTTTGTTTTGCTGTGGTTTTTTGTTTGGTTTTTTTCTTATTTGTTTTTTTTCCTCTAGAGGAAAAAAAAAACAACTTAGCAACATCGTGTTGTATTTAAGGTGGTAATCTGAAGTGATTTTTTTCTCTCAGTTTTCATATGAATGTTCTAGTTTTACCAATGTCTGCTTCAGGATAATGACTATCTGGAGAGTGGGAACATGTTTTATGAAAGTCATGTTTTGGAGGTTGGGGCATGGAGACAATTTCAAGGATTTACACACTAACACAACTCTATATGTACTTCTTGGTGGGTCTTGATTTTTGAGAACTTGGAAATAAAAACAATAAATACGTGTCTGGTGAGTTTGTTGTTATACTTCTATCGGATGAATCACTGTGTTTTCTTTATGCTACATCATCACTGCAAAGCATTTTTTTTAATTGAAAGTGTATACTTTAATCTAGTGCAAATGAATATACATTATTGGAAAGGACAATGCACAGGCGACAATTCTGCTGTTTAATTTTTCCATTAACCCAGGAATGTGAGAAGTTGGTTCCACAAAATGTCAGAAAACAAAAGGTTATTAAATGATGAAAAACTGGAATGCACAGTGAACCTACTCATATTAAACCATTATCTACAAATATATCAGCAACTTATACTAGGTTTTGTGTGTGAATTTGCTTAGGAAGCACCTTATTTAAAAATGCATGATATCAAATGTAGTCTGAAATATTAAAATTCACAATTTTGACTAAAGAAATAAGGAGAGCAGACATGTTTTGGGGTTGAGGGGTTAGCTGTTTGTGGTTTTTAAATTAAATGTTCAGGTTTTATTAAATAAACCTAAGTAGCCATTCACAGTTATGTCAAAAGTCACATCTGTCTGTAAACCATGAAATCAGACTAGATCTTTTTGCCTATAACATTAAGATTGTAATATTAAGGATCTCTTAATAAAATCCTTTAATTTTAGGTTAGATTAATAAATTGTGAACATTGACTCTGGAACTCAACTTTTGATTAAACCTGAATGCAAACTCATTTAATCCAAGTTTTTAAAGGTTGTCCATCTGGTCTAAGTTTTTAAATCAGTGAAAAGAATTGTTTCCTCAAAGGCTGGTTTTTACCCTCTTAAAGTAGTTTAAATTAAGTGCTGACTGGGTTACCTAGGTAGTCACTTAATCCTAAAGAACTTGCCTAGAATCACCCAATAAACTAATGACAAAGTAAGGATTTAAACAGATTCCCTAAGTTTTAGACTGTTCTTATACATTTAATGGGAACTTTTTTTTCTTGTTTTCTTTTTTTTTAATGCTGCTAGCTGCATAATTACATACTTAGATACACATACATCTTTCTGAAATTGGTTTTAACTTAGAAAGGATTTGTCACCTTTTTTCCCTCATCCAGTGTTATTATGATTTTTTTATGTATTTTGGTTGAGTAATTGGAACTAGGTGATATTTATGAGTGTTTTTATAGGAATTGGAGGAGTATTTTGTGTTTGTAATGTGAATTTATGATTATTGTTATAGGTTTTGAAGTACTGTCCAACAATCCAGTGCATTTCATTTGCCATACATAGAAAGTAATTTAGAGTTGTTAGGTTTTGCTTGGGGTTTATATTTGGGGCTTTTTGGTGTTTTTTGCTTGTTTTAATGTGGCATATTTGCTTGTTTTCTATTTTTAATTATACAAAAGGAAAATTTTCAAATTGGTCTTGTGCAGGACTAACTACTATGTTATCTGTATCTATGCATACTATGTCCTTCAAGACTTCATCATCAAGAAAAAAATTCTTGATTAAAACCTATGTTTCTGGTATTTGCCCAACTTGAACTTGTGGACCACAGCTTATCCATCTGTCATCAACGAAAGAAAAATCAAGATTTTTTGTAATAAAATATCATTTAGTAAGCAAAACCATGGTCTAAGTCAGATTAGAAAATATGCATAGTCATAGATGTTTCTTTCATAATGATTTCTCAAAAAATGGATAAAACATATGCAATGAGATTTCCTGAAATTGTTCAATGTTTTGTTACCAGGTGTTTGGACTTGTACTTTAATTGCCCTTTTGCTGTAGTACTTTTAAGATAGTTCTTTTCCTTTGTACCGTTTTGCCCGGGGGGTTTTGAGCTGATCTGCTGAGCTCTCAACACCCCAGTGTTACACCCCAGAATAGCTCAGCATTCCTTGGGAGGCATAAAAGGAGCAGGAGGCTGATGTGACAGCGTCAGGAACAAAAAAGGTTTAATAAAGGCAAAATAACAAACTCAAACCGATCCAGGTGCCACAGACTTGTGCTCCTGGTGAAGACACCTCACAAAAGCGATTTGGTTTCTTTGTTCTGTCCTTTTCTACTCAATGGCCCAGGCGGGACCTTTTGGCTCATGGCCAATGAGCTGTCCCCAAACTTGAGGTGAAGCCCCAAGGTCCTGTCAGTGACTTTTCCACCTGATCACTGGGAGAAAGTTCTGGGCTCTTTCCTTTTTGGGGGACAGAGGAAGGTTCTATCACTCTGTCCATAGGGGGCACATTCCTACATTCCTTGACACAGGGAAACTGAATCTTTTAGACTCCTCCTATTGTTTATTTACGTACAAAACCATCAGTATATCTTACGCTTTAGAAAAGATATATAAAATCTAAATCACTTCCTCTAAGGGTGTATAATCTATGGAAGATTTTCATGCTGTCTGTACTGTAAAACTACCACTGATTTTTATGAGGATCATTAGGTGCTTTTGAGAATATCATCCAATAGATGCAGTTTCAATGTACTGGATATTTAGTTGACTAAAAGCAAAGTTTTGTGACTCTTGTGCTTGTATCATTAATCCTATACTATCTTATTTTCAATTATCTACTCCCCTTTCTGCAGGAACTTTCATAATGATTAAATGTCCAGAATAAAACATGTCAGATCTTATTATAGGAGAAGAATTTATGGTGAGGGAAATAAAATTACAGTGTGTAAGAAAATAACATAAATTATGCCAATGGTCTTAAATAATCAAAAATCTTATTGAATATTTGGTGTTGCCTCTTAATCAAGACACTAATCTGTAACCAGTTTCCACCATCATCACTATCAAAATGTACTAGAGTTTATTATTATTGTTATTGTTATTTCTGTGTTATGATCACTGCAAAAAATGAAACAGATGCAATTGTTTCTCTGATGTAATTTTGGCCGACACTTGGATAAAAAAACACAGGAAGTGCTAAACAGCATATCAATAAATTAATCCATCAACAAAAATAACAATCTTGCTAACTAGAGTTCAGTTTGGCCAAAAAAACGCACAAAATGAGATGGAAAAAAAAGAGTTTGTTGTACCCATCTGTGACTCTTTAATTTCTTGTTCCTATTTCATAAAAACTTCTCAGGATATAACTGCAAAACTGGAGACTTAGACTGCTTAAATGTTTTGGGAAACTGCTTTCTATTATTTAGGGCTCCTCTATAGTTCTTTTTGTAGTATAATCCATATTTAATTGCAGCACTAAATGTGATGTAAGTATGTTGGAAGGGGCGCACAGCACAAAGAAACAGAGAGAAAATTAGTGAGGTAAAATGAATCAGTGTAAAGAAGGGAAAGCTCAGAGATGTCAGAATGTGGTGATCCTATGGCCTCTAGCTGAGAACCTATTTAAGAGAGAGGCCAATCTGTAAATCTAATCAACATTATTAATGATGATGATGACAATAATAATAGTAGCAATAAAAAGGATGATCCCTGAATGCATAACTGCAATTTTTATTTATATTCTATATAATACCTTTAAAGGAAATAGAATACATGACAACACGAAAAAGACTTTTGGAAGCATATTACTGAAAAATATCCTTTAGTTATAAACAAACCCATATTTCCTAAAGAATTGCATAATCATTAGCACCTCTTTTATGCTCAAACGTTAAAACTGGATAGTAATTTTTTATTTCTGCAGTTGCATTTGGAAAAAAAAAGATATTGGAAAACTTTTCAAAATGCGTTTAAAAAGATGGCTTTGATACATTGATGTAGGTCTGCATGCATTGAATATACAGAACTTCTTGTTTTGCTCTTTGGTGTAATGTTGTGACTTACAGTTGCTAGGCAATAGAAAGCTCAAAATCAAAACAAGATTGGCACAGGCTGTTTTGCAAAAATATTTTTCAGATCTTAGTTTCTGATTTGTCTCTCTTTAATGATTGACAAACTTCTTTCAAATGTGGAATGTACTGGCTGTCATGTGTACAAACCATTCCTTATGGGATGCATAAAATAAAGAATGCATCCATGTATTGCAATAGTTTGCTCAATGCTATTTGACATGTTGGTTTGTTTTCCCCTGATTCAGTGGTCAAAGAAGAGGAACATATCAAATTATCAAATTGTGCCAAAGAGCATCACACAAAGAATTGTTGTCTTGTGTCAGCTTGATGAGACTCCATCATAGTGATATCAAGTCATGATGTGGATTAGAGTAAAATCAAAAACCAAGCATGTTGTAGAATACCAGTAAGCAAAAAACCACAATGTTGTATAAAAAATGAATTACAGTTGAAATATACATATCTAAATTCTAGTGCGGCTGTGCCTTTCTACATTACTCTTGTTTAGGATATGCTGCTGGAAAAGGGTCATGTAAACTGAAAACAGTTGCAAAGCTGGGAAACCTAATCATTCAGTGTGGTCTAATTAGTGCAGGATCTAACAAAACAAAAACCTGTAAAGAAAGAAACTGTGGTAGTTTAGTCTGGAAAAGAGGAATTACAACATGGAGATGATAAAAACAGGTGTAAAGACAAAAGAAAGAAACCACTGCCCATGAGCCCTTCTGAACAGGACAAGCAGTAGCAACATATTTAAGCCAAGAAAGATTTTGAATAAAATATAACAAAATGTTTTTAAGAGTAAGAAGTTAAGCACTTTAATATACTGGCCAAGGCAGTCCACAGAATCTCTTTCAGAAACTCCAAACAGAGAATTAGTCAAGTGCCAGATCTGCCTATATATCTCAATGATTCCTCGATACAGTTCTTAAACACAAATTTTGATTCCTGTGTCATTATATTATGTATTATAAGCTTGAGCTATTTCACCATACATGGGTGTTGATATCAAATAAGTAGTTTCTAACCATCTGCATGTTGGTGATTGTTACTTGTGACCAGTTTAGGCAAAAGCAGAAATGATTGGCTGTCATAAATGTAGTACAATGCCACATTTGATTCTGCTCTAAATTTGTCTTAGAATTCCGTTTATCTGACATCCTTCTGTTTACTTAGGCTCAGCAGATACTAGCTTTCTGGAATAAAATTGTACATGATTTCTATGAGCAGTTAAGTGTGTGAATAAACAGCAGTACAAGTTTCACTGAAATTCTGTTCAAAATCAGCAGATCATTGGAACTGACCTTTTTTCCCCTTGCAAAAGTAAATTCAATGTTCAATTAGATTAGAATCAGACTGGCAAATCCTCAAGGTGAAAGTATATATCTGGTATGTGTCTTTGACAGATAAAATATCTCAGGCAAGAGAATCATAGACTCATAGAATATGCTGAGTGGGAAGGGACCCAAGGGATCATGGAGTGCCACTCCTGGCCCTGCACAGGACATCCCAAGAGTCACACCATGAGCACTGTCCAAACACTTCTTGAACTCAGACTTGGTGCTGTGGCCACTGCACTGAGGAGCCTGTTCCAGTGCTTGATCCTCCTTTGGGTGAAAAACTTTCCCTGATATCCAACCTAAATCTGCCCTGACACAACTTTAGGCCATTGCCTCGAGTCCTATCACTGGCCATGAGAGTGATGAGATTGGTACCTGCCCTTCTGCTTCTCCTCATGAGGATGGTGAAGACCACAATGAGGTCTCCCCTCAGTCTCCTCTTCTCCAGGCTGAACAAGCCAAGTGACCTCAGATGCTCCTTATGAGGAGGACACAGTTGGCCCTCCTGGCTGCCAGGGCATTGCTGACTCATGTTTAGCTTGCCAGTGACCAGAATCCCTTGGTGCCTTTCCACTTTCCAGACTTTCCTTCCCCATCCTCATACACACATCCAGGGCTGCCCCATCCCAGGTACAAAATTCAGCACTCGCCCCTGTTAAGCTTCACACGCTTGCTGATTGCCCATCTCTCTAATTTGTCAAGGTCTCTCTGCAGGGCCTCTCTGCCCTCAAGGGCAGCCCCTCCCAATTTAGTGTTGTTGGCAAATTTAATATTCTTTCAAGTCATGTGTCCAGGTCAATAATGAAACTGTTGAAGAGAAATGGGCCAAGGATGGAGCTCTGCAGAGCCCCACAAGTCACCAGACACCAGCCTGTCATTCACTGTCACTTTCTGTGCTGGATCCACGAGTCAGTTGCCCACCCATCAAATAACACAGTTATGCAGCTGTGTGCTGGACATTTTTTCCAGAAGGATCCTGTGAGAGGCAGTACCAAAAGCTCTGCTGAAGTCCAAAAAGATCACATCTACTGTCTTTCCTAGATCAACTAGATGGATTATGGTGCTGGAGAAGGAAAGCAGGCTCAACAAGCAGGTCTCCCCTCACATGAAGCCATGCTGGTAGTAAGCAGTGAATGCTTTTTTTTTTTTTTTTTAATTACATTTACCAGGGACAAAGTATGAAATGAATAGAAGATAATTAAGGAAATGCTTATTTCTTAGAGGAGGGAAGGACTTTTATGTTCTTTTTTGTATTTAGTGAAATACTCCCCCAAAGTAATACTTGAATTCTGAATAACTGCTATTATAAATACATTTCTGTCTTAGGGTAATTTTTTCAGCCTTTTTCAGGCAGTGTCCAGCTTTGAAAGGGGAACTAACTGTAGGTGAGTTTGGCATGCCAGCGCTCATGCAAATTGTCTGTCAATATCCTGAGTGAACTTTACTCAGTTGCCAGAACGACATTGTCTCCTGAGGCGTCCCCTCCTGTGCTGGGGACCTGGCAGGCAGAAGACATTTCTGCCAGTGCAGGCTGCTTGCCTTCTCGGGCAGCCTCCAGAGGAGTGCTCTGTAGATGGTGTCACTGACTGAGTCTAAGGGCTGGGCTGCATGGGGAAAGACACTCAGAAAAATCATTCTGAATTAGTTATTTAAGTCATATGACTAATTTGTGTTGAACCCCTGATTGGACTGTCTCACTGAAAACTGTAATGGCCTTAATTTGATTTGGCTTGATTTACTTTGGAAGCAATTTGAACTCATTGAATTAAACCCTAGTTAATTTTCATTATGGCTTTCACACAGGGATTTTATGCAGTTTAACTAAACCACCTGTTATTTACTCAGTATGTTAACTGGAATTAACTATCTTGAATTACCTTGTGTAGGAGATATGTAAGTGAAACCAGAAAAAATTATAAGAATTACTTTATTCATTATTTCAGATACTGATTTTACACATGACTTTCCTACCTCCCCCCATCAAATCATCTCACTTATTTACTTGCTTAGAGTTAACTTAAAACTGTTGGGTTGCTTTTGGACCCACAGCTTTATTAAGGAATTCTTTAGAATTTAGCAACAATTCAATAAAAAAAAATTTCCAAATTTTCTGAAAATATTGTTTTTGTTTAAACCTAATTCACAAATTCCTGTTCTTGAGAAAGTTTGATCTCATGTCTAAATGTGATATTGATTCTGATACTCTAAGTTGTAATTACTAGACATGAACATAAAGCAAGTTAATAATAAATTTAGCATATGCATGTTTTTACCTAATCTTCTTTTCGATTCTCCTCTCCTCTCCTCTCCTCTCCTCTCCTCTCCTCTCCTCTCCTCTCCTCTCCTCTCCTCTCCTCTCCTCTCCTCTCCTCTCCTCTCCTCTCCTCTCCTCTCCTCTCCTCTCCTCTCCTCTCCTCTCCTCTCCTCTCTACACATTCATCCATCAATCTCATATCCTTCAGTTTATGATTTTCTGGAAGCTCTCTTGTTTTTTCTTGTCAAATGGCCAGTCTTTGTAATGGCCAAATTTTGTGTGTTTTTTTCTCCTTCCAGAATCAACCAGTGCCTGGAATCACACTATCCAGTATTGTCTCTGGATGGACAATAGGAAAGAAGCTTCCTGGCTCAAGCACCTCCATATATTTCAGGATCCAGAGGAGTCAGGGTGATGCATGACAATGCTTCTGAGGCTTTGACACTTGGCTTTCCTGAAACCTGGAGTTCTGAATCAGTGAAAACTGCTGAAAGTGAGCTCTAACACAAAAGGCAGTGTGCTGGCTTTCTAAAACTAACCCTCAAATGAAGACCTAGAATCTGTTCTTAAGTCTTAGGTTACATTTGCAAGTGTGTGCACATGCTTATGCATTAATAAATCTATAATATATTGGCAGGGCAGAGTTGTTACACTTTTTACTGGAATCTTATACATCTATATAATGAATAAATATTTCTCAGAAATTCTGCTTTGTGCCCATGTCATTACTTGCATCATCAGATCATGCTTACAAAAAAAAGTGTTTTAAACCCGGGTACTTATTATAATCTGGGTTACTTAGTGAGCTTTGGGGACTTTTCTCCACTTAAATAGGGCTTTTGTTAAATGGCAAAATTATTGGTCCTGAAATCATGCATGGCATTTTGAAAAGGCTTGATGAAACGGAGGTGTTCTGAGGTGTTGTTAGCACAGCAAAGGTGTTGTTAACACAGCAAAGCACTGTTATTGTACGATTTATGACCATCAATTTCACATGAAGTTCTGAATTTAATACAGAAGACATTCAAATCTACTGTGCAAAGGATGACTTAAACACTGGTTTGTGGAAAAATGCCCGGAAGTTTGCACAAGGTATCAATAGTCTCCACTGGATGCATTTTTACTCATAAATGCACCCTTGATAATGACCATCCTTCACATCACTCATGGACTGTTTACAGCAAAGGTTTAGCATTGAAAAACCCAGCTGTATCATAGCCAGTTATGGTTATCCTTGCTAGTTAGAACTGCACAAGACACACACATTTGGGCAGCTATTTTCTTTTTGGATTCGAAAATATTTCTGCCAGGACCTCAGGTTTAGTCTAACAGACAAGACTTCCTGATGCTTGCAGAGCTACCCCCTCACTGGTGAAGGGCTGATAAAGATTTTCTGTCATTTGCACTTCCACTCATGAAGAGGAGAGGAACTTTCACACTTGGTCATTGTAGGAAGCCTTCAACTCCCACAGGGGAAGAGCCTATATATGCAGCAAGAAACATAATTTTTATGGATATTCCTGCCAGATTATCTGTTCCAGGGGTTAGAAATAGACAAAGCAATTCAGATTCCTACAGAAAAGATAAGAATGTGTCAATATATAGGAAGTTTCCATGGGGTCAGGGAAAAGATCCTAAGTAGAAAATACATGAAAATTGAATATTGGAGTAAAAGAATATGTGGTTGCAACAGTTTTGCTCTTTTTTTTTTTTTTTTTTTTTTTTATCAGTTAGGCAATTGAAATTAACTGACCCAGGAAAACTTAAGCTATGTAAATCTCTGAAGTGGTAATTTGTTGAAACACATCTTCCCCAGGATTCTGTGATTTTATTCAGCAGAATACAGAGGAACCAGACTTATCACACAAAAAGAGAGTAGGACTAAGTTGAGGTTTATGATCCTCTATGGTTCAGGAATATAACTTAGTTTTCTTGACCATTTGTGCTAGATTGACCCTGGCCAGATGCAGCCAGGTGCCCACCAAAGCCACTCTGTCACTCTCTGTCTCAGCTGGATGGGGAGGAGAAAACAGAGCAATATCTTTGGGGGTCAACATAACAGGGAGAGATCACTCACCACATATCATCATAGGCAAAACAGGCCCAGCTTGGGGAAATTAATCTAATTTATCCCAAATGAAATCAAAGTAAGATAATGAGAAATAAACCCAAATCTTAAAAACACCTTCCTCCCATCCCTCCCTCCCTCTTTCTCAGGCCTAACTTTATTCCCTATTTCTTTGGTCAGTTCATCACACATTGTCCCTGTCTCTTCTTCCTCCTCAGGGGGAAGCTCCTCACACTCTCCCCCTGCTCCCACCCACCACCAAACTCCAAAGCTTTTCCACAACAACCTAATAAATCATTTTGTGTAACACATAGTTGTTTGGAAATGGAAGATAATTTGCTTCTGCATCAGCCTCTGAGCACATTATTGCTAGAGAAAGGAGGGTCCCTCTAGCCTGGGGACCTCACAGCTGCTCATCACACACTCAGCTACTCGGGTTCTGAGGCTGGCAAATGGATTTGTAAAAAGAGGTAGCTGCTTTTTGGGAATAAATCTTACCAGTGTTTCAACTTGAACTCTTTTAATAACCCTCTCTACCTAGAAAGATGACTTCATGTTTGGTTTCTTGACTACCTCATATTGCCTATTTAAAACAAAATGTGATCGTTTATTATATTATACTGTATTATATTATGTAGGAAAGACAACAACATAGCAGTTGAACTCATGGGAAACGGAACATTACAATGAATTGTGATCTTGAACTGTATTATGATTTTATTTTTAAGAGTTGATGAATATCAAAACACCTAATTTATCTGAAATGAAGTATACGCTAATGCACCAAAACATTCATGAGAACATCTGTAACAGCATATCTCTGCTAGGTATATTGTTCTTGATGACTAGCAAATGAAGATTGTACAGAGTTGAAATCAAAAAGAAAAGTTATTTCTATGATATAACTTCCCCTTTCATTAAACCATTCCAAGTGTAATGCTTCTAATTATATTTGCATATTATGACTAAAGAGCAAGATTCATAACTATAATGAGTCAGAGAAAGTTCCTGAAGTGAAGAAGTTATTTTGATTTACACCAGCTTAAGTTGGGCCAGAGGTGCAATTTACAAAAAATCATTGATTACTTTCATCCTACCATCTTAACTGTTGCATATTTTATTGTACTGAAACTTCTTACTGTAACTAGAGTATTAAATTAGAATTTAAATGTTATGATCCATGAAATTTTGTGTATATAAATCAGGAACCTAAACTGAAAGTTTAACAGAAAGATTTATATGCTCACATACTAAATCAGAGCTCTAAAATTTAAGATTTTTAAATAAGTTTTATATGCAGCATACATAAATCAGCACAATATACCTGATTCTGAAAGTATATGTGCATAAATCAAAATTCTGACAGTATACATTAATGAATGTATATATTAATGAATCATGGTAAATAAGTTATACTTAGAAAGGCAATTTTCAACTTTATTTCACAGCAGACAGGCTTGCTTGAAGCAGTTCTTTCTCTCGTACATTTTTGATGCAACAAAAATACCAACTGTGCTCATCGTTCAAGAAAAGAAACTAGCAGTCAAAAAATTAAAACACCAGATATGGATCAAATGTTTTATACACCTAGATTGTCAACTAACATAAAATCAAGGATGTGTAGCAACTGGAGGTCAAGTATTTAGTGCAGCTTAATATAGTTTAAACTGTATAGAAATGCTTTTGGTAGTGTTTCCTTTTAGCTAGGTTATTGTAAAGGCTTGGAAACACCCAGTTAGAAAATGGGATGACTGAGTCTTAGTCAACATTCAGTTCTGTGTTTAGTGTTTTGTTTATGTTGCCACTCCCAAGCCTTTCCCACAGCATGAGTCAAGGAGTAAAACTGTGATAATTTCCCTGTCCACTGAGAATCTACTTCAGTGCAATCTGTTTTGGTGAAATAATGAACCTGCACCTGAGTTAGAAGACAGCTTAATATTTATTTCAGAGATAACATCCTTTAGGACAACACATTATTGCTTTTATTATAGATTTATACCAACATACCAGACAGAACAGAACCTGGCAATGATCAGCTATGCAGCCTTGTCCCTGGGCTGGCTGCTGTTTCATAATCACCAACTCCAAGGACACTTGCCTTCCATGCATTAACTTCTTTGCTCTGACATTCATATATGCATCCTTTCACTCTCAATTTCCCCATCTCAATCCAGTCAAACTTTGCAAGTTAGATAATTCTACAGTCCTTCTGTTTCCTTCTACCCTTTTTAAAATTATTGTTCACACTTACGTATCACCCCAAATTGTTGAACCCAGTTTAGGATTTCAAACAGGAATTGTATGTAATTCAAAAAGTCTGTGAGGGAAAGATCCTGCTTATTGTGGTTTTTGGTAGAATTCTGTCCTCACTGGGGATGCAGCGAGCATCACAAAAAAGTTTTGCATTCACGCTACTCTGTGGGCACAAGGTCATAGAAAGTGTACCAAAGCTTCTTGTCAAGAAAATTCAGTCACTATGGAAACTCTGCTCACCTTAACACTACTCAAGACAAATATAAAACCTGAGCCTTGTTTTGAAAATCATGGATTTACTTCAGAACTACTTACGCTCTGTGACCATCAACACATGGTAGTTGTCATGAGTGTCACTTCTTATCAGATAGGTTCCTTCACCCTTTCTGCATCCCGTGCTCTGTTTTCTTCTTTGACATGAAGAAATACAAATCCTGCAATATTTACACAGCAGTGCCAGTAGAAATCTAAGTAGTAGTCAAGTATAAACTGAAGAGATACGGGGCAGTTATTTGTAACCCCAAAAATCATTGATTACAGTGTGAATTGGATACCCACATAATTGTGTAAATCTGGCCCTTTGGCCCATGGTGGAAAGCAGATACCACATGGTACCTTTTACAGATGGATCATACAAACTGTGCATCTGTGAATAAGTGCCACAGAGGTATTTCAGCTGCCTTTTGCCAGCTGACAAATAGAAATCAAACGCAGATGTTTCAGCGGGAAGAGGGAAAGGGAGGGAGAGAAGTCAATTCTCAAGGAACACATGGAGCCAGCCTAACCCTCTGGTGCATAAGTTAGAAAAGCAGGCATATGTATAACTAGGGAATTTTTCCAGACTCATTTAAAAAGATGTGATGAACTCAATATTGTCAGCAGGAAGTTGAATCCTTCTGTGTATAACATTGGAGCTTGCAGCACTGGAGGTGAATTCACAGAGCACAGTGAATATGAATAGCTTACACAAGATATTTTTATTATACCTAGTTTCATATTTTCTATAAACCTTCCAGGTACTACAGTATTGCTAAAGAGTAGGGGAAATGTGCATTACATTACTTGTTTTCATTTCTGTTATTCTTTGGTCTTTCCACTATATGAAATCAAATTGGAAGACAGCAAAAGAAAACCTTTAAAGAGGAGGTTGAGTTCATAAAAGGGTGATTCACCTGTGTTAATGACTAGAGACAAACATATCATATTTGCATGAATATTCATACATATGTAAAATCTAGAGAAAAAAACACAGTAAAACATGTTAAATAAATATATTCAACAGGGAGAGTCAAGAATTTTGGTATCTTTTTAAAGAAGAAACAGTGGAAGATGTCTTCATATATTTTTGCCTCTGGCAAGAAAAATAGGAACCATATCCTAGGTCATATAGTCCTTTATCTTACATGTGGGGGAATCATTCTTTTTACATTGCTATTTCATATTCAATGCAGCAATACAATTCCTTTTGAGAGTGAGCACAAAGAAAATGAGACAGGGAGGAAGGCCATAATTTCTTTACTGGGAGCACACGAGACTGCTGTACTGACTAATATTTCCTAGGACTTCCTAAGTGCCTTCCTACGGTACAAAAATTATTTCTCTCTTACCACAAGGGGAAAAGTAGGTACACACTCATGAAGGAGTGGTGAAAATGTTAAAGCTATATTCTTTAATTTTTATGGTATCTTTGTGTTTGGATCTACTAAATTCCCAGCCCTGTTGAGCTGCCTTTCAAATCTCAATGACTCTGAACAGGGTATGCCACGACTCTACTCTGACACCACTTTTCCTTTGTTTTCCTTGTTAACAAAAGTTGTGTGACCTCCACGTCAGCTCTTGGGAATCCATGGGCACCTGAACATTCCTTTTCCATACTTAGCCCTTTAACGGTAACTGTGGAATGCCGAAGGGTGTTTGGGAAACCATCTCTACAGACCCATTCCGAGAAAAATTTGTCCTTGATTAAGTTGAAGGCATCTACTGCTGAAATCAAAGCACGCCTGGGTTAATAAGATAAATTTCTAGCAACTTCTGGTCAAAAGGACAGATTGGAACAAGTTCCCTGTAAGCCAAGTCATCACGATAGAAGTTACAATCTTGCAATGGAGATTAGTACATGAGACACATGCAATTCACAAAAGGGAAAAAAAGAAAAAAAGATAGCTACTGTGCTGTGGGAAATATGTACTTGAGTCATAAAAAAACTATCTCTTGAACCACTTTTGCCTGAATTTCCTGTAAAATTCTAATTGCATTACACATATTGAATGTCACATCAACTATTAATTTCTCTTCTGAAAAATATATGTAAATTCTATTCTTTTCCCCAGCTATTTCCAAGGAAAGGCCAAGGCAAGTGGATTAACCTGTATTATCACATAACTACCTGTATCATAACTTTCTTTGGCTTATTTGCTTTCTTTGATAATTCCAACAAAGTAGCTCTTACATTTTGATTGAATTAATGTGAATATGAGAGAAGCAATGTAAGAGCATTATGTGCAGCATAGTATTGTTTTACAAGAGGGTATTATGGACTAGGCCATAGCCCACCAATTTAGATCTTTAATATTTCTATGCTAGTGTGAAGATAAAGTTTGCATAAAATAAATTGAATGGGACTGACACAGTTGCGCTTTCTTTCACATAAAAAAATAGCATTCATCATGTTTTTTGTGGATGTGAATCACAATAAAAATCAAAATGAATGGATGATAAAATATGTTTAGAAATTACAATAAGCATAAGGTGTATGAGTTTTATTTATATGAATGTTCCTTTCCTTGAACAGAGTTAGCTGAGTGATCCAATGTTTTCTGCAACTTTTAACGCCTTTTATTAATTTTTAACCTTTTTTTTTTGCTTGTACACTACCCAAAGGATTTTGTAATTAAAAAAAAAAAAAACAAACCAAGAATATTACCTCACTCCAATACATCTATCTCTTGTACTGGGGAGCCCAGCACTGAATACAGATCTCCAGATGTGTCTCACCAGGGCTGAGTGCAGGACAAGGACCACTCCCTCAGCCTGCTGCTGATGCGCTGCGTCCCTGGCCACAAGGTGAGCACAACAGCTCAGACACTCTCTGCAAGGCCACTGCGACACAGCTCGGCCCCAGCCCCTGGATTCTGCCTCCACTGTCCCCATTTCCTAGGTTCAGACAAGCGGAGAAATGAAAGCAGCATGTCCAGAGCAGTTTGTGTGCTTGTAGAAATTTCAGAAATACTGTAACGAATGGCAGTCGAACGCTAAACAAAGCTTGATGGGGGACACAGTCTGTTGCAGGATCCAGCCATGTTCACTAAAAATCTAGGAGCACCCTGATCCCTGCTGAGAATAAAGCCTGCTACTACAGATGAAACAGCACAGATTCAACAGTATGTATAGCAATTAGCAGGTGCAGCAAACATCAGCTGGTATTTCAACAAGTCCCCTGTGGCTTCAGATTTGGTAGCAACCAGACAAATCTTATTTGTACATTAGTGCTTTGCTCTTTGGGGCGCTAAGTTTGATTTTATATTCTTGTGATGTTTTTACTGTGGAATCATTAGTCCTTTACTCTTGTGAAGAATGGTGGCTCTGATATTTTTGTCAAATTTTGGTAATACTTTTATAAACATCAAAATATTATGAGATTTAGGCCTCAGGAAATCAAATATGTTTTGAATCTGGCTACTGTGATGAAAATGAATGAAAAATATGATTCCAGAGAATAGTTATTTACTAAAAGAAAAACAAAGTAGCTGCATATCTTTCACTTTAATCAGCACATGTTATCTAATTAACATATTCCTTTGTTCTTTAGTCTCTGTAATTGTAGAAGCAGACTTAGATGTACAATCAAGCTCTGTAAAATGCACTGTTTATGCCCTGCTTTCTCAATGTGTTTCCCCCACTTCAACCCCAGTCTCCATACTCCAGTATGGCAATTAATGGCAATTAACATACAGAGCAAGACTCATGCCACCTTCTTGCTGTATCTCAGTCAAACTCCCTTCTCCCCTAGAATAGATGAGAAAGTGAAAGTGTCAAAACAGGTGAAAGACTGTAAACTTCAGATCAAACCTTGACAAGCTTGAGCTGTGGGCCCATGAAGGCCAAAGTCAAGGTCCTGCTTCTGGGTCAGGGCAGCCCCCGATATCAATACAGACTGGGGAAAAAATGGGTTTAGAGCAGCCCTGCAGAGAAGGACTTGGGAGGTTCTGGTGGGTGAAAAACTGGATATGAACTAGCAGTATGTGCTGGCAGCCCATCCCAGACTGCATAAAAAGAAGTGTGGCCAGAAGTCAAGAGAAATGATACCCTCTGCTCTCAAAAGAGAGGGGGTCAAGAGAAACCCCTTCTGCTCTCAAAACCCACATCTAGAGTTCTGATTCCAGTTCAGGAGCTCCCAGTAAAATAATATCATTAATCTGTAAGGGAGAGGACAGGGGAGGGCCACAAAATTGATTTTGGAAATTGATTTTTGACTGGCATCTCTCCTTTGGAGATGCGCAGAGAGAGCTGTGGCTGTTCAGCACGGAGAAGGCTTTGGGGAGACCTTGTCATGGCCTTTAAATATATAAAGAGGGCTCATAAGAAAGGTGGGTAGAAGCTTTTCACCAAGGCCTGTAGTAACAGTACAAGGATTAATGGGATTAGACTAAAAAAGGATAGCTAAAAAGATATAAGAGGGTGGATATAAGGAAGAAATGTTTTCCTGTGGGGAAGGTGAGGCCCTGGCACACATTAGCCAGAGAAGCTGTCAGTGCCCCAACCCTGGAAATGTTCAAGGCCAGGTGGGGCTTTGACCAACCTGGTCTAGTGGAACATGTCCGTGCCTACAGCAGGGAGGTTGGAACTAAATGATTTTTAAGGTCCTTTCCAACCCAAACCATTCTGTGATTCAGTGACACAAGGCTCTAGCTCTTGGTTTAGAGGTGGATAGTTACCCATTACTATGAACAGGAGATTTTCTAGGATGAAACAGAGATGACCTTGAGAAAAATAGATTTAAACAAATAAAACAGATATAAAACACCATCGTACATCTTAAACCAGAATAAGGCAAGCACTGGTTCACAACTGGTCCTGATTCTAGTTTAATTAGAGAAGACTATGGGTAAATGTGTTAATACTGAAGTTTTACCTCTGGCATCGCTAAAAATCCAAAGAGGGAAGAGGACTACCATATTTTGGAATAAATTAAATGGAGCAAATAGAACTAGGATTTAAAGGTAAAATACAGTGTCAAATTTAAGCTAAACATGAAGAAAATAATCTTCTTAACAATAAGAACTTTAAGACAGTGGAATGTTCTCTTGGGGAAAGTGATGGAAAGCTTCTCACTTCAGCAATGCACATGGAAAGGGGTTGTTAAATGTTGTTTGATCTGTGATAGAAAGAAATTGGTGAGTCATTACAATGTTCTTTGAAGTCCTACAGAAGAAGATTTTAAAAAAATCTATGCCTTCCAGTCAAGTGTTGTAGCTGCCTCACTGCTCAGTTCTTGATATGGAGATAACCACAAGAATTTTAAGAACTGATTTTTATGTGATGCCAGTTACCACTAGGATCTGAAACAAAATGTTATGGACGGATGAACAGATTCATGTGGTTTTCCTACCAGCTACCTAAAAAGCCCACCAGGCAGTATAAATTACTCCATCCCACAGCTGCATTTGACCTCCTTTCTGCAATGAAATTGCCCTGGATATGTCTGTTCAGAATGCAGGAAAAGAGCAGCAAGTCAGGTATATATCAACTACCCACATTGGTTATTTAAATAACCTGGCCCAGAACTGCTAGGAGTGAGCACAAACCAGTACAGGTTCCAATAACAGCTGAGGCATTCAGACTCCACAGAGCCTCTGCAGCCCCTTCAGGAGTCTCAGCTGCCCCCTGTCCCCTCCCTGTGGAACACATACTGACTAGATTGCAACAAGGTATTGCTGGTCTTCTTGCAAGCTCTCGCTCTGGCTTCATGGTAAAATTGACTTGAGAGACAATCACAAAATGTTTCCCCCTGCATTTTCTTGAAAGTAAAAAAATAATTAAAAAAAAGTATTTTTGAATCGTTTGCTGAAATTTGGGGTGACTTGGTGAAAAGAAGAGAAACAGGCAGGGGTAAAAAACATTCTTTTTCTCCTGAGAAGAATAAAAGAGATGACAATTCTGGTTTCAAAAGAAATATTTTAACTAACTCACAATTTTAGCTACTTTACTTATGGCCACAAATGTCCATGCTGGTAACCTCAGCACAGTGTGAGAAGTCACACCCTGTTCCCGTGATCATCAATGCAGGGGTGCCTGCACAACCCACTTTTGGCAAATTATCTGTTCTGGTGAGAACCTGAGAGTGTGAGTACTGGGGATGTATAATTATGTGTGCTTTTGTGTATGTGTTGAATACCGAAACCTGATTTTTAGAATATTCACCCTAAACCAATCATGCTCAAGAAGAAAATGATTGTCAGCTGGATTAAATAGTAATGGGGGAATTATAAAGAGGATTTGATACCAAGAAGCAGTCACTGGGAATAGTATAAAAGAAGTATAAAAATTCATAACCCGAGGGAAAGACTGCGGTGGAAAGGACAGAAATGAAACCTGGTTTGGCAGTGACAGAAGTTGCCCTGGGTCATCACAGCCCCTGTCAAGCCCTGTCCCTGTCCCTGTCCCTGCCCAATGCTGGGAAGGTCCTGACTTGGCGAGCGGCTGCTCCTGCAGGTGGGACCCAGTGCAGGTGTGTGCAAACAACCTCTCTGAGCCTTTTCCATCAGTGTCAGGTTCCTGGGGCTTCAACCTCTCCACAGCAGGGCAGCCCCCATGCCTGGATGGGTGGGGGTTACTGGTTACACCCCTGTCTCGGCGGGGGTGTGAACATAATTGCGTGTGTGCACATGTTGTATGAAGATTTTGGGACTAGTTACAGAAGAATGTTTAGGATGCTTGTTTTATTTTTATTGTCATTATTGGTATTATTGTCAGCATTTGTTTCTTTTTCCTTTTGAAAGTGTGTAATATTGCAAATCATCTATTGTATTAGATATGACTCCTGGATGTATTGTTTGTTGATTGACAATTATTTACATGTTCGGAAATCAATAAATGGCTTTGATTCTTTGATTTCATTTAGACTTTGTGAAATTGACAGTTTTTCCTTTGTCTATCAGAAAGCATTCAAAAAATTTCTACTGGCCAAAGGAAAACCTGCAAAAAAACTTTACAAACCCTGCCAGGAGGAGGATCTGGAGAACACACAGGGCAGTCAGCCTGATCTCAGTGTCCAGCAAGGTTATAGATCAGATCATCTTGAGTGTGATGGCATGGCACATACAGGACCACCAAGAGATCAGGCCCAGTCAGCACTGATCTAGGAAAGGCAGGTCCTGCCTGAAAAGCCTGATCTCCTTTTATGACCAGACGATCTGCCTGGTGGATGAAAGGCTGTGGGTTTTGTCTGCCCGGGCTTCAGCAAAGTCTTTGGCAGCCCACAGCTTGGACCGGTGAACTCTTCACTGGGATGAGAACTGTCTGGATGACCAGATCCAGAGAGGGGTGGGAATTTGTGGTACATCCAGTCACTGCCCAGTCCCTAGTGGTGGTTCCCAGGGCTCAGTATCGGGTCCAGTGCTGCTCAGTAATTTTATTGATGATCTGGATAAGGGCATTGAGTATACCCTCAGCAAATTCACAGATGACACACAGCTTGGTGGGAGCGTTGATTTGCTGGAGGGTAGGAAGGCTCTGCAGAGGAACCTGGACAGGCTGAATAGAAGGAAACACCTCCATGGTGTTCAAGAGGACCAGGTGCTGAGTCCTACACTTTGGCCACAGTAAACCCATACAGTGCCACAGTCTGGGGGAAGAGTGGCTGGAAAACTGCAAAGAGGAAAAGAAGCTGGGGATGCTAGACAACAGCTAAACATGAGCCAGGTGTGCCCAGGGGACCAGGGAGGCCGCTGGCACCTGGCCTGGACCAGCAATAGTGTGGCAGCAGGACCAGGGCAGGGATTGTCCCCTGTACTGGGCACTGGTGAGGCCACAGCTCAAATCCTGTGTCCAGTTTTGGGCCTCTCACTACAGGAAAGGCATTGAGGGGCTGGAGTGAGTCCAGAGAAGGGCAGCAGAGCTGGGGAAGGGTCTGGAGCACAGAACTGATGAGGAGCAGCTGAGGGAGCTGGGGGTGTTTGGCCTGGAGAAAAGGAGGCTCTGGGGGGACCTTACTGCTCTCTACAGCTGCCTCAAGCTGTGCTAGGGGTGGTTCAGGCTGGATATCAGGAGGAACTGCTTCATGGAAAGGGTTGTTAAGGAAAGGTTTGTTACACACTGGAATGGGCTTCCCAGGGAGGTGGTGGAGTCACTACCCCTGGAGGTGTTCAAGAAACTACTGGATGTGGCACTTGGTGCCATGGTCTGGGTGACAAGTCCAAAGGTTGGACTCAATGATCTCAAAGGTGTGTTTTCCAATCTAAATGATTCTGTGATTCTATGAAAATTTGAAGATTTAAAAAATACTTTCTTAATGGCACAAACATTAATTTATATCTCTTTATTTTTTCTATCAGTCTCAAAACATGGTGTTGGATTCATAAGATAATTTTACATTACTTTCTCTTTAAAGGTTTTTGAGAATTTTTCATACTGAGTTTTGTGATGGCAAAAACAATCCATCAGATTTTGGCAAAGATACATGTTTACCCACAGACACAACATGAGGCATGTGGTGTTAAAAAACTTCAATATTCTGTTTTATGCATTAAGATAAATTCCTCCCTAAATCAAATGCCAGAGCTGGAAAATCATTTTAAATTCTGTCCTCACAAAAAAAAAAAAAAAAAAAAAGTCTTTCAAAATTTTTTCATTATAATTTTTTTCAGAGTGAAAGTGTAAATCATAATACTTACAAGAGGACACATGAATTTACAAGAAGCCTCTGGACAGTCTCAATAAGTCTAAACTGGCCCTTATTAAATGAAATCTAGTGTCAGTTCACATCATCCTTTGAAATTTTATGCCAAGACTTTGTATGATAAATTGCAACAATATGAAATCATACATATAAATAATTCCACTGGGAAATTCACTTTTACATTTTCTCTGGCTTTTGGCTGTATGTAGTGGTTTTAGAAGATTCTTGTTTGCAAATGATATGGAATAGGAGATGTGTTTGGAAGATATTTTCATATGAAAGAAAAGAAGAAGGAGCTCAAATGACTATAGAAGTCTTTGTGAAATCCCTGCACAAACTGGAAGCACTATCACATCTTCAGGCAATTGTCTTAGGAGCGCCACACTTCTGGTGTGGAAATTAGATACTTATTTGCAAATGAGTCAGTAAGGGAGGTTTCCACAAAAATCATACTCTGTAAAAAAACCCCACCAAACCAATCCTCCCAAAAAACCTCAACAAACTTGAAATTTCTAAAAACTTGTGAGAAGTAATCACCAAGATAGCATTTCAATGCCATCTGTCTAACTTTCCAACACCTGATGCTCACCAGGTTTGAATGAACCCAATGGAATGAGCCCAAGGTTAATCACCCAAAAAATGTGAGCATTTTCTACACCCTTTGTTCAATTTGATATTTTTTTTCCAACTGTGACAAAGTCTTTGAACTCTATCAAATAGTTTTAAATATTATTAATTCTACTAGGCAGCAGAATGCTATCATCCAAACAAACAAGCAAACAGAAAAGATTAAAATAAAAACCACTTATCTTCATTCCAAGATTCAGTATGCTTGTTTTGGAAAGCTGAGGCTTGTTCCACTTCACTAAGAATACTTGGTTCACTGAGATTTATGAATTCAACTGCTTCCAAAAAAAAAATTCAAAATTTCATTTTGTGCAAATGCATATGTTGCAGTACAAATTCTCAATGAAGCCATTTATATTTTTAGTAAAATAAGAACCTGGTAAACGGCCAGAACATGCAGAGGCACCAAATTGTAAGAGTCTGATCCTGTCTCAGATTATTCATGATCAGCTCAGTGTGTATTAATCTAACTGCAAAACAGGAATCCAATAAGATGTTCAGAGGTTTTAGTAAGCAGTCAGAAACTAGAATGGAACAAAGCAATTTTTTTCTTCAGTATTTTTTTTAATTAAAAAAAGCAAAATTTTGTTCCATTTTTTATTAGAATATGAAGCTTTGTTGGAGTTTTTTAAAGATTAAAGCAGAAACTAATTTCTATTTCCTTTATGGGGTGGGGACATATGTGCATATATGTTTTAAATTTGCTTCTCTTCCATTTCTTCACTTTTAATGTGGTCCCTTTTAATTGCTTATCTTAAAATTACATAATAAATCAGATGGGAAGAGGCATCAAGAGCTTTCTAGTCCAGGCCTGTGTTCACAGCATTGTTAGGTATGAGATCAGACCAGGCTTCCTGGACTTCTTGAAAGACCTACAGGAATGGTGACTGCCCAAATTCCTTGGACCACACTTCACTTAACTGCTTGGACCAACCTGGACCTCTGTCCTGCCCACTGCTCCTGATGAGAAGTGCTGATGTCCTTGGCCTGGATGGAGGCAGGTGGCTATTGGGATCCTGCAACCAGCCCAGCTTCCCTGGCACCTTCTCGCACAGCCGCTGCTCCCATCCTGACCATCCTGACAGTCCTCCTAGGCTTGCCTTGGTTGATCAAGGTCTGGTTTTTACTGGCAGAGCCAAGTGGATGCAGGACTCCAGGTGGAGGGATGGTCCCTTCCCTGAGTGTGAGGGTGGCAGTGCTGCTAAAGCAGCCCAGGGAGCTGCCAGGTCGTGCCCTGGCTCGTGTCCCACTGGTGCCAGCTGGAACCCCAGAGCCTTTCCCACAGAGCAGCTCCCCAGCCTGTAGGTCTTTCACTCCTGGGGCAGGACTTGGCATTCCTTGTTGAATTGCATAAGGCCTTTGTGGTCTCATCCCTCCGACCTGGAGCTTTCTCTGAACAGAAATCCTGCCCTTGAATATATCCACTCTTCCTACTGCTCCCTCCTGCTTGATGTCTTTTGCAAATCTGACCTGTGTCCTTTTTGCCACCATCAAGATTGTTGACAGAATTATTAAGCCGGACAGATCCGTTCTTGTTCCCTGTTTTGTTGTTGCACTTTTTTAAAAGTGTTTCCTTAAATATTAAAGTGAGGAAAAAAATATTCATTTCCACCATTATAATGCTTATGGGGTTTTAGATTTTTTGTTAATTCCTTTTTTTTTCCATTTTCTTATTGGTAGTAAAAGGTGAAAAGTAGAATACATGGTAAAAGGGAAAAAAAAAACCTAAAAAGAAAATCTTAACTTGAAAAATTAAAGTTCTTTTCCAAAATATTTACAATGTGAAATACAAGTTGATAGGAGAAGAACCTTGCAAAATAGAAGAGATTTTGCTTTTTTAAAAATAATTTTAAATTACTATTCTTATTTCTTCCAAAATAACATTCCCCTCTGAAAACTACATTTAAATTACACAATTTTAAAAATGCTAGGTTTATACTTACACAGAGTTGATTAAATGGAGCAAGAAACTAGCCACATCCAGAAGAACTGGATACAGTTACTCAGAATCAATGATTGTGATAAAGACAGAAAATCATAATCCAACTAATGAAATATCCTCGATATATTTGTTGGATGAAAATTGCTTTACATACTGTACAGATTGGGGATATGGTCCTGTTGTTATTGCCAAAGAATTAGCACAGAATCAAACAATTATCCAGGCAAGAACGTTACTAAACCTTTTGCAACCAGGGAATGTGCAAGCAATTATTTTATCTCAGTGTGACAGGAGAAAATTACATTTAAACAGCGCTGCCAATAAACACAGCAACCTTTGCTTTTCCAGGATTGGTGCCTCAAGCAAGACCCGAGTGATTCAGACTGGAAAAGTTTCTGAGCATTTTAAAAATTCATTAATCCTGATTATCTGACACCTCCCCTGATAGATAAAAGCCCTAAAAGGATTCCTTAAACCTTTTCTCTGACAGAGCTTTACTTTGAGCTCTGGAATCACAGAACAGGACACTGGGGATACCTGAAAAACACCTGGTCTGGTTGTTTGGTGAAAGCAGGGTCTTAGAACAGATAATCTGTGACCCTGGCAAGACAAGAACAAGCATTTCTGGTGAAGGAGACCACACCAGTTCTCTGTGTAATTTATTCAAATGTTTAATTCTTCCCACAATGAAGATTTATTTAACGTACCTAGACAGAATTTGCCCCTGTGTCCACAGCATTTGGTCCCATGCTTCCTTGTGCAG
This sequence comes from Motacilla alba alba, assembly GCF_015832195.1. Taxonomy (NCBI): domain Eukaryota; kingdom Metazoa; phylum Chordata; class Aves; order Passeriformes; family Motacillidae; genus Motacilla; species Motacilla alba. Next base: position 112,626,595 of record NC_052016.1, read on the forward strand.
GAAGTAACTTCTCCTTCTCTGCTGCTACTTTTGAGGTGTTGAAAGGCTGTGATTAGAGCCCCCTCCTGAGTTTTCTCTTCCCTAGGCTGGATGGTCACAATTTTTTCAAACTTTTCTCATACATGTGCTTCACCCATCTTGGGGACCCTGGTTTTTGTCTTTTGAATGGAGGGGGGACCAAAACTGAGAAACCTAAATGTCTGGCATAAATAATCATACTTTATCACCTGCTGCGTAAATTCTTACTGATCCACGCAGCAAAAATAGAGTTTGCTTCAAGGGTTCACAGCTGACCCATATTCAGCTTGCTCCTCACAGCCCTCTAGGTCTTTTCCAAAATATTTACATCCCAGACATCAATCCCCCAGCTGTTACTGCTGCTTGAGGTTATTTCAGCCCAGGTTGGCATTTCTCTTTGTTAAACATCATGCATTCAATGGTTTGCAGATCTTTCAGCTTGTCAAAATATCCCTGTATTATAGCTCTTCCTCCTGAAATGTCTGCTTCTAACCCCAGTTTGGTACCTACCTACCTAGTCACCAAACAGAAGTCAAGACAAGTCACCATTTCCACCTACCCAGCATGGTTCAGATTAGAAAATCTAAAGAAATAAATACTCGCAATAAAAGTCTGCAATCATAAAAAAAAAAAGTAAAAAGAATAAATAAGAACTGTACAATATGTTTGAAGACACAGCATGAAAGTATATGAAGACTATTTGATAGGATCAGATAGAATTTTAGAGCTATGCAATCCATTGTTCTATGTAAACAATAATAGTAGATTAATAATATAGAAAATAGAAGAAAGACACTGGTGAAACATAAAACTCATATTTGTATTCAGTTATAGCACTGTTATGGCAATTAGCCTACCTCGGAAAAATGTACTTACAGAAACCAGGTAATAAATAGGCCATTAAATTAAAGAGAAGGAGAAATGGAGATGCCATGCTTCCTCCAGTTGGTGAAGAAATGGCTGTAAAAATGCCTCTGGCCTTGGGTATGACTGATATGTTAATGAGACTTGGCTGCATTAACTGTGCAAGGCTACCACCCATAACTTTGCTGACGGAAGATGAAGGAATTTACACCAAAGCAAAGCTCTGAGTTCCTGCCTCTGAGCTGGAGAAGTTCATGGTGCCTGGATCAAATGGATGCTGAAGCAGCTGATTCTCAACAGACGCTGTAACATGTTCTGTTTGGAATCAGGAGCTTCAGCAGTGCCCTTGGGATGCCCCACAGCCAAAACAGGCTTTTTAAAAAAATTATTTGTACCTCTATCTTTCAATAAATTGGATTCTATGACATTTATAAGCCAAGAGTATTGTCTCACTGAAATATGGCAGCGAAGAATATATTCAAGCATACAGGAATTAGAAGTCTAAAATTTAGATAATCTGCTTTATTCCAAAACTCCTTCATCTTTGAAAGTTTCTACCTTCTTTCTCAAATGGCTTTAGGAGCTTTCCCTCCAAAAACAGATAACAGGCTCAGAAATATATTTTATATATATAAAAGCTCCAAATTTAAACAAAAAAATTTTGCTTCTCATGAAACATTCAGACATAAAAGCCTTTCAATTTCTTAGACACTTGCATCTCTTGACTAGATTTATGCAGGTGTATCTGGATTATTTTATGTATTTGAACATTTTTTCTACACCTCTAGTACTGTTAAAATTATGCTGAGAAATGTATATGGAATGACAAGTATAAACATAGCCAAATTTTTTATAAATTTTACTTCTGAATTCTCTCCATCATACATTTCCATTCACTGACTTGGCATGTAATTTCCAGTCAGAAAAAAAACTCAAATAAGATTCATTCATTTAATTTCTCAGTCTGCCACTGCCTCACTTTGCCTGGTCTCTCAGACACATAAAAATATTAACAAGAATTTGCTGATTACACAATATAAGTTTTGGTTATTTAATTTACCAGCAGTAACCATACCACCCAGAGTTTACTCCCCAAAATTTCAATTTTTCATTGGGACAGAGTTGCTACATCCAGGTTCTCTCTACTCAGGCAACTGGATACCTAGCAATTTTCTGTGTAAATGTAAATAAATAGCTGTACTTCTAAATGTTGTCTTTTTCAGGCAAGTGTATTACCCACTGGGAACTGTTTTGGCTGGATATACAGATGGTCAAACACAATTTCTAGTTTATTAACTGTACATCAAAATGTATTATGGCAGTGTAGGACAATCCAGGAAAAAGAAAAAGAATGCTTAGAATTACTCACCTTAATATCTTTTTTTCTCTTTCCTGACAGATATTAAGAAAAAGGGAACTCTAGAACCAAGAACACGATTTGATAAATATATTATACTAATTGATTTCAAGATTTCATGTTACTGCTGCTCTTCTTTTTAATCAGCAAAGGAAAGAACGTTTTATGGATAATTATCTCTGGGGGAAATTTTGTTATATGATCCAGTAAAGAAAGAAAACTACACGACTACAGAAAATATTGTTTGGTTGTCATCAATAAACATTCTAAAAAACCTTTGCCATATCTTTAGATTTTCTCATATGGCATGACTATAATTTTTATCTTCAGAGAGATACATCAGAGGGTTATGTTAGCACAGAATGACAGCCATCCTGGGACTTAGGAAACAAAGATTGTGCTCAACTAAGCCAAAAATATTATTCACATGAAAAAATTCCCAAAGCAATGAAGACAAATCCTTGTCTGGAGACAGTGTGCAGTGCAACAACAGCACACTTTGTGATGAGAAAACACAAAGTGTTGATCCTCTAAAAATTTGTGCTCAGCAGTTGTAGAGTCAGAAACTATGCTTAAGCTGTCTTTGGTGAAATGAAATGATGGAGACACTTGAAAGTTCAAAATGTCCAAAATTTAGTAAATAAGCCCTTTTGAAAGTATCCACTCACAGTTAAGCACTGATGACAATACACCCAGAAAGAATGGTGTGATGCCAAGAAAAGGCTGCTCTCAAGGATGTGTCCCTGAGTGCCTGGGAGGAATCTCATGCCAGTGGTTGCTGAGTGTCAGAGGTGGGCAGGGACACTGAACCATGCTCACATTGTTTTAAGCAAACAAAACAATTATTTCAACAAATGTGAAAGAAATTGAGACAGGAACAGGAGTGGATTTAAAAGTGCAATGCTTTAGTATTTCAAATATTCATTTTATTAGAGAAAATCAGAGTGGCCATCCTGCCAAGATTAATGTAGAACCTTGTGGCATTTGTAGTTAGACTAAGCACACAGCACAACCTGTGGAGAAATAACTTTAATAATTTTTGCAACTTTAAGGCTTTTGATAACACACCTTTTCACAACTCACAGAGACTTACTGATGTTATAGATAATGCTGCAACTCAGAAGATCTCTCAGGATTTTCAGATTTTGTGTGTCACAGGTGTGAATAGCAATAAATGAATAATGCAACACTGTTCAGTAGAAAGACTGAAGTAATGAGTCAGCTTAATCTAGGAGATGCTGTTCCCTGGTTTCTCTACAGGGAAAGGAAATGACACTAGAAAATGCAAAAGGGCAAAAAAAGGAAACAAATGTGCATGACAGGTCAGAGACCCAAGGGCCTGGCAGAGTAAGACAGGAAGCTTTGGGCAATGAAGAAGTCTGCACAAGTTTACAGTGATTAACTGAGACAGTGCCTTCACTTCTGGGCTTGGATGTGTTTTTCTGTTGTTGGTTCTAGGGACACACCCTGGGTTCAGGGACATACCCTGTCTTGTCTGCTCACACGGCAGGGACAAAGTCTAGCGCCTCGACTCCTCTCTTCACACTCTATTCTGCATAAGGGAACTCCACTCTTCCTCCAGGCATGCAGTGGCCACAACTGCTGTCAGGGTCAGTGGGAAGCCCAGGATCCCAGGCTGAGCAGTGACTCACATGTCCAGATGCCTGAGGAGCTACCTGCCGTCAGAAGATGGTGCAGCACTGAGACAAGTTACAGGCTCAGTGGTTACATTGGAACCAAAACCAAGCTGAGTGCTGTGGGCTGATCATCCCTACAGCCTAATTTCAAGCACACCCACAAGGCACAATTGTGGCTGAAGTAAACTAGATTTCTGCTGGACAGCTCCTGGCCGTGATCCAGACAAGAGCATGCATCATTAGGGGCCAATGAACTCCACAGACACAGGGGAAAATTGTGCACCAGCTTTGTTTCTTTTTGCTGTATGAGGTTTTCTAATGGTATCTGGTATCTTAGCACACAAATGCATGCCTTTCTTTTGTTTCAACACTCTGCTAAACTGTGATATTATACTCACATTATTGCAGGTATTTTGGACTGAACAAACTACTCACAGGAATTATATATTAGAGCCACGGAGCAGCAGGTGGGGCATTGACTTACAGCTGAACACTGCACACTGTGGACATGTATTACCATGTGTTATCATTCATCTCAGAAAAGAGCAGAATCCTTTTATTTAGGAGTACAACTCCATCCAATGATTCAGATGTGAAGCCAGTTATAGCTCTCAACAGAGTTAATGCTGGGAAAGTGATTATGATGGAGGATTGATTATGATTGAGGATCCTTTTTGGGTTGAGAGCCTGTACCTAAACCATAAATCAGAACATCCTCATGGATGGACTCTACATAAGTAACATTAACTACAGTGAGCTGAGGAAAGCAAGGCAGGATGCTCCACAAAAGCCTGAGGAGTCAGCCCTGGAGTCTCATTGTCATAAAGGGATCAGAAAAATAAAGTTCACATCTAGGAATGGAGCCAGAGGAGCTGCTTACTGATCTAGGTAAACACACTGAGATTTGGTGTATAAAGGCCTGATTCATCAGCTTGTCAAAAATCCAACAGCTTTTATCAGATGGCAAACTTTCAGTTCAATTCCTGCTGCTGAATAACTGGGCATAGATTTGAGGACAGTGGGAAATACAAATAAATATTTAAATAGAACCACTGGAAATCATATACATGCTGCTTTCATAGAATTCTTCCCTGAGTCTGGAATCTCAGCGTTGGCCAGTACTATCACATAGCAAAAATGTCACAGTGTTTTCCAAAAGAAGGGCAGTAAAGCAGCTCCTCAGCTTAAGAGAGCTTCCTACTCAGAAAGGCTGCTGTCTAAGGGTTGTACAGCTTCCCCCTTGGCAGAACTAGTGACAGGAGGGAAAGGTGAAAAAACCTTTTTCCTCTCACCATCTGATACTCAAATATGATCTTCTTTAGTGTTTTATATGGAATTGAGGCTGAGGTATAAGGAAAACTCTGAGAGGCCATTTCCTTTAACGCACACAAAATTCCTTTTCCTTACTGCCCTATCTCTCCTGAAAATATAGCAATGGTGTTCATTTTCATGATAAGTCAGAAGCCTGGGAAAATAAAAAAAAAAAAAAATCATTGCACAAGCTTAACATTATACCCATGTCAGCACACTCCATCTTTCAAATCCCAATACAGCAAAAAAAAAAAAAAAAAATCAGTTATTCATGCACTACAATCAGCATTCAGAAGCTAAAAATTTTTTCTTGAAGTCAGCCATTATATGGCTCTTCTTTATTCAGTTCTCAAGAGGAAAAGAAAAGCCTGTGCGGACAGCAACAATATGTGTTAGGCTGTGTTGAAATTTGGAATTCCTTTGTCGTGCTGTATTAAGTGCAACCATGAGGAAAGAGGAGGTCAAGGGGAAAAAAATCATGCAGGATTCCACAAGGCCACAGCCTCCTCTGCAGCGCTGAAGCTCAGATGGTTGCTGTGAAAAAGCTGTTAGACAAATACACAAAGGGCATTTTAAAACCATTTTAATAATAAAATATATGTCAGAACCATCCTGGAAACTAGACTTCAGCTCAGCGAACTGTGCTTTCATGCATTATACAATGCCAATTGCCATGCAAATAGCTATGAAATAGAGTTAAATATAATTTAGGAGTTCTGTGTTTCATCAAGTTAAGTGTCAGAAAGCACTTGGTGCATTACATTAAAAAAATATCTTATGACAATTAAGGTGAACAGGTACAGGAATGCTGGGGAACAGAGGAGACCACTGAAAGTCTGTTTGGAATTATGGGGCAGAGATTGTCTTCAACTCAAAGATTACCTTCAATTTCAAAAAATTCTCTGGGATCAAAGACACACCTGAATCTTTAAGAACTTCTTAAGACTCTGAGGAGTGAAATACACTAAAGATTTGGAGACTCTTTCCCATAACAACAAAATTTTGAAACTATGTTTTTTAGGTACAAATTACTTTATTATCTGGTTAGATGCAATATAGATTGCATCTTTCAGGATAAAAAATGTAGTATGGATTTATCTCCTCAAAGCAGCATTATCATGATTGTCCAGTCATGCACGCTATCTGTCTGACATTGTGCTTGGCCTCTGCTTTAACTTACACCAGCAACTTCTCTTGCTAGAGGAACCTGCACATGGTAGAGGGACTAATTCACTACCCCTTTGGGCGGCATGAACCTGACTAAAGCAGGCCTGGCACCAGCTTTGCTGTGCCCACGTTTTTCTAAAGACATTTCAGCAGATCTTCGTCCTTAGATGTGCCTCAAAGATCAGTATTTCTGCTCTACATCTGTGTCTTACTAAAAAGACAAAAAGAGCAGAGGACCTGTGTCCACTAAGTGTGAAGATGCTGGAAAGGACTCTCCTGTCAGATAATTCCAGTGTCATAAACCTGCCTAATGCCTTTTGATAGCAAGGAAACCAGTTATTCAAGGTGCCAAGATTTCTTTTTCAGTTGATTCAAAGAAGAAGAAATTTGTTGCAAGTATTTCATGAAATAGTAAAACAATGCTACCAGCGCAGTGGTCACAGAATGACAGAACATGCTGAATTAGAAGGGAACCATCCAGGATCATTGAGTCCAACTCTTGGCCCTGCACAGGACACCCCAAGAATCACACCATATGCCCAAGAGCATTCTCCATATGCTTCCTGAACTCAGTCAGGCTTGGTGGTGCAACCACTTCCCTGGGGAACCTGTTCCGGTGCCCGTCCACTCTCTGGGTGAGGAACCTTTTCTTCATATCCAATCTAAACCTCCCCTGACACAGCTTCAGGCCATTCCCTCGGGTCCTGTCACTGGTCACAGAGCAGAGATCAGTGACTGCCCCACCGGTTCCCCTCATGAGGAAGCGGTAACTGCAGTGAGGTCTCTCCTCAGTCTCCTCACCAGGCTGAACACCCCTCAGCCCCTCCTTGTACAGCTTCCTCTCCAGACCCTTCACCATCCTCATTGCCCTCCTTTGGATGTTCTCTAACAGTTGAATGTCTTTTTTATGTTGTGGTAACCAAAACTGCACACAGGACTTGAGGTGAGCCACACCAGTGCAGAGTAGAGTGGGACATGATGTGCTAATAAAAAAATAACTGGGTGCATACAGATCTGCACTTCTCCTCCTCCTTCCTTGAAAGAGGTTTCCACAGCACTAACTATATCTCTAAGGACAAGTGCACAGTTTTTGCTGCTTGGTTTGGGGATTTGTTTTATGGTTTTTGGATTTTTTTAAAATATATTATGCACAGAGTTTATCTAAAAGAAGAGAGGCAGAACTAAAGGTCACGACTGAATAAGAAAAAGCAACGATACAACTCCTCTCCTTCCTTAATCTCATGGGTCCTAGCAGTCATTAATGGAAAAACACATTCTTGTCTTTTCAGATGCTTTTAAAAGCAAATCATTAGTCAGGCTTGTAGCAAGGTAAGATGAGCGACAGGGTGTTTCTCCTGGCACTTGACAAAGGCTGATGTGGCACATGTCAGGCCTGGAGAGAATTGCAGCTTTGGGCTGCTTTTTGGAGTATAATGGGCACACAGTGTGTTAGGAAAGACTGTTCAAGAAGTTCCTGCTTGCCTGTAATTCAGGCCAAATTCAGCCTCAACTGAATTCTGAGTGAAGCCAGAAACATCTGCTAAAGCTGCCATGGGAACTTTAGTTTGAGAGTAATGTGTGCTGAGTCAGGAGAGAAATAGATGTTCAACAGGTGCCTCATGGAGGCTTTTCCAACATCTTATAAAAAAACTTCCTAAAGACACGTTATGGATAGGAGATTGTGTGATCCCAGAAACACTTAAAACAGTTCTAATAGAGCACAAAGGGTACCACGTAAAGAAGAAATTTCATTTGTTGGAGGTCTTAGGGGAAATGGATCAAAAATACTTAAAGATCACACAGACATGTATTTCAAAGGCAAAGTTCAGGTAAAAAAAAAAACAAAGTATATTACAGGCTTGAATGACACAAAGGATGGTGTTAGAAACACCCAACATTTTCAGAATTCAGGTGATAAAGATGATAGAAATAATTTGATGTAGAGGAAGTCTAAGAACCATCAATATGATGGTAAAGGTTATAGAATAGGGCCAGTCAAATATCTCAATCAGATAACAAGCTATGCAAGAGGCACTGGAGCCTCTTGTACACAAGAAACAAAGAAATTAAATTCAATAGAGCAAGATCTACAATGATATTGGAGGATAGATATATACTGCTGAGTATAGCTTCATTTTTAAGAATAGAATATTGTAAAAATTCAGCTTTTTTAAGTTTAAAAGAACACAACTAAAACAACTAACCTGGAAATGTAATTAGATTGTTAAATGTGGAAATTGTCATAAGCAAAATGAGGAGCTGGAACAAAAATCCCTGAAGTGTTGAGGGTGTGTTGTTGTTGTTCATGCGTAGTTGTATTTGCAGAGACTAGATCTCAAAATTTAATTGAAAATTTTACAGTAAAGAAGTATATGTCTTGACATAAATACAATCTGGAAATAGACCTGGTTTTGACTTCCAACATCCTTTAAGATCTAATTTTAACTAAGCCATTAACTGGTGTGGCAGTTTCTGTCAGACAAAATTGTTTCTTCAGTCTTCATTGCTACATAGCATCAGTACTACATAACAAAGAATATTCATGTCACAGATGAATAACTATGAAATTATTTAAAGATAAAAATCTTTAAATGCCAGATATTACTACTGTAAGCCAAGGGCAGAGATATCTAACAGAAAAGTGGATTGGTAAGTAACAAACCCTGTGGTTTCATCCTCTGATAACAAGGTAGCTGTACAGTCTGTATTTAAAGAAAGCAAATTGTTTTTCACCTTCTTTTTCTGTGAAGAAAATTAAGCAAAAAAAAAAAAAAAAAAAGTTTGTGCTACTTCTTTCTCTATTCACACTCAAATTGAAAATAAGCAGCATTTTAAAAACACCCAGAGAGTGCATTTTTATTTCTGTTCAGCAGATAAGCCATTTGTTGTGAAAGTTTCACTCTGGAAATTGTTATTGCATTCTGCATGTTTTACTCTACAATTTCAGGGAAAAAGATAAACTTATCACCTTAGTTTTTGTTTAGTTTTTTTTTTTTTCCTACTTTAGGATGTCTTTATGTCTCCATCCTGCTTCTTCTCTGTAAACAGTTTCACTGCATTAAATAAGAAAGGACAGGAGAATAAATAAATTTTTCTCTGCCCTTGAAATCACATCGCTTTTAACCTAAAGGAATCTGGGTGTTCCCACTCTGCCCCGAGCAGCTTTAAAAGTGACAGTGGAAGGTGACAACATAAACTGTTACAATAATTCTCTTAGGAGCTGCCTTGCTGCAGATGGATTTGATAGCAATGTGTTTGTCAGACTCTAGCACATCAGCTAAGGACAGTCCTGAGTGCTGATCATAGCAATTGCACCAGTGAGCTGTTTCTCATCTGACCAAATGGCTGTGAATAGGTTTTATTGCTTAATGAAGAGATTATGTTATTAAATACTCTGGCAAGTTTTATTTTACTATTTTATTTTTATATTTTATTTTTCTTTTCTGAAACACTGTATTAATGTGAATGGCAAGTATTCACTGTGTCTGAAAAAATGAAGTAATTGCAAAAGGCCAAGGCCATATCATAATCTCAAATTGAACAATGCTGTTACTACAGATTAGATGCCTGGAAATTATTTGATGTTGAGTAAGAAGCAATATCTTTTTCCTCCTGCCCCCTAGCACAAAATATTGAATAAAAAACATTTAATTAAGGCTATCCTCCAGGCTACTGAATTGTTTCCATTAAATGTCCACCTCTCCTGACTTCTGCTCATTTTGGGAAATTAATTGAAAGCAATTATGTCTTAGAACTGTTTTGTCTTTTTGCTTTAATCAGTCAACTTCTGTGCAGGTCTCCTACCTCTTAATGATGATATTTTATCTTGTAATCAGTGAATGAGATGTTCTTTATATTGATATGTACTTCAAGCTGTGTCTATTTGTTAGTTTTTTGCAAAGTTAAAGAGCATCCTATTTCAATCTGAACAACTCTACATAAAACGTAGAAATGCAAAGCGAGCATTTTGCAGAAGAACTAGCAGAGGTATTATTTGTCTTTACTTAAACATAGTTCAATTTTAGGGTTTTTGTGTGTGTGTGCGTGTGTGTATATACACATATATACATATATATAAAAATACTGCGTGTGCAGGTGGAGAGGAGTTGAGTGAGAACGTCGTGGTTAACCTGTGTCATCCAGGAAAGGACACAACACACTGGTAGTATGTTATGTTATGTTTTGGAGAGGGCTAATACCTACACTTTAGATCTGGTCATTGAAAAATGACAGAGATCTAACTTCTAGTTTCAGATACTATTTTTTCCCCCCAAAACTGAATAACAACCCCATGAGCACTGGCTTTTAATATCTTTATATATTAACATATCATATCTCAAAACCAAGACTCCTTTCACAGAAACGTCCTCGGAGAAAAGGAACATTTCCCTTGGCAAAGTATTAAGTGTCACATCTTTAAGAACACATAGTCTTAATGACTGCACTGGAGTCTCTGAGTTGTACATTTAGATTCAAAACTCAAAAATGCTCTGAAAGTAAGTAATCTTATCAGGCTAGTATTTGAAAGTGCCAGGTGCTCTACCAAGCCTTACCTTTACTTATATTATAGTATTTTTTAGTTGTAAGAACTGAAAAAAATCCCTTTTAAAATATAAAACCAAAGTGAGTGTTAAAAATTATCAGCAAGATTCTAAAGTGCAGCAAGACAGGACAATAGACCTGGCAGTGGAGAACTGTCTCAGATGTTTTAACTGTAGTGCCTAAAAATCACTCAGGTGCAATACACTATTTTTTTAGTGAAAAGAGATCACTACACTGCCAAAAAATATCCCAGATTTTACACCCTAAAGTATTTAAGGATAGACAACACACCAGATGAAGGTTTACTGGAAGCAAGCTGAATGTCCATCCCAAGTACAAATATACCAATAAACCATTATAATATTGATATTTCCTTTGTGATTCAGTGCACATCCCAGCTTAACATTTGCTTAATTTTTGCAGTGTATTTAAGTACATTGCTGAATCAGTGCCTCAAGTAGAATAATTACATTGATGGCATTGTATCAGCTGGAAGCCTGGAGGTTCAGTTTTCCCCAATACTACCCTTTGAAGCCACTGTGCAGGCTTGTTACTGCTAGAGGTACCCAGACCCAGGGGATTTCAGGACACAGCAGGTATTTCCCACCCCCATCTGATTGTTCATATAAGATTCTCAAAAGAGTGGCTGAGAAAGAAGCCCCTTCTAGAAGTTTTGATGGACATGTAGCCTCTAAGAGTAAATTTGGCTGCTGGATCTGATTTCAAATGACTGCATTTAACTGTTACTCTGAGAGAAACTGAAGTCTTTGAAGCCTTCTGTTTCTTGATTTAAAATCAAGGGCACACTCCCACAGAGGGCTCTGTGGTCTCTCACCTGCACTACAGCCAGTTGCTGTCCGTGGATCTGCACATCTGCAGCAGCTGGCCTGGGCCCCACAGTCCCTTCAGCCTCGTGCGTCTCTTGCAGACTGGCACTTGGCATAAGCTCACACCTCTCAGCCAAGCTGGCTTGCTGCTCATCCATGGTCTTGCAGACAGATCACTAACACAGAGTGCACACGCAGTTAAAACTATGAGAAATGGGGTTCAGTGGGAGGATAGGATAAACTGTGCTGCCAGTTACCTGTTTGGGCATCACTAGCTCCTTTTAATCTCCTTTTCCTTTTGTTTTCTCATATTTGCGCCTCTTGTACCTACTTAGCTCCTTCCCCCAAACAATCCTTAAAACCTGCCATAAAAGGTTTTACATGATCCCAAAATACTTTTCCTAGTATTTTCCTTCTCCTCCATAGGCAGGAGTCCAGTTTACCTGATGGTACAAGGAGAGTTTCTTTCTCTGATTCATATTTGTGGGTTATAAACCAGGTTCAGCAGTCCTGGCCCTCTTCATTGATAGTTTTAAGGACAGCTGATTTAGTGTTCTATAATTTTCACCAATTAGCTTTTCACTGATGAGGCTACTGCAAGTCGTCCACCTGTCACTGTTCCCCTGGTCCTTGTGGGGTCTCTCTGATCTGCACAGTTTTTTCTTAGAAAACCTAGGAGTCATGCTCCTTCCCTTCAGTTTTCTTCAGTTTTGGGCCTGGTGGTGGAAGGACTCTTGTACCACAGGCAAACCTTTGCACTTCCTATTTTCACCCATGTTACAGTCAGGACTATAATTTCTAAAATATTTTGTGGAGTGAGTGGAAGGAGGTGACCACAGAAGACACCTCCATGCTGTTTAAAGGTGAAGATACTACTTAGCTGATTTTGATATTCTGCCTGTCTGCCTTTTGTAGCTGGGGACATGCTTTGGTGTCTCCACTGTATACATGGAAGGAGGTGACCACAGAAGACACCTCCATGCTGTTTAAAGGTGAAGATACTACTTAGCTGATTTTGATATTCTGCCTGTCTGCCTTTTGTAGCTGGGGGCATGCTTTGGTGTCTCCACTGTATACATGAGGTGTTTTAGGAACCTGTGTCAGGCAACAGAGTTAGTAGCGCACATGTACTTACAGCCAGAACTATAGGAGTTCAGTAAAAGATACAAGGATCTGAGAAAAGCAAATATTTGTACAATAATAGCACTTTTTGGTGACTAGCCTGGACTAATATCAGGTATTTTGCCTTCAGTCTGACATCAGTTACATTTCCTAAATACCCTCAATCTGGGCACACATATTGTGAGCACCACTTGTGAACTTCAGGAAGGATTTAGGTCAGAGATTAATGTACTTTTGGAAGAAAAGTCATGTTAATCCTTGCGGTATTGTCTATTGATAATATGTTAATCCTTGCAGTATTGTCTGTGGATAATTTAAAGCAGCCAAGAAAAATGAACAAATTTTGCTCTAGGGAGAAAAGCATATAACGACAGCTCCTTTTGTCAGCCACCAACCTACTAGGCTGCTGCTGCAACTGTAGAAAACAAAAAAATATTCTTACTGACCTAGAATGGGAAGACAAGTTTGCTAGTTAAGACAAAGAACCACAGGGGAAAGAAAAAGTCTAGCAAGATGTGGTTTAGTGATATTCTATTGGATGTGCATGCATGTGTTTAATGCTCTCCAGCAGAGGAGAGAAAGCATATATTCCATTTCACTTTGGGGATGGTAGCAGCATCGCAGTGAAAAAAATGCTCTAAGAGTATTTAAGGAGAACGTTTGAAGAGATCTGTTGTGGGATAGAAATACAAAGGATTTTTTCACTGGATAAGATACAACAAAGCATTTTTAAAGATCTCACTTGCAATTCTATAGAGAATTAAATTATATTCTTTTAGATTTTAATTTTTAAGCAACAGAGAATGTGCTGCATAGACATACAAGGGAAAAGCACTGGGTCTGCACTGTTTCCTTTTCCACATTTTCATGGGAATAACCTTAGAACCTGGGAGCTGTTGGACTGCAGGAGAAACCAGATATACAAAAGAAAACTGTGGCTTTTAAGCACTTTTTAAATACAATCTGAAAGTCACAGACTACAATGCTAATGATATTCCAATGCAATTCTAATGATAACTAATACTGTGGTGGCTCTTATTGAGTACTCTTTTCCCCAGCAGTTACTAATAAAACAGGAAGATATTTGAGAAACTAAGGCAACAGAATCACCACAAGGTGCAGAGAGCAGCTGAAAGCTACCAAAAAACCATCAGCAATAACACCATCAGATTCTAGAGATGAGGAAGGGTTGACAGTGCAGCATTAAGCTATGGGATAACTATTCTGTCATGCAAGGGTCCTTTGAAGTTACGAGCATTAGAGCACCAAGGTCACCTTTATAAGCTTTAAATGTTCATCCATACAAGGGCTAGGTTTTCAGCTTCAACCTGCACAGCTTCATAGACAGACTGGAAGCACCTGATTTGGGCTTACTGAGAACTACTTTAAGTTGTGACAATCTATCAGAGAAGGAAATTCTTTTTTCTTTTTTTTTTTGCACCAGTTTGTTAGTAGAAAAAAAAAATACACTTTTGAACATTTACCTGAACTGATAATTTATCTTTTTTTCAGTAGTGTGTGTGTGCATATCTACAAGTTTACCCCAGTAAAATTGTTTAGGTATTTTTATTATTAATAAATCGTATTAGCACAGTTTTTCCTGGTTTGTATACCTACATTGCATAATTTTTAAAGCTGCATTTACCATTAAATGTAAATAATAATCTTTCTAAAAAATTTGAGCTTTAAAAAAGTGAATGATTCCTCCATCTTTTAAATCCCTACTTTGTAACCCACACAATGTAGGGCTTAGATGTTTGCTTTAAGAATGAACACAGGATATCTGCAGATCAATTTTTTATGGTTGTAATCAACTCTGATTCAATGTGAAGTAAAATTTTTCAAAGACTTCAGCTGCTCTCAGTGTATAAGTTAAATGAAATTATTTTCCATTAGATGCAAGCTGCCAAGTTCACTCTTAAGAGGCTATGTATGTCCCAAATAAAAGCTGCTAAAAGGACCCTTTCCTCTCTGCTGCTGCACTGTCCTGAGATTCCTAAATGAACCAATAAATGACAAAAGGCTGTTCACTCAGTGTTAGCACAGGTAGCCCAGTGCACCCAAAAGGCAGTAAGATTAAATCTTAGAATTCCAGTCAGAAGTCAAAAACAGCTGAAGGCTACTTCAGCTTTGAAACTCCTTATGTATGATCTTTCCAGCAGCTGTCCGTAGTGAGGAGGGTTTCCTAGTCTCAGCCACTGCCACAGCTGATGGAAACAAAAGGAACAATATCTGACTTGAACTGCATTCTTTTACACAGAGCCTGCAGTGGAGTTGCTGCTCTGCCACCTCTTGTAAATGTAACTGTGAGCACCATCAAAAGTGATCAATGGCATGAATACAGAGTAATAAAAAGACAGAAGGAAGAAGCAGTACAAAACCTCATCCATTTTACAACAATCTAACATTTCTGACTGCCAGGGATCGATTTTTTTGTTGTCACATTAACACAGGACAACATGTATCAGCTAGCTCATTTCCAGTTTTCTGCTATTAAAACCAGGAATGCTTCCTTGGAATCTATTAGTAAATCTGTCTTCAGTGAGCCAGAAAGGCTCAGCTGAAAAATTTTACTAGAATTAGATTTTTGAAACTGTGGGGCATAAGGTATTCTCTTCCTCTTGAATTCCCAGTTTAATTACATTATACTAGGCATGCTGACAACAGAAAAAGTATATTTTCAATAAACGCTTTAAATCCATACAAAAAAGAGCAGCTCTGGAGAGCTCTGTGGGGCCATAGCCTTTTACATAGTCTTTTAAGGTTACTCCTGTTCATTAGAAAAAACCACTCATGAATAATTAAGGAAAAATGGAAAGAGAATCTATCCTTCCTGTATCCTAGCTGAACATACCAATGCTTTTTGTTGGCGTGTAGTAACCACTGCCTACTGCAATGGATATTTTAGAAATCTGAGTATGTACTTCTGTCATTTGTTGAGTCAGACAGCCAGAATAGATTTTTGAGTTTAGTTTTGACAAAAACTAAACTAACTTCATCAGTTTGTCAGGCAACTATACTTATTCAGTCTTATTTAGGCTGATTTTCATCAGGAGAGCTCTCTGTGCTTTGCTAAAATGAGAAAACAAATCATCAAGTGCAAAAATATGGAAAATGGGATTTTTTTCCTCTTTAAGCTGGGGCATTAGACATTAAGACTGGAGTAGGGAAAGTATAGATTATAACATCTCCTCTGTACTACTCAGTCAGAGTCACTCTTGAGTGCAGGGGACAAGGACCCTTCCTCTCTTTAGGTAGCAAATTGACTTAATTGAAGCTCCACAGAGGCAAATCAAAGCGACTCAATTCAGCAAATTTATCACTCAGAAGGTGGACTATATTGCCCCAAACTGTTCCTTTTGCTTGCAAAAGGACTACATTTGCTACACTATGCTATCAGAAATCTGTGGTGTAGAAGCTGTTGCAGAAGAGTGGAAGTTGCTAATGCAAGTTAGGCTGAGTTTACAGATCCTTTACATCTGGAGAACAGAAACGTGAATCTGTGACACCAACAGGCATCAGCGTGACGTTCAACACTGGCACCACAAGGGAGGTAGTGACTTTTGGCAGCCATCCTGATGAATTCAAGTTTTCTACAAAATTTCTAGATATTTTGGTTTCTGCTTCTGCACGAGCCTGGAAATATGATTCAGCCTTTACAGATGATGACATGTCCCAATCTAGTTCATTCTCAATTCATTTTGGGTTTGCTAAATTAAGTTTTCCCTCTGCAGCCTCTTCAGAGCTCAGTTCAGGAAGATTCTTCCACTTGTTCCTCTTAAAAAAGCAGGAAAAGCAGAAAGCTTGTCTATTTACCTGGCTGTTAAGCTTAATTTGATCACCTCTCTGTTACAGAAAAGAAATTCTTGACATTGTATATTAATGGCAGAACAACTAGTGATGTGAGACATATAGGAACTTTGATCTGTTAGTTTTTCTTTTTCTTTTCTTTTTTTTTTTCATTTTGAATAAATATTTTAGTTCTCAATCAAACCTTTTTGGGCTGACAGATGGACCTGATTTTTCCCCAGTTCACAGCAGGGGAAATGAGGTGATAAAATTATTATACACTGATTGAGAAGAGTGCCGATTAGATTGAAAGGAGACTTAACCACATAATTTTTGAAGAGGTAGTTCCCTTGATGTAGCACCTGTGGAGGGAGTCTCCTTTCCTCTCTTTTTTCTCTTTTTAGGCTTCTTCAGATTTTTTCCTATTGGTTTAATATTAAGGTTTTAAAATCAAGTAATTTAAGATTTTTCTTCCTCTTCATCTTTTTTTCCTCTTCATCCTCTTCATTCATATTTAATTAATACCTGCTCAAAAACTAAGACTTTGCATGATTTGCCCTCACTGAATGCTAGCTTTGACTTTCTCAAAGCAGCAGGCATTGATTAAAGGTGTACATTTAGTTTTGCCCTTTTTTTTGCCAGAAAGGAGTATAGAATACTTCCTTGACTTAGAGAGATGGCTTAAAAAATAGGTGCATCTTACTGTGATTCTGAAATAAAAGTCTGCTTTGCTGCAGGATACTAGAATGCATATGAGAGAGCACTTTCTTGTAATAAGAGCTGGCAGCTGAGCTTTCATTACCTAGTCACAAAAAATGACATCCGGACTGAGACAAAGTCAGACACATAGATGAAGAGAAGTTGAAAATCACTAGATCAGAGATAAAAAATGAGGTAAAACCGTGACCAAGAGGTGACAAATGCCAAAGACAAGGGGAGTAAATTTCCCTGCCAAGGGATATAACCTTGAATAACAAAGAATTCATAATTCTATGGCCTACAGATAATCTGTTTTCTGTATGAGATTAATCATAAATTTATCTGTGTCAAAATGGATAAAAAATATGTGCATCCAAGTCTCAGAGCTCCTACAGTTACACAATGGAGTTCTGCAGTGCCCAGGGGAAACTTTCAGGCCAATATTGCCCGAGGCTAAAATGAAATTAGCAGCATGGGCCTGATAGATCTCCTCCTAAAATAAAGTGGAAGCTTTCTATTCACATTTATGAGAGCTAGATTAGGTCTGATATTTATTTCTGACATCCAGTACACTGACCATCCTCAATATGGCCCTTTTGACACAAATCAAATTCATAACTGAGCTTTTAATTTACAGATAGCGTGACTCCCAAAGCTACCATGAAAAAAGGGTTTCTACCCTTTCTCTACCCTTTTCTATCCAGCCTCATGATCCTAGGTACAAATTGCTTGAAGTAATTCAGACATCAATATTCTGATTCTGTGTCTTTGTCTTTTCCTCTGTCAAATATTGTAGAAATTTATTTTGCAAAGAGGTGCATAATAATAAATTTAAACATTGCACCTTTTAAACTGAATCACACAGTGAGTAATGTGGTTTGAGATAAAATACAAAAGAAGCTGGGGATTAGAGGGAATGATTTTGGATTTATAAGTACACATTTTAGCATGTAACTATGAGTATCAGACCACCCAACAGTTGCATTTATTGCTGGATTTTTTAATCTAAATATGAAAGCACATTAATATTGACACTATATGGACAGAAGAGGCTCCTGTTCTTGCCAAATGTTGCACAAATTATTAGTATTTGTGAGGGATGGTATTTTACAAAGACCCTGTGTGTATTGCCTCTATTCATGTGAATTAGCATTTCACATCCAATAGTAGCCTCTTAACATCCAACCCAATGAAAGCTGGAAAGGGAGCAGATTGCAACTCTTGAGTTTAATGTTTTATTTTAAGGTCTAGTAAAACATTTCTAATGTATTTTTAAAACTCATTGGTATTCTCCTCCTCACAATCAGTGAAACAGTCTGTTGCTAATGTGGAATGAAGTACTGTTTTACCTGCAAAAAAGATGTCATTGCTTTAAACAGGCTTGGCCAAATCAGCTTCTTAAATCTTAACTGTGCAAGGCAAAAGGCTGAAAGATAGTTTATCACTGTCTGCAACAGGTGTGCTACCAGCCAATTTCATTCGTGTTGAGCTGGCATTCACAAATTATCTGCAATAACAGAAAGAGAGTCTTACTTAATTTGTAGTCCAACTAATTGTTTCATGGTCTATGAGCTCAGCATTTCAACAAACAGGAACAAAGCCAAATTCTGTTCAGAAACTACCTGCCTGAAAATAGATACTGTAAGGGATTCAACATACAGTTTTCTGTTTAATTAAAAACAGGACCATTATTTCTGGTATCCCAATTAAAGCTTTTTCTGCCTTAAAATCTTGGGGTGGAAAAAAGTTGCAAAAGTAATGTTTTGAAAACATTAGCAGGTAACTGCAAATCTTAGTGTGAAAATGTCTGCTTTCTACAAAGAGCTGGAGACAAGATGATGACTTTCAGAGGATCAGAAAGAAGGTGTTCTTAAAATAAAATTGGGCCACTTTCATTGACTTATTCACCCAAAGCCTTCGATGATTGTTTCTAATATCATGTTGCAGAGTCTTTCATGTGCCAGTGAATGCTCTGCTGCATTCAATCACCATAATTCAGGCTGACTCAAATGCAGTTGCCAGGTTCAGAACCTGGAACATCCTCTTGAAAGGCAGGGGTTTATTTTTCTTCTATTTTTAAATGCCATCCAAAAAAAAATGATCAGTGTAGGTATTTCTGTTAAATTCTTGTCCAGAAATGCAAGGACAAACACACTAATGAAGGGATCAGGAGGTACATGTGTGATCAGTACAGAATGATCCACTTTTATCTTCTATAGAAAGAACGAACCTGAAAGAGGTCTACAAATTTCTCAGGGAATGTTAGGATAACAAGAGGCCGAAGCACAGGAGCAAGGAAGGGTGAGTGCAGTTATGAGTGCCATTTGTGAAAGTCTTTAAGCAAAGCTGATGGCGCCAGAAAAAAGTGTAACTGCAAGTGTCACTATAAGTGTAACTGCACTTTGTGATTCAGGGTTTACCTCTTGTGGAAAGAGAACATTCCTGATTCAGACCTTGTCCAAAACACAAGTAAATAAGACTATAAAATATACTCCTGAGGATTACAACACAGGCTTGTGCCTCATACTTCCACCAAGTGAAAGTCCTTCAAAAGACAATAAATACAAGCTTATTAAGGGAAATCCTCTGGGGGAGAAAAGTTAGTGTGGCTGTTTGAAAGCTAAACACAAAAACCATATTTCAATATTGCAAAGGTGATTAGGTTAATGGCATTTAGAAGGAATATAGCTAATATTATTTCATAGCTTAGGAAATTCAGACACAGATGATTTTCTTATTTGCATATAAATTACATTAAAAATTGTTTAACCAAGACTTTTGGCCCCATAGAACATGAAATTGAATTAAAGGGGGTTTTGTGGGTTTGGGGGTTTTTAAACAGAGAGGAAGAAATCTCTGGGGGTTTTGTTGTTGTATTTGTTTCTAGATAAAAAACTTAGACTTCATTAGAGTTTTGAAGATTCCATATCAGTAAGACACAAAATGATGTGAATTATTAATTCAGTTCCTCTGTTTTAAGTTTTTCACTTTGGATGTCTGTATCTTTCCACAAGCATCCTTTGCTGCTTAAGCCACACAAATGTGGGTGAGAGAAACTGAATTAAAGGCAGACTTCCCTATGAGAGGATTAGAACCCCTGAATGTGGAGGTGGTCCTTATTAAATAAGCTCCAATTAAGCTCTAAAGGACTGAGTGCACCAAATGGAATAAATGGGGCTCTCAGTTTGCTTTTTATCTGGGAGTTAGCCAATGGCAATGGTAAATGCCTACACACATCTGTCTAGGTGTAACACCTTTGCTTAGCATTGCTGTATGCCTGTGTGTCTGTTCAGCTGAGACACCGCAGTCTTGGACTCTGTGAGCATAGCTTGACATTGTTTGAGAGGAGAGAACATTTCAATTAGATCATGGTTTAATACTTTAAATTATTTGCTTCAGTCAAACTATTTGTAATTTTTGGTGTGTGGCTTTTGGAGCATTGATGCACGGTGGTAATAATTTATTCAAACAGACACATTGATATTAGAAATAGCATCCTGTTACAGCTATGATGACATGGATTTAAAAAAGCATTTACCATCTTTGCCAACCATTATGAAAATTCAGCAATACATTTTCAAGCATAAGACTACTTTCCTGAAATTGTGCAGTTAGTGCTTTGTAATCTCTTATGTGAATATTTCTCTACACAGCTCTCTTCCTCTTGGTTTCACGTCACTTTCTAATCTCTTCCCAGTGAATGTACTTCCTTAGTGAAGTAATAGTCTGCATTATTGTATACCAGTGTACTAGAGATGCAGAATAGAGCCACAGAGAACCACATAAAATTTCTTCCCAATGCAGTTCTGCATCCTTTACCCGCAGCAGAATTCCACATTGTCATGACAGACCTCCTGGGTAGTGGAGCACTATTGCCCAAATCTGAACTCTTTTAAAAACCAAAAATAAATTTCTAGTAACTTTAATGATCACAAACCTGGGAAAAAAATTATTTCACTAAAGGATTCAAAACCTTGTATTTTTTATTTTAACTTCTTACTTATTTGTATTAGTCTCTGCAGTTCCACTGCAGAGAATTTGAAATGCCTCTTTGAAATGCATTTGAAACTATTTTATATGCTGGCCTCTTGCTTGCATATTAGGTTTCAATCAAGAAAATATTTAAGTGTCCTCACCCTAATTAACTGTACCTCGTGTCAAGGGAACTCATTAAACTAAACACTGAATTGTTAGTAATGTTTTTTATAAGTTTAGCTGAGACAACTGTAAAAGAAACCCCAAAACCCTCCTCTTGGACAGAAAGCCCTTTTTTTCAGGTCTACTAAACATGTGTGCAAGGCTTTTTTAGCATTATAATTATTTGTCACTCAGTCAATTCTCACTCTTTTAAAATTAGAGTAGCTTTTTCTGTCTACAGTAATTAAGTCCTTCTCTGACTTAGCACTTCAGACCTTTTTGCTTATACCATCGAAACAGATATTTCAGATTGTTTGGAATATTGAGCATTAGCAAGAGAAAGTTCTTGATTTGCTCTTCATTTGTGCTCCCAGGGCTTTTTCTGTCTTTATTTTTGATTTTTTTAAATATTGTTTCCCTCTCCTTGACACTTTCACAATTTTTCAATATGCTACTTCCAAGGGAAACGCAATAGGTATGGTCTTAATACATTGGGCTTTTTTGGGGGGTTTTGTTTGTTTGTTGTTTTTTTTCCCAATATTAACACTGTGCCATTTGAACTATGCTAAATAGCCTACACGATAGATCCTCCAAAACTATATCAAGCACTAGAGGGATTAATCCCATGAAACATACTCAAGTAGAACAAGTATTAGTTTTCTCCTCATACATAATAAAAAATAATTGGTTTATGTAGACCTACACAAAAACATGACGAGTGGGTTTATGGAGACATTTAGGTAGAAAACCACTACATTATTATTTCCAATTGGTTAAAAAAAATTGACAACACTTCAGTCTCTTCCTCCCTTTAGAAAAATTTCAATCACCTTCAAATAACATGAAGAAGGATACTTTAAAGAAATGTTTCAAGTTTTGTATTCTCCTTCACTCTCAAGGACTTTTTTTCCCCAAAGATAAAAGGTTCTATATAAAGGTAAGGTTGTTTGGACTCACTGGAAATAGATTTCCCATTCCTAATGAAGTCTTGAGTGTAAGAAATGGCTGATAAAAAGGTGATTTTCTTTTTCATTTCTTTCACTTTTGAGATACCCTGAAAACTTTTTGCAAGAACAATGTCTACTAAATACCAAGTAAAACAAAATCATGCAAACTACCAATTCACTCATGTACTGGGGATGTTATTAGAGCTAAAGAGAACTATTTTTTTCTCTGCCATTTACAGAGTTTCCTGAAAATGCACACATGCTACAGGCAAAATGTTAACCTTAGGAAGGTGTTGAGACAACAAGAGAGTGAAAAAACCCAATCCTGCAGCAATTCTAGTGCTGGTGTACCTTTCTTTCTCCCATTTAAAAGACAAAAAGGTTGGGAATATGCCACGAAAACTCTGAATTTACCAATAAGCCTTTCTCCTTCTGTTTTTTGCAACTCGTATTCACTGGTCAGCAAGAAACGAGGTAAAAGGAGAGAATAAAACAGGCACATTCCAGCATCAAAGGGAAGCATCTTCCTGATTCTGAGCATTGCTGGGACTTCAGATGTGCTGCTTAAAATGAGGCTGCAGTGCATTTCCATAGAATCTCTTTTTCTTGTCTACAATAATTAATTACACACAGAAATCCTGCTGTCATTTAATAGAGCAGATTTTAATGCTTCAAGAAAGAAATTTCTTTATATTTTGTACTCATGGAGAAGGTATATGAAGAACATTTGGAAGATTGTGTGATTCTGAAAAGAAATGGTAGGGTTTAAAATATAAAATATTTTTTCTCTTTCCATTTTATAGTCACAAAAAATGTTTTGTGTGACTTATTCACAGAACAGTGAATCTCTTCAAGAGATTCCAAACTGAGGTACAATAAGAACACTTAAGGGCTATAGGTTTTCAGCTTCCTGCAGATAGTCCAAAAGATTTTTTTAGTGACATGTTCAAACTTGATATTTTCAAATAATTTTATTTCAATATGTAATGATTTGAATTACAGCCTGCTAAACCTTACAGTGAGGTAGACTTGCTGGACACATATACAAAGATATTGCTCCAATTTTATTATTTGTTCCTTTCACTCTTTTTTTCTTAAATTATTCACTTCATAAGGGCAAATATAGTCACTTTTGCACAGTGCTATCTATGACATAAACACTCAATGAGATCCCAGTGATGACTGATCTTGAACAAAGTTTAATTTCTTTAAGTATGCATTGGATTGGCTGGTCTATTATTATTATTGTTTTTGTTGTTGCTGTTATTCCATTCTATGTGTCTTTATTAATTGATTACATTCTCTATACATTTTTATTTTATTAAATTAAATCTCCAGCACTCTAGACCTGTGGTCATCATCTTGTCATCCTGTGAGGGTGACTGGGCCCCGGAACAGGCTGCTCAAGAGAGGTTGTGGAGTCTCTGTCACTGGAGATATTCAAAATTCTCTCTGCACTGTCCTGAGCAACCAGCTCTAAGTGGCCCTGCTTGAGCAGGTGCAGGACAAGGTAACCTCCAGAAGCACATTCTGTACTTAGATTTGCTCAGGATTTAACAACTAAAGTTTTTAAACCATTTGGGTTTTTTTAAGAGTTAAAGAATTTGAAGTTTATATATTTGACCTGGGGGAATTATGATTGGATAACGCACAATGAAAGAAGTTCACGTTAGTTAATGGATTTCTGTAGCAGTGCACTTCTTGCTCCCTTACATGCAGAAACTCTGTTGAGGTGAAAAATGGGGAACGATGAGCAGAGTAGATACAGCACATATTATAAAAGGGAAAAGAAGAATCATGAAGGCAAAGTAATTTACAGAAAGAGTCCTCACTATCACGAAGCAGCAGAGACACTGTACACTCACAATAATGCTTTTGCAATAAATCTGGAGTCCCTCAGACAAGGCTTACAAATTTTACACCTATTATGCAATGGTAGAGCCATAGAATGGTTTGGGTTGGAAGGAACTTCAAAGATCATCTAACCTCCCTGTCATGAGCAGGGAGAACTGCCACTAGACCAGGCTACTCTGATTCCCATCCAACCTGGCCTTGAACACTTTAATAGTATTACTTAATGGTATTACTAATTGTTGGGTTTAGTGTTGGTCTGGCAACAATTTCCAATGAAACAAAGAAACACAAAAAAAAAAGTAGAAATGAGCCTTGGTTAAGGGTTCTTAGGAAAATGGGGGCAACATTGAGATTTTTTTAAGGAAAATCACTTAGGAGTGGTTGCTTCCATTATCAGAGTGGGCAGAATAGCCAATGAAACTGAATACCAAAGTCTGAACTAATGACCTTAGATTGCCTTTAAAGATACAAGGAAAATGTATGTCCAGTAAATTGGCCAATAAAGAATCATTGATGAATTTCTGTGAATTTCTGTATTCAGAAATCAAATTTAAGTGCCCAGTTTATGAACAGATGGTCTAAAATTAAACAAATCACTGAATGTGCTGAGTTGGAATTGACCCCACAAGGATCAAAGTCCAGCTCCTGGCCCTGCACAGGACACCCCAAGTGTCACACCCTGTGTCCAAACACTTCTTGAACGCAGGCTTGGAGCTGTGATCATTTCCCTGGGGAGCCTGTTCCAGTGCCCAGTCACTCCCAGGATGAAGAACCTTTTCCTGATACCCAACCTAAACCTCTCCTGACACAACTTCATGCCGTAAAAATCTACCAGTTAGACTAAAAACACGGTCTTAAAGCAAAACTTCTTTGTCCGAGGTGGTTTTGGAGTTATTTTGGATATTCAGAAAAATACTTGAGAATGAAAGGACCAGAAAAGAGTCTTAATAAGCTCACCCATCAAAAATATGTTTATGTAATGAGCAAAAATAATATTTTAAGTACTTGGTCTGTTAAAAAAAAATTTAGTCATGACATTTTCCCCTTTTTTCCACAACCCCCAACATAAATCACAGTGTTCCAATAAAAACACACAGAAAGCAGCAGAGCAGTATCCTTGCTAGCATGTCACAATCCAATGACTGCAAGATTTTCTGCATTTTATCTGACAACAATATGCATTCTCTTTCTTTTATTTCCAGCTTTACTAAATCAAGGGTCTTTTTAGAATAAAGAACAAGGAATGAGAATTATAAACAAAAGCTGATCTTAGATTCTGAGCATAGTTGGATGTTTATACAACGTGACCTGCAGACCAATAGGCAACTAATATTTCACAGTGAGGTGGAGTGTAGAAGCTGTTTCATTTTTCTGTTTTATCTCCTGATATTTTTCTGTTATTTTTTGTTTCCCAGCAGAAATAGTTTCCATACATACATTGTTGATGCACTAGACCAGAAATTTTTTCCAATGGAATATACCCTCATCAGGTAAATATTCATATGACTTAATTAAAGCCAATTTCTGCTTGCTTTATATACAGACCAAAATGAACTTTCTTAGAAAAAAAAATAATTTAGAAACTAACAGTAGACATGCTAAAGTAAAGAATTCATATGTAGTTTTAACATTCTCCTCCATCTGTCATAATGGCATGAAAAAAACAATACCAAATATCCCTCCTTTTGCCTTTCTCATTTTTTTCATTCAAGGATAGCTAAATAAGGAAATATGGAAAGTTGACTACAAATTTACAATTCTTTGGGCTACCATGTAAAGACTTACAGAATTTTCCATCTGTCCTAACAGCTGGAGACTTAGTCAGATCCCTGGCAGGAACTGTAATCTTTCCTTTCTAATTTTTTTTTTCTCTGGTGGAAGATTGAAGAGGTCCATAATTTACCATGATTGCTTTAAGAAACGATGCTGTGTAATGAAACATTCTGGCATATTATTCTTTAAACATGGGAGGAATGGGAAATGTGGAGGGCTAACTTGACTTAATGAGAAATAGTATATAATGACATATCTGAAAATTGCTCCAAGAAATCTTTCAGAAAAACAGAATTATCATATTTTTATGCTAAACATATATGTATATAAGGAAATAGCTATATTTCTCTTTTGTCTTGTTCATTTATGCCTTGATACAAACAAAAAGCACACGAATTTCATCAGCTTTGAGCTGGAAGCTGAATGTTTTTTGTGGGGCCAGGGGGTGGAAGATCAGGCCACGGCAAATATTGCAATTCTGAAAATTAAAAATATATCACAGTTGTGTTTGATTTTTTACAGTACAAATGTATAATTAAGTAATCAAAAATTTCTTTCTATATTTCTATGGAATTATTTTATGTTTTCTCTCTTTCAAGTTAAATAAGAAAGATGAAAAAGGCCACTTGTGAACATTGTGATATTTTGTACCTAAAGTTGCATATCCCTTCTCTGCACTTTGAGTTTCTACAACCTCTATTCCCTGAAATAATGTTTGCCATTATATAATTTCACCAAATGTACAAGAATGTTTTATAGGGTAAATATTTAGTCACGTGAAAGCAGCCAAATCTTGCCTTTAGTAGTTTCCTTTCAGCACAAATATTTGAGAGGCCATTTTGAACATTAGCATTATAAATGTTTTATGGAAATTTTGAGAGAATAGGGGTTCCAACCATTCTTGAAGAAAGAATCTGATGAATAAAGAACCAGAGATTAATTTTTTTTCATAAGCAGAGCAGCATTGTTTTCAAGTTGATAAAAGCACTGGGATGCCTGAACGATCTATTGCTAGTCAGGCTACTTTGTGCTGTACACTTCTACTAAATACAGGTAAACATACCAATTAAAATCCAGGTTAGTGAGGGCAAAGTTTAATTACCTTTCTGCTACAAACTATTTATCTTATACTCACTAAATGATATATTTTATTTTCCTTCCTAAAAGCTTGAGAATGTTATTTATCATATTTACAAATATACAGCAAATACAGGAAGGATCATATTACTTTAGCTGGGAGAAAATATGACATGACAGGCAAGCAATAACACTTCTCTTTTTTTCCCCCTTTTTTTCTTTTCCTTTCCTTGCTTACAAAAGGAGGGGATAAGCTTGTGTATATATACAAACCCTAAAAAGACAATTTTTTAATTTTTAGTGCTTATTTAATTATATTTTTAGTAAAGAACATCTCTTTGTGATTATTTCTGAAGACCTTCCATAATTTTTAAAGAAATTTTCTTCCTAATGTGAGTGAGGAAAAGCCTTTGTATCAATGGATTAAACATCAGGGACTTAGTATCTCCAGTCAGATCGCAGCCTAATTTCATTTAGAATACAACTTCAAGTATCTTTATGAAAAGATGGTGCAGAAATACAAAAATATATTTTACTATGTTCTTAGGAAAAAAAAAATAGTGAAATATTTACCACACATGAACAAACTTAGTGGTATTTCCCCAAACACAAACATTTTTCCCTCAATCCTGTTTGCCTCTCCTATTAGCAAAATAAACTCACATTTTTTGTAGAGGAAACCACTAAAACCACTGGTGTACACTGAATACCCAGGGTCTCATGGTACTGAATTTGAGAGCACCACAGCCATGCTGATCATGCACCAGCTCCCAACATTGCATTGGACGAGGTGTGCATGTATATGTAGTGACAGACATTTTAATTGGGCTAGTTCTAATTAATTCAACCAGTCAGAAAAAAGATATTTCTTGGTTACTGTTTTACATTGCTGGCAGGAAGCACAACTGACACTCATAAATTCAGTGATATGCCATTTTGGAAAACAGCTCAATGTCTAACAGTAGACAAAAAAATAAATAAATGGCATATAGTATTCCATTCTATGCATTTTTTTGCCTATTTTCTGACTTTATTTCAGCCCTTTAACATTAAGCCCATATAATTTAATTTCAAGAAGCATTATAACCAGTTTTGCCCTTGGATATTAGGTGTCCTGTAACTTCAAGTATTCAATATTTGATTAAAAAACCCCAACAAAACAACATATATATATATGCCAAAAAAATACCCAAAAAACCAAACAAAAACCCAAAGTAAGAAATGCTTTAAAAGAACAGCTAAGTCTGTATAGGCTTACTTTGAAGTTTCCTTTATCTTAAATACTTTTATAAAGCTGGGGGAAGATGTGTTATCATAGAAGAGCCCTGAGATAACGGGTAAACAGTCCAGCATACCAAACTTTCATTGTTACATAAAGGTTTATTTACAGTACTTAAAAATTGTTAAAATTTATCCATTAGAAACAAATTAAAATCATTAGGCATTATAACAGACCAAGGAAAGGTCTTCTCTGACAATTTCATATAGATTAAAGCAATGTATTCACATTTCTTAACATTTACTTAATACTTTACCCTGAAGAAAAAGTTTCAATTTTTTAGTCAAGATAAGTTTTTACTTTCCCTATTTGCAGTGTCAGATGAATAATAAAAAATTAAATAATTCAGCAAACAGATAGTTCACTGAAGATACAGAGCTGAGTAAAGCTATTACTTCGATTTGTGTACACCGTGGACTACAGGATGTTTTTCTTCTGTACCTTTGGTAGCATAAGAACTTTTGTGAGTAGTTCAGACAAAATCAAGCAAAATAATCAAATTAGCTATTTGGTATAAAAACTTAGTTGGGTGGTTTTATGTAAATGAGGTTCAAAACTGCTCCTGTGATCCTTCTCCCATCACAGCTGAAGATGATAGGCATATGGATGGTGTTAAAGACTTTAACTGAAGCAGCTGTTTGCAAAATGAGCACCTGTTAATGGCAAAAGGGTAGGTTCTCACCTTCATTATTTTGAAATGTAGAGAGACATGGCTAAACATTTCCAGTGTGCAATGAAAGCTATAAATCTTTAAGTTCTACATTTGTCTCAAATGTGCAAACAGTGCCACAGCTTTTTGACCTCATGCAGAGACTCACGGTGGAATATAAACATTTAAAAGTAAACCAAGTCATTAATTCTATCACAGGTTTTATGTTTCTTTATGTATTTGTATCACAAGTAACAATGTAACATGAGGGAAGTCAAGTCCAAAAATGTCACTGGACTTGGGATGTCTGTCAGCTTTTTATTCACTTAAACTACAGAGCGCAATTCATTTTTGCTGTCCTATCCCATTTTCCTCTGATGCTGAGCTTGCAGCTTTCTGTCTGTGTTGAAAAGAGATGTTCGAGATACCTTGTTTCAGTCAGGTGACAATGCTCAGTCCATGAAGTCTTCAGTGTAACTGACAGCCCCACAAAGTTAAAAAGGCCAAAATGAACCCAAAGGAACACTGAAGCATGATGCTGTGTGCCATGCGGTCTCCTAGATGCAAACAGACTCTGTTGCAGAGCAGGATAAGAAGTGATTATGGAAGATAAATTGAACAACTTTCTTCACACAGAAACACAGCGCTAGAATTTACCAGGAGACTCAAGATCTCCTGCCTTTTGCATTCACAGGTAAAGGTCCAAGATTTAGTGAAAAAAACTCCTCCACTTCTCAGCTTCCACTGAATTTTGAACTTCAGACAAATAAATAAATTTCAGCATTTATAGCAAAAGACAGCAAGTGAGCTTTCCTTCTCAGTCTTGAATAAAACTGCTCAGTAGATACCTAGGGTCTCAAACATGGGTTTACAGTTCAAGTGATATCAAACTTGACTTAAATAATATCTTAGAGAGGGCACTGCAGGCTTTCTTGTCATAAGGAATAACAGATAAGGGAAGATGAGACATGAAGACCAGGATCGGCCTCCATTCCTGGCCTTGCTACCAGCTCTCTGACTGACCACTGGTAAAATGCTTAAACACTCTACAAAATGGGGATAATCTGCTTTACCTCCTAAGGACTAGGAGAAGATAGGTTCTTGCACTCTTTACGCTTTGAAATATGCCATACTGAAAGAAAATTTTGACCCACAGTAATTGATTTGCTCTGTACATACATGTGTATATAGAGAAAAATGCATGCACAAGTGTATTAAACTAACCTCTGAAATATATTCAACTTTTTGGTTTTCAAATAGCTTTTGGGCTTTTAGAAAGAAGCTCCTTTTTTTGTTTGTTTGGGGTTTTTTGTTTTGTTTTTTTTGTGGGAGGGTATTTTTGATTGTTTATAACAAGAGAAATTGAACACGAATGTCACGTAGGCATACATAACAATTTATACTTAGGCTTTAAGGAACAGCCATGTTTTTTACACTCCCTATGTTATGTGTTTGTTTGTTACACAATGACCTGTAGCATTCACAACAGCTGAGGCCAGAACAAAAAGTCTAAACATAGAGAATCTTTCCAATCGAATGTGGTCAAGTTCTTGTGCCCAGCAACATTGTTTTTTTTTCAAAATTTGTTGCGCATTTTTAATGACTACAGATCCCAATAATCTCAGTTTCTGTATCTCAGCAGTTTTAAAACAATGGCTGCTCCAAAACCAAACTTCATTTTCTGCTCTCCTGGTTTCAGTGCTAAGCCAGAGGGAAGACTGCCACCTAATGATCTGAAGGTGAGTGCAGGTTACAGCTGGTATCTTTTGGTTCCAAGTTTTTGCACTCTCCACTGCTGGTAGGCTTAATAGACATCCAGGGGTAAACATCACTTTTATGGTTGGTTGTATTTGCAAACGCAACTGTGGAGCTGCTTGAATTTAAAAAACTGAATGGGGAACAGTGAGCAGCTTTCCATTTGGCTGTCTAATAATAAAGAAGCTTGAAAGCATCTCAGCCTTTGAAAGGTTTTTGAGTGCAGCAGTGAGGCAAAGTTGTCATGGGGAAAAAAATGACAATCCTGAAGTATCCTAGTTTGCTTTGCTAAATTCATGAAGTTGGGCAAGAAAATTATGACAGAAAGGAAGAGCAAATGAATTAGGAAAATATTACAATCTAATAATAGCTTTATAGAGAAAACTTCTCCCATCACAAACCTGAGAATTACTTGGTGGAATGAAAAGATAAATACTTTCATGGTACATTTGAAAAATTGCATGTAAATTGCAAAGTTGTATTCAGTAGGAGTCTTATTTCAATGTATTGAGACATTGCAGGGGGTGTCAGTCACATTAATACATGCCTTGGGTGGTTGAACACTCAAGCATGCCTTGTCTCCCATTGCACCAGAGGAATGTGTTAATGAGTCCATAGAACATAATCCTGTCATATTTTAATGCTATGTTAATTTGAATGGCTGAGGAACAAATCCTGGGGCTAGGAAGATCCACAGCATGGAGCCAAATGAAGCCTCTGGTCACACAGACCTGGTTCTTGTGAGTGAGAAATTTCTAAAGACACCTTAAGGGAGGGGGAGCTTCTGTGTAACTGCCTTACTCTCAGCTCCGTTGTCCTCAGGGATCAGTGATAATAAGACTGCTCTACTGAGGATTATTTGGGGGTGGATTGAGCATGAATTTTTGGCAACCCCGCTGCTTCACAGAAAAGTTGAAGGATTTTTTTATATCTCCTCTTTGTCGTGTGTTCTTAGCCAACAATTCCAAGGGAAAAATGAGGAAAAAAGTATTAAAAGGCCTTTGCTGCTCAGCAGTTCAAATACAGCCTTTTAACAAACGTTACAACTCCTCTTTTCAAAATGTAGTTTATTTTAAATATCCCAAGAATGAGAAGACCCATTCTGGCTTCAGCCTTCCCACAGATCTAGGGCAGGCATGACTGCTTAACTGGGCCAAGAATACCCTAAGTTACCCTGTGCTGGCTGAAGACTGATAAGGATTTGGCTGAATCCCTTTCTTGTAAGCAGAGATTGCCTACTCAGAGCTTACCTGACATGGGGAATACTTGGATGTACATTGGTGACATCAAATTCTTTCATTATTTTGGGTGCACATATAAAGATACTGGTGTCATCCCCCAGCCCTGCTCCTATTCAGATGCTCCCAAGGGAGTTGTAAGCAAATTCAGTGAACCATAAGAGGTATCTGAACAAATTTCAGCTCCATTTTAAATACAGAGAGCCAAACATGGGAGTTTCTGAACAGCACACAGTAATTAGGAAAAAACACCAGAGCAGGAGAGGTGCAAATCATATGATATGTTCTTAAGGATACGGAAGTTTCAGCAATCTCAGGACTCCCAAAGTCAGCTGGAAATTTAGATATCATAGCAATTTGAAGGTTCAGCAGCCTGAGAAGGGAATGGACACAAATATATCTACTCTAAATACAATAAATACAGAAGACCAAATTGCAACATTGTGGTCACTTTGTCTCAGTTATCATGCCACTTCTTCATTCAATAAGGTGGAAGAAGACCTTCCAAACCATGTTCTGAAATAGACCTTGTACTTTATTCAACATGATTCCTGTTAACTTTCTTTTTGACCAGGTGTTCTAAGAAATAATTGATAGACATTGCAAGCAGATGAGCTGTACCCTCACCATACCCCTGTCTCATACTCCTGTTTCACCTCTAATTTTCTATCAGCTTCTCTCACACAGAAAAAAAAAAAAAAAAAAAAAAAAAAAAAAGTGCAGGTTCTCCTAAAAGTGTCCTTTCTACCACTAATTGGTGAAAAATTAGATTGGATTAATATGGAGAAAGAATGTGTGTATGTATGTGCGTTTGTTTGTTCAGAGTCCCAACGGTAAGGAGGAAGTCCTAATTTATAAAAATTTCGAATGTGAGCTGGGAATTTCCTGGATTTCCTTTTTTTCTTTCTAGACCCCTTCTCCTGATAATGAGCACGCCTCTTTTCCAAAAAAGTCATTGTTTCTCTGTTGTCTCCTGTATAACTGAAGAGCCCCTCTCTATCTTAG
Organism: Motacilla alba alba; assembly: GCF_015832195.1. Lineage (NCBI taxonomy): Eukaryota > Metazoa > Chordata > Aves > Passeriformes > Motacillidae > Motacilla > Motacilla alba. Next base: position 112,659,642 of record NC_052016.1, read on the forward strand.
GCTAAACTTGCCCTATTTACAGTCAAATTATAATTAACCAACCTTTAAAAAAATCAATTAATGATCAAATAGTTGTAACCACAAGAAAAAAAAGAAGTGTATTTGTAAGAGAAAAGGACATTGATTACAATTCAAAGATATCTTAAGCACTTTCAACCACTGCTTGACAAAACAAATGAGCTACAACCTTAGCTCTGATGTCTTTTTTGCTTCAGTGTCCATTAAATTGGAATTTTATTGGCAGACTATAGCTTAGTTAAGAATTTATTCATGCTATGTCATGCTGTCCTTTTGGCAAGGAGAGAAATTTGGGGAAAGATTTTTAATTAAGTTTGGGTTTTTTTTCCTTTTGGCTTTAAGGGACAAAGGTAACATTCCCTTTAAAACCTGAGTTCTTTTCTCTTACATTTACCCATATAAACATCTGAAAATATGGCTGCAGGGAAAAATTGCAGGTACAAGTGTCAAAATTAATAACCTCAAGCAATAAAACTGCTTCAAAGATTGCTGCTTTTTTCAAAATTAAACAATAGCCATATATGCCTTTAGATGCCATTTTATGGAAGCATAATCTCCAGTATAATTCCTTGTTTATATGGGTAGATTTTGATAAGCCAGTCACACCCTTATTGCCTGATAACATCAAGCAGTATTAATCGTCGAAGCTAAATAAATGCTGTGAGCTCAAACCAAAGTCTAGTCTGGAGAAGAGGGAAAAGTAACTTGATAAATATTCCTCATTGTTGAAACTTTCCAATTTTGTTCTCTTGAGCAATTGAAAACTGCAGCACCTTACCAGTTAGAAGAGAGAAAGAGAAATTTATTCTGGTTATGAGTGATTAAAAAAAAAACTAGCTAAAGTGGCATAACCCTGGGGACAAATAATATTTCTTGGTTTTTTTGGATTATGTCCTTGGAAGCAAGCACAAGGGATGCATAAGTTTTTCTCCAGTTCTGGGTCTATTTTCTATCCTCTCTGACTTAAAATCACTCATAGAAGTTAAAACAACTTAAGTTGCAAATTTAGAGGAAATAAGTTGAAGACCCCAAAGAATAATCCCATGCAAAACCAGAAAAACATAATATTTAATACCCACTTTCTGATGTAAACCATCCATTATGTGCTTTATCATCCTTGGGCACAGGTAACTAGAAGAAACCAGTGAAACTGTATCAAACAGCTTTTTCTGGAAAAGAGAGGGACTTGAGCTGTTTCTCTCCATTTGGAGATGCAGTATTCACCTAAAAAAAAAAAAAAAAAGGTGACATTGTTTACCTTTGTTTTCCTGATGATCACTGACAGAGCACAATAGATGCTGGAGCACATTTCAACAGTGAGTTTCCTTAGAAACTTTATTATAATCTTCACTTTATTCTCATTTTTAAAGAAATGAATAGGTTCCTTCTATGAGGCTTTGATCATCATGTCAGATGCAAGCAGAACTTACAAGAAGGGATCTATTTGTGCGTTACAAAGAAGTGCCTTTAGGTTTATTTTTAGAGCTGATGGCTATTAGTCACAATTCCATAACAGCTCTTCAGGTGTTTAGAGATTTCAGGATATTAGTACTGAGTTCCTATTTTGAAAGAGTCATTGAGTGGCTGTGTTTTATGAAGCATCATAAAAACCCAACAAAAAATGTGGTTTTCTTTTTCTACGTTACTAGGTGTATAAAAGGGCTATTCCTGCAAGTGAGCAGGATTTTCTAGCAACCCCTTGGAATCGTTGTATTGCATTCATGGCAACAAAGTTAGGTAATTGTTTTTAATAATCTGCATAAATTTTACTTAAATTTTATTTGCACTGTGGTAACACTTTGGTAACCATTGAAAAATCACTTCTTTTTTTTTTTTTTTTTGTGCAATGTTGTACTTTAGAAATTTACTTCTGCTTATTATTTCATATCGTCTTTACATATTAATGACAGGAGTAACCTCATGCAGACTTAGGCATCTGTCATACACCTTCTATTTCCAAGCTTTTAATCCACTTTCCTGTCTAGTTGTGAGAGTGAAATAGATCCTTCAAAGGTAAGATTCACTTAAGATGTCTACACTGGAAGGACCTGAATAATTCTAAAGCAGTTTCTGTTTCTCCCCCATGCCTATAAAAGCAGTTTGGAGCTCAGGATGATGATGACACTCTGATGATGATGGTGAGAACCTAAAGTTATGGAAGATTAGTTCTGCCCTAATTACCAGAGTCAGCATCACAAATTGCAGTGGCAGAAAATTTGTTTTAATTTGTTACAAAACATTGCAAAGTTGTCTTGGTATTGATTCAGACAAATCTTTGAAACTCAATATGAGTATTCAATTTGTGATCCTCTGACAGAGATCAATATTTTCAAAGTCATTAATGATAGTCAGAACTGTATTTAAAACCAAAGACTGGCTTAAGAATGTTTTACTTTCTCTCTTAAGGGACTGTCTTATATATTACACACACACACACACACACACACACACACACATATATATATATATATATATATATATATATATATATATATATATATATATATATGTATGTATGTATATGCACCCATGTGGAAACACCTGAAACTGTTTCCATCACGGCTGATATCACTTAATCAGATTTTTATTTGTATAGGAGTTGAAGTTTGGCTTGGTTAGGTGTTTGGTTTTGAGGATGTTTTTGGCTTTATTTCCAATCTTTTTCTGGGAATTTTACTATAAGTATTTCAATTTTAAAAATTAATAAATATGCAGTGAGACAGATCTAGAATAATCTCACGGTTACATATTGGTCATTTATTTCACTGGGATTTTTAAAATTTAATGTCAAGCCACACAAAATAAATATGTGAGAGATAGGCCACTGTGGGGAAGAACAGCAGGGAAATGAAATAGGAGAGAGGAAACAAATTACCTGATAAAAACCTCCCAATCTATAATCCTTCAATTAAGTTCAAATCATTCACTGTTGTATCTGTCTGTATCAGCAGGAAGATGCCCCTACTACAAGGTGTGAAAATGTGTGTGATATAGTGTAAAACTAGTGACCAGAGATAGTAAAATTATTGGAAATTTACAGAGTGTTCATTGACCCATGAATTCCAAACCCCTGTCTCCTGAGAAATTACATTGCTTATTAACAGCTTGTAACACCAAACCCTAATAATACATGCAGTTATAAAAGAGATGTACATTTTTTTCATATGTGATTTATGCACTATTTTTTTTTAATGGGGTATTGCTAGTAAGTGTTTTCAGCCTCGTTTGGAATTTTAATTTTCCATAAAATAACTTGACGTAGAAAACATGACAGCAAATAATTCAAAGACATTCTGCTTTTGAACACTAATATTTGAATTTGTCCTTCTACCTGTCAGGTATTCTGTTCAGAACTGAAAATGTGAATTTTCAAAGCAACTTGGTCTAATTTATGATCTTGCTTGTTTTTACTCTCTATTTTCCCTATCTTCATACCATGGCTGGCAACAAAGATTGGAATTTCTTAATTATCCTTACAGATTAGTGTTGAATTAACATTATCAGCTTCTTTTGTCATTTTTGCTTTTTGCTCAGCCTGGGTGTGATTTGATTAAGATGCGGTAGCAGCGGCAGTACTGTGACATGCTGATCTCTGCATGGAAGCAGATGAATGTGAGGTTGGGCAGTTATGATTTCTTCTAGAGCAAATTTGTGCTTCTCAGTGGAATACTTAATTTTGAATTTTATTCCTCAGAAGATGGGGAATCCAGATTCAATGCATTTCCACAAATCCTTGTTACCCCATGGTCGCTATCAGCAGCAAACCTGGATTTCTGAGGCTCTAACATGGCAAAGCAGGAAGCAAGGTTACAGCCATTTTATAGTACCCACAAGTCTGATGTTCCTGGCAACTTTCTACCAGCTAACAATTTTGTTTGAGATGTCCTAGCAATTTTGCATCCTCTGCAGTCATATTTATTTTCTGTAACTGCACATGGGCAATTTTAAATAACCTTTTCTTTTTAGTGGTGAAATAACAGTATACACACAGATGTACATCAAGGTAACAAACCTGCTTTGATTCAAGCATCTCAATAAATCACAGTGGATTCAAGACAAGACCTACTGAATTTCAAGGAAGCCTTCCAGGAGTGCCTTTAAAAATTCTAATAAAACTGTTCTGCATACTACTTGCTGTTAAATATTCAACAATAATAAAATGTATTTTACCATTATGAAGAGCTACAGAAGTATTAACTAACTAAACCTCATGACTCCTACATATAATTCAGATAAATGTATAATTTAATTTCACTCTTCTTAATCATATTAGCTACAATAGTGAACAAGCCTTTTACTAAAGAGTGAAGGATTTGAGAAAGGACCTTGGCTTCCTTGATTTTCTTCACTGATCCCAGAGAAATCACAATTTCCCTACAGCTGTACAATAAAGAGGGAAAAGCTAAAAAGCTTCTTATGCACTGGTTTTTAAAAGTCATTATACAGAAGGACAACAAAGCCAGTACTACCTCAGATGCAACATAAAATTTAGATTTTTTTTAAATCTCAAGGCACAATTTTGTTGTCTGTATATTGCATACTTTACAATGTGACAACACATTTAGATCCATGTTATATACATACTGATATCTGCCACTATAGGCTGTTCTACACTGCAAAAAAAGTATTTTCTGGGAGAATGCACACTGTTCTGAGCACTCAGCAACAGCTGATTCTTTCAAAGGAGGATTCTTTCAGATTCTTTCTGCCATCGAAACCAATGGCTTGATGACACTTTCCCCAAAAGGAAGAACTTAAGCTGACCTCAGTGTATCTATGTCTTAGGCTGGAAATGCAAGATGTGGCTGGGGGTGTGTATTCTATTCCCATCTGTTAGAGGTAGGGCAGTTCTCTTCCGTTAATTGGGCCACCTGCTAAAAACAGGTGGGGCAGTTTTCTTTATCTCTTCCACAACCAATCCTCCCTCCAGGAGATATCTTCTGTTAATGGACCATTGGGTCTCACTGCATGACTGATAAAAATTACATCACCCCATTGTGAGATGCTCCGCCCAGAGGGAGGAGCCAAGCATTCCTACCTGGATATAATCTGAGCCTTGGAACACCAGCGCCAGCCTTTGACTACTAGATTCCCAGAGGAGCAGCTTTCTTCTCCACTGGATTCCCCGAGGAAGACCAGGCCCATCTACACCACCACTGGACCTTCAGAGGAAAACTGCACCCTTCTACAGGATCACTGCCCCAACAGAGCCACACCTGTCACTGCAGGAGGACTGCAGGCTCCATTTAATGGGACTGCTGCCAACACCCTGACCCCAAGGGTGTCAGGCTGTATTCTGACTCTGTCAGTGTTGTTTTGCATTACTGCATTTTTATTTTTATTTTTCTAATAAAGCACTGTTATTCCTACTCCCATATCTTTGCCTGAGAGCCCTTTAATTCAAAATTTCAAAATTATAATAATTTGGAAGGAGAGGTTTTACATTTTCCTTCCTTCCTCAGTGGACACCTGTCTTTTCAAATTGAGACAGTCTACTATTTAAAGTGGGTTTTTTTTTTTTGATTTTTAAAGTTTCGCAAACTTCTATTTTCAAACATAATGTGTCTGCTTATTTTTGTTGTTTTGTTTTAAAAAACAGGATTTCCTGTGAGTACTGACATCCAACACAGAAAGAACTGTGTTGCATTCTGAATATATTTAGATTATATATAACTAAAATACCTGAATATTTAACTATACTGTATGCCCTGGAGAGGGGGTGTAAATTGTGAGTACCTCAAGGACCTCCTGTATTTTTAATCAGCCTAAATTACTCAGAGAAGCATCCTCAAACCTCGATATAGTCCAGTTACATGGACTGAAGGGTCGCAAAAAGTGGGGGAGAATGTTGAGCCCTCCCCTTAGCAACTATATTTCACAGGGGCTGTGCCACCACCACTGATTGTGAATCCTGTTTGTTCCAGTTTTGTGATATAAAAAGAGTGCAGGAGCGTGTCAACAGGACAGATTTTACACACTGGAAATGAGCAAGCCAGAGCGCGACAGAGAGAGATCTTTCATCTTGTCAATGCCTCTTCATCAACATTCAGATCACATTGCCTTCATTTCAGGCCTCGCCACTATCCTCTGCCTTCATTCTTTTTTCTTATTCGGATTCGTCTCTCCTCATGGCTGAAAACAAAACTTTCCCCTTTGCTTTGACAGTTGTCTCTCTTCTTTCACGAAATGATACACCATCACAGTAGGTCTCAAAAGGACCAGCTTGTTGACCCATTAGCAGAAAGAATCCTGGCCTTAGGAAAAAAAAATGGCATTTTAAGATAAAGCAAGGCAAAACTACACATTGAAATGGAAGTTACATTTTTCCCAGGTCCCTTGAAAAAAGTTATATAAAAGTGTTCTTTTAAATCTTAGTAATTGCTGATCCTTGATTTTTCATTGTCTGCAGCTTGCTTTCTGTGCTGTCATAGACCTTCTGTAACAATCATGCTAACATCATTGCATTTATTTTTGCTGCTTATTTCAAGATAATATTTAATGTAAAAAAATAAAGCCAGATGATGAAAATGTTGGACATGGGAAATTTGAATTTTACAGTATGGATATCAAAAGTTAGACAGAATTGTTTACAGATCCACATGAGGAAAAGTTGGCACTCTTACTGAGCTGTGTGAGGCCTCAGATCTGTTGGTGCTGTAAAGTTTTCCTGTAGCTACACAGCATTTCAGGAGGGTACAATACTCTCCTACCAAGGCTCTCTTCTTCTTGTATAGACTTGAAGAAAGATTCAGAGAGAAACAGAACCTCCACACAGCCATAATAAAGCCAATTTCCTTTAACCCCTTTGCTGCCAATAATACAAAGGTCCTGCCATGCTGCCATCACTCACAAACACTTTGTTTAGTCACTTCAGATCTGAGGGGATGTTAGGAAGGTTTCTGTCCTATGAACAGATTTTTTAACCTTCTTCAAATACTAGAAGCTCTATTAGTAAGGTTACAGGTTGTAGGCCATGAATAAATTGATTTTAAAAAACCTAAACAAAATATGTAAAAGTGAGGGGGTTTGTACCATTTTGAAAGGAGTGGTATAATTAATATGGCTCAGTATCATTATTAACAGTGCCTTACAGGTAGAAGTAAAATTGGCCCTGAATTTCCTGCTTTTTCAGGATCTCTTACCTTTCTTCCTGTTGCATTCATAATGCCTGCTTACTTATACCTGTAACATGAGCATTGAATAAATTTGGGAATTCTTACCTGGTAGCAGTTTTTTACTCCCTTTTCACGTAGAAGTAAACACCCATGGAAAATGACAATCCTAAACATTAACCCAGGCAAATGACATTCCTTCCCATTTGTTTCCAGATTCAGTGTCGCATTAATTGTGTATAATATGCATTAACTCTTTCAATAATGCAAACTTTCAAGTTCCATATACCACAAAAGAAAAAAAAAAAAAAAAAAAAAAAAACCACAACAAAAACAACAACAAAAAAAAACATATCCATGAAGATTCGGCAGAAAGACCCATCTAGCCCAATATATCATCTCTAAGAATGACTGGTAAAAGAAACCTAGGAAAAGGGTGAAAGAAACAAGTGAAGCAGACTGTCTTTCTCTGGTGTGCCCTTCTGCCTTGGCTGCACACAGTTTAGGCATTTTCTGGCTGGGAAGTTATAGTCAGATTATTGTTTAATACAAAAGAGAGGCCTCTCCAACAAGAATGTACTTAATCTTTCATAGCTGATTTATACTTTGGCCTTCAACATGTCCTGCGGCAATGAATGAATTATACAATTTACTTATTTGTTATGCATCTGTTTTGAAAATGCCATAGCATAATTTCACTGGCTGTCTTCTCATTCTTGTGTACTGAAAATAGTGGTCCTTACATTGGAAATTTACAGATCTCACATATTTCTCTTTGTATCATCTTTTGCAAACCAAATAGGCCTGCTCTGTTCAGTCATCCTCCACTCCTCTGAGCAAACATGTTCTCTTTGACTACTGCCTTGCTAGTTACTTTGCCTAATACTAATGACCAATTAAGACCCTCTTTTTGAGATGAGATGACCCAATCCTGCATTGTATTCCAGAAAAAAGTTCACTATGGATTTATACTGTGGTATAATGCTTCCTTGCAGCTTTGCTTTCATTTCTTGTCCCAATCATTCTTGATTGATTATTGGAAATTGTTTAATAATAATCTGACATTTTTGAGAAACTTTGATAGTGATGTCGATAGTTTCCTTTGTGAGTACTACAATATTTTTGTGAAACCAAAAATACTTTAAACTATGGTAGTAATAATCATTTTAACACCGTCAGATGCTAAAACATCTCATATGTACTAGAAAAATATCTATAAATTGACTATTTTTCAACTTGTTATTGCTCTACTGACTGGAGTTTTTTTCTGCTAATTCTCATCCTACTGAATCATCTGCTATTATCAATGATGGCAAACTTCATCTTCTAATGAGTTTGAAAATATTTTTTCTCTATGTTAGATGCTGTTAGTGGGTTGATTCTCAACATTTGTCAGGGCTGAGTTGCTACAGCTTTACATTTAATTTACTATATATAATTTCCAATTATTTGGCTGTGATTTTCATGTTGGAAAGAAGGGGTTTATTTTAATTTCTAAGAGACCTTTTACTATTTTTCAGGATCAAGCTAGCCCTTTTATAAGCATCTGATGGGTTCTTTCACCAAGCCTGTAACACGATGTCTTTGAACAGCATCCTTTGCAACAACTAATATTTTGCTCAAGTGTATTTTTTAAAGTTAATTTTACCTAATTTCCATTATATTTATGTATTGCCTCTGTTTACAGTAAAACAATATTTCAGTAAGAGAAGGTGAGATTGTTTTGATATCTATTTGGAAGGATCTGGCAAGATTTGCTTCAGGAATCTGCATACCTCACAATGATTACTGTACAGTGGTACTTAAATAATTGGCTCTTGAACTGGGTCTTGTGCACTGTTAAAAAGCAAAGAGCTGCTTCTCTTCTTGTGAATTGTCTGCTTGGTTGTTCCAAAGAGGAAGGGTTTATTATGTCCTAAACTTAATCACCATGTTCCATCATAACACCCAAGGTGAGGTTTTGTATCACTATCATCTTTAATTTTTTTGCTTGCCTTCAAAATCTTTCTCATCTCCTTTACAGTCATTGTCCCCACCTTAGATAGGGGTCCATAGTACACCTGTATTGATGCGTTCTTCTCAGGTTTTGCAATCAAGACCTGTCATACATGTAATAAAGATGTTGATTTTTCCCTCCCTCTTTCCCCTGCCTGCCCTCACTAAGTTATTCCCCCATGTGCAGCCCAGGTCTGTGTGTAGAGGCCTTGATCTCCCCATGGCATCCAAATAGCAAAATCAAGCCACAAAACATTGACTGCAGATGACTCTAATCACTTATATTAATAACTGGGACAAACCTTTGCAGCTGCTAAATTGATGCATTTTGGGAAGCACAAAATCAAGTTCCTTGCTACGCGCACGTGTGCGTGTAGAGTGGGGAGGCAGAAAATCAACAACACTGAATAATAAACATTTCTTAGGTTAATTAATTTTGACATGTATAGCTTTATATGTAATTGATTCATGAGCTCTGTGAGGTAGATAATTCACACATCTTTGATTTTAGCAATCTCTTATTCTGCTTCATAACTTTCCAAAGGATATTTTTACTCAGGAACATTAAACCAGTTAAATTTTAGTCTGTTCCTGTCAAAGTGGTTTACATCTACACAGGCAATTTCTGGATTTCATTTTGTTTTTGTCAGTTACGCTCTTTGATATATGAAAGTTTAGTACTTAATGTACATCAGGATGAAAGTAGACGTGGTTGTTTGGGAACTTGCTCACATGGAGCTGTATCTGAGTGAGCACCTTACTGCTCCCGGAGTCCTATTGCTTCCCCGGCCTGCATGACTCCACATTTTGGTTGGTCAACCTGCACCAAGGCTGCAGAAGGAATTTCAGTGGTGAGGGAGTGAATGCTTCAACAGACGACTCTGAAGTCAAAGGAACAAAATTTGTATTATGCACCCATTAATGAACTGATGACCACATGATCCCATTTATGCAAACGGGACTGATACCACATCTCACAGCAAGAATGGGCAGGTGCTGACAGACGTCCAGGAGTGCACAGAAATGATATTTCATTAAATTGTGTATAATATCCACACGGATGGGTCGGATGGGGCTGCTGGGGAAGGTCCCTGACACCTGGCCCTGCCACTGCCAGCCATGGCCATCCCACAGGCAGGCAGGAGGCCATGGAAATATCCCTGTCCTGCTGAGGAAAGCTTTCAGCAACAGAAGGGTTCAGTGGCCAGAGTGGGCTGGGCAGGGGAAGCAGCACAGCAGGGAGGGAGCAGCAGCCCATGGGAACTGCTATTCTGGCACATTTTCCACCTTCCAGCAATTTTTAGAATGAAAAAAAGAAAAAAATAATAGACTAATTTTTTTTTTTTTTTTTTTTTTCAGAAAGCAACTGGATGACTCAACAAAGATTTGCTCGTGGTCTCGCTTTTTCCTTTAGGGTTTGGGTGTTGGGTTGTTTAGGGTTTTTTTCAGATCAATTTGTCTCGTAAGTTCTAACACCTTTCACATTTGTGACTAGCATTTTCTCATGATGAGAAGTGAAAATCCCTGTACTGGCAGCTGTCAGAAGTTGGGAGGGGCATTACATGAGAATTGCTTCTGGTTGTCACCAGCCCTGCCTTTTTCACCTGCAGCCATCCAGCCCTCGCCACTGCTGGGACACATTACTGGCTAAAGGAATACTCGGATAATTTGGGTCACTGTTCTTGTGCAACTTTTTTCCAAATAATGCTTGTATTTGAAATCTCCAATGTATGATCTTTGGTTAGACAACAATAGTTCAAGACAGCTGTAACACCTACTCAAGCAATAGGAGTCTTTCTATAGACTTTATAGGAATTGGATGAAATTTATATTACTGAATACTTTAAAACGAAACAGACCCACAAAGGAAAATAATCCCTTATTGCTGCATTCTGTTAGTTCCTTGGGGGAAAAAAATAAAGCAACTCTGAACTAAAACATACAGAATTTTTGAAATGTATGAATGCACCCTATCATTTTACTTTTCTCATCTTGTGATAGAGGACTGTTTAATTAAATAGATGAGGTAAATGTCCTAAGCAGCTTATGGATGGGTACTATCTTCATTTGAGATACTCTAATGAGAGACTAGGGGAACAACAAGTAACCATTTATTCTACAAAATTGAAAATGGGAAAGAGATGAACATTTAATTACCTTTACATTATCCTTTGCTACATTAGGTTAAAGCAATAAGTTGAAGGACAACAAAGCTAATATTTATATTTATATTTATATTTATATTTATATTTATATTTATATTTATATTTATATTTATATTTATATTTATTTATATATGTAAATTTTATTTTCTTTAATCATTAAAATCAATAATCAATAATCAATAATCATGTGTTAAAGCAGTAACAAGATATTTAGCTTTTATGCAATGTCTCTTTTCATCCATAGATTCTGTAATGCTTTGCTCAGGCCACCTACAGCTGATGAGTACCTGACACAGAAGGTTTGTCTCAGCAACAGGGCCCTGGCAGAGCTGGGTACCAGAAATCCTGGGCTGTCTGACACGCTCTGCACAAAGCTGCCAAATTAGTCACCCAAAAATGGTACCAACAAGAAAAGCACGGTACAACTGTAGCATTTGGGACAACACAGCTCAGTAATCAGCACAGCTCACTGTACTTAGGGAAAGGTGTATGTGGTTGTGGTGGGTTGACACTGTCTGGATGCCACCCACCCATCAAAGCATCTCTACTGCTCCCCTCCGCTGACCTCGGTGTCTGCAGAGCTGTTCCTCTCACATGTTCTCACCCTGTTCTTCTCTGGCTGTGATTATAACAGCACAGTAACCTGTTTTTTTCTTCTCAAATAGGTTACCACAGAGGCATTCCCAGCATTCCTGATGGGCTCAGCCTTGGCCAGCAGTGGGTCCATCCTGGAGCTGGCATTGGCTCTGCTGAACATGGAGGAAGCTTCCAGCAGCTTCTCACTGAAGCCACCCCTGTAGCTCTTTCCCCTGCTACCAAAATCTGGCCATGCAAACCCAACAGGGGCTCAGGAAAAGAAAAATATAAGTGCAATTAAAACTATAAACAAGAATTTTTGTGATTAAATCTCTTGATTATTAGATGAGTATTATTCCCTGACTAGATATGTACTTGTTAGAGTCAGGCTCCTCTGTAAAGGAAATTCCTTTCAAAATTTTCACATGACACAAAAGTAGGGATTATTCTTTCTAAAATATCTTCTTTCTTGAACACTCTTGCCTAGATTTATGAAAGGGATGTAATATGCAAGGCACAAGATATAAAGCACTCAAAAAATAAAATGCAATTATATATAATGCAAAATATACAAAATTTAAAAATATAAAATATACACAAGAACTCAAGAACTAGGAAGTTAGTCACATAGCAGATTTCAGGTTTTCCTTTGTTCTCTTTGAAGCATTCAAGGCTACTTAGTCTGCCAGAAGTGGACAAAAAGGGAATCTGTTTCTAATAAGATCAATGCAATTGTGTTTTGAAAAGGGGAAAAGAACAGAAAAAAGCTAGACAAAATGCTGATCTTTTTTCTTTACTGAAACTGTTTAGTAATTAGATTGAGGATGCAGTTTACATGATCAAAGGGCTCGGAAGTAGATTTTTACATGAGCAAGGGTTCTGTTTGGTGTTTTTAGTGGGGGAGTGAAGGCATATTTTGGAAATTGTGATCTCATTACTTTTTAAATCTAAAAACCTATGCTTGTTTTCCATGCTGTCAGATTCATATCATGTCATAGTTCTATTGTATATGCACACTCAGCACGAGAATGTGCAAGTGCTGGTGTTTTGTGTTGCCCTGTTTCTCCCACCGCATTTGTTAAGAAGTGGAAAATAAATACTCAAATGGAAACAATATTTACTACCTAAAATCCACAGGCAGGTAGCAAGAAATCAAGACCTGTCAGTCTTTGGACCCTCTGGACAGATTTGCTGGCAGGGTAAGCATGAGGCCATGAAGTTTTGTAGAACCCCTGGCAGCTAAGGGGATTGTGGATATCAGCTAAGGGGCAGTACCCATTCAAGCAGATTGGATTTACTAACCAAGAGCATTCTGCATGAATTTAACGTTCTTCAGACCCATATACTCTGTCAGTCCTTTCATTTTAGATATGTATTACGTTTAGAAAAGGAAGCTTACTTTTCTGCACTGTTTCACTTAATACACACTAAATGTGACGATCCTTTTGAGGACAAACACCGAGGTATATATGAGGATGTGGTTTGTGCATCCTCCTTCCTTCAAGGGACACAAGGCATCAAGATCATACACACGGTTTAGGTACAAGATACTCTACTCATCCATATTAAACATTTCAGCATGCACTGAATGCCATGGAATTAAAACAGACAAGATTATGCTCTTCTCTTTGGTGAAATTTCTTGAAAACACGAGTCATGATGAGGACAAAGGAGATCCCCTTCTATATTATAAAAATCATACTTATTAAGGGGAGAATGAAGCCAATTAGAGATTAGGTATGTGGCTGAGAAAAAAAATAAATTAAAATCTCTTATGATTGTGCCTATACAACTGCATTGCTGTTCATAGCAATTCAGTAAATGAGAAATGAACAGAATCTAGTTTCTTTAACCCTGGGATAAATTTAACTCAAGAACACAGGTGGTTTGTATTCTGCACATGTGAATGGTCTACAGCTTTTCTGTGTTATTAGTCTGGTTTCAGCCATTTTAGCAATTCCATTGTATTTTGTTCACAGCTTTTGGCTTCCAACCTTTTTCATTTTCCGTTTCTTCTGCCAGACACTTAATCAGCCTCTCTGGGAACTTATGTGGCTCTCATGACCACTGTGTAAGAGCACCTAACAAACATTAACGCCTTTTTATCTTCACTGCACCCTTATAAGCAAGAACAGTGTTAATTCACATTATACAGAGAAGGAACAAAAGGACAGAGACATTACATGACTTGGCTATCAGTGGAAGAGAAATCTGTAAAGCATCAGGAACTGAAGGCAAATGGTTAGGGCTAGCCCAAGCACCTTCTTCCTACTCTCAGCCCTTTGCAGACTATGAGCAGCCTCAAGCATCTGTCACTCTGTCAAGGCACAAGGAAGACTTGGAATTCCCGTAATGGAGGTGCCTGTGCTGGGAGTCTGTTGTCACATCCCCATGGTGAGAAAGCAACTCTCTCAAAGGACAATGGTGAGAATCAAAGTTGGGAACCCCTCTGTCTTTCCCTCTCACTCTGTCAAACAGATAGGATGCCCAGGCTTCTAAATCAAGCACCCAAACCCGCTCTCTAAAGTATATGGTATGAGTCACTTAGCTAACATAAAATGCCCTACACTGATCCACAAAGAGAATCCCATAAAGTTCTCATGTCTCTTTTACCTGCCCACGCATATGGATCACTCATCATAGTAGTATCTGAATGCCTGGATTAACCAGTCACATTAATTTTTTGTTTTAACATTGGATTTTGACTACTGGTTGCTGCACTCATTTCTGGTTTCATCTATTTTTTTATCTGACATGCAGAACGCCATTCTGTTATAAGGCGAGGTGGGGTAGGGTGTGAGCAAGTTCCACAAATTCTGCAACAGTTCCCACCCCTCCTGCAACCCACTGACCCTGCATGGCACATTATCTGCCTATTGATAATCCTTTATCATGTTCTGTAGTAAAACCACATTCTCCCACAGGCCGCTTTTTCTTTTCTCCCTTCTCTTGTAATGTATTGGGGGTTTAATAACCGTAGCAGTTTGGATTCCTCCCTGTGGCCCTACAAGGAGCCAGGATGGATGAAGAGGTAAGTGAATGTTGCCTGGTCTCTTTGCCCTGGTTTTGGAGAGTGTTATTTACAAAGAAATAAACAGATACGTAACTGTACACATTTATCTCACATTGCTCAGCTATTTCCTGCTCCTCCACACACCACCCCATACAATGAGTTGTAAGAGTTCAATCCAGCCTCCAATCCAACCCTGTACCTATGCACAGGCAACTCTATCTCTTCCCTGTGTGTGTGCCTGGAGGGTAAATGCAATGGAAGAAGGGGTGCCTACTCCCCTGCACCTTTGTGCAGGAATGGGAACACATGTATTGAGGGGAGTGTCAGAATTTGAGTTATGTTTTGTAGAACATTTGTTTAGTATAATAAACATCCGCAAATGACTATTTATTTCATGAAGTAATTAACATTCCTAATTAGATGCACCTTGCAGCTGCTGTTAATCTTAATTGGCAATAATGCAGTTACATTTTGATACATATCTTCAGAAGAGTTGCAGAAGAGAAGGGGAAAAAAAAATAAAGACAAAAATCTGAAGGGAAGGAAATAAAACTGTTCCCACACAGTTCAGAGAGTTCGCACAAAGAAGATCCCATGGCAACAGCGAGGCCCACAGTTTGCCTTATAAAAATCCAAGAATAGATAATGTATCATCTCTCCTAAAACACTTCGCTTGGGAAACCGGAGGGGAAGAGGAGGAGAAAAATAAAATAAAGCACAAGAGGTGAAAGCGAAACGGGCTGACCCCCGCGCGTGTTGCGCTCCCCTCCCGGCCGTGCCCCCGGCGCTGCCCCGGCAGGCGCGGAGCGGAGCGGAGCGGAGCGGAGCGGCCCCGGCGCTGCGGACCGAGGCGGCGCGGGGAGGCGGGCGGCGCCGGGGCGGAGGGAGAGAAGGAGGGAGGCCCCGCTATCCAGGAGTTTCTCCAGGATCCCTTCGGAAGGGCCCTCCCCGGCGGCTCCCCCCGCAGAGCGGCGAGTGCGGCGGTGTCCATCGGGTGGCAGTGCCGGCCCCTTCCTGCCGGCCCGGCGGAGGGCGCGTTCAGCCGAGCGAGCGAGCCCGTCTCGTAGGAACACAGGGATCGTTCATGCACTGCAGTTTCTCTCGCCTCTCTCCCTCCCTCTCTTCCTCTGCTTCCGAGGATATTTTGGGTGGATTGTGGTTATCAATCAAGACCTCCTCTTTGCTGATCACTTGTCATTTTCACCGGGGATTAGTATCGTTCAGGGCAAGCGGACAACTGATTTTTTTTTTTTTCTTTCTTCTTTTCCATTTGGAGAATTTCCCACCGAACCTCCCCCCTCCTTTTTTTTTTTTTCCTTTTTTTTTTTTTTTTTTTTTTTTTTTTTTTGGCGCTGCGGTGCGGGTGCTAGGACCCGTCAGGCACCCTCCCCCGGCCCCCCCTCGGAGCTTTTTCCCCACATTCGCCCGGCGCCAGGAAAGGAGCCCCCTCTGGACCGTCGCTCGCCGGATACTTGGTGCGGGCAGCCGGGATCCGGCCCGCGGCGCGGCGCGCTGGGCGCGGAGCTGCCCGCGGGCGGCGCGGGGGCCCCAGGCCGGCCGCCCCCTTCCCCCCGCCCCCCCTCGCCGCACCTGGATGGTTCCTCCCGCCGGCGACGCGGGCACTTTCTGAACTAGGAAGGAAGGGGCGACTCGGGGGGGGGGGTGGGGGGCGCCGAAGTCTGTATGGAATTACCTGCGCCCCCGGCGGAGCTGGCAGCGGTGGATGGATGGGCGCCGCGTCCGCGGCACTCGCGGCCAGCTGAGCCCCAGGAGTAAACACGGGGCTCCTCCGGCCGAGTGCGCAGTGTGGTGACCGGCACTCGCCTCGCTGACTGATCGCACCGGAGGAATATTTCGGGAGACTCCTGTGGGTAAGGTCATTTTATCCAGGCAAAAGCCCAGCATTGCTAAACTTGGTGGCGGGTGACTGAAATGGGCACTTTCGGGATTGCTGCATTACCCTGATGCGAGGGGCTCCAGCCGCTATTGGCAGTTGAGTGAAATAACTGCAGTAGGTCTTCTGGTGATTGCTTTTTGCGATAAATTAAAAAAAAAATCTCCCTCTGTATTTATGCATCTTTTGGATTTGGGAGAGTACTGCAAGAGCAAGGAGTCTTTAATTTTCCCTCTTTTTATTTTTTATTTCCCTGGTTGTAATATGTTTGACTGGAAAGGGTATGTGACAGCAAAGAAGCTCTCTGTGATGGAATCTAATTAATATGAGATCGGATCCCATCCTCTGGTTAAATAGATGTTTCCAACTCTGTGCAGCGTTCTGCTGCATTTCATAGCTGCAATGGAGGTAGAGAAAATCTGCTTTTCAAGTTGTTAAACTTTAAGGTGGTGATCCTTATTGATCGTGGTACCGTGCCCTGGTGCTAAAGGGGTTAAATGCCATTGGTAATTTGGGATTACAACTGTTCCTATAAATCCTGCAAGGAAATTATAGACTGGGGGGTACTAAGGACAAAATCCCCTCAGCTTCATAGTAGAGAAAGACCATAAATGCCACTAGCCTGAAAATATCTCATCCAGCTGCTCTTACAAAATATCTTTTTTACCCAATAACTTACCTACTGAAACCTCGGACCACGTGTATGGGAGTTGGAAGATGTGCAAACAGAGATGCTATCTTCGGTATTTCATACATACATGCATCTGGCTGAGGGACTGTGTGGGAATTCATTCCTGTTACTTGTGGTGTGAAGCGAGACGAGAGAAAAAGGAAAGATCATCTTCTTAAGAACAGAAGCGAGTGAGGGAAGCACTTCAGCCTTTAAAGATTTAAAGGGATCCGAGCAATGCACATTGGTAATCTCTCTCTGCAAAATCAGTTCTGATAAGATGGAATGGGGGAAGGTTGAGGGAATCGATAGTGATGACGTTGTGCAGTGCAATGCACTGCAATGCTAAAGTTACACAGTGTGTGCGAAAATATGTCCCCTCATGTACTGCTGGTGAGTTCATGCATAATGAATGGAAGAAGATATGCAGATCTGTCTGTAGGAAGATGGATGTATTTGTGCAAAGACGGTGATTATGTAACTTGATTACATCAGTGGCATCAGTCTCCGATAGTGGAATAATATTCTCCTATAGCGTATCGATCACTCGCCTTAACTTTGTAGTGCTCCCGGCAGCGAGGGATGGAGACCCGGGCAGAGGAGGGGAGATCCTTGCTCAGCTCCTGACAAGGGGTTTGCCTCTCGCAGGCTGCCTTTTGCATCAGCGTGCTGCTGGCGGAGTTTCCCCGGGACAGGGAGTCCACGGAGGACGAGGAGGAGGAGGAGGAGGGGGAGGCTGCCGAGGCGCTGGTTCAGCCACACCCGGGGAGAGGCTCCCGAAGAGCCCCGGCCGGGCTGCACAATGATCCCATTGAGCGGCCCCGGCTCCTTCGCAAGGTCACACCGCAACCTGGGACTTGGGTGCGTGGCAACAGCTGAGCGGGGGAGGAACAGAACCGAAGTGCAAATGGATCCTCCTCCCGTCCCCTCGCCGTAGCCTAGCTCCGAGCCCGGCGTTCCGCTGACCTCCCTCTCCCCCGGCGCTCCCGGCGGAGCCGGTGCCGCTGCGCCCGGGTGTGTGCGGCGCCCAGCGCTGGCAGCGCGGTGTGCCGTGTCTCTCTCGGTGTGAGCAGCGACTGCTCGCAGCTTTGGCAGGGTGCTGCTCCAGAGTGTTACAATACAGCGTGACTGACGTGAGGAAAAAGTATTGTCAGATACAGCGGCTTCGTACACCTGTTACGTTTGCAGGAACCGAAAAGGGGGTCTTTTAACGCGTCTTAGAAATGAGTGGGTGAAGAGCAAAGGTGTAACAGGAGTCCCACTGGTTTAACTCAGGCTGTTTTAGCAAATTGTCCTCGAAGATAGCAGTGTCAGGATATGCTTTAATGCCCCTTTTAGAATCCTGAATCACTTTTCCTATCTGTTCAGGGGGAGGAGGGGGAAGAGCACTTCTTGAAGATAGATAAGCTCACCAAGGCACTGCTGAGGGCCCATACCTCTAACACATGCATTTTCTGAAAAATGTAAGCCTGATGAAATCTTAACTCAGTTGAAATGAGCGATCTTATCGTCACTGACCTGTGTCCTTCCCCACTTCACTCTGAATCCATTCTAGCAAAATGTCACTAAAATGCTTTTCAGTTAAGAGGAGAGGGCAGAGTGGGTTTTACATCTCTTGATAAACATGATCTTCACATACCTACTAGATTTAATGCACTATCAAACTCACAGTAATTTTACCCTACAGCAGCCTTAAAAATCATTTTTTCCTGCTTCCCTGAAAACATCAGTATTTTAAAGTTGATTCACCATTAGTTCATGACTATATTCATATTTCTGGAGGATAGGTCTGGGCAAGCACTAAAATATCCTGCTAATGCAGTTCAGAGTTTGACATTCATAGAGTATACTGAGTACACTGGGAAAAAAAGGATATGAAGTTAACTCTGTTTCCATCCTTCAGGGGTCAGAATAACACTATGGCAACTCCTATGCATTGCTGCAGCTCTTATAATTTTCAGAAATGTCCATTGCATAGTCTCCCCCCCACAAAATTACAGGCATGCTCTTTCCATTGCTTGCTTCCAGGACCCCTTGTGACACACAGGCTGCATACCTGTACCACCCATCTCGAAGGAAAGCACAATTGTCTCCAGAAGGTGTTATAAAACTGGTGCTGTAGAGGAGTAGGCACTGACAGTGTGGGAATGTATTACATGATACATGTAAAGTGGCATGCAGCATGCAAGGATTTGCAAATTCAGGACAATAGAGAATGGTAAGCAACCGAATTTTATTTATAGATTAATTCTATTGTTGTAGTTAGCCATGCCCACTTGGTAAAAATAGAGGGTTTCAGCTCCAATGCAATATCTCTTCAGTTTGCACCAAATGTAGCTTTTTTGAGAGGAAACTTTCCTTGCTTAAGTAAAGCTGTAAATCACTCGGACAAATGAAGAGAAAATGTGAAGAGAAATATTTACATAAAACATTCCCAGGCTCCAAATCTCAGACCACTGAAAGCAGTGAGAGTTTGGCCACCCACTCCTCGCTATTGCTGGAGAGCTGGCTTTTAAAGAAAACAGCAGTGCATGAAGAATAATCTCAGTGCCTTCCTCTGAAAGAGCAGGCTTCTGGCTGTCATTGTCATAGAAAACAGTAGATTTGTCTTAGTGCTGATAGGAAAATTTGAGACAGGGCAGATCTTAATGAAACTTTTTTACTATTCGGTGATATTCTTGTAATGTATTCAGGGTACTTTCTGTGGCCATTATGTTGAACCCATGCATTAGGAAAGAAACCAAAATAATGGATAATCAACTGAGGTTTTCCTTCAGTGTATTTGCAGTTACAGAGAAGTGTTTGGATATACTTCTGTGTTTCATAACAGCTGTGATATTTAGCGGCTGGGAATCTTTTTATTTTTATAGTTCACGCTGCATGATAATATATGGCAATTGAAACATGAAGCTCTGATTAATATGATTAAAAAGTAGCAACTTATCTAGTGGTGCTGAAGTTGTAAAGTTTAATTATAGACACACCATTTGCACAGCTATAGGTAAGGTTGTATCAGCATTTCTATTGTAAACCTCTATCCTGTTTCTATCTGTTGTATCACGGGTCCACGAAATAAGAAGAATTCACAGTGGAGACCATAATGGCTGGTTTAGGTTACTGTCGTGGCCTGTCAGGTCAGTAATCTGTGTGTTTCTTTAAGTCTTTAAATGAATATCTACAGCAGCACCAAAGCAGCCATTATGCTCTATCAATTCAAGTATATTCTTTTATTTTAAAATGTAATTAAATATGCAGTGATGGACCACAGTGACTTAGTGACTCAGGAGGGATCATTTAACATACCATTTTTTATGCGCTTTCATATAATTTTCATACTCCTAAAACAAAAAACAGATTAAATACAGCAATTTATTCTTTTTGTGACAGCTTAAAATTAATTTGCATTTAGGTGAAAACTCTTTTGGGGGGGTGGGGAGGAAGGGGAGATTAATAAAGATGAAAATTTGTGGGTTTTGAATGTTAATATTCAAGCTTTGCATATTCTCCTGAGGTAGTCACATATGGAACTCCATCCTGCAGGAGGGGAAAGTACTGTGTCATTTGTCACAGCTCTGTAAGACCAGGGCAAGGAAATCAGGCAGTGCTGGCTCTCTGTTTTAACATTGAGTACTCTGTTTTTCTAGGTCTCACTATAGCTGTGTATTATGGGCACTCCTAGGTCAGTTCATGGTGTTATCCAGCACACTGTTTATGCCTCAATAACTGGGTCTGAACAAACAAACCAGGGGTGTCAGTGAGTCTTACTGCTGTATGTGCTTTGAAGTTTCATGTTTGTAGGAACAGCCCACAGACATGATGATCCTTAAACAGTAGTAGCAGCAACTGCAGCATTTACTCACAAAGATTTTTAATTGTGGAATGAAGTAAAAGAAAGGGAGAACATGGAAACATTTGGATTTTTGCCAGTGCAGTAGATATTGTTTCCGTTTTACTTTTTACTTCTGGGAATCGTTTAGGAAATGCTCAGTGTAGCTTATGAAAAGAACTACGGAAAGCTAACTCATGTGCTGAGAAGACCAATACTATCTATACAAATCTATACAATCAGGGGGCAGACAAGAGGTAGTGGTGTCAGAAAGTTTTCTGCTCTCTGGCCCTTTACAGCTGACCACAGTGAATAGAGCATCGTGAAAGAGGAAGGAGATGGAGACATGCAGAATGGGTTAAAAGGGGGCCAGAAAAGCTTGTAAATGTACAGACAGTGGTGAAGCATCTTCTCTTTCTTCTGAGATGGAATATATTTCTGTATTCCTCTTGTCTGTTCTTTACTAGGGATACCCAGCTGCTTAAAGTTATTGCAGTTCCCAACTCCCACTGCTCTTTTCTTTTGCTTTTTTTTTTTTGAAAATCTTTAAAATCTTCAGTGCAAGGGCCATCAACATTTTGTTTTCATGGTTTCACGCCTGTTTCCAGTCAGTCACGCAATGAGATGGTGATCTCTCACTTGAGGTAACTTGAGGTCTTTCTCCATAAAATAATAAATTAATGTCAGGAACATGAGAGAAAGAATGTTTTCTGTTAGATGAAAAGACTGAAGAGGCCAATAATTTTAGAAGAGGCTGATAATTTGCAGAAATCAGACTTTGCTCTGACAAAGTACATACCTTGGAATTTCCAACTAGGATTTCACAGTACTCTTGCAAGACTGACACCAAGGTAGTGCAGCTGCTGTGCTTGGAGTGTCAGTAGCGATTTCTTCTCAATCCCAACCAAAAGTTTAGACTGTTTCAGGGGAAATGAAGTCATAGTAATGTGCATCCATTGTCATGTGCAGGGAAAGGCTTCTTCTGCTGGTTAGGAGTGGGCTTAACCACTCTAAGTTCCCAGTGGGCTTATCCGGCTCTGACCTGTCTGAATGGTCTGAATGTCTGAATTCCCAGACCATTTGCATCTGAGTGAGAATTGCTGTGCCTGAATGGTGTAAGGAACCTGCAAGTACATCTGTGCCCTGCCTACATCCATTCGACGGTGCACCTTTACTGGATTTGACTCTGAGCTCAGATCATATGCCTCAGGGATAATTCCTACACCAAGATGGAAACCTTGGGAAAGAGCCACAATGTCTGCACAGGAATGTGTTTGGCCAGGATGCTTTTGTGTGGCACTGATCCCTGGCAGCAATTTTAGCCCTGTGTCTGTCAGGTTGCTGCTCAGTGCATAGAATTTCAGGAAGGCAGCAGAGCACAGCTGTTACCATACAGCACCTTGGCATTCTGCATCTTTTGACTTTCCTTTAATGCTTTCTGTCTCTTCCCACATTAAAAATTTTTTCCTCCCCACCTCCCCAAACTCTTTTGGTCATTTTAGAATAATATAGTTGGAAATGTATGGCATTTCCTTTTCAGGAAGTTGTGACTGTGATGGAGATATGTATGCTTGTGTACCTCTTTGTCAATAAGATCTGCGTGTTCAGTACACACAGAGTTTTTTTTTAATTCAGCATCTCTTACAGGAGAGACAAGGCCTGTGAACTTTCTCCTAGACATTTCTTTGAGGGATCCCATAGCTGAAAGTGGTGTGCTTGCACCAATGTTGAATCAGGCTGGCTGATTGGTACTCTCTGCACATACATGTTTAGTTATCATAGAATCATAGAACATGCTGAGTTGATAGAGACCCATCAGGATCATTGAGTGCAACTCATTGGCCCTGCACAGGACACCCCAAGAGTCACACCATGTGTCTGAAAACATTGTTCAAATGCTTTTTGGTCTCAGACAGGCTTGGTGCTGTGACCACTTCTCTGAGGAGCCTGTTACATCGCCTGACCACCCTCTGGATGAAAAATGTTTTCCTGATATCCAGCCTAAACTTCCCTTTACGCAACTTTAGGCCATTTCCTTGAGTCCTGTCACTGGTCATGAGAGTAAAGAGATCATCACTGTCACCTCCACTTCCCCTCAGGAGGAAGTTGTCACTGCAGTGAGGTCTCCCCTCAGTCTCCTCCAGGCTGAGCAGACCCAGTGACCTCAGCCCCTTCTCATAAGGGTTCCCCTCCTGACCCTTCACCATCCTTGTAGCCCTGCTTTGGATGTCTCTAATACCTTAATGTACACTTTCAGGGACCATTTCTGTAGCTGGTCACTAGAGGAGAGTTATGTACGTGTACACATGCACAAATACAGGTGGCTATGTATGCCTGTGCATACATATGCCTTCACCTCACGAGTGCACTCACTCAAATACCCAAAGAAAGACTGAGAGCAAGGCATAAAGACGAGATACTGTAGTTATTCCTTATGATAAATGGAGGAAAACAAGCATTATTCAAACAAGCCATGAGACAGTAGCTGGTTTTCAGGGTTGATTTAGTATTTATTTTTTAATGATCTGTAAATGCAGCATATTTGGAGATAACACAAGTCTATTTTGGAATATCAAAGCAGAAGCATACTTTGAAAGGGCTATCGAAGGGCTAAATGGTATCAAATATAATTTTAGAAATCTACGTGGTAAAACTTTGAAAGTTACAATCTAAATGCTTCCTCTATATCTCTCCTAACAGAACAGGACGCTATCAAAAATCTTGCCCATTGTTGTGAAGAAGCTCAACCAGGGTATTTTCTCAGTTTATAGTTGAAGAAAGTTTTTATATGTATTATAAAAGAAATGTAAGACTTTGTGTAGTATTTCTTGTATAACACTTGGAAACTCTTCACTGTCATACTCAGCATGAATAATCCATCTGCCTTTGGTAACTTCTTATCCAGAAACCTATTAGGAAAGAAGAAAAGACCATGGAATGACAGCCAAAAAAAAAATAAAAATGAAGTCTTCCGTATGAAAAGATTCCCATGTGAAGAAAGAGGTGAAGGTTTTATTTATTCAGAAAAAGGAAGATACAATATGGAAGAAGAGATGATGCAGGGAATATTGAAGGCTATGGGAGGATACTTTGGCTTGTCTTATATATTGTTTTCCTGATGGCCAGTAAAATTTAATTGTGGAAAATGTAAAATAAATAAAGGAAAACACTTCTTCATATAGTTCATTCAAATCCTTTGTCTCTTGTGAACAAGGATACAGTGAAGAGAAAGCTCTAGTAGAATAGAATAGCTTGATAAAGACAAAATTTTGAAATGTTGCATCGTAATAGATACCTAGGTAAGAAGATTATCAGGCTATGTAACAGGGGGCTCCCACCTTGCGTACCCCAGCTGTGGTGTAGTCAGTGGATGTATGTGTCCATGATTTCTGAAGTGTTAAAGGATGCTTCTTCCAAAGGGTTTCTTATTGGCTTCCCTTGGAGGTCTCCTGTCTGACTAGATGAACTGTGTTGTTCTGGAGACTACAGTTCTTCCCTCTGTTCATTTTACAAACCCAGCGATTGTAGTACTGCTTAATAAAGATTTATTAATGTTGACTGAACATCCTAATTTTGCTGTTTAAGTCCTCATTACTAAAGTCCTGGTCCAAAACACAGTGATGGAAATGGAACGAGGCCTACTGCACTCTGTCGCTATTGGATCAATCTCCAGCTTTATCATCTAATTTCCCAAATTTTGTCATTTTCTGTGGGAAAAGACCCCCTCATACTGCTTATGTTTAATAGGTTAACACTGATTACAAAAAGAAAATCTTGTAAACTTTACTAAGACCGTTTATACTGTCAATAATATAGTAAGCTTTATTGGATTCTGTTAATTTCCGTCATTAAGGGATATGCAACCCCCATGTTTTGTTCAGTCTCTGAAGGGAATGTCTCATTTCTTACAAGGTTGTTACACCAGTCCTGGTCTCTGGTACTTTCAGTTGCTGTGATGAAAACTCAGAAAGATCTTTAAAATCAATCACTAAAAATATATGCAGTGTTAGTGTACATCCTGAGCTAGTTCTTTCTAAAAAATGGTCAGGTTAATCAAAGTACACATAGGTTTCAGTCTTTATTTAGTTTAAATTATCCTCCTTCATCTTGTTTCTTCAGTACTTTATATGTATAATGATGTGTAATATATTTCTTATATATAATAATGTAAATTCTGTCAAAGGACAGTCACATGGCTCAATGGACAGACACTCTACTTCTGGCTTTTCAATTACAAGGGACCTTCATTAATTACTGTTTTCTCTGCGTTTTGTCCATTTGTAGCATCACTTAGTGCTTAAGACTTCCATATTAGCTAATGCAATGTATGTCTTTTATTTCTTTGGTGTCTGAAATCAGGCCCTTTCACTAGTTCCAAATATTGCTTCCAAATTTTGCTAAATTTGTCCATACTTCAATTTCTTGTCTCTAAACACTGAAAGACATAAACACATTCTGCCTTCATGCCTTTTTAAGTGCTTCATCTATTTATAATATAAACTCTTGGCTTAATATTTCTATTTTATTATCTATGAAGTTGGGCTAGAGAAAAAGTTAATGTCAATTTCTTCCTCCTGCCTCAGTGGAAATTAAATTTTTTGCCAGCCCTTGGAAATCATTGAAAGTATTTCCATTCTTCCAGCCTCCAGAAAATAAGTCATTTCCATTTTGGTTGGAGGGTGGATTTTTTAATATTTTTTATTTATTTAGCACTTAGATTTTGGGAGGATTGAATCAAAAGATGCCATTTTAGACATAAAATTTTAATGAAAACATTTTTTGCTCAGTAGAAAATTAATCAGGGAAGATATTTTCAGAGTACTTAATGCAAGTTCTTAGCAGAACAGGACTCTCGGCTAAGGTCTTTACATGCTAAGTAATACAAATATGAAAATAGTATTGTGAGTCATACTACTGGGGGTGGCTGGGTCAGCTGCCAGTTTCCCAAATACTAATCAGTCTTTTTAATTCGAGATTACTTCACTATTCATCTTCTAATTTTTCCCTGTTGCCTGAATTAATTATATATAAAATACGGATGGTCACGAATCAAAGGTAGCTTGTGCTTTTCCTTTCTGCCAAGGTGCAGGTGTAACCCACCTGGTTAACAGAACACAAATGTTAATAGTGATGGGGCTTTCTGGTTTCGATGCTGGACTTCGACTCTGTGTTGGCTCTTACTCATCAAGTCTTAATCCAGTGCCTGGGGTGTTGTGGGAAGGGCTGCTGTTGGTCTCAGTGTGGAGTGAATTAGATTTGGGAATTTTAAAATCTTAGCAGCGAGGTTCTCTTCTTGCCTGCAGTGCGTTCGCCTGTCGGCGCAGAGCCATCACCTGCTGCATGCTCGCAGGTACTGCTGCCTTCCAGAGAGCAGCTTTCCCACCGGGAAAGCCGGAGCAGGGCAGCTCCTGTTTCTCTGGGAGATAATCCCAGAGGTGAAGGGATCTCGGGTTTCGTACATGAAACCTTTGCTGTTTTTTTCAGGTCTTGTTACTGGAATTGACAAGCCGTGCTCAGTGCCATCCTTTGGGCTAATTCCAGCTGACGGCTCTGGACCAGGGCTGGACCGCAGAGCTCCGCGGTGACGCCGGCGGCATTTCCCCATCTCAGCAGGAATGCCCCAGCCAGCGGGCTCCGTGCCTGGCACAACCTGTCGCCTGGAGACTTGTGGTTTCCATAGCTTTGTTTAATAGAAGACATTTTTGTCTGCTCTGAAGATACTCGTGCTCGCTGATTTGGAATAATATTAAGTGAAGCAAGGGTAAACCGATTTCACACAGAATCTCCTGTCAGAGCTCTGTTTCGTCAAGAATAATGTTAGAGTAACTCCAGCAGAGCTGTTTCATTCGGCTTGCCAGATTGAGTCCAATGTGAACCTTCAACATAGATATTATTGCATTAATTTTAATGAATAAAGATCACAGACTTATTTAATTAACATAGCAAAAACCATTGTCAACAAGCGAAGAAGTTATATTGCACAGCCACTCTAATGCAATCACAAGAGTGTACTTTATGGCTATGAGAATATAATTTTCTTGTTAAAAACCTTTGATGTTTCTTTAAATATATAAAAATACAGGAAATGTGTAAATAAGGTTTGCCAGCCATCTTGAATGCCTCGTGTTAAAATTAGTCTTTTGGCTCTGATTTGTGTTCATTTAGATGGGTTTCAGATAATTCTGGTGTATATATATTATATGTATATAGCATACATGTAAGTAGAGATATGCATGTATAGACATAACTTTTGTTATAAAATCATAGGTGTTAATATTGAAAACATAACCATTATATCAATTTTCATATGTTATTTTTACCATTATTTTAATAATTTTATTTGCATGGTTAAGGACTGTTTAACTCTAGTAATGAACTAGAGTTTTACTTGTGCCTTCCTGCCTGGGCCAACTACATAGAAAATTCTCCTTCAATTTGTTCTTAGGGAATTCAAGAGCACTCTTGGAGGTTTGCCTCCTCCACCAAGACCCACTGTGCAGTCTCACCTGCATGTCTGGTTTAGACCTACACATGTTTTTCTATCCAAGCTCCCTCATGCATTGCTACAGGAGCTGGTTAAGTTTCTAGAGGTCGAGGAGTCAAGGAGGCACCAGCCACCTGAATGGCAGTATCTTGTCATGTGCAAGACAGGATGCTGTCTCTGTGCTAGTCCTGAATTCATAACTCAGAGGGAGTCTGTGTTTCGTAATCGGGGAAGCTGTGGGCAGTGCATCTCATAGTTTGGCAGGAGCTGCTTGCTGTGTAGATGGCTTTAGATTGCTGTTGGTGTCAAGATTTCAGCATATATTTGGTATGTTTAATCCCACACTGATACAGAGTATGAAAACCATTGCTTGAAAGCAATATATAGGTGTGTATATATATATATATATATATATATATATATATATACACATATATATATATATATATATATATACACATATATATATATATATATAAGCCAGACTCTAGTTTATCTAATAATGAAACCTGAATGCAGGAATGCAAATGTATAATGTAGCCCAAAGTGCATCAGGCTGTATCAGTGCCCTCTGAAATATGTAAAAAAGATACTTTATTGCTTATTTGGCAGGGACTGTGGTTCTACAGTCCCCACTTTTACTGTTATTTTTATTGACCTCTCAGAATGCTCCCAAATAAGCTTTCAACCTTATGCTTTGTTTTGATGAATGAATTTTCAACTAGAGACAGTTTACTATAGAATTATCTCGTATTTTTTCTACCAAGATTGGCACAATATTCTTAGCTTAAAAAGAAGTTTTTTTCTTTCTTTACTATTCTTTTACTGGAAATTTAAACTATAAAGGTGATTGTAGGATAGAGGAAAAATACAGTAAAGATATAATGCAATAAAACTATGTTCATATAATAACATTTTTTTTTTTTACCTATTAACTTTATAGTTTGTTTTGAGGATTATCTATGAAGGCTCTAATTAAAAAGAAAAAAATAACTGGCATAACTTCCTCCCAGAAAAAAGGGAAAGGGCACACCAGAAGGAAAAAAAAATTGTAGTTAAATTTAGATACCCATTTATTTAAGTCCATAATTTGTTTTAAAGTACAAATTGTCTTTCTGCTTATCTTAGAAGACAGATAGACCCTCTTACTATTTAAAGCTTATTTTAAAAATAGTTTCATTATGAAGGTGGCACAATTTTTTTCAGTCCTTATCAAAGAATAAAATTAAACAAAATATACTGTCAACCAACACTCACTTTCCTGTAGATGGTCAGAAATTAAGCAGAGATTTAGCAGAAATTAAGCAGAATCACTGATCTCAGTATCAAAATAGTATATGCTTCTAGGCGTTTCCATAAAATTTAGTTTATGGAACTCAAAGGTTTTGTAAAAAGAGTTATGGGAGTTTTACATATGGAATAATTGATTTTAGCAGGAGGTTGTGTTTTGTTGATGTCAGGAATTCTAGCTCACTTTTCTGTTACTTGGTGTGTGTGTGGTGCATGGCTTTCATGGTGAATACACACATGAAACACGATTAATTTATCAGTTCCCATGACTGAATGTCTCTGCACACCTCTTTTATTAGTGAAAAGTACATTTTATTTGAAAACAAAGACATAGAGGAGAAAATATCCTTAAATGGTCCTTTTTTATGTGCTGTGATACACAAATAAATCCATGAATTACCTTCAGCAATGTGGAATTTATTTATCAGATGAGACGTTCTAGCTGTCACCAGTCACTGACAGTGATTGTGACACCCTGCTGCACACATTGCTTACATTGTACAAAAATTCTCTATTTGTGTAGCACGTTGTTCCTGAGATTTCATACCACAGGTGAACAATTAGCTGTATACCTGCCAGTTAAGATAACTGAGCTCTGCAATTAGATTGTGTGGCAGGTTTTGATGAAATCCAGCCTCCTCCCAGAGGCAGATTGTGAGCTGGCAGGGAGCGTGTCGGGTGCCCCAGGTGGGTGGGCACAGGGTGTGCAGGTGGTGCAGCAGGAAGGGTGCTTGGAAGGGCACAGGGAATGGCCAGCAGAGCGCTGCCTTCCCATCTTGTGCAGCCCTGTAGTTACCACGTATCCTGTGCAGCAGCTGCCAGGGATGGGGAAGGCTGCTTCCAGGATGGGTATTAAGGAAAAGCTATGAATACTGAAGACAAGAGAAACACTTGGTGTTGGTCAGTGTCCTTTGGCATGACTTTGGTTTGATCACGTATTTTCTGTTGCATACATCATCCCTAAGGAGTATTCTGCCTCCTTGGCCAATGTCACTCCTTGGTTTAACATCAGCTCCCAAGTGAAGGAGAGCTTGGCTGGGAGGCTGTCCCCCCACTGCTGAACTCTGGGGCCAGCTGGCTGGAAGGGGGACCAGCTTGCACTGGTTTTGGCTGCAATACAGTTCATTTTCTGCAAGTGGTGGAGAGCAGCTCATAGCCACACTGCCTGATGCCTATACCCTCTCAAACAGGTTGCCCAGGACTACAGTATTTGTCATTTTGCTTTGGGTTCCTTCTCAGCCACCTGTGATGGACTCGTTGTCGTAGTTATTACTCTTACAGTTGGTTTTTTTAATGTAGGTTTATGGAGTTATTTTTAGTTTTGTTTGTGTGAAGTACAGCCTCCCCTGCACTGTAGTTTTTCAGACACAAAACTGGTAGATGTTGTGTGTCCTAGGCTACACGCAGGGATAAGCTTAGGGATAGGATGGTATCACAGGACTGACTGTTCACTACAGACCAAACCAACTTGTTACCTTGATGTTAGAGGCAATCTGTGGAGTGAACTGCCTTCCCTCACCTGTTGACTCCAGAGACCAGCAGTGAACTCACGCTGTGCAGTGTAGATGATCCCTGTGAGGAGTTTACTCAAGGGCTGAGCTGCTTGGCAGTGCAGACGTGTTGCCTGACATGGATTCCCAGGAGCAGAATGGGGTGATAGCATTTCTCACCTCCCTGGCACACTAAGGGAACAGACACATTAGAGACTGTGAGATGTGAAGATATGGTAAGATGTGGTGTTTTGTGGTGTGATGAGAGTGCAAATGACAGACTCCTGCCTGAGAAGATGGATGAGTTCCCTTCAGCATTAATATGTGCTGTATCCTCTGAAATGCGAGCTGGTTGTCTCAGGCTCTGCAGTTGTTCCTGGGGATTTTGTTATGCAGATGGTACTTTCTGATTATCACATTTTAAGACTCACACACTCATGAAAGGGAATAGTGAAATGGAGAGGGGTAATCTTACTGAATAAGAAAAGTATATTTATAAACAAACTTTTTTTTTTTTTTCTCCCCGAGATAAATCAGCTCACTCTGGGCCTTACATATTGAAGATCAGTCTGGCTATATCTGATAGCTATGCATCTTTTTTTTTTACTGCCCTTTGAAAAGCCCTGGAACATGACTGACATCACTGACAGGCTATGGAGACAGGTCTATGCAAGGTAATTACAAGGTAATTCTAACTGTGCTCAGCTGAGTACCGTTCCCCCTGCCTATTTCTCTCTATCAGGCTGGTCAGGTGTGTGCCTGCTGCTCTCTGAGTCAGGACTGGGAAGGCAAATGGATCTCCAATGCACGTTCCATTCAGGGCATTGCCCTGTAACACAGATACTCTTCAGAAGCAAGCTACAAAGCTTCTTGGTCTTGTACGCTCCTTTCCACAAATTGTCCTGCCAAAAAAGGGCTGGTGAAACAAAGGTTTGGTGAAATAATCCCATTTGACACAGCCATATTTTCCATTTGTAGGAGAACTGCACTGCATTCAGCACTCAGCAGATCATGTTTGTTCAGCAGATTTCAATTAAAGGTGTTAGTGCTTTTAGAGGCCAAGCTGGACTTCTTCCAGAGCAGATTTTTTATTTTCCACTCCATGCATAGCTCCATGAAATGTCTTTGTACAGACAAAATGTGCATCTGCCTATACCCTTAGAAAGCTTTTGTGATTGAATTGTGGAAGAAATTCTTTTACCTTGCCCTGTCTGAATTGGAAATAGTGTCTGTGTGTGGGAGGAAGCAGACATTGTGGTTTGGGTTTGGATGGGACTAGGGATTTTAATGTTGGTGAAGGAATTCCTGTGATTTATTTCTGTTAAAGGATCGCCCATAATCACACAGTTTCCATTTCTCTGTGTGTTTTGCATGCTCAGAACCCATGCCATAGGGCTTACAAGGGAGAAAAATTGGATTGGGGCAGCTGGGGAGCACAAGGTAATAACAAAACCATATTGGCGGCGCTCTTGACAGCAGCCATCAGCTACCATTTCCTTCTCAAATTTTCGTAGGCATCACAGTGGAGAAGGGATTTGAAGGAACAGAGAATGGAGTTCATTGTCTTTTTAGTCTGCTCAAATGACTGAGGAAGGCTATAAAAGCCACCTCAGGCCTAATTTCGTAGTAGCCAATTCTCACAAATTGTCTATCTGTAGGAAGAGCACAAAGCTTCAGCAATGCCAGGCCACCTGCAGATTTCACTTAAGAAGAACACAGCCCAGTTTTCATTGGACTATCAAAACAATTAACTTGCTCAAAATCACAATGGTTCTGTAAGTTGATTTTAGCTACAGAAGAATAAATTTCTGCAAAAATCTCTACGAGCCTTTCAGAATTCTGTGTCATAAATCACACTCTCATTGGTGAAATCTCAGTTTAGAAAATAGAAATCTAAGTATCACTAATGAGGAGTTAAATGTAATTTTACACAGTATTGAGCGTATTTAAAATATTTGGGCTCTTAGTTTGAATTTGGATTCTGACCTCATATTAATGAGCAAGATTTAATTTGAAGGGTTTTTAATTTTTAATGTCGTTTGTGTCATTTTACTTCCTTAATAATCAGAAGGTCACATGGTACCAAATGAAACACCTTATGACAATCTAAATTGAGTATATCATCATTATTACCTTTATCAGTCAGAAATAATTAATTGAATAGTGTGTATTGCTCATAGATCATGATGTCTGCTTCTGAAAAATGCATTGACCTATAAATTGTCCTCCAGTAGCCATCCCCAGACTAGACAGGAGTTGCCAGAAGAAATTTGTAGAAAGATGTCTTCTGAATGATGTGTGTTTGCACAGTAAAGCTGAGTAAGAAGGCAGCTATTCAAAGCTTGTTTTTAAAGGTTTCCTGTTAGATCCTTTTTTAAGAAATACAGTTTTCTATTTCTAGCGTGAATTAACATAAATCACATATGAGATATATTTAATTTTTTATTTCTGTCTAGTTATTTCCATGTAAGACAGGACACTGTTGGAACATAATACTAACCACCATATGAATTTATAGTTACATGTTCCTGGTGCCACATTAAGTTTTACCCAAATACAGTAAAAATGTTCAGCAGATAATTCCTGTAAAAGCTTATCTTTGTATTTATTTTTAAAGGTTTATTTTACAGCGATTCCTAAACTTTAATTTCCAACTGTTTATCATTTGTTTCTCAGGATATACTCCAGTTTTTAATATATACACCCATTCTTAGGAATAGAGGACAGGGCCTTATTGTTATGCAGTGCCTACTCTCCCTTAAAACAGTTTCCTTTTAGGCTTGTCCTTTTAATCTGTTTTCTGCTTTCAAGGCCAAAATAGTTGCTGGACAGCTCAGATTCAGTGCCCTTTAATTGACATGACTTTTCCTCTGCCTCATGTCCGTTCTCTGATGGTATACAGAAAGAAATCATGACTTCTCTGATATTTATCACAATAAGCAAGCTAAAATATTCTATTCCAATTAGACTCCTGTTCCCCTTGTGTGCTTTAACAGCTGCCTTTGCACTTGTGGCCTGAGTTCTTTTGGAGAATGCTGACCAGAAGCCTCTACATTATGCTAGAGGAAGTCTTGCTGGTGCTGGTGCCATTTGCAGTAGCTCTCCCACACACCTGCCTTCAAAGGCAGATGCTAAATTTGCAGCTTTTCAGTAGTATGTCATTCTGATTTGTCACTTAGGGTACTGTACTTGCTTCATGCACATTTTCTGACGGCTGTGCTTTGCTCTCAGTCTGCGGCTGCCCCAGCTTCTGATGCTTTAACACTCTGACTAAAGCGTGTATTTAGTGCTGAGAATCTGCCTGGAATCTGAACAGTAGCAAAAAGTTCTCTGCTCTTGTAAGTGTCCTTAACAATAGGCTTTCTTCTGGCAATGTGGGGAATGCAATTAATTGTTCCTAAGATGGCTTAAAAATTCATCCTGGTATCAGAAGGATGGAATATTTCAGTGCTACTTAGCATATATTATGCAGGATATCATGGTAGCTACTAGCATATGTAACTTTGAACAGGTAATTCTTGCTCATGGAATCTGAGTGCATTCACTGGATCACCAGAAATAGCGGTGTGTGTGAAGCTCAGACCTCATTGAGTATATCTTATCTTCCCATAACAAGACGCTATATTTCTCATTGGTTCCTACAGTTATCAGATACTATTTAAAAATCCCCTCCTCTCAGCTCTAAAACCATGCCAGAAAATCTGGCATTTTAATGCAAGTCACAAATTCAGCTAAGAAAAATTTTTTTTTTTTTTTTTTATTTCAGGCCTACAGAAGCTTCACATGGCATATATTTAGAGATGCAGTACTCAGATACTTCATAATTAAAAAGTCAAGAAAGGGAAGAACAATCCACTTGGCATAGGAGGAGTACTAGCCTCCAAAAAACCAAAAGGATTCTAGGAAAGTCAAGTGACGGTGAAGTGTAATATCAGCATAATTTTAAGTAATAAACCCCCAGGATTTGGCTAAGTTTAGCTGGGAGTAATGTAAATGAGCCTGTGCAGAGCAATTGCATGTTTAGAGCAATTGCAGAGCAAACCCTGTGTTTAATGTCCTAAATACTTTGTTTGTGGCTCCTCAGCGTTACGGCCTCATCATATACCAAATTTTTGTGAAAAAAGCACTTCAACTTACATGCAATTTAGCTTTACTGAGGACGTAAAATTACAGTATAGCCAGTGTGAAATAGGATCATCAATGATGGTGACATCTGTCAGACACAATAATAAAACTACATTATGAACCCCCAGCCATGATTGTATCATCTCATTTGCATAACCAGTGTTAAAAAATCCAGTTCTGTTAGGCACTTAGCGTTTCAGAATGGCTTTTAAGCACAGAAGTGAGGCTAGGAGGGGGCACCAGATAATTTTAAATTGTAGGATTAAGATGCCAGAAACCATCTGGATAAGCAGCCGTGCCTGCAGTGGTGAATACAGCATGTCCATGGACCACTTCAGTCCCCCCCTAAAATATAGCTATGCCAGGGAGAGTGCTAGCAGGGGAGCACTGGGAATGGCTGCAGATCCAGTATCTGAGCTTTCTTCCTGGCTTGATTTCCTTTTATATTGGTGCAGCCAGGGAGTCTGGCTGACTGCAAAAGTGTCATATACAGTTAGTTTAAAAACTACTTCAGAGCACCAACCCCACACCACTTACACGCCAGAAGTTCCAAGCTAATAACTCCCAACATCCTATAATTAATTAGAATAAAAAAAGCCCTAGAAATTATGATGTGCCACAGAAAGAGAGCAGGAGAAATCAAGGGCATTAAGGGTGTCCTAGTATATATATGGTGCAATGGTGAGAGTACGGACATAAAATCCTTTATTAAAGTAAATTAGGAAGTTTAAAAGAAGAAATTACTGAAGCTATATTATAGGAACAAGTCCCATGTTGCATAAAAATGGTATAATTTTTCTTCATTAATGTGTAAGATGGGAAAGGACAGATAGGAAAAAGCAGTCCAGAAACAATATGTTATTAGCTACATCAGACAAAGGAGAGCCAAATGAGACACATTAGGTGGGGAGCAGCTTCACAGGCTCTTCTGGCTCACCACCGGGCATGTAGTGAAAATTGCTTTTCTTACTAATCTCAGGTATATTTAATCAGCTAGGCAAAGGTGTATTCATCCCGGCACAAGATGTAATAATTGCCCAAGGAAGCAGCAGGAGGAGGAAGGATTGCTTTAAGGCAGTTGCAGAAGTCTGGAGGAGCTAGCCAGGGGTGAAACAGTATTTCCAGAAGAGCAAGGCCACTGATTGTTCAGGGTTATGTCTTCTCCCCATAACCTTAGGTAAAACTGCTTGGCAATTGCTAGTAGTAATACACCTACATCAAATGAGTCTCCCCAGACACCACCTGAAGAAAAATGACAAGAAAGAAATAGATGTTTGTTAAATTATATTTTGGTTTGATTTTACTTTGCATTGCAGAAATTAGTATTGTGCATTTAGTGAAGTTAATAAATGTGAGGTTAATGTATTCAAAACATTTACGCATAATTTTGAATATTTTCAAGGTAAACAGGATACACATTTCTGTATCACTAGAGGAAACAAACTACACGTAGAACATAGGAAATTAGTATGTTTCCCCAAGCAATAATTTTACAATATTCCTTTTCCAGTTTCTGAAAAAGAGGGGATTTATATTGCTCCATGAAGTAAAGTTTAAACCACTCTGTATACAAAAAAAAGTGAAATGTTATATTTTTGATGAAGTATGATGTTCTTTGTACACGAGATTCCAAAGAGAATTCATGCACTTTTCTCTCAAATAATTTCTCCAAAATTCATAAAAAACAAAGAATAGAAGAACAACTGAAAAACGTCTGAAGAACAACTAAAAAAAAAACCCGACAAAAAACCCCAAAGCCATTTAGTTTTGTGCTGTATTGGCCCTGGCTTGGTGCCAAAGCTGTTCTGCCGCTGCCCTCCTGAGCTGGACAGGAAAGAGAAAATAAAATGAAAGGCACATGGCTTGAGAGATAAGGATAGGGAGAGATCACTTACACATTACTGTCGTGGGCAAAACAGGCTCAACTTGTGGAAATTAACTTGATTTATTACTAGGTGAATCAGAGTAGGATGTTGAGCAATAAAACCAAAACCTAGAAAACACCTTCCCCTCACCCCTCTCTTCTTCCTGGGCTCAACTTCATTCCTGATCTCTCTGCCTCATTCCCGCCAGTGACAGGAGGGGACACAGAGTGGGAGCCACAGTCTCTGTTGGTCCTTCCTCCTCACACTCTTATCCTATTCCAGTGTGGAGTCCCTCCCACAAGATACAGTCCTCAATAAGCTTCCTCAACGTGAGTCCTTCCCCTGGGCTGAGTTCTTCACAAACCTCTCCACTGTTGGTCTGTTCCAAGGGGTGCATTCCTTCAGAAGAGGCTGCTCCAGTGTGGGCTTTTCTCTCCATGGGTCCACAGGTCCTGCCAGGAGTCTGCTCCAGCGTGGGCTTCCCACAGGGTCACAGTCTCCCTGGGGCATCCACCTGCTCTGGTGTGGGGTCCCTCAGTGGGCTGCAGGTGGATCCTGGCTCTATCATGACCTCCATGGGCTGCAGGGGCACAGCTGCCTCACCCTGTTCTTCCCCACAGGCTGCAGGGAAATCACTGCTGCAGCACCTGGAACACCTCCTCCCTCTTCTTTTTCACTGACCTTGGTGCCTGCAGGGATATTACTCTCACATATTCTCATTCCTCTCTTTGGCTGCTGTTGCACAGCATATTTTTTCCTTTTCTTAAATATGTTATCCTAGATGTGCTGCTGCTGTCACTGATTGGCTTGGCCTTGGCCAGCAGTGGGTCTGTCTTGTGGCTGGCTGGCTTTGGCTCTGTCAGACATGGGGGAAGCTTCTGGCAGCTTGTCAGAGAAGCCACCCCTGTATCCCCCCCACTACCAAAACCGTGCCACTTAAACCCAATACATCAGGGTTAGAATGAATGTTGCTCTGGGCTGAATGGTAATTAAGGTGAGCATTGGAGAATGTTCTCAATTACATGAGTTGCAGTGGGCTCTGTCTGCCTGAGCACTTTGGTTTGAAGCAGTAGCACAAATCTTGAAGGAAATCTCTTGGTTGTTCCCACTCCCCACATGTCAGTTCAGTTTCCAGGGCAGCTTTTGTATGATGTGAAACAGGTGGCCCTGTAGAACAGAGCACTGCTGGCAGCTCCCGTCCCCCCTGCAGCAGCAGAGTCCAGATCCCCATCAGGCGTGTGTGGGTCGAAGCCCCAGGCTGAACTTCCAGCCAGCCTGGAGCTGGTTCCAAGGACAAGATAAAACCTATTCTGAAGTGCAGTCCACTACACAGTGCAGAAATCAGCACAGTGCAGAAATCAGGGCTCGCATGCCACGTGATCTAATTATTGTCTCACTCTCTTCACCAGGAACTGAATTAGCAAATAACATGGAAAGGGTTTGGTTCGTTTTTTTTTGGTTTTTCAGTTATTTTTAGTTGTTGCTGTTTAAAAGGAGGGGAAAGCCCAATGGTGTGAAACCAGAAGTGAAGAGAAGGTAATTTATGTGGATACTGGTAAATGCATGTAGGCTATCACATGCAGACCAGTAAAATAAAGAGAATTGAGCTGAATGAAGAAACACGTTTACCTTTATGGAAGAAATTAGCTTCCTAGTTAAAAATGAAGATGAGTAAATAAGTACATTTCAACAAGATACTGCCCTGTAGGCTAATCTTTTTTAAGTGCTCAGCCCAGTTTGTTTTTTTTTCTAGAGCTGCAATTGCTCCTGTTAAAACAGGAACATCAGCTGTGGGCATGCACATTCCAGCCTCCTCATCCAGCCCTTCTAGGTTAAAGGAGGTTTCTGCTTCTTCGGATGATCTGTAAATCTGACAACCAAATTTTCTTAAGCGGAATTTGGTTTAGGAATTTGACCCAGTTTTGCAAATAGTTTTAAAAGAGCTGAAATGACACTTTGGCTCAAGAAGAAAAGAAAGAAAAAAAAACCCCAAAAACCTGAAAATAGGAAGAGGAGATTTACACATTTCATAGCACTATTTTGTCAGGTTTTGTAAGAAATGTATTATATAATTCAGCCCTTTAATCCATAACAAGATTAAAAGTAATTGTTTTCCCATGTTCTGCTTTCCTCTGAGGCTGGTTCAGTACATATCCCGTTGTTTGTGTAGTATTGCATTATTTAATAAAATCCTCAGATATTGAACAGCTGTTTGTTGGATTTGACCTGAAACGTTGGAGTTATGGCACTACAAAGACAACAGATTTTGGCAGCTGTAATTTCTGTACAGATGAACTATGATATTTGCAATAATTTGCTGCTTGCAAAATTGTATCTGCTTGTTTTTGTTTCTGACTGTTTTTAAAGTAGCACCATTTATTAGACCTAAGAAATTTTGGAGATTATTATAATGAATTCACATTTATTGCATTATACATTTCATATCCAAATCTGAATTTGGAGTTCTAAATTGGTCTGTTGAATTTAAGAACTAGTTGATAGTCAACGCTGTCTTAATAGCAAATGGTGTCATAATAGTAAAAATACAATGCAGATGTTAAATTTTACATTTTTTTCTGTAAATGTCTGTTGCATTACTTTTTCAAGTGGCACTTCTCCCTGTTATTTTAATTGCAGTAATTGCAAAGTAGAGTCCAGATGGAGTTACTATAATTTAATGCTAAGAATTTATTGACATAAATTCTGTTCACTGCTTGACTCTAAAGCGTTATTTGTCTTAATAAGGTTAGATGATGGTCGTTCCTTTACTGAAGGGAGGAGATGTTAGATTAGGAGCTGGAAGATGGCGACTTGAGGAGAGTTCACCAGCTGCATAGACAAACAAGGCTTACTTTATTATTGCCTTAATAACATCTATTGAGCCCTGAGTACAGAGCAGCTCCTTGGCGCCTCGTTCCCAGTGTGCAGGGCTCCCATTAAGTGCTCTGCTCAGTTACCCTTCATTTCTCCGGCCTGTTTTCCATTGCTTTCCAGCCATCCTCTACTCTCACCAAACAAGTTCCTAAGCAGCTACTATAAAACTCTTCCAAAATATGAAAGCCATCCCGGAGGTGGGTGCGGAGCTGCCAGGACCTTGTGTGAGTAGGCCTGGGTTTAACACTTCATGGCCTCTTGCTGGAAATGAAATTTGCACCCCCATGGAATAGCTCTAGGAGCTAAAAAGTCTGCAAGACTGATTCTTCATGTCTTTCTTTTTGTTTAGTTTTTAAGGAAGATTTTGCATTAGCCAAACTGTGTTTGCGTTAGCCAAAAATAAGTAAATTTAGCTGTATCATAAACTCTTGACCTTTTTTATATTGTCTTCATATATTGCTTAGTACTGTCAGAGTCTTGACACCCTGGTATGATGTATTTCCAAAGAGGAATTTTAACCATCACAACCATTTTAATTACTTAAAAAATGCTAATTCATGGTAACCAAAAAGAAATATTTTTTAAAAAACCCCATATTTTGTACAAAAGTAAGGAACAAAATTGACCTTCATGAAAGTCTTGTAGAACAAGAGTGAAAACATATTTGAGTATTACACAAAATATTCAAAATAGTTCTAATGAATAGATTTTTTTGGTCTTGCTCACAAATGAAAAATATAGAATCTGTGCTTAACTACTTAATAGCCATTCAGAGAAATCTGTACTTGATCAATATTCTAGACGAAGGTTGATTAATATTCATTGTGCTTCACAGTGAGCAATCTAGAAAGAGGTGATGAATCAGTTTGCACTCCTGGAACAAAAGATAACACTGTAGCAGTCTGATCTTAGCCAGACTGTCTCGGGTCATAATTCGTGGTTAACTCTTTTTGATTTTTAGCTGTAACTGAGGTTGATTGTAACTGTTGAGTGGAACGAGGAATTTTGTTGTTGTTCTTACACGTGAAAGAATGATCCAACAGGTTGCCAAGTGCTCTGGCGTTCATGCAAGAAAGCACATGCTCAAGTCCTTAAATGCCTTCACTCAAGCCTTCAGTTGTTCTTGCCGGTTTGAGTTAGGCAAATAAAGAACATTTTTGCTGGAGATATAAATAAATCATCCTAGCATGTTTCTCTGTATATTAGTATACTGGATTAAGCTTGTTTTATTTACTTTGCTGCCTTAGGATGAGCCATTTGACAGAACTGCTCTAGCTTCTTTGATTTTGATTAATCAAGGATGGGGATATTATTGGTGGTTTCCTGTTACTATCACAAAACAGGGCAAGTGACTTGCAATATCTGATCCTGGAGAACATTTTTGTTCGGTATTCGAATTGGAAAGAGCTTGTAGAAGACTTTCTCAAGTAGTTCTTACTGAAGTTGCATTTTATGTTTAAGGTGGTCTGTTTATGCTCTCAAAAATTATTAAAATATATTATTTTATAAGGATTTTTGTATTTGTATAGCTAATGGGAAATGCAATACATCTCCCTTAATGATAGATATGAAAACTAGTGGACACTTAAGTTCTACAAAACTACAAAGTTTATTTTAAATTTTGTTTCCAAGCTCAAAAAGGTACAATTTTCCTGATTTAATCTGTGATGATTTTTTTTCTCTGTGCATTGAAATAGCCCCCATTATCCTGTTATTAAAAACCTGTAATGACACCTGCAATTAGTTGTCCTTGCTGGTTTTATCATCTCTATGCTGCAATAGTTTGCCATACATTTAAATATCTATGTAGATCTGTCTCTTTCCAGAGACAGTGAGGGAGTGAAACAAGGTAATGGAAAGCAAAACAGGAGGTGAAGAAGTGAGGACCGTGCTGTGTGTGCCTCCTTCACTCCACTTGACAGTGTGAGAGAGGAAGGGCTAAGGGCAAACAGTGCTGTGATCTGAGCTGGAAGGAGACCAGGCTCACTCCTCCTCCCACCCAGGCAGGAGCATCCCCAGGAATCCCCAGAGCTCGCTCGTAGCATGACAGATGATGTAGGAAAAGACAGTTTTAATTAAAACAAAAGACAGTGTCTGTCAGATGCATCTATTTATAATTAGGTAAATATGTTCATCTTTCCATTGATGTCGCTGAAAAACTGTGAGGATCATTACCATTAACATGTGAATATCAGCTTGGCTTTCATGTGTTGGCTTGGAGCCAGTTCTGTGGGTTTTTAATGATGCTGCCAAGTTTATAAGGTTCTCTCATGTAACTGAGGTTATTCATGTGGATGGATAAGGGGTTTTATAGGGCCAAGGCCTGCTATCTTTGTGAGCACCCAAGGCCTTCAAAGGAGGTTTAATGGCAGAACTTGCAGACAGTGCCTCCAGCCTGACTGCTTTAACAGTTATTGGTGTAGCTGGTAGTATTTGATAATTAATGGCACTCAGAAAGTGAGAGATTCCTTTTTATTTTATGCAGAAAGAATTTAATATTCAGGTTTTTTATTCAGTGAGTTTCTGTTTGCCTTTCATCAATGGTAAAAGAAAAATATAAAGACAAGAAACAAAAAAGATAGCCGTTCCTTCCTCTCAGTAATTTAACTGGGTTGCAAGCATTAGTGCAACAGTATGGCAGAGAGTTTGTTTGTTTGTTTGTTTGTTTGTTTTATTGTAAACTAGGTTCACAAAACAGCTTAGTTGAAATTCAGTGCAAGTTAGGTTTCTTTTCAGTAGGCCTAAGTTGGTAATACTCAGACTGAAATATATCTGAGTATGAGGACAAACTCTTTGTAGAGAGCCTGTCATGATGGTGCAGCTTATGCACTAGCAATGAAAATAATATTTGAAGAAAGATGATGTTTTCATGTATGTTTTTACTTATGTTTTATTATTGGTACTTTGGAAAATAGGAAAATATATTTAAAAAAAAAAACCCAACCAAACATTTAATTGGGGTGCTCAAGCACTCAAATATGCTCATTTAAAATTTCAAACAAGAAGATGGAAGGGGTCTTCAAAATTTTCTCCATATTATCTTTATTCTACAGTATGTGTTTACAGTTTTTTTAATGAAAATTTATAGCAAAAAAAAAGCAGAACAGGTCAAGATGTCTATGCTGCAACAGAAAAATTCTAGTAACATGCACTAAAATATTAATGAACCATTTATGCTCCATTGGTTCCAAATTTATTGTAAAGCTGCTTGGTAGTTTTTGCTGTCCAGGAATACGCATATTTATCCCACCTTATCTACAAGTTCATGTAAAATTTGATCAATATTTAGCAACTGATTTAAAATATGTACAGGGTTTCATGGACAACAAGGGGCTTCAGCTTTAAAAGGCCTGCAATCATGTAACTTCTACAAGGTATCATACCGACAGTTATGAGGTAAACTATCTCATAATATTTTCCTCGATGTTTATTGATGTTTAGATAAACCTCTTTATTATTCCCATACTTGGATATTAGTGCTTGAGTTTTCAAAGCATGCAGTATGAAATTTATGAGAGTTTATGAAAGGCAGGTCCTTCATGACTAACAGGTCTGTCTCTGTGATATGGTGACACTTGGAGAATGAGGAAAAGGCTGTGGATGTTGCCTAACTAGACTTCAGTAAAGCATTTAAAAGTGTGTCCCACAGCATTCTCCTGGAGAATCTGGCTGTTCATGGCTTGGTTGTGTTCACTGTTGAGTAAGAAAATAGCTGGATGGCAGATCCCAGAGATTGGTGGGGAATGGAATTACATCCAGCTGGGGTTGGTTCCCCAGGGCTCAGCACTGGGGTCACTCCTGTTTAACGTCTTTATCAATCATCTGGACAAGGGGATTGGGACCACCCTCAGTCAGTGTGAAAATAACCCCACACTGGGCAGGAGTGTGGTTCTGTGGAGGGCAGGAAGGCTCTAAAGAGGGATCTGCACAGGCTGGATTGATGGGCCTAGGCCAATTGCGTGAGCTTCAACACTTGGACCTGCACTTGGATCACAAACCCATGAAATATTCCAGGCTTGGGGAAGAGTGGCTGAAAAGCTGCCCAGTGAGAA
Organism: Motacilla alba alba; assembly: GCF_015832195.1. Classification (NCBI taxonomy): domain Eukaryota; kingdom Metazoa; phylum Chordata; class Aves; order Passeriformes; family Motacillidae; genus Motacilla; species Motacilla alba. The sequence continues at coordinate 112,703,091 of NC_052016.1, forward strand.
ATGACCTGGGGAGGATGGTCAACAGCTGACTGATTATGAGCTGGAAGGTTGTCCAGAGGGCCAAGAAGGCCAGTGGCATCCTGGCCTGAAACAGTCTGACCAGCAGCACCAGGGCAGGGACCATTTCTTTCTACTCAGCACTCTTGAGGCTGCACATCAAACCCTATGTTCAGTTTTGGGCCCTTCTCTACAAGGAGGACATGGAGGTGCTGGAGTGAGTCCAGAGAAGGGCAGCAGAGCTGGGGAAGCGTCTGGAGCACAGGTCTGATGAGGAGCAGCTGAAGGACTTGGAGGGGTTTAGCCAGGAGAAAAGGAGGCTCAGGGGGACCTTATCACTCTGTACAACTACCTGAAAGGAGGCTGTAGTGAGGTAGGGGTAGTCTCTTCTCCCACATAACAAGGGAAAGGACAAGAGGAAATGGCCTCAAACTGCACCAGTGAATTTTAGATTGGGTTGTAGGAAATACTTCTTCTCTGAAAGGGTTTTCAAGCATTGGAACAGGTGTCCAGGGAAGTGGCTGAGGTACTTCAAGAGTGTGTTCAAGAGGTATCTGGATGTGACACTCAGGGACGTGATTTAGCGATGGATTTGGTAGTGCTGTGTTAACAATTAGGCTTGATAGGTCTTAAGTCTTTTCCAACCTAAATGATTTTGTGAAATGTTACAGTCTAGAGTTTGTTTTACTGTAAAGGAATCTTACATACCAAGCCAAAGTATCATGCAATTGATGATGCGAAGGTTTGGAAAGAGAGAGATGTGTCTCCTGTTAGTGACCTAGGCCCTAGAGTGGTTCTTCAGCTGGAAGATGTGGCATGCAGTTTATCAGAATTTAGACATCTTCTGCTGTTCTTTTACCATGGTATACATTTTTGAATAGGCTCTGGGGTCAAAGAGGCTTTCCCACATCTTCCTAGAAAGTGCCAGAAAATGACGCTGGAACTCCTATGTACCACTTGATATTATATTAATAGAGATAGTGTAAGTAATAGCAGGGATTTGTTCCCCACAGTAGCAAGATAAGACTTTCCTCCAGGTTTCAGGAATTTTAGAAAGAAAATTGGATTCTCAAAGTGCTGTAGTTACACAGATCATGTCAAACTCAAAATAACACAAAACACTAAGATGTTTTCCCTGTGCTGAGACATGCTTAGGTAAGGTGGGAATCAACCTCTCCCAAATGCAAACATTTGTGGACTGTTTTTTTTAGGAGATAATGTAAATTTTATTATTTGCTTACACCTTGTGCATATAGAGGTTGATTTTTGATGTTTGTTTCCATCTCTCACCACTTTTTTAATCAGCTTGCTGTTTATTTTGGGCTTTCTAATTATTTCCCTTATGAAAAATATGTACTTTTCCATGCCAGAACATGACAATTGCAAATATTGAACTATCTTCTTCCAGATAAAACTTCTATTTCAGCATATGTTAACATTTTCCGGTCTGCCATACTCTGTGGCTCATTTAGGTTTCAACATATTAAAATGCCCTGCTTGATGTTTTACACAGGGTAAATATGATTTTTAATGTGGGGACATCAGGCTTTCAGTGCAATTTCTATTGTTTGCTTTAAGGTCTGAGGCTTCATAGAAGTATCAGACCTGACTGTGTGGGAGAGCCAGTGGACCACACACTCCTGTAGAGAACAGCAGCTTTCCAAGGACAGGGTGCCCAGAGTTCAGTAAACACCTTAGAATATCCTCACAGATGTCATCCTCACAGCCATTAGGGCTTGAACTTATAAAAAAATGTATTACAACTATAGGTAAAAAACTCCACTTAGAGAGCTGGCAAGGAGAACATTTTTTTCCCTCTATTGATCAAAGACCTTTTATCAGAAAGGCTTTTTTTCCATGTAGGCATCTAAAAGAGTTATGGCTAGGATCCAGAAAAGTTTATGCTTAGCTTTCTTTGCATTCTGAATCAACATTGGCATATATGTGAGAGTAAATGTGGGTATAGATAGATGGTAAAACTAAAATTATATAAAAATCAATCTATCTACATAGTGTTTGCAGAGACAACATTTGGAAGACAGGTAAAAAATCCTCACAAACTCCATTTTAGCACAGAATTGTGGAGTGGTTTGTTTTGTAAGAGAGCTTCTGGGGTTATCTAGGGCAACTTCATAGGCAGGGACATCTTTAACCTGACTAGGTTGGTCAAAGCCCACCCAACTTCACTTCAAGTCATAGAGTATCAATAGTTTCTCTGGGAAAACTGTCAATGTCTCACTACTCTGATTGTAAAAACAAAAATCATCCTTACAATCTAAATGTGCTCACTTTTAGTTTAAATTTTTTGCCCTTTGTATCTTGTGTTCCAAGAAACACAGAATGGTTGGGGTTGGAAGAGAATTCTGGAGGTCATCTAGTCCAAGCTCCTGCTAGAGCAGATTCTGCTTCTTTATATGCTACAGAAAAGTGAATCTTCTGCAACAGGCCTGACCTTTGTGTTTATGTGTGTCACCTCTGTTGAGTTTTCTGGGATAATTTTGGCTACTTACCACTTCTGCTGGCACTAAAGATTTGGTACAATTCAGGCAAAGCCACATGGTTCCACTCTAAGCCCCTCAAATTAACTTCAGGGTAAGGTACTGTTACTGCAAAAGATAGTAAGAAAGGGAAGGAAAAGTACAGATTAAAGAGATGAGGAGGAGAGGAACAGACTGACTTGCATATTCAGGAATGTATCTGCATAGCTGGCAATTCAAAAAGTCTTATTTCTAGTTTAAATCCAAGAGGTTTTGACCTGAAAATAATTGTTAAGAAAATTATAATCATATTATAATATTTAAATAACTTCTCAGACTAGAGATATCTTTTAACTTGTGAATACAAGCAGCTAATACCTAGTTACATAAAATTAGAAAAAAAGTAAACTACATCTCAGCTGATAGGGATGTTCATCTATTCCCATGGCTACACCTTTCCATACAGAGTTCCAAAGTTTGGGTTAAAGGTGACTCATCTGACTTATGCCCTTCATTATTTTACTATTCCATTTATTAGTTGACTTATCTTTAAAACATTCAAAGCTCAACTTCCCTGTTTTCTCTCAATAAGAATAGTAGTGATGATATCAGTTATTCCCACTTGCAAAGAGTTTTTGAACCTGAGTTTTAGAGAAACTTGCTAGCCAGTATTTTCCAGTATTTTCTCATAACATTTACCTTTTATTGAATAAAATACACATTTTGAGTGGAAAAATTGTCATTGCATCCCCAGGTACTTCCTGCAGTGATTTCCATTGACTGGAGTACATGAGCTTGTGAAAACAGAGATGATCGACTGCACTGAGTCAACAACACACTCATTATACTACCAGATGCTTTTATTTTCACATAGCAAGAGGAGCGTTATGGACCACTGTTTTCTTTTTCTCCCAGAAGGATTTTTCAGTGTACTTATAATTCCAGAAATGAATGCTCTTTTGCATATTTAAAGAAATTCCTGTCAAGACCTTCAGAAATACAGGCTGTGCTACACAGACACGTTCTTTATGAAGGTACCAAACTCTCAGCATTTGTTTTAAGAGGTAATTCTGGGAAAAACCACCAACAACAGCAACAACAAACAAACAACAACACCCCCTCCACACCTTCTCCTCTCACGACAGTAATATATTACCTGATTACTGCTTTTTGTACTCCATCATCCCTCATGTCTCTGTATGAACACAAGTAACACTACCTGAACATCACCCCCGAGAGGTTATTTCTGTGCTTTCTCTGTGTTTACAAACAAAGTGTATTGTTTCCCTCACACATATGTTATTATCTTTCTCTAAGTACCTGCTACAAATCGACTGTAATTTATCAAGTGCCTGTAATGGATGTTGTGTATTTGGATATAGTTGGATTTCTAAAGGTCATGGTTATTACATCCTTGGGAAGCCTATTGTAAAAGTTTATCAAAGCCTTTCAGACCTGCTGATGGGTGTGGGGATATCACCAGATTACTAATGCATTCTTCTTCTGCTGGTCTAGTCAGCAAATGAGAAATGTAAGAAACCTCTGGTACTTTGTACTTCAGGTTAAAGCTAAAGCAAGAAGCACAGAATGAACACGTTCTGAAAAATAGGCTGTATTATTCTGAATGCTAAGAAGAAAACATGTGGATAGAAAAGTTACTGTTTGAATAAAGATACAATATTTTCTCTTTTTTATCTATTCAATGGAAAATTTTTTGTGGTGTCACACATAAACTTTTAAATGTTTACTCATTACTCTTACTATCCTGGATTAAATTCAGCTTTAGTACAAGAAAGGCCATCACATTTAACTAAGGAAGACAGGGAGAAATATAGACTTCCACATCTGTTAGAGAATTTATAGAAGTCATTAGAGCTGTAATAACGTATAATTATATAGTTCTGACTGCAGTCAGAATCAAGACAAGTAAATGCTGGTATGCTAATAGCACTTCCAAAAAAAAAAAAAAAGAAGAAAAAAAAATCCTAGTCTTTTATCTTTTATTACTTTATGCTCATCAAACAGGTCAGACAGTCATGGATGGATGCAACAACAAATGAATGTGTGAAACGTCCCTTTTTGCAGAGTAGCCAAACAACTTGTCTGTGTCACTGTTCACTTGGAAGGAAGAGAATGTGAATGTTTCTAGTATTTGCTAGAAATGGAGCCAAATTCAAAATATGAGCATGAAAAGTACTTTTTATAATGTTTAACCAGAAAGAAGGAAGTGTCACTGCCTTCTTTATCTGTAGAAGGGTCTCAGATTTATGTACTACCAAACTGAAGGCATTTTGGTCTTACACACTGCTGTGTTGCTTGGAGCACTTCAGAGTGGGCTCTGAGATTGGCTGCTAGTGATAGAGGATAAACTATTTACTATTTACTCCTTTCTGCTTGGATCTGAGCTTAATATTGGAGACACACACATGAAGTAGTGTGAGAACTAGCAGCACTAAGAGCAGAGCAGCGACTGCATAGCACCACACAGAAGACGAGTACATTTTAATTTCTTTTTCATGCATCATTTAGTGCTCAAGGCTTTCATTTTGCATATCTCTTAAGTAATCAAGGTGTACAGATAGAAAGGAATTAAGAAATAAATAGAATGAGGCAACGAAAGAAAGAATGAAAGGCAAGCATGAAGGAAAACATAAGTAAGTGAAGTACCAATTGGAACATTGTCACTCTCTTGCACTCATGTCATGTATCCTTGAGTTTCAGACATAATTTGTGTATCTTGTAATGAGGAGGAAGCAGGAAAGAACAGCAGGCAATTACATTCAATCCTTGGGAATTCCAGCTTCTGCCAGTTAACTGGTATGTGAAAGGATTTCTAAGACTGAAAAGCTAACTGGAGGAAGGATCACAGTCAGGTCTGCAGCAGCCTGCCATGGCCTGGGAGTGCCATGCCCTTTCATTGCCTAGGGAATGACCAAAGCAATAGTGCCTTTATTCCTTACAGTAGTCTTGCTAAAAAACTCATCCTTAATCCCCACTGTAATTTTAAGGTACTGTTTAATACAGAAATATAATACTCTAGTGTGACATCATTAGCACTAGCTGTTGTCATCAAACACAAATCTCTTCTGGACTGAGCTCATCAGACCAGAGAACAGATAAATGTAATAGAGACATCATCTCTCTGACCACTGCAATATGTTTAATAGTCCTTTGATTTGTGTTATGTCTCAGAAAGGATCTTTGAAGGTAAAATCCATTTTCCGTCTCCATCAAAGTTTACAAATTTTCTCATCTGTACTTCAGTTGTGTAGACTGAGTTCTAATAAATATTTCTGATTTCTGTGTCATTCATTTTGGAATAAATACACTAAAAGCCATGTATATAATACCACATTAAACCTCTTATTGCAACATTGCATCTTTCTAAGATTTTTCAAAACATTAACCTAGTGGTGAGAAATTGAAAATAGCACAGTACTTCGGAAGAAACAAATGATCTTGAAGCTTATGTTCCTGCCACGGAAAAATTTTGACTGGTATCAAAATTCACAAGACAGACACTTCACCTCAGCTGTAGAGAAAGCAAATTTGATGATAAGAAATCACAGAAGCACAGAACGCTGTTTGTAAGAGACTGGTGGATGTCAATTGCTGGACCTTTGCTCCAGCAGGGTGAGTTGGAGCCATGTCCAGATGGCTTTTTAGTACCTCCAAGGTTGAGGATGCCACAGCCTCCCTGGGGAGCCTGTGCCAGAGCTTCGTCACACTCAGAGTGAAAGGGTTTGGGAGAACCTCCTGTGTTTCATCTTGCTCCTGTTGCATGCCCCTTAAGGAGAACATGACTCACCCAGACACCAACATTCAGGAGATGTATATGATGAGTTTCTTCATGCTTTGCTTCAGGCATTCATATAGAACTAACTTTTCATGTCCCTTCTGCATAGATAAAGGAGCAGGTACCGTGAAGCAAGTGGCTGAGCTTGATCACTCATGTCCTGAATGGTTTCCTGCATTGCAGGATAGTCTGAGTAGTAATTCCTTAGTGGTACCTCTTGAATTTAATCTCCACTGGATTAAACACTCAAGTATTGCTTGTAACAAAACCTGAAATTCTGGGTTTATAGATGTATACCATGGTTAAAAATATTATCCATCATGCCCAGTGTGTCGTATACAGTATATTTTAAACAATATGAGAGTATTGTAGGGAAAAACGGTCAAGAAACACCACAGTTTGGATGATTAAACCAATCCTCGAGCGGGAAAGGATGTAAATTCAGTGTGTCCTCCAGTTTAAGCAGAGATGGGATCAAAGCCTGGTTCTTGCCAATTTTTAACTGCAGCTTCCATATTTCAGCTTTAAAATCTTACCTTAGTTATGGTCCCTAAATCCAAGAGCAGACTAAGAGTAATGTCTTCCTCTTACCTTATCCTGCATGCAAGGCTTAAGAATCAGAACGTATCTTCTTCCATGAGGAAAAAGATCTTCCTCCTCCATTCATATCTTCCTCCGTTCATGAGGAATCTGTTCATTTAAATCAGGTGTGCAGACACTGCTAGGCCAGAGGTGGCCAGGTGGGAAACTCTATAAACTTGGTTTGCAGTGACTGAATATCTTTGTCTTTTTTATCCTGTTTGGTTCTGCCTGTTGGTATGGCACCATCTACCTTCTCTCCAAATACACAGTGCTAAAAGCTTTTCCAGCTCTTGACACCTTCCAGGTCATACCAGCCAGTCTCCAGATGCCAGCTCCAACCTCCTGAACAAAGCATTTGCCAACAATACAGCACGTACCTTGCTTAGTCCCCCTTAGACGTAGAGTTTGATAAGACCGAAACAATGTTCATGAGCTGATCACATACATGTGTACAGCTTATAGGGTCTTGTTTCTTCTTTCTGTGACCTTTATGGCATTTTGTCAGAGTTGACAGAGTTCTTGGCGATATGTTGGTGTAGTTATGTAGATGTATTTGATCTAGCAATTAATGGAAACACATTCTTTTATCTACAAATCACCTACAGTATTGCAATGTCAAATTTTAAACACCTACATTTAAATTTATATTTATGATATATAAGTCTTTTGAGGTTAAACAACTTATATTGTTATGACAGGAAATATTTATTAATAGGCTAACTTTTTGAAAAGGTTCAAAAAAGTCTTGTAACCTTCATGGTGACTGATAAGTTGCCAGTCAGAGCTCTTCCCTTTCCCTCCTTACACTACCCCCACCAATATAATACCTGTTAGAAGCCAGCTAATAAAAAAGGCAATGGATATGGGATTCAGCTCCTGACTTAGATTAGGTACTATATACAAAGCTCTTCTCCAATGACTGTCCCAGTAGAAATGCTGCTAGACCATTACTGAGTCTAGAAATTACGTGGAGCACTGTCCTCTCTGCTCTTCCATACAACTTTCTTTGGGAGCACTGTCAACCCTTTCCTTGACGCTACTTAACATTTGGAAGAGATCATTTTCCTAATGACAAAAATGAAAATTGTCTTACCGTCTATTCAAGAGATGTAACTTCCATAGAAATTGATGGTGTCTTTTTTTTCTGTATAGACATTGCCTCTTGCAGCCTATACTTAAGTGGAGGATCTATGCAATCATTAGAAATATAAGCACAAGGTGAAACAAAAAAGGAGAGCTAGTCTTCATTGTTCCTCAGCTATGAAGCCTACTCTGGGTTCTTCTTATTAATGTCAAGGCTGCAAACTAGAGAAAAGCTGAGTAACAAAAAAGCTATTTAATTTGTTTTGACTGAAAACAGTTCTTTAAATTATTTAATTTCATCCAAGCTGTTTAAGCACTAGTGGAAATAAAACATGCTATGAAAAGCTTCATAATCTTCCAGTTCAGAATAGACAGTAAAGAAGCATCTTCTTCCTTTAAATATGGATATATTAGAGATAGAACACAGGGGGTAGAAACAAAGATCCTGCATTACAAATTTGTTAGGATTAATCATGCCTTTTCTGTGAAAATGTTTTAATGCAGTTAAATGTGAACCAGTTTCAAGCAATTTTGTAGCTATGTGGTTTATGTTAGATAATAAATAAATTATTGTAATTAATGGAGGACTGAACATTTCAGCGCATCTACCTGGGGCCTAACAGACTGAAATATAAGAAATACTCCCCCAGTTTTGTAGGTCAAGGTGTATTCAATCAAGTCAGTAACAGCCCTGGATAATTTTTTTTAACTGTATAATCCTGAGAAATGATTAGTAATCTCTAGGTTCGGAGCATTATCTAACATCTTACAAGCATATAATGCATTTTGTACTTTCAATTGCCTTTGACAAGCACTATTTATGTAGTGGCAAAAATAAATAGTGGCACTATTTATGTAGTGGCTTCTGATTATCTTGCTGTTGTCTTTACTGCTAAGGAGCCATAATGTAATAATTTCTGTTGGAACTATGAGGGTTCTTTTAAGAACTTAAAGTAAAGAATATTCCAAGACACTATTAAAAAAAATGTCCCTGGCCTTATTTTGGAAACTTGGAAAACAAATACAGATTCTAAATGGGATTTTTTGTAAGGTAGTCTTTGAAGTTGCTGTAGAAGTGCTATGGTTTTGAAAGGCTTTTTTTAGCTTCAAATAACTAAGAGTACATCTGTTTAGCACATAATATATCAACATCCTGAAGTAATGTTTTTTTGAAAAAAAGAAGTCATGAAAGAGAAACTGATTGAAAACCAAGGTCACATGTCCAATATTTAAATTTGAATACTATAGAAGTTTCATTAGGATAAAAAATCTTTTTCCTTTTTCTGTTGATATTATCCTACTGGATGAATAAGTTTAGAAAAGAAAAGATAGTGCTTTCCAGTGCTTAAAGGATGGGTAAGGTTCTTGGGGCTTAGAGGAATAGGAACAGAAAGATTCAGTAGGTGGCACTCTTTCCTTTGAATATTTTCAGCACTAAAATCTCTTAAGTTGCTTTTTAAAGTTGGTACCTCTTAAAACGACCTTACAATAAAGATGTACCCTCATGTGGTTGTTCTACATTGGATGAGAGGCTTTAGACAAACCATGCTTGCCCCAACCAATTATTGTATCATAAAATTATACTCTGTTGACTTCCATTTCCTCAGTTGTGTCAGTTGGTTATCATTCCTTTTCCAAAATGTGGAGAATCATTGTTCTCCTTGAAAAAATGGCATTCTCCCACAACAGTTATTGCAAGGAATTTAAGAAACTGCAGGTCCTTGTAACACTATAGTAATGATACCATGTATTGGTTGTTTTTTTGGATCACTGAAGAATGAGTGGATTACAAAAGCTCAGTATTTTTTTTTGGTCTCTATAGGACTTGAACAACCTAGATTCACCCTTTCTTTGGAAAAAAGAAATCACATTTTCTTAGGCAAACAGTGTGTTTGCCTCAAAGTAATCAAAATAAGCTGACATTTAAAGACCTGACAATCACTTCTCAAAACTAACATAAATTCAGGCCTTTTTCACAGACCTGAACTCTTGGTAGACAGTTGTATTCTTATTTAACTAGACAAGCTGTAAAAGACAGTATGAGTATAAACGGAAGATGCTTGGGACTGGTCAAATCAACAACACAAAACTTTAGTGCTGATGCATGTGCTCCCAGAAATGAATGCACATTTACACACATACAGCTTTGAAATACTGCCCACTGCATTTTGTTTTCTCTTGCCTGTTCATCTCAGTTATTTTACTTGTCATGTATTTACTGGTGCTATAAGACACATAGAGCTTTCCTGCACCGGTGCACACTGGGATGAGATGTGACCCAGTGGAGTGCTCCAGGAGGAGCCCAGAAAGAGGTCCCAAGGTACATGAAATGTCAGTACAAACCATAATCAAGCTTCCAGCATGGCTCTTGTGTATCTCCCAGTCTAGCTCTTCTAGTAGTTGCTGGCATTCACAGAGTGAGTGTGGCTGTTGGGCTTATTCATCCATAACAAATCTTTTGCAGACTTGCCATTTCATTCCCTTTTGGTGTTCTTGTGGCTTAACTGAATTACATCTCCAATACTAATAGTGCTAAAGTGAGAATGAGATTTATTATACAGACACTTCACTTTTACTCCTCTAGGCATTGACATAATTCCTCTATTGAAGAGCACTTTTTCTTTAAAATTCATATTTGGAAGATGTCTTCTCATTACTATGATTTGCAGTCTTATAGTTTTATTTCAAGGACAAATGCATACTTTTGTTCAGGCTAATTTTCCAGAGACAATGTGCTTCAAAGTGAGATTTATTCCTTCTCTTATACAATTAGTCTTACTTAACTAAGTTTCCATTTTAAGACCTATTTTCTTCCTTTCATATGAACATTTAAGAGAAGGATTAATTAATTGAATAAATGTAGCAGCTGGGCTAGTCTGTTTTTACTCCTAGTAATTGTTTTACTAGCGGAAAATACCCACTATATGGTCTGTGAGGTACTGAAGGAAAATAGTTGCTTTCATGCTGTAAGAATTCAGTTCAAGATACTTGTAGTGCCTTTCTCTCTACTCTGTACAATGTGATTAGATACCATCTTGGCACTGTCTGGGAAATAGAAAAAGTCAAGGATACAACTGATCAGTTTCTAAGAACTCCTTCACACAATGCTATGGAGCTTTCTTTGATGGATGATTACATTTTGGATAGAGGTTGGGGTGCTGACCTTGGCCTACAGAATTCAATATGATTTAGGGCCTGGATTGGTGGTGCAATCACAGCTGAACTTATTTCCCCTTCTTAAGAAAGGATAAGTTGGTGTCAAGTTATCTTTATTGTTAATCATTATTTTTGAGGGTAAGGAAGAAAACTTAAAATGGGCAAGTTGATGTGTTGATTAACACTCATCTGTTACAAGTTTTGAAATACAACAAAGATGGGGAAAAATACATATAGCACGTTTATGTTGTTTTGGAATAAAAAAAAGACTTTTCTTTCTGTGCTATGTGTGATACTGTCCAGCTTCTGAATATTCACACAGATTATTTACTCATGTAGGAATAAGTGTTGAATTCAAAATGGTCCAATAAGAAATAAGGATCCATATAAAGTTTTGCACCACAGGACACTTTGCTTTCTGTTCTCATAAATACTCCTTTTGCTGGCGTTCTCAACCTTCAAATCCATGAGCAGAAAAACATGAGATATTACACAAGACTAAGCAGGTTACAAGTAACAGTAGTTTAGAATTCTAACAGATAGTATCACACTTCCCAAGTTGAAATACATTCTTATAAAATGTTTAGATTCCAATTTTCAAGGCATTAAAAATATGATGGTGTTTCCTTTACCCCACAGTTTTTTAATATATGGTAAAAATATTTCTTTTACCCAGGAGTTTCATAAATGGGATTTAACCAAGATCAAGCATCAGAGCACTGTCTGTGCTCTTAAAGGAGATTTCAATACATTGCCTTCAAAACATTGGTCTTTGAGTTTGTCATGAGGAATAGCTGGGTTATTATTAAATCCTTCTGTTCATCACAATAAAAAGAAAGCTGAACTTACCTCAGTCTTTCTGTAGATCTTTCAGAGGTTTGAAATTGTAGATTCCCTGGGAATTAAGTAGTGTGTCAAGCATTTTGCACTTCTTAAAACTGCCCCCAGTGATACAGAGGAGCTGGTTATAGTCAAGTCTGCTTTCCTTATGATCACTGTGCATTCATCTAACACTGAGTATTTTACAATCTACCTGCACAGCATTACAAGTGCCAAGAATGTTGAATTGTTATCTTATGTTAGATTTGACAGAAACTTAACATTAACTTCTGCTATTACCCCTGATGCCTAAAATGAGCACCTGCTTAAATCTGTTTGATATGAATAGGTATTCAAGAGTGCATATATTTGACCCTGGAAAAAATAGAGAAATTATTATGAAATGAAGGTGTGCATGTGTCAAACATCTGACATATCATGCCATCAGCTGGAAAAAAAAGAAAAAAAACCAAAAAACTTCGTCCGTGTCTGAGGTATTTTGCTTCACATCAGACAAACGGACACCAAAGAAAGCAACCTTTCATTAGGAATCATCAAAGTTCTGTGTCATCACTAAGACTTCCAGGCTCGCTGAGGAGCTGATCAGCAGTGCAGCCAAGTCACTGAGAAGCCCTCTTGAATAGTTGGCACCAGACCAGGCGAGACACAGAGCTTGGGGAGTTCTGAGTTATTGTTTTTTTTTTAACTAGAAAAACAAAACAACAAAAAGGCCAAATCTGAAAATCAGAATCCAGACTACTGCTTAAAGTGCACTAATCCATATTTTGTTCATGCTTCAAGTTATCCAGAGATAACAAATCTACATGAGAGCTAGCTAAGATTTCCCTTTCTGCAGCTACTTATTTCAGGAACTAAATATTGTTTATAACTTACTTTAAATTCAGAATTTTCAATATTCCTGCATGAAAGAGTGAATTTTTCTGGTTTATATGAATTTTGTGCAAGAAGTTCCACATTATTCCAGATGGGATACTTGATAGGAAAGAGCACTTGGTATTCTTTTTAATTAATCCTTTTAATATCTGATTATCCTTAGCCAGTTGATTTTGAAGTTAAATGTAGAAATTAGCACACAGAGGTTTCACTTCAGAAAACACAAATTCAGCTTTTAATTTAGGTCACTTTATCTCTGCTTCCTTCCTGTGTACTCACTTTCAGAAGACTGGAACATAATGTGACTCAGCTTGACTCTCCTGGCAGTATCTCCTCAACAGAGGTTCAGTGTTAAGAGTGTTAAGACATTAGCAGGTCAGAGCTGATGAGCACTGATGGGGCATGGCAAGCATAAATGTGTCTATCTTAGCTTAAAGTCAGAGTTATTAGTGCTTTGCTTTTTATTAGGATAAGTTCATTCTTTTTCCTATTTATCTGTTGTTCAAATAATTAACTCATAGTGACACTTCTATTTGCTTAATGGCCCTTTTTTGACCTAATTCTAAGTATTTCTGCAAACATTGCCCCTTAGCATGTGTTCCAGATTAGCACGTAAAAGACTTGCTGCAGCTTTTTGCTTTAACACTTTACGAATCAAATGATTAGTTCTGCTTTTAACTGGATTTTTGTCCTCAAAGTGGGTCAGTGTCATCTGCCAACCTAAACTGGTTATATGCAAACACGCATGCACAAAGGCAGGTGCATTTCCATGTCTCTGACTTAGCTACAGAGCAAAGCATTCGGATAATAAAATTGATTTAGAGAGAACATGCTCTTCAGTAGCAGGGATTTAAGCAAATATCCAGCATGTCACTTCTCACGGGCCTTCTCTTCTTCACTTTCCTGACATATGCCTAAAGGAGCGATCAAGAGACAAGTGTCTCTTTGAGGAGAATAGTAGTAAAATGACAAAAGTGAGAAGAGGAAAAAGAGACATCAGATAATACTTCAGATAGAAGCTGAAAAGCTACACAGACTGCAGCAGCACGAAGCAACGTTAGTACATGGTTGCCCTACGTTGAAAAAAAGCTTCAATAGAGCAGTGTCAGCATGAAGTAACAAAACAGAGTTTGCCCAGTAAAGATTTTATGATTTCTTTTTATGATTTCTTTTCACCTTGTCTCAGGGACAGAAGAAAGCACTCTCCAGCTTTTCAAAACTTTTTTGCATCATAAAGAACACTTTTCTTTTTCTATTAGTTAGTTTTCTCATTCTGGAAGATAATGTCAACTAGATTTTTATTTTTTAAATCTTTATTTTCTTTTTCCGTTGTCTTTTTATTACTTAAAAAAAAAAAAACAAAACCAAAACCAAACCCTGATTGTAAAGTTGAAACTCATATTGCCTAAATGCCAAAACTTCATCAATAAAAGCATGTTCATACCAGCACACATAAAATAATTCAAATTTTTCTTAGTAAAGCTTTGAACATTACTTATCTTTTCTTAGTTTTAAAATAATTGAGTTATAGCACTTTGTTTTTTCCTTGGTATTGATCTACTAGCTGATTTTTTACATTTCCTGTGTTTTTGCATATTATCAGAAGATCTACCTAGTTCCATATTCCATATTACATGGCTTATCTGCATGTTCCTTTACATCTGGGCAGCAGGGACACAATGTAAAGAATAATACTTGGCCTAAAACACCCTGCTGTAACAATTCCTCAAATTTCTGTAAAGTACCTGTGGAGTTCTAACAGCTGAGAGTCAGCACAGTGAACCTACTCACTGAAAGCTGGTGCCCTGGGATTTTACAGCACTGCCTCATTGACAATTTACTTTTCAAGATCTCACTAGGTTCACACTATTACTCATTGTTATCACTAGCATGTCACTGTTACTCTGAAAGCTATCCTTCCTGTACTTATATTTTCTACAGGTCTTATTCTTGATTTAGTTATTCACCTTATAATTCCTTATAATAATTAGTATTTCTGTGTTTGTAGAATGCTATGTAAACTGTTTTCATTAAGCCTCTGGTTTTGAAATCAAAATGGGCTAGGGTTGTCTCCAAATATGTTTGAGTGTGCTAATTAAAACAGTTGAAATGCAATGTTCTGAAGTCATAGAATGATAGAGTAGTTTGGGTTGGAAGGGACCAGTGAAGATCATCTGGTTCCATCCCCCCTAACTTTCAAACACTTTCACTAGACCAGGTTGCCCTGAGTCCCATCCAGTCTGGCCTGGGCTGCAAGGGCACATTGCTGGCTCATGCTGAACTTCTTGTCGAGATCAGAAGAAACACATTACCAAAGAATCCCTGTGTAATAATTTTAAGTTCACTTACTAAAAACAATAAATTGAAGGTGTATTTTGACCTCCCCCCTACAGACTGAGGATATATTCATGTAACCACAGTGCTGCTAAAGGATACTTCCAAAACTGCAGTACAAAATCAGCATCACACAAAGCATTTCGTTTCAAAGAGAAGAAAATTCTAAAACATACATGCAGCCTTATTTCAACTGCTTAAGGTTTATTGTGTACGTTCTTCTATGTTCAATCAATTTTGTTCCAGCAGAGAATCTAAGAGATGAGAAAAGCACAGGGAGAAGCTTCTTCACAATCCCTCCTATAGCAATAGTAGCCTAAAATCAGGCTGGAAAAAAAAAAAAAAAGATGATATCCCTAATCCCTGTGCTATGAACATAAATTAAAGAGGAGCTAGGGAGGAAAAGGTATTTTTTACATCCTTTTTTTCCTTTTTACTTAGGAGACTCATTTTTGGAAATAGGCCTTCAAAGACTTTGTTTGCAAGAACAGTAACTGCAGTTTTTAAGGCTATTATAACTTTTTGAATGCGCAAGCTGTATCTCATTTCTTTTGAGCTCAAAGTACTGCTTGTAGAGGCCTTTGCAAACACTTAGTTTCTTCAGGAACAATTTGCCACTGTTAATTTTCTGAAAGACTTAATTTGGAGAAGGTATTTCCCTGTCACTTTCTGCATGCAAGTATTTAAACCTTGTTAGTTTCAGAAATGTTTAAAATACTGGCATAGAAACAGCTGAACTTTTAAGTGTTTCACTGAAACTTACTCCACACCCCTTATTGCCTGGAGGATGTTGTTCAAGTTCAAATTAATTATACTTTAACGTTAAAATAGCTCCTACTCCTACTCTACTTTCCCCCAAGCTGACTTAAAGATAATTTGCATATGAAGATTTTATAGACAATATAGTAAGATTTCCATCCTGGTAAGAGGTCGTATTTATTGACAGTTGTGCTCAACATTCTCTTTGGGTTTTTTTTTATATATGTGATAGGTATATATTGGTGTTTGGTTTTTCAGTGCTTTGTTCTTGTGCAGCTGCAATGGAAGCCTATGATTTTCACACTGAATTTTAGCTTTTTAAGCAGAAGTAAAGATGAAGGGTCTAATTGCTTCAGCACTGTAATTAAGTCTTTCTGGTAGGCATAGATACCTCTCAATCGTAATTCATTGTAAATACATGGATTTATGTTTGATTATTTGTTTGTTTGTTTTTCCTGGTCAGTTAATATATGTAATAAAGAGTAACAGTTTCAAAATATTTAGTTTAGCCAGTCTGAAAGGACTAGCAAATTAAAATCTCATTGGAAGATTGAGGAAAATCCACATTTCTATATGACTGGCTTTAAGTCTTCACAGCCATTGACTCGGACAATCAAACATTGAATGACACCAACTAAGGTGTGACTCTGTTGCAGTCAGCAGCTTTATGATCATATGCATGTAGCCAAGCAGTCATGTGTCTTATGGAATGACCATAAATAATTAATAGAGCTGAAAAGCTGGGCCATGTGTCTCCTCAGATTTGCTTCCTCTCCTCTATTTTCAGCAAAAACAGTCCTTTGCTCAATTTTTCAACATTTTATTCTATTGTGTCTCAGCTCATTAATGTATCACTGGATCTCTTACTTGTGAGGGCTGGCCATTTGCCATTTATCTGAAATGCACTGTATGCACAGACAGACATTATGCTTGGACAACATTAATTTTTTATTTCCTTGCGTTTAGTAAGTTCAATTGTTCAATACACAATCTGAAGAGTTGGTTTTCTTTTTTTTTTGTTTTTTGTTTTTTTCTTAATCTCTATCTGATAGATGAAGTCCATTTACTAAATTTACTCAGTCACAGTATTTTCCAATGGACACTATTTTGGTCCTTCCAGACATATTTACAATCTATTAATTGAGTGTTTGGCACATTCTGCTGATGAATCCACAAAGCACAGTACCCACCTCGCTCAACTGGATTGCTGGCTAGATCAGGTACTGTGGCACCAATATAATCCATCCAGAGCAATCCAGAAACTTTCTTTTCTATTCCACTTAATTCCAAATTCTTCCCTGTGAGGGTGCTGAGTCCCTGGCACAGGTTGCCCAGAAAAGCTGTGGCTGCCCCAGCCCTGGAAGTATCCAAGGCCAGGATGGAGGGGGATTGGAGCAACCTGGTCAAGGGGAAGGTGTCTTTGCCCGTGTCAGGGGGGTGGATGATCTTTAAGGTCCATTCCAACCCAAACCATCCTGGGATTTCATTATTCTATCAAAGGGCAGATCCAGGGATGCCTCAAGGATGCCATCAGAGGCTCACATGTCCTTGAGCTTCCAGCCCCTGGGGATACAGCCCTTGGGTGGGCTCCATGTGGGAGAAAGCACCCAGCCCTGCTCCCTGCCTCAGCCTGGGACCCCAGTGCAGCTGGAAAATGCAGGCATTTAAATCTTGAAATTGTTATGGTTTCTGTCAGAGGATTTGGAATTCCATCCCAGTAAGCTCTCTGAAGTTTTCCTCAGTCCATGGAACATCTGTGTCAATTATAGGCAGCAAATGCTGATGTTGGTCCTGTCATCTCATGGAGTGATCCCACCAGCCACATAGCCATATCACTACTTATGCTAAAGGAGTTGGAGATTGGTTGGTTTGCTTGTTTGTGTTCTGTTTTCAGTTCAATTCTTCATACCAATGTAACCCTCCTATTAAATGGAGAAAAACATCTCTGATTCACTTTGCTTACCGTTGGCCTTTTATGAGAACATCATTGATTTTTAGAAATTTAGCCCAGCATGACCTGAAATGCCACATTCCTCACTCGAGTCTGACTTCTATTACATAAAATACTATTATTTTATGATAACACTACTACATTGGCTCATGTTTTCTTGTTATCATCATTCATAGCTCTGGTCACTCTGAGGTGACAGTGTATGCCTGTGCAAGAGCTGTACTCTGCAGGGACTGCCCTAGTGAGGTGACACTACCAGGCACTAGTGTGGCGAAGAGTTGAAGAGTTTCCTAACTGCTTTCCACCTTGAAAATCAGGTGTTTAATTTGCATCATGAAGGAGGTGGAGTTTATCCACTGAGCAGTGTGACCCTGTTCCATGCTTCTGTGCTGGCTCCTCAAAGTTGCCTTCCTCTGTCCTATTTTACTTTCTCCTTCTCCAGAATTACTCTGACTGCAGCAAGCCCAGCCCTTCTCCCAGTATGACATAGAAACAGATGAAAGGACAGAACTGTGTTTGAGTTCTGTAGGAAGCAGAACAGAACATCCATGCTCTGGGGTCACCACAACCCAATTGGGGTCACCAAACCCCGATTCCTGATTGTAACAACAACCAAGTCAATGAAAGAGGCGTAATAGTCAAAAGCTGTTTTGAATCATTGTCATAATTTACTGAGGATCTATAGAAATAAGAAGTGGATGTGGACTCCCCTGACAGTAACAGTCTGGAAAACAGAGCCTTGCAACTTTAAAACATTGGCCAATTTCCCTTCCTCTAGGTAACTCTCCCCATACTCTCTCATTGTCCTATTTATTTTTAGCCCTTCCATTGACTGCAAATCTCTAACTATAAAATGACATCTGGTCTCTTCATGTTAGGCTATAAGAATGCCTAAGCCTGCCAATAGAGAGAAGATTCACGTGTCTGGTTTTATTGAAAATTTTAAAGAGATTTTTGTCGACACTTCTTGCAACACATTGTTGTTTTTGTCTTTTATTCTTCTGGCTGTTTTCCTTTTCAGACCCTAAGCACCTGCCATTCACCCTGACTCTCCCACATGCTTGGCTAGTCACTTCTTTTTCTTCTTGTTGATTGTCATCCTGCCAGCCCCCAGGGAGAGCTCTGAACCAGATCCCTACCTGCATTTGCTCAGCACCTTATTCCCCATCTGGTGTTGTGAATTCCTGTTTATTTTCTGGACTGCTAGTTGGGACAGAAAAGTGTACCTTTACACCCTGAGGAGGTGTGATTTGACTGCTTGACAGATAGCCATCCCAGTAAAGGTTTGGAAACATGGGCAAGGCAAATATGATTGGTTATACACCATGTGATTTCACTGTGCTAAATTACAGTTGTTGTTAACAAAAAATTGCAATGACAACTTCTAAATTGCCATTGGAAGAACGTTCTTGTAGTATCCTGGTCAGCTGAATCTCAGTAACTGTGCTGACCAAGCCAGAGAGTACTTGCTCCCAAGGTCTTACAGTGTCAAATGAAGCTGGTTGTACTGATGGTCGTGATCTCCATATTCCTCAAGGCACTGTTGTGTCAGCTGCTTTGACAGGGCTGACCCTGACGTTAACCCCAGTGAAATACTGCCACATACCAGCAGTTTGCTTATCCTCATATAATTATCACTACAGAGGCTTACATCTGTAACATCTCCTAAAGAAATAAAAGTAGCATTAGTAGCCATGCTGCAAGCATATGGTGCCTCAGAGCAGCTGGGAAAACACGGTGCTCCAGCTTTCTTGATGGAAAGCACTTTTCCTCTGCCAACTGCATTTTGTAAAACAGTTCAAAGCCTTTTACCAGCTTTCAGGGAGCTGCTTGCCACAGGGAAATGCTTGTGAAAGGAGTGGGCAGGCAGGCACCCAAACAGCAGAAGTCATAAGCTGTCTTGCTACCTCTTCCAGTTTCTACACAAAGTGCTGGGATTATCTGCTGAGAGGAAAAATTACTAAAGGTATTTGGATACAAGTAAGCCCCCTAGATCTATAGGATGGCCAATTCAGATCATCAGATTAACTGAACATTGGCCGTTCAAACATGCATTCTCTAGGAATGGTATTGCTAAATCAGTGTCTTCCTGCCTTACACTTCTTTTGCTGTGGCCCATTGAAATTCTGTGTCTTTTTGGCCCACCTTTCTTCTCTATGGTCAAATACCTCCTGATCCAGTATCTTGACCAGTCTATTTTCATATTGCTAACTTCAGATGTAACACTTAAGCAAATGCCACCCCAGGGTAGGTCCTAAAGGTCAGCTGATTGACTTCTAGGAGCTGCCTTTCACCTTCTCCTCCAAGGGCATTTTTGTACTAGGTTCTATCAAATACTGCATCTGATCTCCCGGTTGTGGCACTGTGTGTTCAACTTCTTGTTCAGGTTATTGCACTTCTCCTTCAGCCTTAGAACCTCAAAACCACAGATCAGCCCAGGTCAGAAAGTCCTCAAAAGTTCATCCGGTCCCATCTTCTGTAGGAAAGAAAGCCTACAAAGAAAGGAAGACTTAAGAAAGGAAGGATATTATGAATATCAAGTCTATCTGTAGAAGATATCCTACAGTAGATAGGGAAAATAGGAATCATTGTAAAAATATTTTCTTAGCTCTGCTCAATATAAAAACCTCTCTCATGGGATGGCCACAACACATTTTATTTTCCCAGCTCAGAACATTAGCATCATATGACAGCTGCTCCTCAAAGAGTAGAATAACCACAAGAAATATAGGATTACCCGTAGCAATGATATGTTCTTTGTGTGTCCTTAGAGTTTGAGGAGGAAGGAGCTGCAGAGACAATATATAATGGACTGACCTCAGCCCCCATTCCCTTTGCCCCTGCACTGCTGCTTGGGGAAGGAGATAAAGACATTGAGAGTGAAGCTGAGCCTTAGAAAAAAGGAGATGTTTTTAGTTTTTGTCTTGATTCTCATTATCCTGCTCCCTTATAAATCAGTAATTCATTCTATTTATTTCTCCCAGCTGAGTTTTGCCCATGATGGTACTTGATAAGAATACGCCAGTCCCTGTATCAACTCACAAGCTTATTGTTGAATATTCTCCCTTAGTTTTGTTGGGTGTGGTGTGATATTGTGGCTTGGTGGACGCTTGTCAGTTAGCCAAGGTTATTCTGCCACACCAGCAAAGAGTGACTTCACAGGAAGTAGGCAAATGTAGGGAGTTTGGACCCCTTTTATTGTAGATTTCAAGTAATTCACCTTTCAGACTCAGTCACAATAAAGTGTATATAACTTATTACAGAGCATCAAACTTAACTTTTGCATGTCCAAAAAAAGATAGACCATTACTTCAATTCCCATGACTGTCATGCAAAAGATAGAAGGGAAAATATTATTTGAAACTGCTGTTCAAAGGAGTCAGTGTTCAACATACATTTAAGCAAGTATGTTAAGAAAAACATGTTCATCTATAATAATTTAGAGCTACTCAAATTCTACAGCTTATCTTACTGCAATAAGTCAGTGGGATTCCCAACAGAAATAGTATTCAGGGTTAATACAGCATAATGAGGAAAAGGTTACTTTACACAGACTAGTGGACATCTCCAGGCAGTTTTCAAAGCAGTTCCCAGTCACCCTGTTAATTACATTCAGCCTTGCTTAACTGTCTCCTGGTTTCAATCATTTAGTGTTTTTTCTCTTGATGAAGTTAATTTCTTTCCTATGTTTGTTAAAACACATATCAGCTAAGTACCACTGATTCAGTTAAATTGCATTGTTACAAAAAACAAGCCTGAAAAATGACCTTCAGAATTCTGGTGAATTTCTGATATCATACACTGTAAAACTACTGGAAAATTTGAATTCAAGTTTTCAGTTTTAAATTTTCTCAGAAATTTAGGAATGATGATATCTTACAGAGTTGTTATACTTGTGAACTAAATGATATTCATGTGGATCTTAATTCAGGGTTTAAAATTAAACACATGGAGTAAGTATTGCAGATCTGGATGCAGCATGGAAAGGAAGAGAAAAAGCAAATGTCTTAGGTAGGTGATTATAAAAGTATTACTGTATAGGAATTATGTCAGAGTAAGGGTCATGGCTATGCAGTGATCTTATGTTAAAATAACTTATTTTTGCAATAAAACTCAAATCTTTTAGGAAAAGGAGAATGGACAGCAGATTAACAGTTTTCGCTGGATGTTTTGTCCACTGTGGAAAGAGTTCTTGCCTATTTGGAGACTTATGGTTTGTTTTAGAGATTAGTTGCTTTGGGATTCCTCTCATGTAAACATAACAACTACTTATTGGAATAAAAATAGAAAGTTATTTGCTGGGGTATTTGGAAATTTTGGTGATGAATGACATATGCTAAAGAGAGATAATACCTGACTCAAGAAAAGTACGGGGAGATAATTACAGCAATCAGGTTCATGGAAGAAAAATGGTGATCAAGAAATGTCTAATGATTGACAAAGATAGATGAGGCACATTGAGAATTCAAAAAAAGTTGCAGCAACTGCTTTGGGGGTTACCCATGTGAACAGAATTTCACTGAAATTAAACGTTTGCAGGGTTACCCTTAAGTGCAGTAGAGTGGAAGGGATAGGTATCCACGGACCACAGTGTTCCACCCCTCTCCCAAAGGCAGGATAAAATTAAGGCAAAGGGGTGTAAAATTAATGGATAGATTCGTGTTCAACAAAGCTTTTTTGTGTGTTTGTGTGGATTTAAGGGTTCTGGAGCACCAGAGCTGAGGGGTCTGGGGTTGTTTAACCTGGACAAAAGGAGGTTCACTGCAGGTCCTTATCACTCCCTTCAACTACAAAAAGGGAAATTGCAGAGAGGTGCAGGGAGGTCTCATCTCTCAAATTACAAGCAATAGGACAAGAGGAAAAGGCCTCGAATTGAGCCAGGAGAGGTTAGGAGTGGGTATTAGGAAAAACCTCTTCACAGAAAATGTTATCAGGCATTGAAAAGAGGCTTCCCAGGGAAGTGGTTGCGTCACCATTCCTGGAGGTATTTAAAAGATGTGTAGGTGAGGCATTAGGGACATGTGTTAGTGGTGGGCTTGGCAATGCTGTGTTTGCAGTTGAACTCCATGATCTTATAGGTCTGTTCCAGCCTAAATTATTCCATGTGCACGTGAAAAGGTACCAAAGGCACAGGAGACCATAGGCAGAATGAATGTGAACTTTAAAAAGCCGTGATACAATGTTGTCCAAAAGGCTTGTGTGCCAGGTATCATATCAAGGATATTATATACCTAGGATAACTTAATGGAGATATATTTCATTCATAGTTCTGAAAAAAAAAAAAATAATGCATTGCACGTGAAAAGAAATAAAGAGTGGCTGGTGAAATGTCAGAAAAATTAATATTATGGTTAACATTTACCCTTTATAAGGAAGGCAAGGAAAGCTGTGTCTCTGTCTCTATCTGGGAGCCTTCTCAGCAAACCCTGGCTGGCCCCAGCCAGCCCACAGCGTGGGGGCAGCCCCCAAAGCGGGCCGACAGCGGGGGAACACTCTCTCGTGCCCGGGGGTGCTGGTGGCTTTCAGGCCATTTGCCTTTGCAGCAGAGAGACTTCTGGAGACAGCGGTAGAAGATAAAAGGCTGACTCTCAGCTGGAGGCCAAACCAAGGTTTATTCAGAGCCCCAGAGGGACCCTGGTCGCCTCAGGGGGGGCCTCTAGCTCAGAGCCCCAAGGGAAATGCAGAGGTTACATTGAAAGATGGGAGGGAATGGAAGGTATATACATTGCTGGACCAATAAAGATCCCCCGGGCATCAGGCCATGGGAATGGACATTTGAGATAACGTATAGGACAGCAGCTGGGGGGCTGACCTTTGGCCCCTGGCAAATCACCCGATGACTTTGTCCCAAAGTTCTGGATATAGGGGACGGGACACCAAGTGATTGACAAGGAAACCAGGGTTTGGGGATGATCTCAGCAAAAGGAAATGCCTAGATAGGCAAAAGGGAAAGGGCACACTCTGGGATATACGTTTGGGAACAATAAGGGAATACAAAATCATGCAATTACAAAGTATTACAAAATATAAATGCACAATACTACAAAGCTGCATCTTTCAGCAAGAAAACTTCGTACTTGAGAATGGGTAAACAAGCATGGTCAGCAACTAAAATACAGGTTACGCTTGGTTATATTCACATCTTAACTCATATGGATATGGAGGGCTCATTTCTGGGCTTCAGGCTTGTCCCCAGTGGGAACTAAGAAAAAGAAAGAAAGTTAGTCTTAGTGTTATTCTTTCAAAGGATTAGTATGTTGCAGGATTTGGGTGTAATTTAAGCTTCTTAACCATGCATATGTCTTCAGTAGATTATAAAAACAAAACTAAATTTCTATTGTCATTATAAGCTATTAATTATAGATTGCAATTCTTCTCACACAGTAATGTGTACGAGTGAAGTCATCTCTGGAGCAGTTTTGTCATAGACTGTTCAAAAAAGCAATGTATGGAGAAGGAGAAGTGGGAGGGAAAGAGATGTCACAGGGCAAGGAGGTGGTAAAAGAGGTGTATGAATTTTATATGACGAAGAATAAATAATGTAACAAATAAGTCTACATGGGGAGAGAAAGGGAGTGAACTGTTGTGAAGAGCACTCATTTCAACAGCGAGATGAATTGCAGCATTTCTAACCATAGGAGTTAGATTCAAATGAAAGCTACAGTGATTAGCTTGCTTTATGGTTTTTTGGGGTTTTTTTGTTTGATTCACTGGAGTTTTGTTTGTTTGTTTTACGTAAACAAAACATTAAAGAAATGTTTGAAGGAATAAATGGAGATTTATAGGAACATATAGCTGTAGACAAGAAAAAAAATAAGCCTAAAGTTCATAGATCTCCTGTTGGTAGAAAGTTTAGAGAAGAAATTGTTGCAAAGGAATTAAAAATCCCATTAATAGCTACATCTAGCTCAAATTGTTCTATGATAAAACCAAACACGTCTACTGCTACAACTGACTGGCTGTGAATAACTCCCTTATACTTTGGTTTCAGCTGGTACCCTGGCAATTCCATGTTTATGAAATCAGATACCTATCATTAAAAAATTTTGACATTTCTATGCAATCATAAAACATCACTGACGAACACACTGTTTATTGTAGAAACAGCATAATAATGGTTTTGGACTGGTACAATGCTATTTGGAGAACACTTCTCAGCAGAAAAAAAATTCCAGTCCTTAAGCTTTTGGGAGGTTCTGAGAATTCAATATTAACAGTAGCTCCAGTCAAGAGATAGATGAGCTCAGTACCTGTCAGGATTAAGCCTGGTTTGCATTTCAAAATTCAAGGTTGGACAAGGTTACTTTTTGTTTTTCTTTTCTTTTCCCTATAACAATAGGGAATAACAACGTAGCACTTCTGAAAGTGCCTCTAAGAAATAGGAAGTAATCTGTTCTGCCTCTGTGAAGACTTTCTCTACATGTGTCATATACTGATAACATTACCTCAAGTAATTATCATTATCTCTGAGCAAGTGTTTTCAAGCATGTGATATCTTTTAATAAGGAAAACATAGTGCATTTTGCATAGAAGAGCTGAAGAGCTGGCAAGATCCAGGTGATATGGTTAACCAAGAAGAGAACTAGGGGAACAGCAGATATATTTGGGATTAAAAAAAAACCAAAAAAACAAAAAAAAAAACCAGAAATTGAATGCCTAAAAGAATACTGCTCCTGAGCACCATTATTGGTTAATAAACATCATCATGTCTCACAGGGGTACTGGAGGGATTTAGCAGTGAGCTGTAGTTGCCCATTGAATGTAACTGTAAAACAGTTCACAGAACTGTAAACCACAGTTCACAGAGTGGAACACATCAATGAATTGACAAAATACCCAATTCACTGTATATATGCATAGCACCTTTTTAAACTTGTTTACTTCACAAAAGCACTGCAACTGTTTACTTTAATTACTTCATTTTCACTTTTGGCATAACTTAAGTTCAACACTCCAGCTGCAAGAATGATTAATGAACCTGCAATTAATTAACATAATGGTATAAAATAATAATGTATAAAATAGTGTGAAAGCACCACAGTGTTTTTTACCATGTTCCACAGATGTCACACTTTCCTGGAAACGTTTTACACCATTGAGAGTTAAATATGAGTTAATTTGTCTTCCTTTGCCTTTTCCAAAGCCAACTAAAAAGTCAGCTGTGCTGTTACAGAACTGTGATTTAGAATTATATAAAGGAGTGCAGCAGCCTTCTGATCTCTCTTTTTCTTCAAAACTATTAGCTGAAATAGCTACAATTTAATTAGAAGAAGAGAATAGTTTAGGGTTTTTTGCCTGTTTATAATCAGGACACAGTGAAAATTTTACTGTCATTAACAAAAAACAATGAGGTTTTTTTGGCTACAATGAGTTATCCTGCCACTTCCATAATTAAGTAACTGATTATTTTTTTTTTAGTCTCTGGGAAGAAAAAAATGGTATTGCTTCTATTTCTTCAATTCTTTGCATGGTCTAAACTTTAGGATGAATCATAAAAGGTTTTCTTCTGGCACTGTTGCTACCTAAATAGCAGTGGGGTGGATGGTACCCCAGCAATGCGCACATTCCATTTACTTTAGCTTTAAAATTATGGATGAGCAAGGAGTTCATTGAAGGATCTCCTTCTCCTTTTGTTGTGTATAATATTAGCAAGTTTGTAAACAAGCCTGTCCCATGCCAGCTTTGTCGTGGTAAGAAAAATCCATTCCTCCAGGCTGAGTGTCAGCCTGAAAACCTGCTGTGAGTTTCTAGTTTGATAAGACACTGGTGAAATCCATAAGGATCCTGCAGTCTCTCCATTGCCTCTGAAAATGTGCTGTGGACTTGCTCCCAACTGCAGGCAGTACTCTGTTTCCCTCAAAAGTGTCCCAGTTCCCTGCAGCAGCAGGGAAAGGGAGGTAGCAGTGCACACATGGTTTTACTTTAGAACCTGAAGCACTTCAGAACTGTCGAAATCTTCAGTACAGGCCAACTGCTCATTGTACCTTCCAGCAGATTTATCCAAAGGGAGGAGGCAAAGTTGCTCTCAGCAAAGCAAACTCTCCTCTCTGGTGCTGGAGCAGAGCAGAAGGAGCAAACCAACAGCCAGTCCTTGGCTGTGCTGCTATTTGCATCTTTCTGTGTAGAGTTAAACATGCAGTAGAGGTACAATGAGCTGTAAGCAAGCAGGTTGTTACAGCAGCTGCTGTACCAGCTTATCTGGATTAAATGGCCAACTCAATAATGCTGGTTGATAAATCACTTTGGAATTTAACCTTCTCACTGCATCTTACAAGACCTGGAATGTCCGTGACACTGTGCAGGTCTGACTTCACCTTTCTAAGAGCGGGCAGGTCCAGAAGCTGACAGCACTGCAGCATTTACCAGGCTCCATTGTGAGCCCACCAGGTTTCCCTGCATAATTGCTTGGAGGCTGCGTGGAACTTAATTTTTATATTCCTACTGGGGTGTGTGTGTCTTAAATTATGAGAAGGTACTTCAAAAATTAGTATTTCAGCGGGAATTGTGTGCTCTGCTCTTGCTCTATCATGTTAAATAATATGTTTAGAGACTTCCTGGTCTCCTGCTTTTCTTTCTAAACATCAGAAAAAAAGAGAATATCAGACAGGTGGAAGTCTCTGGGAGAGAAGGTAAAGGTTTAGGAAGTGCAATGACTCAGGCCTTTCAGAGGCAGGGGAAGGAAAGAATGCATTTCCTCACCTTTATGAATATTTGTTGGATGAAAAAAAAAAAATCTGACAGATAATAGCAAGCCCTCTCCTTGCTTGTCTTTAGCATATCTCTGTGTAAGCTCCCCCTCTCATAACCATTTTGTATTCAATCACAGGAATGACTTTAGTAATGAACAAAGGCTGCACCGCTCCTGTCACTGTCTGCTGATCCTTGTCATCCTCCTGCAGTGTGTGCTGAGCTGCCAAGGTTTAAGATAAAGCTCTATTATTCCAAATCACTGAAATGAGAGTGACACTGTACCAGCAGGAAAATGCACAAGAAGAAATTGTTTTAAACAAGCCTTATCTGTAAGAATTGAGGTTGCAAATCTATCCAGTTGATATCAGTGTAAGTTAGTGAACAGTGCAAAGGGCCTGACTTGAAGCCTTATGGTTGGCCTTATCCCCTTTTGTTGTCAAAGAGGAGCCAGGCAGACTGTAATAACCTTCAGGCTTAGTTTAAAAAAAAAAAAAAAAAAAAAAAGCATCGGAATAGCAGTAAAAATAAGGGGACAATATTCTCCCCCTTCAGGGAATAAAGCTGTCTAGAAAACCATCGGTGAATTATGAACTGATGACTGAGAAAACTCATGATTCCTGACTGACCTGCACAAAAGCCATTGCTTTTAAATTATCTGCTTTACTCCTCCTTCCTTCTTCTCTCCCATCCGGCTCTTACACTCCCAACCAAGTATGTGGAACTGGTAAAAAAAGGTAAAACAGTCTAAATATAATTTCAGAGTTCACTGATTTAGCTTCAGTTGTACCTCTGACTCTTGAAATGTTTTGAGGCTCTGAAAGGAGAAAACAGCATGGAGAGAGCAGCCATCATACTCAAAGGGACAGGATTTGTAAAGTCTAAATGGAAGTCAAACGATGGGTATGAAAATGTGATAATAGCTCTTAAGCTGCAAGGAAAGAAAACTCGTTTTCTTTTCAATAAACTTATCCTTAAAGTGTTACCAATCTGTATGTGGATGGCTTCTTATATAGAAAACACATTTTATATATATAAGAAATGTGTTTTGTGTATATGTGAATTCAATTATTTCCGTTTCCATCAACCACTGCAGGTCAATGCTTTTAGATTCTATGATTCTATATTTTGAGCTGTGGCATGAAATATGCTAAAGAAAATGCTTAGAGCTCATGCACCTCTACCTCTACAAAAATTGGTTTTGCTTCCAGAGACTGAGTAAAATCATAATGCTTTGTATTGCTTTGATCTCTCTGGTGCTGCTTATTCTCATATTACAGGAGAGGAAACTCTGTAGATTTACTATATATTAAAACGCTATGTTTGGAAATGGTGCACAACATAAAACATAAAGTAATTGCTGATATTATTTGCATGTCACTGCTGAATATGGTTGCTTAGTTAGTTAGAGAAACTTTTATCTCCAATTTGTCCTAGAGAGTCATATATGAGAGCCTGGATACAAGTGGTATAAAATTATTTAGATTATCTTGTCAATGAACATCACCTTTAGTAAGGTTGTGCAACAGTCAGTTTAAAGCAAAGAGCTAAGAATTGCCTATGGTTTTAAATTTTGCAGCATCTCCATGCTTTTCAAGCTGAATCTGTAGTTCAGTAAGTGTGCTTTTATCTATAACATATCCTATGTGAAAATGCATATTAGGTTTAATCAGTCTGCATATGCTGCAAAGCTGCTCGTGTTTATAAAGCATTTTTATTCTGACCTCACATGCCTTGTGACTGCAGGAATTGAACAGGAATTCCTTGCAGCTCTTCTTCCCCCCAGGAGGTCTTGAATTGCTTGAAGATATAGGCAAAGACATTTATGGTCACACAGAAATCCTGTAATTGTGTGGTGCCAGAGGGAAGGGAAGAGATACAAACAGTATGGTGGATGCAGAAAAAAATGAGACCTGGAGCAAGTGCTTTTGGGAAGATGGTCAAAAGTAAAGAAGACTAAGAAGCACAGATGACACAGACTAAGCAAGAACTATGGATGTCAGAAAAGGTTAGAGGAGAAGGAAACTATTCTATAAATAGTAAAGCATTGATGCTTGCAAGTAATGGAAATGTGGAGCTGTGAATAGTTTCATTAAAGAGCTGTCATATATACTGGTAAAACTCATGTTGCCACTCCAGTAAATCTCTATTAGAGAAGTCAGCAACTCTGTACTGCTACCTACTACTGCCTTTTTGACATAAAGTCCACTGACCTGATTATTCAAGGTTAGGATGTTTCTGTGTTAACAAAGTCAACATTTCTTCTTTATTTCACCTAAAACAGAGAAAAGGGAATGTAACTTCTATGTCCCTGAGTCTTTTTAAACAATATAAGGGTTTTTGTTTTTTGGTTTTTTTTTACCATGAATAACTAAAATCTTACACTTCTCAAGAATATAGCCAAACATTCAATCTCAATTTGCATCTAGTACCTGTATTCATGATGAAAAACTAGTTCTGTTTCATGTTTCCAAATGATTTTTAGATAAGAGCTAGCATTGTTTTTGCAAGTTCCATTTACACAGAGTTGGAGAGCCTTGCTGCTGAGGTAAGAAGGCCAAGTGCTGTGAGGAGTCTCTAACCTGCCTTCCTGCTCGGGAGCTTTGCAGGGAGTACTCACAGAGAACTCTGGTGGGAGATGGAAGGGAACTGTAGGGAGGCCAGAGAGCTGCAAGTGGTGCTGCTGAAGGTATCTGTATCCTTAGGACACAGAAAACATAATTAGGTTTTACTGGATTTCTCAGAGAGCCATAGATCATCGCTGGGAAATTTAGAGGGTGTTAAGTTTGAATTTAAGTCCACCCATCACACACATTCACCTGCAAGATTAAGGGACATCACAACACTGTGGGTGGTTTTGTTTCTGAGCTGCTCCAAGCTGTTACAGGAGGTGCTGTGGAGGCTTGTTTTCCGAGGGGATATGAGAGTGGAGGAGGTCTTGGGGAATGATGGATCATGCAGACATAAAGCTTAGCACATGAATTTTAAACTCTTGTAGTTGTCTGGAGATAGATTTTCTCCAATGTTTGTCAGAATTCATGCAGGAGCTATTTTTTATTTGCTTCTTGTGCCTGTCAGGGAGAATTGGGGTAAGTACTTTTGTTCTTTGTGATGTTCCTGGTCACAGGAAGAACAGCTGTCATGAATAGAAAAAAATATTTTTCTTCCTTTGCCTTTGTAGAATTGCTTCATGAAAAATATTTACCTCTGAGGAAAGATGCAAATTGTTCATCATGAATCTTAAAAAGAAGCAAAGGCAAACTTTATTTCTCAAAAAACCAGGGAAAATGAGAATTTTGGGAAAACACTGGAAAATATAAGAGTTCTACTGCAACACATGCTACCTTTTAGTTCTTCTGTCTGACTGTATTGATTCTTATTTTTCACCTTTCTGTATACTCACCTTGTATTGCTGTTTCAAGGTGAGGGATTTACTTTCTGTTGAATGCTATATAGCTTTTCCCAGTGAAAGCATTAATTTATTCCACACTAGGGAGACATTGTCTCTTTGGTTTAATTTTCATTGAAATCTTTCGCTGTGTTATCTACACTAATCTGAAAGCTGAGTAAAATCAATGTACACAGAAAATGAAATTATTTATTCAGTGCTTGTTCAATCTTATCAGTCATGTAAAGATTCTAACATACAAAGCAGATCTGTATCTATTTCTTTCTCCTGTTTCCTTTCAAAAACTTTATTCCTATCTCCTTGATACTGTCATTTCATGTATACAGAATGCAGAAAAACATGTTTTGTGTTGGTTTATAGACTCTGCATCCTCACAGAAATAGGTGGAATTCTGGAGATATTAAATTTGTATCAATAACTTTTGTAATAGTGATGTGTTAGAGAATATTTACAACATGCTTGAAAATAATTCTCATTGATACAGTTTTTGATAACATGATAAGTTAATATAATTTTGTGATAACTTCATTTTGTCTTTAGCACACCCTCAGTGTTGCAAAATAAAAACCTATAGAGTCTAGTTCTGTATGCAGGAGACGTTCCCAGTTCCGTTCTAGAAACGTGTACACTTCAAAGAGTGCACATACTGGGACTGACTTACCGATGCTTACCCACTCGTATAATCTTTCCTTGCACAAACAGTCCTGTTGAAGCTAAAACTCCCAGATACAGCACAATTACTCACACGCTTTAAGGTTGCATGGATTTTGACAATTGTATTGTGCCCTCCAGCTAAAGGTTTGCCTTAGCTTCATCTGATAAAACCTTCTAGCTGAGTGCTCCCTGCTGTGAATATACATCTTGAAAGCTGACAAGTGTATGGCTAAAGAGTAGAGAGCCAATTATTAACTGCCACACATTTTTTTTGGAAAAAACAAATCTATCTAGCTTTTAATATTATAACTCTCTTTCCAGTGCTGTTGAGCTTTGCTGTTTACCTCATTTTACAGCATTTTTTCTCAAGGAAGAAATGTCTGATTATAGATTTCTTGCTGATGGCAGAAGAAAGAAGGAAGAAGATGTGAACATTTTCAATAACAGTCTTAACAATGACTTTCGTTGTTGGGGCAAGAACTGAGGTCATATTTGGCACTTAGCCCCAGACTGTTCTGCAACAGTGCTCTATCCCAGAGTAGACCTTACCAAAGAATTCTGCTCTCAAAACTGGAGGCAACTATTTGCAAAACAGCAGTGCCAAAGCTGAATTTTCTACTCTCTCAAGGACAATAGGAGGCTGTCTGCATTTTAGGTTATATTGTGTCATGACTGCTGGGTACCCACTGTACATATACAAACAGGCTGTACACAGAATTTGTCTTCCCTATGATACTAATAATGATAAAACTTTCAAAGTGAATGGTGCACAATCTAGTGCATTATCTGGCTTGGCTTTGCTATGATAGCTGTCATAAATTGATTTTACATGTCAATAGTGGCTATTAGCTAATTGCATAATCTGGCTTTTGGATGTGCTTCACATGCAGCCTTACATTTAAACAAAGCTGCCAGTTGAAGAAGTAATGTAATTTCCTTTTTTAGTTCCCCTCCTTTGAATTACTTAACTACATAACCATATCCTTATCTTCCACTGAATGTAGTTAAATGATTCTTGGAAAATTATTAAGTCAAGGAGTCTTTGGAAAGCAGTTACACTTGTGAATGAGTGAGTGCATGTGTGTGTGAAGCAAAAAGGGAGTGATGCTGAGAGTGGGGGTGTCTTTGTTGTTACTTGAACAAACTGAGTTAATGAGTGTTTTCCTGCAAATACCCAACTCTACAAAGCATTTCCCCTCAGAGTATTATTGTAATAAGCATTGTCCTTGGGGAGCTCCAATTCTCCATGCTGAATTTCTCTCCACGGTACAGTGGGATTTTTGGCAGGAGCTACAAGTAGCATATGGGATCTCAGTATCAGACAGAGATCTACTGCTGATGGAGAAAACCATCGTGCCCTTACCTTGCAAAGATATGTTGTCATGCATAGGAATTATGTTGAACTATCTGAACATCATTCCTGGTTTAGTAAATTCCAAAAGAAGAATACAGAAGTATGTCAGTCAAAATGTTGTATAAGCACAATAATTAGGTCTACTATCTATTTATATTCTGTAAAGTCAGCCTGTAAAATGTCTGTGGTATTTGCATGGCTATTTGAATGAAATGAGTATTTCTTCACAGTAAAATGAGCATGTACCTCTGCTCACACTCTGCCACAGGAATTTCCAGAGCTCCATGCAAGTGAGCAAAATAGGGCAAATTTATACCAGTAACACCATGACCCAAATACTTGCTAAGCTTGTACATGTCACCTCATTAGATGCAAACTTGCTACCGTGGATTTTTACTATCAGCTGGCTGCAGCATATTTTCAGCTGTTTAGCCCATGTGTCTGTTTAGCAGGCTGTATAATTACTGCTGTATGTGTCAAGACTATCCTAAGGTGATAAGATCTTGTTTCCTTACTCCATTTCCCATACAAGGAAAACAAAAGAGCAACTCGTGTTACTTTTCTTACACCGGTGCACATTTGAAACAAGCTTCCTAAAGTGAAATTGCCAGTTAAAAAAAAAAGGGCAATGGTGAAAAAATTGCACTCCTCTGCTCCATGTCACGTGAAACACTGCCAACCTTCTCTTGTCTTTTGCACAAAACTAACTTAGCTTTCTTGGTTTGATAAAGCCCATCTGAATTACTATAGTTGCAATATACTTTCCTCTGTATTTTAGACATATTTTATTACTCCAAACACTTTTTTTGAACATAAATTGACAAATAAATGGAAGCCTTCTAGCTGCTTATTTACTTCATGAAGAGTTTCTTATAATAGAAAATTGACTATAACATGGGAAGAACATTGTATGAGGATAGTTCAACTAAATTGTTTACACACATCAGGTCTCATTCACTTGGATTAATTTATTATTTTTTCAATGTGAATCCTTTATATGTATTAAAAATAATTTGATACAGCTTTTTCTGTCTCATCTGCATTAGACACCTTGTAAAACTTAATTTGCAGAGCATTGTGGCCAGCAGAATTTTTTAAGCAGTCTAGCATATTTCCTTTAAAATAAAAGCCAGCCACAAACATCACCTAAATAGTAGTCCTGTCTTTGTAATGGTTGTGAGATTGAACTCTCTTTGCCTTTAAAACTTCAGTAAATGCCATAGGTCTGCAAGAATAAATTGAGAAAGATTATTTACCTTTACCCTATTATTCCTTCTCTATTTTTATTTTTTTAAAAGAAGATAGGTGTGGCTACTAAATAGTCTTTCTCAGTGCTTTAAGAAGGAATGGATAGAAAATAATGTGACTTTTAAATAAATGTAATTTTCCATGTTTCTACTAAGAAAAATTAGCATCACATTATAAATCTCAGAATATCAGCCTATTTGGTGAGAAATAAATGAAAGAAAATGTTTCATTTTTCAGACTGGGCTTCTGTATGGACAGGATGTTAACTTGTGAATATCTAACATGTTGGACAGAGACACGTGGCACGGGGCAAAGGGCTGAAATAGCTTAAATGCTTGATTCTGTTCCTGGTGAAGCTTTTCTCAACTCAATACCAGGCAGTTAAATACAATTTATAAGCCTCCTACCTCTATGACAAGTATATCCCTTTTGAAGGGATTTTACTCTTTTGGTCCACGTCCATTTCATCAGTATTTCATGGAGCAGCATGATTATTTTGCACTAACCTATAGCACATAAACTACCAGGGATGTCAGTCTGGGCATGGAAATATTTGGGGAGTACAGGAACAATTGTATTTCATTGAAACAAGTTCTGAATAAGATAGCCAGAAATCAAGAAGACAACTGCTAGCCCAGGAACTGGGAAGCAGCTCTTCATTTGCAAAGATCTACTGGAAGTGTGTGTGGTTTATTCCTCTAGGTTAGGAGCAAAAAAAGTTACTGGAGCATCTCATATTCTATTGACCTTCAAAATTACTCAGCCCTCATCAAAAGGTTTTTTAAAAACTGGCAGGGAGGCCTAACTATTTCTTGTCTCCTTGGGACAATACACAAGGAGAGGGGAAAGCAAATCTTTCTCATCGAATTTCCATGTAAATGAAGGAAAAAGGAAAACACTCAAGAAATTTGCTCTATGGCATTCTGTAGAGGAATATATTTATATTGGTGCCTTACCTAGAAGAATGTGTTATCCAGAGGTCACCAAAGAGGTGTCATTGGTGAAACATCTCAACTGCTGTGCCATGCCAACCTCAGTA
This sequence comes from Motacilla alba alba, assembly GCF_015832195.1. Classification (NCBI taxonomy): domain Eukaryota; kingdom Metazoa; phylum Chordata; class Aves; order Passeriformes; family Motacillidae; genus Motacilla; species Motacilla alba. The sequence continues at coordinate 112,738,330 of NC_052016.1, forward strand.
TACTAAAGGCATGATTTTTTACTCCTTTTAATCTGCTGCAGGGGTGTAAAGACATAAGGATCTTCTTTGGGAAAGAAAAAAAGAAGACTTAATGGAATCAGATTGCCTAGAAACTATTTGGTCTTTGAAATGAACTGCTATTGTTAGTGCTGCCATAGAGATTATACTTTTAAAAGACTACTGTTTCTCCTCTGCGTTGCATTTATTTTATTTTATTTTATAATCCTGTGAAAAGAAGCATTTTCAAAAAGTCTGCGGAATGTCATGATTCCAACTGATCTCCTTTGTTTCTGTTATTAGATCAGATTTCTCCAGTCTCAACCTTCTGCAATAGCCCTTGAAAGAGTATGCAGTTGCTAGTATGAAAAGTCAGACATTTTCTGTGTTAGAAGATTATTCTCTACTTTTATGAGGTGTGCATCTTTTAAACATTTGAAATCTGCTGCCAAGTACAGTTCGTCGTGTGAAGATAAATAATGTCATTAAACTAAAAAAAAAAAAAACAACTCTTTAATGATTTGCAGCTATTCAGTGGGCTTAGCAATTTAAACTAACACTTCCTCAGAAAAATCACCACAGTTACTCAAAGTTCTAAGCCCAACAATCGTTTCAAGACAATGTGGCAGCATTCTTTTATAAAGTGGGTCACTGGTGATTCCCTGAAAGCTTAGCCCAGTAATTTTCATATTATTTTTATTGCTATGTCAGAGAAGAAATACAAAATGTGATTTGGGTTGTTAAAACCCGAATGGCATAACATTATTTCAATTTAGCAGGGACTGTCTAGGAATAAGGCATGCTTTGGAGGTCATTCTTAATTCCCTTGATTCCCAGTTGCTGTGAGCTGAGAGATTTATACTTTGCCAGCCCATTGTTTTGCCCTTTGTGATGGTGAAGGAAGAGATAAGCAAATTCTGACTACAGAGTTTTTCTCCAGTTTTTATTGTTTACTGTGTTTTTTACTGCTAAGTATCAGCAAATTAAAGAGACTAGCACTTAGCTCATATACTTTTTTTATTTTACACATGCATAGTAAATAGTTTCTTTATAGAAATAGCCAGAATATATGTAATTTTAATTTTTAATTACAAAGATGTTCAATAAATCTTAAAGCACAGGAAAACAGGGAAACACTTAATGCTAAAATGAATAAGTGATGACTATATATGAACAATTTTATCAGTAATTAAAACTAAATCTTTCTGTCATCCTAAACATGAAACAATTAGCATTTATTCATTTTCATTTTAACAAGCAGAAATAGGGAATAAACGGTTAAGATGTTAAGAAGTTAATAAGTTAAGTTAATAAAAGAAAAAAAATTGTTTTTCTATTGTTCTTATTCTAAATGCAAAAATCTTTCCTAAATTGAGGTCAAAATTTATCAATCAAACATGATTCTAAAAATCCATTTCCATTTGTAGCAGAGAAGGTGTACTCAGAATTATGCCACACATTAAAGATAAGATCAGAGTGCATTCTTGCTGATTCCATGGCACAGCCTGCAAGGAATGATGCACTGTAATGGATATTCCCTGCAAGGCTCAGCATGTCCCTCCTCTTGGGCCCTTTTGTAATTTGATATCTCTTCTTTCCACACACACTTACTAACTTCTAGGATCTTAAAACACATTAGTGTTTAATTGCAATTTTGGTGAATTTATTCTCTTGTCCACTCTGCTGTATCACTCAGAATTTATTAGGCTGATATTAAACACCAAAATTATGGTTACTCTGGCACTTCCTAAAAATATAGATGCAATTGTACACAAAGCATTTACACTTTTGTAACTAATTGATTTGTTTAAAGGGTCAGAGATTGTTCAAAACAACATTTTAGCAGAATTATTCAAAATTTTCCATGTTTACCTTCCTAGAAGTCATATGCCCAAGTACTGAAGCTTGTGAAAGCTTGAAAAGATTTTATTACTGTGACCTTTTCCGGTTCAGATTCCTAAGTGACTCATTATTCTTTGCTTGAAAATAAATGATGCTGTTTGACAAATGTGTTTTTCTATGAAAATGGAATCTCTAGACAGGTTCTCTGAGAGATCAGTACCTTCTTCTGATTTTTTGCCTAAACTTTAAAAATCTGAAGGCATGGTGTCACATCCCTTGCGAAGGTTAATTATTAAATTTTATGAACTCCTTTCAGATTCTCACAAGGGCTTTCAGAAAGCCCTATTATTTCAGAATATATTTAAATAAGTTTCGATTCTATTTTTCAGCCTTTGAATAGGCATGACACTGGAAAATATTTTTGTTCAGGGTTTTGTGTTAGTGGGTTGGTTTTTTTTGTTGTTGTTGTTTGTTTGTTTTGTTGAGTTATTTTTTGGTTTCATTTACCCTTTTCTGTTTAGATGTCAAAGAGTATTTCCACTCTCTTTCCAAGTCTGCCCTTCATGTTCTGGATAGAGTCTGCCCTTATAGAAATCAACAAATTATTTGTTTTTTTATTTGTTAAATAACAAAGAGTATGTTATATTTATCTAGAGCCATACTCAGCAACAGACCTATGAGCTAGTGGCCTGAGAGTACATCTTTGGATCTATATGAGCTGTAATGGGTGAAGAAAATAGTTAGATTTTCAGAAAAACATTAATGTGTACTGTTGATATGTTTAAAGTTTTGTTTCTTTATCAGATTCTTGATTTTAGTGAAGGGTAGCAAACCTGGAAAACAAATGCTTTTGAGAACAATTAATTCCAAAAGGTCATCATGACAAGAAAATAAATTATGAAGAAGTCCTTGAATTTTTATGTCTATGCTCTCATCCAAAGTGAGAGTTTATTCTGGTGGAGTTTACACAGATGATTATCTTCAGAGACTTTGGTCAGCGCTTCCGCTTCTAGGAACAAAACACGAATTCTCATCTTCTTGGAAACAATTTGCCTTTAAGAAAAGGGCAAGGGAAACCAAGAGAGATCTATTAATCCAAATGCTGGTCCCTTCTGAGGGTTCTTCTGAGTAAGATGCTCAGATTTGTTTTTGGAGTGGTGGTGAGAGGATAACTCTTTTCAGTAATCTGGCTCCTTGTCTTGCCTGTTTTGGTAATCAAACCGCGCTGAGAGTAGGATTACAAACTGAAGCCCTTTTGTTTCAGACAATAATCACACAAGCATCATCTGTTGTTAGGGAGATAGTCATCCAGGGAACAGTCATCAAAGATAGCATGATGTCTCTACCAAATTCAAGCCCATAAAGACTGTTCTATTGAAAGCAGAATGATCCCTTCCCATTTTATTTTAAGCTACACTAGCAGCTGCTGTAATACATAAAACAGCTAAATTATTTCAAAACAGCATTAATGAATTTAAATGAGACCTGCAATCTGCTCTTCTTCAGTCCAAACTTTCAACTACTTGGGATGAACAGAGACTACAATTTGAGGGATGTCATTCCTGTTATCTAAAAAAACTCCCATTGGGAATTATATATGTTCACAAATAATGGAGAATTATCCTTGTTGAGAAAACTGTAAACCAAAAAATTCTAGACTAGCAAGAGTCAGGACTTTCTTGGCTGTAATACTGATATTTTCCACAGTGGGGAGACAAAATTATTAGCAAATTGGTGTGGATGACAAAGCAGAGAAGTTAATATGTGGACATCATTGCAAAGCTGCCATTCAATGTACAGTTCCGAGGAAAAGATGCATGAAGCACTCTAGCTAAGGTAAACCTAACAAACAAAATCTTGTATATTTAATTTTGACAATATATTTATTAATAATTCAGTAGGAAATACGTCAGTAAAGGATTAGTCAATTATTACAGCAAAGTTTTTGTAACTTATTTTCATTGTAAATATTGACACGTGCCAATACTTATAACAGCAACAGCTTTAGGTACATGTCACAATCTCTGTTCCCTCTTTAAATACATGTTTATTTTGAGAGACATGGATTTGACAGATGGACCACTTGGTGAAAAAGGACTTGACTGGATGGCCACACTCAAAGGGTTGTGGTTGGCAGTTTGATGTCCAAATGCAAACCAGTGGCAAATGGTGTCCTCAGGGGTCGGAACCGGGACCGAACGAGCTGTTTGACACCTTAGTTAAACACAAACAGCAGGATTGTGTTTAATCAAACCTCAGCAAGTTTGTCAGCCAATGGCACCAAACTGTGTTGTGTGGTCAGTGTGCTGAAGGGCAGGGATGACATCTAGAGAGACCTTGACAGGCTCAAGGGGTGAGTCTGTGCAAACCTTCTGAAGTCCAGCAAGGCCAAGAGTGAAGTCCTGCCCCTGGGTCAGAGCAGCTCAAATACATCCCAAGCATAAACACAGGCTGGGCAGAGAGAATGGACTGAAAGCTTCCCTGAGGAGAAAGACTTGGCGTTGTTGCTTGTTGAGAAGCTCAACATGAGCTGTTACTGTGCACTTGCAGCCCAGAAAGCTAACTGACCTGGGCTGTATCAAGAAAAAGTGTGATCAGCAGGTCAGAGAAAGTGTTTCTATCTCTTTAGTTTTACTTTTTAAAAGAAAAAAAAAACCCATGACTTTTACAGCATTCTGTTTTGGTCAGGTTCATACTACTACAAAATATCTTTAGGCCATATTTATGAAAAATATTTTCCCTCATCTACTTACAAAATGAAAATACTATAGACTTGTCAAACTAGGATTTAGTTTGTTTGGTAAAAGTCTTATTAAGCATACCCTTAAATTCAAGTTCTTTGCTCTGTTGGTTCAGATGCAGTCTTTTAAATTCAGAAACTGCTTCACAAACACTGGATATTTGAGGAGAGCTCTTTTTGTATGTATGGAGTCAGGACCTCTCAGCAAGCTAAAAATGTAATTTTCTTCTGAGGTGACTGTATTATCTGAAGAGAGCTACTTGTTTGTGAACTATACAGACAGTTCATTGCTGCCTGATATCCCAAGATATTAATCCAGAATTAACAAATGCATTGCCCAGTTCCCTAACTTGCTTTGCTGATGCAAAGCTACACTCAGACATTGCAGTACGCCAGGTTAGTCAGCAAGATAAAAGGATGGCATCATGAACTTCATCAGCAAGTTGAACCAAGGGTTCAGTGAGTCCTAGCAGATCGTAGTGATGATGTCTGTAGCTCTGCTTTTATCTCCTTTCTCTCCCACATCATCTGATGCTTCCTTGAAGATTCCTCATTTACAGCAAAAGCGAATAGCACGGCCACACAGTTCAGGGAAATAAATGAATGCTCAGTGCTGCCCCAAAGTCAGGTAGAGGCAATAGTGGAAGTAGAACAACTCAGTAGATGGTTTTCAACCGTAGAATCAAAGCAGGAAAACATTAGGATTTAAAATCTAAGGAAGATTTATGTTCCTTCAATGTGTTTGAAAGACAAATATTTAATAAAGTAAGCATAAGGATGTACCTACACTATAATCTTCATGTTGGATCTGACTCATTTTACTTTAACAAATTAATATTTTCATCTACCTGTGACAATTGAAATTAAATTTCTTTTGGTGGACACCTGTCAAACTGCTGCAGAGTTTCATTATAATAAGTCCCTGTGTTTAAAACTTGAAGAGTCTGAATGGCATCTTGCATTGACTTCTACCATACCTTCTGTTTCATCCAGTGCTAATTAGCCACTTCATTTATAGTGAAGTATTATAACCTGACTTTCCTGCCTTTCACCCTCTCTTTAGAACTCTCTGCAAAGCTCCTAAGTTTGATCCCAGTTGTCCTGTCTTGGGAGAGGCACCAGCAAAGAAAATACAACATTTAGAATTTTTTAACTAGCACAAAATGCATGTACAAGATGAAGGGAACCATAGGCAGGGTGTGATGGAGCAAGACAACATTTTAAGACTCCTATTTGACTGTGCAGTCTTCAGCAGTGCCTCAAGCCTCCATCTGCTCCTCCTCTGATTCTGCTGTATTTGTCCCTGTGCTGTTAAGAGTTCTTTCTCTCAGCTTTCTCCTATAGTTGTTGGGGGTTTTTTTGTTGTTTTTTGGTTTTTTTTTGTTTGTTTGGTTTTTTTTTGTGAGGAGGGCGTGTCTTTGTCTTTTTCTTCAAACAAGTGGTTTTTTTAACTCTGCTTTGTACTTCCAGACATAGGGTGGAGAAAATATAGTTTTTCTTGAATGTGGTCAATACTTTAATTTTCTCAGCTCCGGAGCAGTGTTTCAGATCTTCAGTATATGAGAATATACTGATATTTCTGTGAGGATAGTCCTTCAGAAGACCCTCAGTACAAGTCTTGTCTCAGCTTATGAAGCATGATGGAGGACAGAGTAAAAATAGTGTTAGAAAGAAAGACCCTACTGATTCAGTAGATCAAAGTGAAATTTGGAAATAGGTTTTCCTCAGTGTATACACTCATCTAATTTTTTTATTGGATTTTTATCAGAAGTGATAAAAGTTCATGTTTTTATGTGGTTTGAAAAGATTAAGCCTATACAAGAGTGTAGTGGATTATAAACTTCCATGATACTTTGGTGTTGTTCTAAAGAGCCTTCATTCACTCATGAGCAGCTGCTCTATACGCAGGCCTGTGCAGTGCCATGTGTGCAGATTTGTGGAGGAATTAAACCATGGGTTCAGGCTCCACTACCTGGCCCTGAGAGTGGCCCCATGAGAGGTACCCAGTGCCTGGGACTGCCCTGGTGCCACAGCTGCTCCTGACTGGGACGGGGGGAGCCCTGCCATAGCCCCCGCCCATGGGGACCTGCAGCCCTCATGGTGCCCCCAGTGAGTCTGCTCAGGGCAGAAGACACTGCTTCACACAATTTGTTTAATGTTTTTAAAGTAAAAAATAAATGCAGTGCAGTAAGAGATTTAAATATTATTTTGATGTTCCTTAGCCCTATACTGTCATATATGTTCCTTTAGGCTTTGTGTCATCAAACTGAGAAGGAGGCAATGAGGATTTCTGTCATAATGCAAGCTGGGGTGCTCTGTTCACCATTGAAACCATAGCTTCACCCTACATTAGCTATACAATTAACAAATCATAAAAAAAAATAAAATGAATCCTGTGGCAGCAGCTCTCTGGCCAAAGACAGCAAGACACAACTTCCCAGGCATTGTCCTGGGGAAGGCTCTGAGAAGACCAGGGAAAAAAAAGAATAAACAATTCTTATCTTCACTTGCTGCGCCTGTTGCTGTGAACATGTGGGATGTGTTATGGAGATTTGTTTACCAAAGGGTGGTTTCTTAATTGGCCGATGGTGATGGTGTTTAGATTGAAGGACATTTGGGTCCACGTGTATTGTAACTGTCACAAAGGGCGATGAGTTTCTTAATAAGTATAGTGTAATAAAATAATTGATCAGACTTCTAGAATCATAGAGTCAATACTAATTATTACCTGTCTGGGGGCCTACAGAATCCTGTTTTCAAAAAAAAAAAAGGTGAGGTGTTTTTGTGCAGGAAGCAGCTTTTTTATTAGTTGCCTGAGCTGCAATAAGTAAAAAATTGAGAACCTTTGATTATTCATATCTAATTAAATTTCTTTCATGAATCTCTATGGGCATAAGATTTAGTAGCAGTGCTAAGAATAAGCTTTCCTCTTTCTTTGTAAGTAGGAGTCATAAGCTCCTCATCTACCTCTGCACTCTCTGGACAAAGCAGTTAGCGTTGACAAGCCCTCAAATCAGTAGTGTTGAAAGGGATATATTCTGCCCTGGTAACACTGAGCATAAACCTAATATTTGCTTAAAAATAACCTTACTTTAGGGTTTTTTTGTCAGGGTAAACAGCATCTCCATTTCTCTGGGAATTGTCCTCCACTTAAGCAACTATATGTTTCAGCAAAGTTTTTTGATATTCTGTTCTTTAAGTTTGCAAGAAATTCTAAAACTTGTACACAGAGTTAAACTTAGGGAATTACCTTGCCTGTCCAAAATACATACCTAAAAAAGCACCCTATTCTTGTAGCAAATTAGTTTTTAGATATTGTAGAGTGAAATATCTTGAAATACTGCATATGCTTTTAAGATTTCATTGAAAAAAAAAAAGTTTCAGTGACTATCTGACAGCAGGTACAAAACCCAGAGTACACCAGAGAATGCTAAATGCTTATCATTACTTCTACTTTAAAAGCTGGAAATTAATTGATATGGGACCAAGGCACATTTTAAAAATATATTTATATTACAAATTGAAGTCCATGGAGTTGGTGAATGGTTTGGGGTGGAAAGGACCTTAAAGTTTATCCAACCCTACTTTGGGCAAGGACACTTTACACTGGAACAGGATGCTCCTGTCCAACCTGGCCTGCAGCAGTTCCAGGAATGGGCACTGACGGCTTCTCTGGGCAACCTGCTCCAGTGCCTCAGCACTCTTACAATGAAGAAGTTCAAGTTAGTAGATTGAGACAAGATAATAGTCAAAGCTCTGTCAGTATCTAATGGCTTGTATATAATAGAGCTAAAAGCTTCTTGGTGAACAGCTAATACTTGTTCCATTAGAGCTGTGCTAAGATCCTCAATTGCTGAAACCTCAGGATTTTCTTACTACACGTGTTTTCATTAACTGTTCATTTGCACATAATTACTGACAATGCATGCACATTAAACAGAAAATAGGCTTCTGTCCTAAATGGATCAACCTCAGTGAAGAATGTCCTGACTCCTTTAGCTAGGGCCCCATTGTGTGCAATGATTGCAGCTATTAGGCATCACAAAACAGTAAAGTGTGCACAACTGTGAGCAGGATGTGTAAGGCAATGAATAATGGTCAATGGCTGCAGCAAGGATGTTATCCCTGTATCTTCTGTTTAAATGGGATCTAATGCAGGTCTCTGAGGAACCTCACTCTGAATTGTTATGTTCTCCCTATATTCTCTCCAGGGACACTAAGAATGGAAGTTACTATGGGGGCATTTCAAGCATGATTGTCTCTGCTTGACACGATACCAGCAACTAAAAACCTTTAATTTTACAGATCTTTTATTTCTGATTTTTTTCACTCTTCTAAATTACATTTTATCATAAACCAATGACACTGATGTAATGAGTGTGTTTTCATCTCCTCTAAACTCCCCCCTTCCCTTTTTTTTTTAAGCTCTAGACACCATCATGAGCCCCAGTGCCATAGCAAACAAAGCACACCTCTTCTAGATCCACCTCAGAATTTCTTATCCCAAAATGGTGGGCAAACATCAGCAATGGCAGTATTTATTTTAGGAATGTTTATTGTCTCCAAATAATGTGCAACAGGTGAAACAAAATCAGTATTTCTACCTGTTATGACTGCACTGGTTGCTGAATGAATCCTCATAGTGCCATCATTTGTTTCAAAATGACACATTCTGGGCAGTGGCTGCTGCCAGTACTGGTGAACTGTCTAGGGTTTACACTCTTGCTCTCTCTCTTAAACAACTCTTATACTCCTTTGTTTTCTTCTTTTGAAGAAGTGTTTTCCAGAATGTGGACTTCAGAGACATCCAGCTCTTATTTTCAGAGGACGTTTCATACAATCAAAAGTATGGAATGAAACTATTCTAGCTGTACTCAGTCATTGTGTATAAATGTTAAATGTACTTTTTAAAAGATTTCTAGAGCCTAAAGATAAAGGTTTTACAGTTTTACAATTACCCTGCTCTGTGCACATCTCAGGATGTCAACTTTATTTTAGGAAGTGTAGGCTGACTGGTATTCAGCTTCTAATCTACTGTACTTTTTAGATCCTTTCTTACAGAACCAATACCTAGCCAGCTGTTATTCAACCTCCTTGCATTTGGTTGATTGGATCTTCTTAATTTGACAATTTACATTTGTTTCTCTGGAGTTTTTTTTGTTTTTTTAATATGATTTCTGTGGCCTGTCAGCATAATTTTCAATGCTGTCACTGACCTCCAACAGTTATGTGATTCATCTCACCTTGTTTAATCTGGAAATGTAACAATCAAAATATTTTTCCCATCATGTAAACAGTTATTAAATAATGATGAGCTAACAACAGGAAGTGTAGAAGTCCATTTGATATCTGGCCTTCCAGAGTATTGGCCTTTGGTCATCCTGATGAAACAATGGGAGACTTTTATTACAGAATTGATTTTGGAAGCTGTAGTTCACAATTCTTCATGAGAATAATCTCCTTTATCTAATTGTAAAAGGAAAATTTAAAAAAGAGAAAGTAATGCAACCCCATAAACTGTTTTACTTCTGGTTTACTTAATACCTCTTATAGCTCCTATTAATCTCCTGGCGTTATAATCAATGAAGAGTTAATAAGATTTGTGTGTGTGGTATGAAATTCACTGCCTGTGAAATAAATTTACCTTGCATCTGCATCCACTTCTAATCCCTCAATCAATGTGTGAGCACAACAGCCCCAGGCAACTGGGAGGCAGGAACAGACAGGTGACTGTCACTTCTTGCAGGTCAGAAGTAATCCAAAATACACGGTGTTCCCAGTTCATTTACAGAGGCTGGGCTGGCTGCTATTGGAGAGGGAGTGATCGTGTTCTTTCTCAGTGTTCAGATGGGGAGTATGGACTAGAATCCAAAACCCTGTGTAAATAATAGAAGCATCAACTGTTGTTGCATGTATTTTTTAGAATGTACCAAAAATCTTTTATTTTAGGCATCACTTCTCAAGGAAGTAAAAGCTCAGCAGTGTTATTCTAAAATAGATTTTGTAGTTATGATTTATTGGCATAATAATAGTCAGTCAATAGCATAGATTCATGGGCAAATACACTTATGCTAAGTTTTGAATTCTGCAGAAACTAGATGCATTTCTGGTGAGCTTTTAAAACTTCCTGGGGGCTTTCACAATAGGAGCTGATAAAATTTTATGGAATGCTCCACTTTTATGTTTAGAGTATGATGGGAATCATTCTACCCAGTACAACAGGGCAGAAATTAACAGAATAGTTTTGAATGAGCTACTCATAAACATTTGCTGCATTTATTTTACAAGTTAACATTTTGCTCGTCGCAAACTGTTCCTTTGAAAGCACACAAAGTGTGTGTGTGTGTGTTATGGAAGTACAGCACATGCCCAGGAAATGGAAGCATTATTTTGTAAGTCTTCTTGATTGAAGGAGTTGAACCCACATGTCCCAAATGCCTCATCCAATTATTTTGATGACAGCAATCTCTATAATTTCTGGGGAAAACAAGGTGCTGTGTGGCTGTGCATGCTAAATCTGGGGGCCTGGAAAAAGAAGCAAAAGGAGACAAGTTCTGGCTTAATAGTTTTAACACTTCCATAGGAAAGAAAGGTTCCCAGGGTTACAGTATTTTCTCCTGGTATTTCTGATGTGCATTTCATCCATTTTAAGACAGAAAGTTTTGAATTAGCGGCTTGGAATCCTAAGCCTGATCTACCACAGGTAAGACCAGAGGGATTCTCTGTCCATGAGTATTTGAAATTCCAGTTTTGAAAGGCTACATAAATATTTGTCATGGTGGGAGAAAATATCACTGTTTTCCAGAGAAATTATTTTTGAGAAGTTTTTAATTTTTGATCAATAATCTCAAATCAAGATTTTGAAGAATGTCATTATAATATCTCCCAGCTATGAAAATTGCTAGCAACACCCTAAATATACTGCAATTTAGTTTGTGACCTGATAGTCGTGATACTTATCTTGTGACCTGAATATATGTAAATCTTTACTTGAGTTATATATTCCGTTGTTGTAGTCTGAAATTTTAATTTTGGAACAGCTATTGTTAATTATCAGGATGTTGCAGCATTATGGTAAGATATTATGTATTTCATGAGTTCTTATTGGTAATACGTAATTGGTAAACTGGAAGCTCTGCCTCTTCTAAAACCATCTAAGAGCTTCTTCTTAGTGTTAAACCATAAAATGCAGCTATTAATAAACAGTCCTGTTCAGCAGCTTAAATCTGTAAATGTCTGTGAGGAAGTTAAATGCAGTAGTTATTTAGGCCAGCCACAATGCTTTGTGACCTTGGATCTCAGTACAGGCTGAGATTGCAGCTGAAGGTAAGCAATAGTCATAGAGCTGCTACTTTCCTCTGAAGCAGTGAAGTTTCTCCTGTGTTGGGATTATTAGGTAGCTGGTTGGTGCTAGGGCAGTGAAATAGCAAGTAGAGTTTGGCCAGAAATCAAAGGCATTGAGATATGCTTTTCAAAAATTAGCTAAACAAAGCAAGAAGATCAACACTAAAAATGAAGCAGGGCTAAGGAATGCCATCCCACATGGAATAACGCGTCTGGGCAGTTTCAAAGCTTTGTTCAGTGCAGCTAAATGCTCTGCAATTTTAACAGGAGAAGTTTTAGTCCTGTTTGCAATCCTTTCTTCTTTTTACACTTCTACTCTTCTTCATAATAATAGGTCAGGGCTTATGAAATTGCAATGTGATTGTCAGTAGTGCAGGAAAGCTGACATACATTGGTGGGGTGCAGAACAGAGCAGAAAGAGCTGCTCTGCTATACCTACCACTGGTTTAGTTGCATATCATCAATGCTTGAATTCTTTACAAACCAGTTAAATGGTGATAATATTTGTAGAAATTACTCTGCTTTAAATTATGGTACACAGGGTGATGTATCAAAATGGTAAAGCTACCTTATCCTTGTATGCCTATTTCTCTTCAGCTCCTTGTTCATATTCAAAAGGCAAACTCATCATATGGACTCTTGTCTTTGTCAGGAAGCAACTTTCCTGTGAAATCTCACTCACATACTGAATTGCTGCTACTCAAATGTTTTTATCTGTAATCTTGCTTATAGTGTGCTGATGTCTTAAAAGAATTATATCATAGATAATTGATAAAATAGTGAACTTCCAAAGTGTTTTATCATTATTTCTGTAAGCACAAAACTGTTTTCAATCCATGTATTTTTAAGGGGCAGCAGCAACTCTTCTCAGGTTATTTGTAGTATTAAAATGTGAGAAATTTTCTCCCATTTGAAATGAGCAGGTTTGAGACAGGCATTGGTGAATAGTTGTTCTGGATTTCAGACACTTTTGAGGAGCAAGGTGTCAGGGTGTGGTGAAGGTGGACTGTCCAACCCCAAGAGTGACACTGGCGTAGCCCGTGCCCTCACCCATGGGGTGCAGTTTCACAGTCTTTGAACATGGAGGGTGGGTATGGGGTCTGTCAACAGCCTCTGGAATGGCCTGGTGAGCCACGGCCAGGGGCTCTAGCCAGGAGCAGAAGATGACAGGAGAGAGGGCTGGACGTACCACATGTGCGAGGAATCCATGATGAGATGGGCTGCCTGGAGTGTTGGCAGCATCCAGGTGGGGCCAGAGGTGGAGCTGGAGCCCAGCAGTCCTGCAGTGTCACAGAGGCAGGGACTGACATCCCCAGAATGAGCTTGTCCCTGGCCCAGCAGGGGAGGTGTCAGGCTAGGCTGGGCAGGGACACTCAGGCCCACTACTGATCTCAGGACCTGACAACAGGTTGTCAAAATCTGGTTTGAAGAAGTGTAAAGGGCTTGCCAGTTAGTCTGTGAGAGAGAGGGGATAAATGAAACACTTGTTTCTCCCTTTCCACAGCTCTAAAGTGCAGAGGGAGCTCATATAGTATGAAGTGTAACGCAAAATTACACAACTTTCCTAACATTTCAAATGGCAGGATAGGGCAAGCATTAAATTAGAAACAGGTAATGTGTAAGGCTCTCAGATTACCCTGTGTTAGAAAAATTGTGTTTCCAGTATCAGCTGTGGAAAGCCATTGATGTTGGTGTGATGTAAACTGATAACCTGAGTGATGGTAAGGGAGGGTTATTATTTTGTGTATAAACATTCTGTCAGAAGATCCACAGTGGAGCTTCATCCTCCACATCCTTCTGTCCTTCATCTTGAGGGATAATATCTTTCTCATTAGTAACTCAGATGGATACTGATAGATACTGATGCCTTCAGTTGTAGCTTTCATATTTTCTAGAAACTGTACTGCATTAGTGTGCAACCCTGGGCTTCATATAAAGTTTAGCAAGTTCTCTTCACAGTTTAGTCAGACAAAACAATCCTTTTCCAGCCTGAAAACCAAGGAAACCATTGTAGCTTCGAGCTCAAAAGGAATAAACAATAGAGAATTGAGGAGAGCAGTCTGGGAGGATGGGGCTCCATAACCTGAAGCTGTAATCAGACAGTTGGCCCCAATATGTAAATGGACCAAAACTTATAAAAGTGTGAAAACTCATGACCTGGAGTCCATCTTGGGTCCATCGTGGGTGGAGCCATGGCCAGGCTCTTGTACTGCCCAAGGTGTATTCTTTGAAGGCATTTTAATAAATACTTTAATCCTTTAACACTGTCTAGCCTCTGTTCTAGGTAACCTCTTTAGGCATCACTACTATTCAGGAAATTTTTGGAAATAAATCATTCTTGTAATGTTTATTGATAGGCAAAATACTTTAAAAGTTCTGTTACTGTCTGGAAAAGAACTTGCTTATTTTATCAAGTAACTATTCAGAAAATTTTATGAAGACTGAACTTTTTCAAAAATGCTTTTGTCGTAACATAAGCTCAAACTTAGAGTTAATTTAAGTTACATCTTGTAAATTTATTTTTCAAACATGTTATATAACTGCTACTATTCATAAATTAGAAGATGCAAGAAAAGTACTTATATAGGAAACTAGAGAATCCAGCTGTTCTGCCATGGTTTTGCTGCAAATGGCTAGTCTTTGAAAACTTGACAGAAAAAGGAGTTTGAATTTCACAAACCCATAAAGTGAATATACTTAGATTGGAAAAGGGGTAATATAGCCTCAATTTTTAAAAAGGGAAGTAGAGAGGATCTTGGAAACTATAAGGTGGGCAGTCTCACCCTGGTGCCTGGAAAGATCATGGAGCAGATCCACCTGGAATCTGTGCTAAGGCACATGGAAAATAAGGAGGTGAATGCTGACAGCCAACAAGGCTTCACTAAGGGCAAATCGTGCCTAACAAATTCGAGGGTCTTCTGTGGCAGGTTTACAGTAGTGGTGGCTGGGGGAAGAGCAGTTGATGTCCTCTACCTGAACCTGCGCACAGCATTTGACACTGTCCCACAAGACATCCTTGTCTTTAAAGTGAAGAGACATTAATTTGATGAGTGGACCAGTCAGTGGATAAAGAATTGTCTGCATGGTCTCACTGAAAGAGTTGTGGTCAGTGGCTTGATGTCCAAGTGGGGACCAGTGACAGCTGGCATTCCCTGGGGGAGTGGTACTGGGACCAGCCTTGTTTAATTAACATCTCCATCAGTGACGTGGACATGTCAGCAAGTTTAAGGTCCCTTCCAACTCAAACCATTCTGTGATCTTATGTTTCTGTTATTCTACTGCTATTGTAAATATTTCAGGAGCTCATTTAGTTGCCTGAAAACACAAACATAATTATCCAACAAAATTATACTTGCAGTATTAAAACCTTGTCAGTTTAGGCAGAGGTGGAATTTCATCTTGATACAAGAGCAAGGCTACTAACCCTCAAAAAGCAAAGATACGGAGTGGTCAAGGGACTAACACAAGAGCAGATAAGTGGTGTTAGATATCTTGCATCCCAATATTGTGCCATCAGTTGAGTGATGGTCATCAATGCATACAGATTTGAAAGGAAGGCCTTTTTCTTTATTTGGAAGGGCAGCATTTCAAAATCACACTGACATCTTTGAATTTTTCCTCTTTATCTGACTTTATGTATTTAAGACTATAAATAAACTCTTTTATTTATTATTTTCTACATCTCCCCTTAGAAGTTAAGTAACACAGCAATCATCTTTCAACTATCTTTCTTTAAACATTGCTGTTGAGCTAAACTTTATGACTATTGCCTGTAGGTTTGCTGCCAGGTTGCTGTAATGGTTTTTGTTTGCTGTCCAGAAGAAGAAATTATGGTTTCAAATTTTTCATTAATTTGTCAGCCTAATTTGCATAATGAGAACACATTCCTTATGTGTGCCATTAAATATGCTGGAAACATCAAGTATGTTAGTCCAGTTTGGTTATATTTTTTGTTGAAAAAAAAATTTTCCTTAGTTTCAGATTCTTATTTCTTTACGATCATGAGTTGCGAACTATTATCTACTTCTAATAACAATACAAGATTGTTTTAAACTTAGGCTGATGTATTTTTTGTCTCAAGTAAAGGCTCCCAGAAATGAACAGAGACTTCTCTCCATCCTTTGTTCCCTTACCCTGATATTAAATAACTCCCTGCCTCACTATCCAAGGATTTTCTTTCCTGCTCTATTTGCATCAGCACTCCTGACTGGCTGAGCCACCTTGGTGAATTATCTGGGACTGTGAAGGGCACCCTGCTGACCTGGATCCCACAAGGTCCTATGAGACCATTTGAAAGAGACCATCATCTCCCTTTTGTTTGTCTTTGCTGAATCTGTACTTCCTCTTTTTAGCCCCTGCAGTTCCCCAAAATATGTGTTGCATAGTTTTCAGCTATGTGACTATTTCAGTCTGTGGTTCAGAAGGGCAAGATATCCAACTGTTTCTTCAAAATAGGTTCCTCAAGCAAAGGACATGTTAAATTTCAAGTATCTGCAATCTGCTACAATTTATTTGTCTCGTAATAGAGAAAGCACAATCCAGAAATCTTATTCATCACATAATACAGAAAAAAGGCACGTAGTGAAATATTTAGAAACACATTAAGCAATCTAAACATGCAAAATATGCATGTTTAAAAATATGTTTGCTAGTCCATGTTCTGTTCAATTACTATTGTTGACATTACTTTTTTACATAAGACTAAGAAAATAAATATTCAGCCCATATCCGGATTCCTTTTCATTGTAGAATCATTTTAAATTATTTTATAGGTTTAAGTGATACATGTTTCTTAATGGAAACTTTTGGGAAAAGTAGATTGTTTTTTCATACACAGAGATACATTAAATAATCCTAAATTTCTCCAGATAGATTGCCTGGTTTACTATACCTTGTATGATGGATGGAGTCAATAAAGAGTATCTTTAAAAGAAGGCAATAATGAGCACCAGGTTCAATAGGAAAAGTCATAATGCAGTTAGTTGGAAACCTCTCCAAAGGCTCCACTGAGTTCCTATTCACAATGTGCCCTGCAGGACAGATGCCATATTGGCTTTTGGCTATCTCAGTTTAAAACACTGTCACCGTTCCTTCAACCCTTACTGCTTGCTTAATCTTCTTCTTTCCTTTTTTTTTTTTTTTTTTTATTTTTATTTTTTTTTTTGTCATGAAACACAACATGCTTGAACTTAGGAATGCTTCTTAGCGTGGAGGAACAGGGATGATTTGGAAAGTAAATGCAGTAGCTTATTGGCTTCCTGTTGCTTTTGACTGGTTTTTCATGAGTTCTTCATAATTTGATTGCTGAATCCTTTTGTTTGCAGGGACCCTGGAAAGGACTAATTTTATGGAGTTTTGTATTTGAACAGGTATATTTTCTTTTAGCTACCATTTTTAGAATTGCTAGGGTTGACTTTCTGTTTTAGGTCAGCTCATGACAATGAATTGATGAATTGACACATTTATGAAATCACATTGATTCTGATTTTAATTTTTCCTTGCATTTTAGGAATTTAAACTTTTTTTTTTCTTTTTTTTTTTTCTTTTTTTTTTTTTTCTTTTTTTTTTTTTTTTTCCCCAAGATGTTTGAATTGTGTTCTGGACATACCAAACTGTCCTTTACACCTTGTGAGATCTAATATCATTCTATTCAGGGATTTGTAAAGAGCTGCCACATAAAAGGAGAATATTACTGAACAGGCATTTTTGTCATTACCGCAGAACAGTCATGAAATATCTTGAAGATTTCAGAGGATGTTGCAATATTCTTTTGCTTTTTTCTTATTCTTTGAAGGGCATATGATGGAGAAAGATAATGCAGCAGTTTTTAACATGTATAATAAAACATTCTTCAAAGTTAGAATAGCAGTATGGGAAGAAAAATTGTTTTCAAATAATTAGCCAACCAACATCAGCTAACAGAGAATCATCCCCTTAAAGTTATTTTAAGGGACTGAGCCCATGGAAAATTTCTTACTTCGGTTGAGTTTGATTCAAGTATTGGGAAAGGCCCATAGTAAGTACAATAAGGAAACCAAAATTTTCTTTTCTATTTCCTGCCTTATCAAGGACTGCCTTACTATAGTTAATTTAATGTCTGCTGAGCTGTTTTGGGAAGCATGTGTCTATGTGTATGCATTTTCCTCACAGTGAGTATTTATGACAATTGAAGAGAAAAAAGATTCCTGGCATGTCCCCAGAGATTGTTAGTCTTGATATACAGCTGTATTTCTAGTTCTATCTCAACTGGAAAATTAGATACTTTCTGATGCAAATGCTATGCTATGGCAATTTTGTGTCAAGCAGTGACACCATCGACAGAAAATAATTTTTTAAACAATTATTCATATGCCCAGTTAAAATTTGTGTGCAAAATATTTCTGCAGAAAAATTTTGCATCTTTTCAGTGCTTTGGTTCACACAAACAAACAACCCACTCCTGAAAATTTGAAGTTGTAAATACTACTTAAAGATGAAAAAATATTTCATCTTTGGCATTGTATAAAGAAATAGCAGCCAAAAATCCCTGGTTCTAAAAGACTTTCTTAGTCTACTATTCACCCTTGGACTACAGCAGTCTTGAGCCATTAAGTCATAAGGGTATGTAAAACATGTTAAAATAGATTCAGCTTAAAAAACAGCAATTATAAGTTTATATTTATAAACTTATATTTATATATAACTTATATATATATATTAACTATTTATATATAACTATTTATATATAACTTATATATTTATAAACTTATTTATAAACTTATATTTATATTTGTATTTATATAAGTTTATAAATACCATACATTGTCTTGGCTTTTTAATGGAAGTAACTGAAAATCAGAAAAAAAGAACAACCATAAAAATGACTTTTGTAGATGTATATGTAAACTGTCTATCTAAGTATTGCTTAAAGAAACAGCAGACTTGCTCTGCTCGTTAAAATCAGAATTTCTTAATGTTATTTTAAAAAATAAATAAATTCCAGCTAAGTGACTAGTAAAAGAGTTTCTTCCTTTCAAAATTCATTGCTGAGAGAAGGCTATTTCCAATGCATGAGATATCACACTGTACTTAAGTGTTAAGAATTTGACTTCTCAGAATTATGCCTTTTATTTTGTTTTCTAGTTTAAAATCTACCTATGTTACAGTGTCTAGGCCTGGGGCATACTCATTGCAGCAGTGAAGGCATTTCCTGTTGACTTTGTTGACTTGTTGTGAGATTCCCCTTGGGATGTTCCTTTTATATTTTCTTTTGACTTGCCTATTTTATTTTCACAACCAATTTCACAAGGGTGACATTTTCTAGAACAGTCAATTTATGAGGCATTCACCCGGAACAAGAGATGTTAAATATCTGTTTTGAATCACTCATATGAATAACCTGAGGCAGATTTCCCAACCGCCCAGACAACTTCCAGAGCTGTGAGGCACCAGCTCCAGTAAACCGTTCTTTACTTTGCATTTCCTTTGGTTGAGCTTTTGGTTTTTAAAATGTGGAGAAGACCAGAAATAGTTCTCCTCCTTCACGAAAGGGAGTGTAAACAGAAGAGAAGGGTTGGAAGGCTCTGGGGAGAGCCTATGTAAGATCTGATTTGCTGCTTATATTGCTGTAAGGACGCAGTGGCTGCTGTTGGGAGTCATCCCTCCCTTCTTTTTTCCCTTTGGCAGCAAGTTCTTTCTTGTATTTCCAAAGACAGCAGCAGACTTTACTTTCTAGGGATTTATCACAAGTCATGTAGGCAGCAGCTAGTTTAGCTTATGCCTTTAAGTTGGACCTGAATCTCTGAGAATAAATGCACATGAGAATGTCTTCCATGGTGATAATGCTTAAAATGCAATTCCTGCTATATTATTATAATAATATTCCCTTTATTGGCTTGACAACTTAAATTAGTGATATATGCATGGACCATAAGAAGATTTTCATTTACTGAAGAGTTTCTTATTGATATTATTATATTTACTGAGGCTTGCTTTGATAGAATCAATCTTTGTAGCTGCTCCACAGCTTCCCTACACAAAAATCTATAAATACAAATAAATATGTGCATACACATACATATGCAAATACATGTACAAATTTGAATTTATTCACAGTGATCAGCAATATTATCTTTTGATGTGTGGTCAAAAAGGATGTATTTGGATATGCTTTCACAGTCAGAACGTATTTACTGGATTTGTAATTGCGTAGTAAGATGCTGTGGTTCTTTGGGCAATATTTATTAGTCTCACACAGAGCAAGGAGCTGACTCTTGCTGGTTCCCTGGAGGCTGAAGATATCAGCTGCAGGATTTCCTGCGGCATCAGTTAGTGCAGTGACTGAGAAATGAGATTTTGATTTCAGAAAGCTTGACTGAGGTCTGCAGTAAAATGTGGCATAACACATTGTGGTATCTACTCACTGTGCTCCTGGAAAATTAACCTTTATTGCTAGCTTCTAAATTTCTGAAAATCTGTATTGTTTATAACTGCCAGTGGTCATGCTACAATTTAAATTTTAAGGTTAACTAAAAAATGTTAGTATTACACATAATTTACCTCCTAGCAATCCCATATTTCATATTTAATTTTTAAGTTGCCTAAATTTTCTGAAGTAGCATGTGAATGTAGGCAAATGAGTCTTTCACTGTGATTCTAGAATGCTGAAGCTTGTTAAAGACCATGAATGAACAAGCATTTGTGTATTTCTGTGTGAGTACAAGTGTTGTTATAAAAAATGAGATATACAAACTTGTCAAAATATATTATCTCACTTCCTCATCTTTATCAAATACATAGTAATGAATGTAGTAGATTTGTGCTTAGATTTGAAATGTCAGGAAATGTAAAGCTTTAAAACATATTATGTATGAAGTCATAATTTTTTAAGCAATTCTTCCCATAATGTCCTTTTTATACCCCTGATGTTTCCTATTTCTAACCTGTTCTTTTCTAAGATGAAGATATTTTAAGATACTCATTTCAAAAAATGTCTTGGGTACTCAGTAACCTGATAATCAATGAAAGTGCAAAAGATTCACAGTCTCTTTAGAAATCAAAACTTGTACTATGTGGCACCTTCTGAGAATTTGTTCAGTTGCTGTCCAGTGCTATGATTAATGGAGGTGACTATCAAATCCACATTGGTCCAGTCTGGGTCTTAGTTATAATATTAAAGAACCATTGATCCCAGCCCTTTCTCGTCCCCATTAGACAAGAATATTTTTGTGTAAGCTACTCTAATGAATGTAGATAGCATGGATAGGCTGCTGTCTAGCTTGAATAGGCAGATTTGTCCTCCTTTCCTCTTTCAACACACTGAAATATGAGATATAAGCCCTATCAACTCATCCTGAAGAAAGTTGACAACCATCATGAGCAGATGACATTAATTCCTCTTACTTATATGAGGAATTAACAAAATGTTTAGTCCCTGCTTTCACCAGCAGTTCATACCACTTAATACCCAGAGTAAACAAATAGAAATGCAAATCTTTTATTCACGTGTTGGAGGTGAAGGCTAAAGCACAGTCTGTGCTCTGCTTATCTCCACTGTAGTTCACATTCACTTCTGATTTAGTGCAGTGAATGTGTTAGTTTGAACTTGCACGGGGACTTGCTCACCTCAAAGGAAGTTGCAAGTGGCTATGCTGGTTACTTTGATGTTCTCTTATTTCTCCACTTTCTCTGATCCCAAGATGATCAGATTTTTTTTAAATCAAATGTTCATTTTATTGTGAATCTTCTGCTCAATTTATGGTATTAATAAATGAGAGCAAAACTAATGAAGAAGGGTATTATTTTCTTTTTCATATTTGCGGGTGAAAAGGGTTGTATGATAAAAAGAAATAAAAAGGTGTTTCAGGAGATCTGTTATAAAGTTTTAGCAGGGATCCCATGAATTTTCAATATGTAGACAAAGTTGTAGCTTAAGTTCTAAGGTTAAAGGTAGTGTGTGCCTGTGTTTGTTTTATAATGATTTTGGTTTGCACACTTTTTAAAAGAAAGAGTAAAACACTTTTAGTCCTTTAAATTGCTCATAAAAACTGTATTTAGCTTTTCCAAAATGTCAGTATTATGATTATTTACTTCAAGGTTGTTTCAGCACCAGTGTAAAACCAGTGTTTCTTTCTATTTTTTCTTTTTTTTTTTTTTGGTACTCCAGGAAGCAGCCACGGAAAGACAGAAGATGAAAGCTCCTATTCCCAACTTGATTCTCTTGTATGCTACTCTGACTCAGAGCTTGAAGGTTGTAACCAAAAGGGGATCAGGTAAGTAAATATTTATCTCAGTGGTTATAATGTGGCTTGGAAAGCAGTGCTTGGTGTTTGCAAGCATACACCAGGATGTTGTTATGGTGGTTCGGAATACAGTCAAGAGGATTTCAAATTCTGCAGCAAGAAGAGTTGGCAGCTTCTATGTATTTTTGACTATTGTTTTATGTGGACTTAAAGAAAAAAAAAAATCAGATGTGTAATGTGAAATGAATATAACATTTCACCTGCTGAAGGAAAATTATTCCCAGAACTTTTTAACTTACTTATAAGACTACACTGCAGTCAGTGTTGTTGGCTTAATGGATTTATCTTTTTTTACTATAGACTTTGGAAAATTAAGATCATAGAGTTTGGGTTTAAGCAACAACAAATAGATCAAACACATTAAATTTAATAACCATGACAAGTGCACAGCAAAATGAGTTTTTGAAAGGGATACCTAATACATGGTTGAAGAGTTTAATTCAGCAAAGAAAAATAGTTGGTATTCAGACAGTTGGATTGTTTTGGATTCATTTTTTTTCTCTTTCACCCTGAAATTCTAATTTTACTCTCTTTGGCTTTTCACTGGGTAATGAAAAAAATAAAATTCTACTTCTGCAACCTATCTTGCTATACTGCACTAAAGAAAACAAAATCCTTAATGAAAGCCTTAATTCCTTGTTGGTGGATTAATAAAAGTTTTAATCCCACGTTGACTGAATTAGTTAATTTGTTTTGTTGTTAGTTGTAAGTTTCCTTTTGGCATTGGAGTGTTTTAGGTAGCTTTTGTTGTGCTTGTCCAGAAGGCTGTCTCTGATTTATTTTTGTCTTCTGGTTGGTAGTAGTTGTAAACTGGTGCTAGGAGAGAACACAGCTCTTTATACATTTTTGGCAACATTTAAATTATACCTTACCTGTCCAATGGATTTTATTTGTAACAGCAGAATGAAATAGATTATGTCTCCAATATTTTAGTAGCTGGAAATTTTGATGTGGGCAAGGCAAACACAGAGTACTACTACAAAGTAAGGTATTTCTTAATGAAAATTTGAGAATAAAGTATATTTGGGGTTATTTAAGCTCAAGAAGACTGAAATACACAGACTGTGTGAAGAGCAAAGGATCTAGCAATAGGTTGAAGTGTTTATGAGCTGCTGTAGCCTTGATAGATAATGTAGATATCCTTTGAATATGTCTGGCTAAGATTGTCCTGTTTGATTAAGATTTAATACTTTTAAACTTGAAGTCAAGGCCCCTTAATTCAAATATAGTAAAAACATTATTGATCTTAACGTAAATTTTACAAAGACATCCATTTTTAAGGAACTAAAAAACAGTCCAGCTATCACCTGTTACTTGAAAGTGACAATGGTAACTTGGGTTGTCTTTGCATTTTATTTCTTAACTTTTTGCCTGTATCCTCTTCATGTGATTAACCAATGCAAGAAAAAATGGTAAATATGCAATGAAATTTATTTTTGGGAAAGTAATATAATTGCTGTCCAGCAAAAGAAAAAGCATACTAAATTTTTCAAGATATATACTATTTGTTCTCATCCTGATGCTGTAATAAAAAGGAAAGACAATAATGGAAATCTTTGTATCATATCTCACTGTAGCATGGGATCTTGAGGTTGTTGCATGCTTCTCCTGTGTAAAGCTTCAATTAGATGTATCACCAAGGGGGCAGTTTGTCATACTGTGTGTGCAAAGGAAAAAATCTCTGATTTACTGAAATCTCAGATCCTTCTGCCTTTGGCCATGCTGCTTTGGGATTTAAGTTTTGAGAATTTCTTCAGTGCTAGGTGGAATGTAGTAGTGTGTGATGGTTCTTGGTTTGCTTTTGTTGGTGTTTGGTTTGATTTGGTTTGGCTTGGTTTAGTTTTTTAACATCCCTTGGGTGCTCAGGAGGGCTATTTTTGCAATCCTGAAGGGTTTCTACAAAGCAAACCTTATTTAACAGGAGTTTTAACAAAATAAGAGCGACTTACATGTACTGTGAAAATATAAATGGTTTCCTAATATTAGTGCAACTCATGATTGTGAGTAGGAAAAAATATTGACTTGGAAAGTAGAACTTGAGTTTTATGTGAACATGTTAGCCAGAGGCAGCGGGTGGTGAGGGCATGGTTTAAATCTCTTCAGTCAGTTCCAATTGTGAGTGCTTTTCTTCCTTGAAATGTCACCATGAAAGCAAGGAAAAAAATTAAAAAGTAATATTTTGTACTTATGAGTTGTTATAAATACAGAGTTGCAGTATCCACCTTTTTGAGATATATTGCTTTTCTTTACTTCCTTCTCTATTATAAATTACAAGAATGTAAGTTAAAGAAGTTTACATCAGTATGCTAAATGGTTGTTCTAACTGGGATTTATTCCTTCTAATTCACTTTTGTTAAGCCTGTTTCTGATCACCAAACCTAAAAACACAGAACTTGTGCTATTTATTTATTTATTTATTTATTTATTTATTTATTTATTCAATGCATGTATTTTCAATTATAGTAGATATTTAATATATTTATTAAATATATAATAGAATTTATTTTACATTTATTTTAAATTTTCAGTATTTAATATAAAAAAAAGAGATTTGTCCTTGAAAATATGTCAGTATGGTCAGAGTAATTGACCTGTTTTCTATGTTTATTTATCAGTTCTGCTAAAAAAAATAGTGATTAATAAAATAATGAGTTTGTCAGTCTGGTGGAGATACATTTCCAACAAGTTCCCTGATTTTTCAAGAACTTCAGAAAGTCGTTTTCTAAAAATCCATAGCAATTCTGGCCATCTATTGGCTTTCAGGACTGAAGTTATATCAAGTAATTAGCTATATATATGGAAATATATATAATAGCTAATAGCTATATATGGAAACAATTGGAATCAATATAGTATTCTTGGTTTTGTTTGTTTGAGAAGAGGGTTAAAAAGACTTTACAACAGAAGAAATCTCAGGTTGTGCTGCATTGGATTTGATCTCTGATCATGAGAGCTGTCCTTATACAAAGCACTTAAATTACTTCAAGGTAGTCTTTGAATCTTTCTACCTCTGTGTGCTATGAATCTAATAAATATAATAACATAGGGAATAAAGGGAATAGTGTTAATCAAATATTTATTACAATATACAGAAAACATACTTTAAATTAGTTTGGTCACAGCTTTTCAACTTAACACTGTTTAACTGTTCAACTGTTTAACACTTCATCTTGTATGATTGTCTCTATCTGACAGAAGAGACTTTTTTTCCCAGTTAATGTTTTAAATAAGCTCTGAACAGTTTCAAGTTACTCTTTAATATATGTTGGATTTCTTTTACATTAAGAGCATGTGATGACTGTACTTGTAACATAAGAATGGATAGATGTAGTAAAAATTTCATTACTAAATACAGATGATACAAGAAACTTCTTCCTAATCCGTGTATGCAAAAGACTTAAAAGCACACCTTAACTTTTCCTGTCAGGTAGAGTTGACCATACAACACCTACAGGTTGTAATGCCCTCTCAAGAAAGAAAGAAAGGATTCTTGGCTGTAAGCTTCCCTGTTCCACCCACTAACTTCACAGAGGACATCATGGTTATTAGCTGGGTGTTTCAGGTATTCAGTGAAGTCTCCCTGAACCGTAGAGGTTTCAGAGCCAGCAACAGTAACTGCAAAGAGGAACTTCCTTTTGTGAAATAATGGATCTCAGATAAGATTTGCTAAATGGGAAGCTGACTCTTCCACTAGTTCTCAGCTCCTTTAAATACCTTAAAGCATCTTCCTTCATGAAACAGTTCCTGTCTGATCACAGTGATCTGTTTGATGCAAAGGAAGAATAAATACTTAAAGCCTACATATTTTGATTCATTCAGCACATAGTTTTACAGGAATTGAGTTTCACAAGAATTGAATTAAACTTCAAAAATGTAGAAGATAATGCCTGTTTCTTAGCATGAAACCAAACTACATATAAATTTGTGCTGTGCCTAAAATGTGTGTAGATTTACTTTTTGTGCAGTTCAGTTCAGTCCTTGATAGTATTTTGAGAACTTTATGGTAATGCACTTCTAAATGTTTTCCTTTCAGTGACTTTTCCTGAAATTATCCAGTTTCATAGTTTGAATTAAATTGTTTTTTTTTTGTTTTTTTTTTAGTCATGTGGTTTTACATTCATAGAACTTAGATTTCTAAAAGTCTCTTCTTTACAGGTTGAATGGTATTTGATCACATACTTGTGCTGAACAGAGTTTTGGCTTATGAATTATTTAATATTCATCAAAGAGGAAGTAGGTTAGGAAAGAGAGCCTCATGCTGATGCATATAGACTTTTTTCCCTATAAGACATATGTTAAATGAAATACTTGAACACTGCATTGCCATCTGGTGGTTTTTTCCAAGGATGCTGAGTAGACAAAAGAAAGAAAGGTTTGGGAATTTTTTTTTTTAAACCCACAAATGTGGTAAAAGGGAAAATGTGGAAAAAAAGTATGAAAAGAGACCTCATTACATAAAACAATTATGAGCTGATCAGTTTATTCAGACAGTATTATTGTATTTGCTTTTTTCACGCTCAGATTGCCTGATAACTATCTGGCTGCCTTGTATCAAAGAGGTGAGAGTTGCTATCACTGCCTCCAGTTTTCTGCTTTTCTACAGATTAATCTGCATTATGGGTTAATTAATATTCTGTGTTCAATTCTGCTATTGTGAATAGAAATTTTCTTTTCTAGATCAAATTTATTCTACGATGGAATGATTTAACTGGAAGGAAAATCTTTCCAGTGATGGGTTTTTGGGATATGCATGCGATCCTTCACATCATTATGATGAGAATAAAGTCTAGATATGTATTTTGTTGTGTAGCAGTAGATTGCTTCTCTTTTTAACGTCTAGTATTTTTTGCCTTAGCTATTATTACTCAGTTTGGGTGGTTCTTGTCGTGCTTGAGTGAAAGATCAAAATTATGAAAATAAGGTAGTAAAGACTTTGACACTGAGATGCTATTTTGGAATTTTATTTTTGTACAAGCAAAATATTAATTATAATGAGGTAAAGATTATTCCAGATTTTTTCCTTTTTTCTAAACGTAGTGGAACTCTGAGGGACAGACTGGAAAAATATAATAAAATTTGAAGTAGTTATGCTTTAAGAAACATGAGGTTATATTTTTCAAAATTATTGCCATCCATGATTTTTTAGGATTTATTGCTCATGAAATAATAAGTATATTTTAGATAATTATAACAGTTGTATAAAATAATATCTCTGAATAAAAATACAGTTGCTGTTTTCTGACTTTTTTTTTTTTTAACTGGAAAAGGAACATATCTGTGCAATATCATCCTTAACAGCAACAAAGCCAAGGTTTTACACCTAATGAGGAATGTCATGATGAAAACTCAACAATGTAGTTTAAAAAAAGTAAGGAATATAAGTAAGTCAAGACAGTATGAGAACACTTTGCATCTAGGAAGAGTTTTTGAATTGACTTTACTCATCTGTACTTAATAATTGAACTGTCACTCTTTTATAGAACATATATATATATATATAGTCAGTTTATAAAGACACTTTGAGAAATTGCACATAATTAAGTGCTGAGCCTTAGCAGAGATCTGGTATCCCAGTATTTGAGTATTTGTATTTTTAATTTATTTTTTGTAACCCTTCCAGGTGAGATTTGGTGTCCTAATTATGCAGTACTACATAAATAGTCCTATTCTTAGTATCTCCCTTTCAGTAATTCCATTCTGGTTTTAATTCTGCTTGTGTTTTGGTTGCCTAAGAATTTTTGTTTTGGCTTCTTGTCAAAAAGTAATTAGTTGATGGATGTCATATTGGATCTGGTATGCACTGAATAGTAATAAGAAGGTTCAATAATAAATTAATATACCTGTTGTTCTCTTTCTTATGCAATTTATGAGCAGAACACTCACATAAGCTGTATTCCAGGTACTGTGAGCTTGGAGCAAAGCAATATGTATATAAATAATGCTTCTTGTAAAGCAGAAGAGTTTGTGTCTATTGATATTAATGGCTCCTAGCTGTTGTTTTCACTCCATTACAGAATGTTAATTTCCCATTATTAATTGATGAGACTTGTGGCTTGTTGTGTGGTTATGTAGAAACTGGAATAATATTTAGAGTCTATGTCTATTTGATGTACAAGATTACCTTCCACGAGCAATGGCTTTTAAACTGGAACAATCAAGACTACTGTTATTACTATGAAAACATTTTTCTATCTCTCTGTTTGGGGACAGGAAGAAAAAAATGTAGTGAATATCAGTCCTAAGCAAATATGTGTGTACCTTTCTTATTGCACTGGGGAATGGAAGTATTTTTGCATCATGACCTGATTAAAAAGTGAACCTTGCTTCTTTATGAGGATTGTTTCAAAAAACTCATTTTGAATTGGCATATAAATATGCAACCTAGTTTATGGTTGTAGCTGTGGGGCTGAATGGGGAAAACTCTATGAAATATTTTTCTTTTTGAGGGAGGAGGGACAAAAAGATGAGAGTGAATCTTTACAGTTAAAAACACAATAGAGATGAACAGAAATCCTTGTTTCATTCTTAGGCAACTTTCTTATATCGTGACCTATTAATTGATTCCATATTGATTTTATTAACACTAACATTCTTCAGGTTTTCATCCTAAGAATAAAATATGTTTTCATTTTCTTTTTGAACCTGTTCATTTTTATTTAAAGATGGTTATTCCTCTCCATTTAAATGTGTAGCAGAAATCACTGTTTAATTTTTAATGTTACAACTTCCTCTTCATAGTTGAATAATTAATTAACTGAGTGTATCCACGTTCTTGGAGTTTTTCTAATTACTCTGCAAGATATGGTTGTATGTCAGTGGAGGAGGGAGTTTCTTGCTTTTGTACTTGCACATTTCTTTTAATGATAAAAACCTTCAAAAGCAATACAGTAATGGGGTCAGCTGAGATGAATGATTTCTTGTGCCTGCTGGGAGGGAAGCCTAGATGATCTAGAGATGCAAAGACTGTGTAAATGCTCTGCCTCCTTCTTCAACACTTACACTCTGTTCTGAACTTCTGCTATCTGTCTAATTCTGGAGGGAATTGTGAGGCCTCCCGTAATTAATATAACCCACAGAAAATTTCTGCATCTTGCTATTACTATACGGCACCAGGATGTCAGAAGAGCAATTAATGTCCTTGAGCACCTTATTTAGACATCAAAAGTATGCATATCCCCATCCTGCAGCAATTCTGACAAAGCCACTTACACCAATTTTGGTATGAACCTCAACTTCTTTCTTTGTTTATGAAGG
Organism: Motacilla alba alba; assembly: GCF_015832195.1. NCBI lineage: Eukaryota > Metazoa > Chordata > Aves > Passeriformes > Motacillidae > Motacilla > Motacilla alba. Next base: position 112,767,787 of record NC_052016.1, read on the forward strand.
TAAACCTCCATTTGATTATTGGTAGGTGAAAAGGCATGAATTGATGTTTGTTAATCAAGAGATAGTGGAAGAAAGCAGGAGTGAAGAATCAAATTACTTAGTAAATTTCTGCATATTCAGGAAGTTAGACGGGTTCCTTTAGAATATGGTGTTGAAACTGGGGTTTGGTTTTTTTTCTGTTTGCTTGTTTATGCCAACAGTATATGGGAAGCATTAGATTTTTTAAAAAGAATAATCTTTTACAATAGTGCATATTTATTTAGCTACAGAATATTGTATGTGTTGCACTACTATGAAGTAATTTTCAATGTACAGTTTTCATTTGAAAAATGCTGAATAATGTTGCTAGAAAGAAACCAAACAAGTTTTGCTAGTTACCTATGCTTGGGCAAGGGGATGTTTTGGCTGCAATGGTCTCTACTCTGCTTTTATAAGTGAAGGATATTATTCAATATGTCAGATGAACTGGAAATAGGAGGGTGGCAGGGAGACTATACTGTAAAGAAAAAAAAAAGAAAGAAATAAAGCAAGATAATTCTGTTCCACTGGAGGATTTGGGCAGTAAGGAATGATGTCATCTGAAGCATAAATCCTTTGTGACACGTTACTTATTTTGGAGACACTATGAAAGCAGTAACTGTTACTTGTCCTGTGAGCATTTATAAACAGGATGGCTGGCATTTTAAAAATAGTTATATGACCTTTTGTAGTTTCTAGGATCCATCCTGATACTTTTCAGAGTCCTGGGAGATTGTGAATAATACCACAGTATGTGAAAGGACTGTCTGTGTTTTGGCAAAGGGTTTTAGAGAGTGCAATATATATTAAAAAATGACTAATGATAGGAAAGGAAACAAAACAAAATTGGAAGCCAAAAGGACAGTAATAGATATTCTTACATAGTTCAGTCATTGAGTTTTAGTAGCTGCTTAGGATGACTCTTTTCTTCCAGTCCCTGTATTCCCTGGGGAGCCATTAGGGATTGTTTTACTGATTGGCATCTGTTGGTAAACAGCCTGAAAGATTTAAAAGAGCAAGTGACCTTTGATCAGAAATCACTGTTGTAGAAAATTTTATTATTGGAATATTGTCTTGTCAATTAAATGTAGAATAATGACTGTGGAAAATAAGAAGGCAAAAGCCCCTCAAGGACAAGTAATGGCCATCTGATATGTTTCTCTTTTTTATTTAAATGTACTCAATAGTGAAAATTATTAAAATACAAAAATTATAGCCATGAAAATAAATTCTGTCCATTAGAATATAATTTGTTGTTGTACTTAAAGGAAATTAAAACTGATGAAATCTGTCCTATTAAAATATTTCCTGACTTGCTTTTCCTGAAGGCTGGAGGGAGAAAGTGCTGTAAGTGCTATATACACAGGTGTATGGGACCCAACTTAGCATGAAAAGAAGAAGTTGTCTTTTAGATTACAATTCTGAATTCTTCAGACGTTCTTGCTCAGACTTGTTTCAGCTGTTATGGTCTTTACTTCCAAAGCAGGATGCCCAAGGTCTTGTAAGACTTGTATTTTTAATTTCTTTTTTTTTTCCCCAAAGCATTTGTTTTTCAATTATGAGGAGAATTATCAGACTGCAGTAATGGTAAATTACAAGACAGTTTTGTTAGTTGAGAGATGAGTGCTCCTGTGATTTCATCACCTTGCTCTGAAAGCATAAGTCATTTCAGGAAACTGTTGGTTGTACAGATGCAAAGCAGACAGTTGTGCTGAAGTGATCTGAAAATTCATTTAGTGGATTAGCCCACTTCCACAAATAACTCTTTTTCATCCTTGACGAAAAGGAGTAGTTTTTACTCTCTTGAAAATAACAGCAACATACACGGCTTGGTCAGACCAAAAGAGAGCAGCCAGCAGTAAAGCTGTTGTTAATACTATTTTTTAAAAAGTACAAGGCAGACTTGTCTTAAATTCCAAAATTTCTGCTGAATGCCATTGGTGGTGTAACCCAGAGTGAACTCTGAGGCCAAAACAGAGAGAGAGGGAAGAATAATGCAAAATCCCTGTACATGTATGTAGAGATATCTGTGCTGTGAGGGAAGGCTCAGCTCCTGGAGCCTCTAGAGAAGCTGTTAAGCTCTCACACACGTGATTGCTGGGGAGCAGCACAGCCAAGGAGGGAAAACATGGAACAACAGTGTTAACCTCTGAGCTCTTTTTAATCAAACAATCTAAGCCAAGTATGAGAAAGAGTCAAGCTGCCTTTTCTAGAAGTGACTAATGCATAGCTCATGGGTTCACGAGGGGCAGGCCAGCATGGAGGCCAGTCAGTTCATTGTTTTCCTTCTGGAGACTGTGCCAGGCACTTCACACAATCTGAAAAAAAAATACCTTTTTGTATCATATGTTTACTTTTGCCATTGGCACTGTTTTAAATGCAATGTATATTTTTGCTATTTGAGAAAAAAGATAATATTTTAAACTTTGTACTTTTCTAGGAAATTCAATGAGTCAGAAACAAGGAATTCTAGTTCAGTAATAAACATTTTTTGAAACAATTATTCAGCAGAAATGCTAGCTGGTATAAATTTACAAATCTGCACACTTTCATTTTTTTTTTTTTTTTGTGTAGTACTTTCTGTGAATTTTTAGCAAAATGGGACTATTAATGGATGAAGCAGGAAGCATAAGATTAGAGAAAATCTGAAAAAAAATCCCCATGGCAAACCTTGTTTATCAGAAAATACATTTTTATTGTGAGAAGTAGCTGTCATGTCAAGGAGAGAAGGAACAAATCACTTCTGGTGATTAGGAATGGTAAAATAGGATGGCTTATTTTTTTTAAATGATAATATATTTTATCTATACATTTGAAATATATATGATATAACCCACTTAAAAGTAATATGTAAGATTTGAGATTAAGGAAAACACTTCTTATTTTTGTCAAATTTTCAAAGTAAACAGATTTATGGCAAACATATTAATAAATTAATACATGTTATTGGTTCACTTGAAATAACCAGTTACTGCTATCTAAACTTTTTTTTTCTTGTAATTCATAGTTAAATTATTGTAAGTCTTTGCAATGAAATAATGAGATGTTGCAACAATAAACACTTTGGACATGGTGTTATTTAACAACCTTAAAATTTATTCACTAAGAGTTTGCTCAACAGTACATGAAAATGCAAGGTCATTGCCCCCCCAAATTGCATAAAACAAACAAACAAACAAAAACAACAAACAAACAAAAATAAAAACAAAACCATAGTGGACAATTTTCAGGATGTAAGTTTCTGAATCCTAGTGTGATTACACTTTTACAATGCCTAGAGAAACTGATGACCCTCCTTCACAATAAGGCTCCATGAAAAAGCAGCTGTCCTTATCATCTGACTAGTATTGTGCTATCTGTAAATCAGGGAAACTGAAAATAAATGAAATTTTATGCAGATTTAGGTAGGTGGACTGCTTTATTCATTCATGACTGTGTTTCAGTTTATCACTGCTAAGTTATGCACGTGTAAGAAACCTTTGGCCTTTGCATTTCAAAGTAGCTGATACCTATCCATGTACAAAGCCAGCATGTTTTGTGTGTGTCTGGTATTGAAGACAATTGTGTTAAAATGTTAAAATGCAGCTGTTAATTCCAACTCTGCAGTAGATGTTGGATGTAGCATTGCTCAGCATTGCTGTTGAGGATTTTGTGCCCAAGTCCTGAATTACTTTTCCTGATAGAAACAGTTGCAAATGTTAGTAAACCATAGGAACTCCTGGAAGTGAATTGCTTTGACAAGCTGTGCCGTGTGGGAGAGGAATCTGGATAGATTGGATTCATGGGCTGAGGGCAGTCAGATGAGGTTCAAAAAGGCAAAGTGCCAGGTCCTGCATTCGAGGAAGAGTGGCTGGAAAGGTGCCTGAGGGAAAAGGATCTCAGGGTGCTGCTCAACAGCAGCTGGACATGAGCCAGGTGTGCCCAGGGGACCAGGGAGGCCGCTGGCACCTGGCCTGGACCAGCAATAGTGTGGCAGCAGGACCAGGGCAGGGATTGTCCCCTGTACTGGGCACTGCTGAGGCCACAGCTCAAATCCTGTGTCCAGTTTTGGGCCTCTCACTACAGGAAAGGCATTGAGGGGCTGGAGTGAGTCCAGAGAAGGGCAGCAGAGCTGGGGAAGGGTCTGGAGCACAGGTCTGATGAGGAGCAGCTGAGGGAGCTGGGGGTGTTTGGCCTGGAGAAAAGGGGGCTCTGGGGGGACCTTACTGATCTCTACAGCCACCTGAAAGGAGGTGTTGACATGTAGGGGGTCAAGCTGCATCAAGGTTCAGGCTGGAGATAAGGAGCAATTTCTTCACTGAAAGGATGGTGAAGCATTGGGATGGGCTGCCCTGGGAAGTGGTAGAATCACCGTCTCTGGAGGTGTTCAAGAAACTACTGGATGTGGCACTTGGTGTAAAGGTTTATTTGACATGATGATGTTTAGTCCAAGGTTGGACCCAATGTTCTTAGGGGTCTTTTCCAACTTTAATGATTCTATAGTTCTATGTAATTTAAAAGTATCTTATTCTCTAATTATTTACTTGCACCAAAGATGCTTTGTTATACTCTGAGAACCTCTCAGTTCCTTTACTTTTCTACCTGCAACTATTAAAAATAATTTAATTTAATTTAGTTTATGTTTTATTAGGTTGATTTAATTAGTATGCTCAGTGAAATAGCTCTTTATTTTCTCTCCCATTTTCCTGATCCTAATTTCCATGCCAAATTTAATATGAAGGCCTTAAATCTCATCTCTTGGTTAGGGAAAAGGTCAGGCATCAAGTTCCATCACACTCTAGAGAGAAGAATAACGTGTTGTTCACAGTCCTTCACTGCTTTAAGCAATTTTGAATGACCAGTCACATATAAGACTAGTTTTTGTTTACATCTACTTCTGACAAAGAAAACTTCTTTCCTTTTCCCCACTTCTTGAAGACCTCTCCTGCTCTTTTATTGTGCTTGTGGATTGCTTTTGGATTTTTTACTGTAGTTAGTTTTGGTATAAGTAGTACAATGCTGTATATTTTCTTAAAATTTGGGGTGAAATTAGAACACCTGCTGAATAAGTCTCTATTGACTTGCAGTAGCATAATGACATAATCTAAATATTAATAAATAAAGTTGCCTGTATATATGAAATATAAGCAAATATGGAGGCAAATTCCATTACCTGGAATCTACCATTCCAATAACTGCTATGGATTTCCTTTGCTACAGTTGTTAGTAGAATAATATTGAAGTTTCTTTTTTGACCACAACTGAAGATGTTTTTCATATTTATGTGGTTTTGTTGACACAAAGATTTAGTCATGAACTGAAGATGGCTGAGCCAAGTAATAGTTTTGATTTTTTTTTCAGGTTTCTTTTGTAGCATAATTCAGGTTGGAAGAGATCATTGGCTGTCTCAGGTTTAAAGCAGGGTCAGCTCTGACATCAGGCTGGATTGCTCAGGACTTTATCCATGTGAGTCTTTTAAAACCTCCAGGGACAGAACTTCCACAAATTCTCTAGGAAATTGACTGTCTCTTGCCTTCTGCTGCAGGTCTCAAAATAGTCTTATAGCTCAGAATGACCTAATGCATGAATTAGAAACCAAGTCTGGTAGACCCAATATCCTAAGAAAATCTGAAAAAAGGAGAAAAAAATGACAAAATCAGCTAGTTGATAACAGGCTTGGTTATCTGCAGCAAAATAATGAAAACTAATTAATCAAAATAAAAAAATATTTCCTTCCAAAAATCTAAGAAAAGGCTTTATAATGGAATAAAAAGAGGTAATTTAATATTCAATTAATTCAACTTTCTACATGACTTATTTCCATATGTGTGCTTTTCTTTAATCTAAGTTTTTTTCCTTTTCCTTAAGGCAATTTACTGCTTCTTTTAAAGGCAAGAGGAGATTAAGTTCCTGATGTGAACAGAAACCTGATAGGCCCATCCATTTTTTATTTTGTTTACATATAAAGTTATTTAAATTCATTGCAATAACTCCAAAATTTGTTATATGAAAAGAAGGGTTTTTAAAATAAATTGCAGCTCTGATTTCTCTAATATATTAGTGGGTAGAGTAAGACCTTTGAAAGGAACTGTGTGATTGGGAAGAATTCTAGAAAGTGTAGCTGACCCTGTCAATACAACTTCTATCAGAAAACTGTTCAATTGGTATGTATTGAGTCTACTGGAATACAACACTGAAACAATGAATGACACGAATTATTGAGCAAGAAGCTTCGGTTTTCATTAGCTAGCTTGTGACTTTCTGAAAGAGGACAATAATACTTGTTATACTTTGCTCCTTAGGAAAAAAAAAACAAACAAAAAACCCTATCCAAAATAACCACAAAATCAAAACCTTTTTTTTTTGTATGGTTTTAATTCATATTACTCCTTTTAATTGGGATATAGGCACAAAAATTCTAACTCACACAATTTTAAGCATTCAAGAACTTCCAGGATAGTTAGTGATGTCGTCTGTTTCAGATTGGATCAATAGATAATGTTTTCATGGTAAGCACTAAAACATTTGCAGATGAATCTCCTTGACCACAACTGACTTTTCAATATCATTTTAGTATGTAGTTTAAACTTTTTTTTTTCTTTTAAGCTGAAAAGAGCATTTTTTTATTTATTTTCTGAATTGGATATTACAGTATCTAATACTTTCCTCGGGACTCTGCTGAGTATCTATCATGCTCAAGGATGAACCCTTCAAACAGTGGTGAGATTATGCAGGGATTTCTTTGTTTGTTTTCTTTTCCTTCTGATGTTGGCGTCCAAATGGATTAGTGTGTCATGTCGGAAGCTAATCACAGATAATTAAATGGATTCGTATGCAACTGAACACCGAGTGTTAAAGAAGGTTTGAACTGCTTCCACTAAAAAAAAAAAAAAAAAAAAAAAAAAAGGAAGATAGAGCCCTGGCCAGAAGTAAGAGAGGAGACAATTTAATAACCAAAAAAACCCAAACGAAGAGAAAACATAAGTTCTGAATTAATTTTGTTCATGTAACATTCTATTTTCTTCAGCTCCCAACAGAATTATATAGCTGTGTCTGAAAAGATAATTAAAATAAAATACAAATATAATTCTAAACCAGAGTGGTTCATGTTTAACACTGAGACTTCAAACTGGTTTTTACCAGTGTTCAGTTACTGACTTTCTCTTAGTCTTGTCTGCCTGCAGCTAACGTGGGATTATAAAGAGGTGAAGCGCTCTGAAATGAAGGGAGAGCTAATTTGTTTAAAACAAAGTCTGGATGAGGAACTTTAAATTTACCTTGCAATGAATTGCAAGTCCTACACAGTGGCATGAATCTGCTTCATGTATGTGAAAGATCTATGCAATGAACTAGCTGCAGCTGGGGAAATGAAAGTGCAGCATCAGTCTGAAGAGATCTCAAAATGCGATAATTTGGAATCTTCCAGTCAGTTGCATATAACAGTCAAATCCTCCTTATTTAAAGCCAGCTGTGTTAGTTTATTTCAAATGTTGGAAGAACTCGGAAGCATATTTACACTGAACAAGTAAAGGATATAACTTAAATATTGAATTTAATCTAGTTAAGCATGGCAAATATATTCCCACATGAAATATTTTATAAGAAAAATGTTATCTTCCATGAGAACGGTGTATTTATAAAAATATAAATAAAATATTAAATAAAAATATAAAATTCTCAGTCCTTAGTCTACCAAGATAATTTTATACCTTTTAACTAAATGCAATCTAGTCTTCTTTGCCTTTTCGAATGCATTATTTCCTCCTTTCTCGCTACCCTCCCTTTTTTCTACCCACCAATCCAATTTTTTGGTGAGTTTCCATCTTCACTTTTTAGCTGTTATTGAGCTTCTCGCATTGACAGTCTCTGTGATTAGAAAGTACTTCCTCTAGATGCATTTGGAGATCACCGCTCTTGACAATCAAACTCCTCAAAAGTCTTCAGAATATGTTCAGAACAGATGTAAATCTTTTCTGCTTATAGAAGCTCAGTGAGTTTCTGGTGAATTGTACATCACTTTGATCTTTAACACCAGCAGAAGAAACAAAATGGCAAATCACTCAATTATAGTCCTTAGGGGTCAAAGAATTATAGAATTATAGAATGGGTAAGGTTGGAAAGGACCGCATTTGGCCATCTTGTCTACCTCCCTGCTCAAGCAGGGCCATCCCAGGGCACATGGCACAGGATTGCATTCAGCTGGCTCTTGGATATCTCCAGCAAGGGAGACTCCCTAACCTCTCTGCAGAGTCAGTGCACAGCGAAGAAGTTCTTCCTCATATTCAGGCAGAACTTGCTGTGCATCAGTTCCTGCCTGTTGCCTTTTGTCTATTGCTTGGCGCCACTGAGAAGAGCCAGCGAATAAAATTGCCATGCTGCCCCTCAATACCAAGTGAGCATTGCATTAAGGCACCCGTTAAAGTGACCCTTGTGGGTCTGGGATCAGGCTTCACATGACTTTGGGAACAGCTGCAGAGATTATGAGACCTTTTTGCTCGCCCTGTGTCCCATTGAAGGGTGAATGCAAGCTGCCCTTTTCTTCCAGGCTCCTCATCATGTCCACTGCTGAGGAGAATAAGGAAAAACACCATTCCATGTTTCATTGTGTCTGCAGCCTGTAACATCCAGTCAGAACTAAGGACTTTCTGAAAACCATGCTGGATGGCTGTTGTTATCAGGAGGACTTTTGTGATCAAGGAAGGAAATTAGATTTAGATAGTTAATTAAAGTTTCAGAATTCTTTGTTTCTGTCCCATTCCTTTTCAGCAAGTTCTGCTTTGGTTTTCAGAGTGCCACCTTCTGAGTTTAGTGCTCTTTGTGTCTATTTTTTTCCTCTTCTTCCTTCCTTTGTCTGCTCTGTTTCTTTCCTGATGTCTATCTGTACCCATGGCAGCTCCAGCCAAAGGCCCTCACCACATCATTTTCCCCAATTCATGTGCTAAAACAACATTTCATTAAGTGATGAAGGATGGTTGTGAAATGTCATTGTAAGATCTTGCTCCCCTTGGGTTTCAGCCCTTTTAGAGCTTTGCCTTAAAAGGCAGGAACATCTTTTCCTTGATTGAAACTGGAATTCAGGGCTATTGCAGTGTGTGCCACAGATCACAGAGGGGAATTACTGAGGTTACCGGGGTGCTGTTTCTGCCTTGCCTCCCAAGGGAGCTGTGAAAGTGCAGGTGACAAGGTCCCAAAGCTGTGTGGGCTCCCAGAGCAGACAGCAAATGTTAAATGAAATCCGTATGTTGTCATGTGCTCTCATTTGCACCTTCTTTCAGGCAGAGGCATCTCTCCCTAATGGGATCGAAACACCTGCACAGGGTCCCTTCCAGCTGCAAGCATTCCATGATTCTGTCAGCTCCTTGCTTCCCTTTTCTTCTTCTCTCAGCTTCAAGCTGAGAATGTGCTTTATTAAAACTATATTATTTTACATTACAACTATATTAAAGAGATACATACTACATCATACTTCTAACTAGCTACTACTGGAAAACTCGTGACTGTCAGCCGACAGTCCTGACACACACACGTGGATCCAATTGGTCTGTGAATCAAAGCACCATCACCAGAATCCAATCAAGCAATCCCTTCAGGTAAATAATCTTCCAACATATTCCACATGTTCAAAAACACAGGAGCAGCAAATGAGATAAGAATTGTTTTGATTATTCTTTTCTCTGCCTCTCTCCATTCAGAGGGCGTGTGAATAGCACAGCGCTCGATGTTCCCAGAGCCCTGAGAGACTTTGGACACAATCCCACACACCAGCCCGAGCCCCACACTGCAGAGCCGTGGCTTTGGAGGGTGGGCTGTTTGGGAAATGAGCCATGGGCCAGATGGATGCAGCCAGAGCGTTGTGGTCAGTGGCTCTGTTGGAAATTGTACAACTTTTTAAATTTTTAAGTCACATTTGTCATGTGTTTGTTCACCTTTACCAAGGTAGGGGGGAATTGAAGGTTTTCTTCAACAGACTCTTTTAACCAAGGGTTTGCTTTTTGCTGTCTGAGGCCTGATGGGCTTCAGTCAACACAAAGAAGATTCCTAGACTTTGAAAGTTCAGCATTTACAAGTTGGGAATAGCCAAAAGATAGAGAGAACATAAATGGACATTAGCAAACATTAGCCCCTGGTGCAGCTGGAGACACCTGGTTGGAAAACAGATTTGTGTCACCAGCAAACTCGCTGAAGGCAAACTCTGCCCTACCATCCAGAATGGGCAGAACAGGGCAAGAAGAGTGCTTCCAAGGATGGGCAAAAAGGGGAACTTTCCTTAGGGACTGTGAGCAGGAGAGGTGTTCTTCTTCAGCCCACCAAAGACACCAGTGTCAAATTCAGAAGTTTTGTTGGTTTTCATAGAACAAAAGGTTTCTCCTTCTCTCTGTGTTATAGAGTGGTGCTGTTTGCACACTAAGCAGCAGCTGCAAAGAGTTTTGTGAACAGCCCCACATCTCTTCATGTGATAAATAACCCTATTATGGTCACCGGTGGGCACTTGGCTTTGGCTACCAATGGGCCAGTCTTTTTCCCCCAAGAATGAAAGATCATAGAATCTTTGTGTCCAGGAGGCCGAGGTCCACTCCCCTGACTTGTGGTAGAATTACCCTCAGATACTTACATTGATATGGCTCCCTCTATATTTTAAAATAACCTGAGCTTTTTTACAGCTTCTCCCAATAACTGATTCGAACATTGTATTGCCTTTATTAAGCATAGAAAGTGCAGCAGTTAACATTATTTCATGAGATGCCCTAAAGCCATCAAAATTCAGACACCTTTCTGAGTCATGGTGTCATTCTTGCTCTAGGCAAGGAGGTAGCAATTTGCTGCTGGCCTAATTTTACTAGCTCAAAGTTTCCAGTTTCTGCCCTACCTTCTCTTCCTATCTGTGTAGCTTCACTTCTCTGGCCAGGGAAAGCTCATTGATCCAAGTTTTTGACAGACTGAACAAGGAATGAAGGGAGATGTTGCATTGTATTAGTGGTGAGAAAGTATTGTTCAGGGGCAGCTGAGCCCTTTAATTTTCATCTCTCTCCTGTAGGAGCTCTGTTGTTTTTTGGCATTTATCAGTACATATTAGAAACCAACAAACAATAGACCAGTGATGTTAAATGAGTTTTGCTGGTAGTTCAGCTTTTCATGTACACTTTTCATGTGTTTACTTAATGTTTTAAATTTCTAAATTCTAATTTAGACAATTTCTAATCTTTTGGTGTCAGCCAGCTTTCCTTCAGTGTCTTCAAAACAAAAAAAAAAAAAAAGTGAAACTACGGGCTGCTTTAAAAAAAAATAAAATTAAATATCAAATGTCAGAAGTCAGAATTTGACTTCCAGAATTCTCTTTCTGCCGATCAAAGGGGGTTTTTCTAATTGTTTGTTTCTTTATGTATGGCTATACACCTTATAATTTATTTCACTGTGTTGTACTGCACATCTCTGATATTCTGACTGAGAACTTTTGTAAAGTCATATAACATTTCCTAAAATATTTTGGTTCTAGGAGGGATTCTATTATACTACATCACATTTATTTCTGTTCTGTGGAGTGTATGCTTGTGCAATCTAGTCTGAAATAGGTTAGTAGATCAAAAATAATACAATGGTATAACCTGTGTGATTGATGATGGACGGGACTGGCAGGGCAGCAGTCAAGCAGACTGCATGGTATTTGGCATTTCTACAAAATCATTGTGTTAAATTAATAGCCACATCATTTTCAATCCCATAAAATTTGGCTCCACTTTTAAATTTATGTCATGATCACAGGGAGGACTAATTTTCCTTTCTGATGTTTGACTTTTATAAATGTACCATAATTTAAAGCTGTGACAGTGTAGTGTTATATTACTGAGGAATGAAGTTAAGCAACGACCTTTTAGTTGATTTCAGATTTTACAAAATACTCTGAGACAAAATTTAGATATTAAAAGTTACATGTCACATAGCATTTTGGACTCAGGTCTTCTTGATTTAAATATCTCAGATAGAACATGTGTCTCAACTATTTTTGAACCTTTTCCGCCATGGGAGCTCATATGGTAGAGATGCTGTCAATTACCAGCTAAAAAGTTGACTTATAGTAATTTTAAAAAATAGATGTGGCAGTCAATTCCGATTTTGCATTCAACAGATCAGAAAAAGAAAGTTTGAAACATGGATTTTAACTGAAATGGTAAAAACTGTCCTAAACCCAACAGATGTTGTTATAGTATTGAGTTAATTAATGCATTGAGGAAAAAAAATCTTGTTCGATTCCATTTTTAACATAATTCAGAATTCTCTTACTTCTCTGTGGGTTATTTTCAGGATTTGGGGATGTGGACTATTATTATTCTGGAGATAAATTACATAATTTTTAATTTTAAAAAGTTAAGCAGATAGTTTTGTAGCAGATTTCCTTTATGAAGTTGTATTAAACCAGCATAACATAGTTAAGAAGTCTTCCTATTTACCTAAACACTTTCTATTTTGAGAATAGAGTTAAAAATCTCTTGGCATAAAGGCCATGATCCTGTTTTTAGGTCTGAGTGTGATTAACTGTTTTTTAACACATGTGGCTACCATTTATGTGAAAATATTTACACGTTTTGAAAGTTTGGCTTTATTTTGTCAGAGAAAGTTAAAAATTACAGAGAAACATGACTGAGGTCTCAGCAATGGTGGTTTTGTGGAAGCAAGCGTTTATACACTGACATTCAGTTCCACAAGACAGAAGAGAAGCTGTTGAAGAGGAACCTTCTTTACAAGGGAACATGAGAGAGCACCTCTATGGATCTTCAGCCTTAGAGGCTTCTCGACATTCCCTAGGAAATCTAAGCCTCACTGATGGCAGCACCATACACTTCCATGAATGGTTTGAAGCACTTCCCTCCCTTCCTTTCCTCCAATATCTAGTCAGTTGATAAAACTGTCTGCTGGTCTGTGAAGGAGAAACATTTCTTCTTTGATGTATGTGCAGAGCAGAAAACAATGGTCTTTCTTCAAGCTTGTTTTTCATCTTTCCAGGAACAGTATCCCCACTAGAATTTTCTAAAGCATCTAACATTTTTCTCGTTGTACTTAAGAACTCAGAGTGGTCTAATGAAGGTAACATTCTGCTGAGTAATATGATGTAGTATTTAATCTCAGTGTTCCAAGGAAAATAATAGTTTTGTTCTTCTCCTCTGAGCTCCTGACTGCATTACACACTGCTTCACATTTCTTTTCCCCAGGCAGAAACTGACCATTAAATATATTTATGTACCTTTGTCCAGCTACAGTTCTCAGAGTGTGCTTACTATATTATTTTAAAATATTTTCCTTGACTCTAATTATATAATAATATATAACTCTAATAATGCATCCATTACTACTTGCTTAAATGAAGTATGCATAGTGAAGGGAAGATCAAAATCACTGAAAATATCTTATTTTTCATATCAGTTTTTCAAATACTCAGAAGTTGAGGTTAAATTTATGAAATTCATATAATTACCTTCAAATTCAAACTTCTTCAAAAGGTTGAGAAATTAAGTTAATATTTTAATTTCTTTGATTACTGAATTAATCTATCTTTGAAGTAAGCAGACCTACAAAACTGTCTAAAAGCTACATCACAGAATCACTAGGTTGGAAGAGAGCTTCAAGATCATCAAGTCCAACCCATGCCTTTACACCTCAACTAAACCATGGCACTGAGTGCCACATCCAATCTTTTTTTAACCACATCCAGGGATGGTGACTCCACCACCTCCACAGGCAGACCATTCCAGTACTTTATTGCTCTTTCTGTAAAAAATATTTTCCTAATATCCCTTGGTGCAGCTTGAGACTCTCCTCTCATTCTGTCAGTTGCTGCCTGGAGAAAGAGGCCAACCCCACGTGACTAGAACCACCTTTCAGGTAGCTGTAGAAAGTGATAAGGTCACCTCTGAGTCTCCTTTTCTCCAGGCTAAACAACCCCAGCTCCCTCAGTTGTTCCTCACAGGGTTTGTTTTCCAAGCCCCTCATCCAGCCTTGTTGCCCTCCTCTGGCTGTGCTCAAGTGTCTCAATGTCCTTCCCAAACTGAAGGGCCAGAGCTGGACACAGCACTCAAGGTGTGGCCTCACCAGTGCCAGGTACAGGGGAAGGATGACCTCCCTGCTCCTGCTGGCCACACCATTCCTGATCCAGGCCAGGATGCCATTGGCCTTCTTGGCCACCAGGGCACACTGCTGGCTCATGGTCAGCCGGCTGTCACCAGCACCCCCAGGTCCCTTTCCACCTGGGCACTGTCCAGCCACACCGTCCCCAGCCTGTAACATTGCAAGGGTTATTGTGATCAAAATGCAGGACTCTGCACTTGGAATTATTAAACTTCATCTTACTGGACTCTGCCCACCCATCCAACCATTCCAGGTCTCTCTGCAGAGCCCTCCAACCTTCCAACAGATGGACACACGCTCCCAGCTCAGTGTCATCTGCAAATTTACTAATGGAAGACTCAATACCTCATCCATGTCATCAATAAAAATACTGAACAGAACTGGCCCCAGCACAGAGCCCTGAGGGACACCACTGGTGACTGCCCCAGCTGGATGCAGCACCATTCTCCATCACTCTCTGGGCCCGGCCATCCCCATCCAGCCAGTTCCTAACCCAGCACAGAGTGCTCCTGTCCAAGCCGTGGGCTGCCAGCTTCTCCAGGAGTGTGCCGTGGGAGACAGTGTCAAAGGCCTTGCTGAAGTCCAGGTACACAACATCCACAGCCTTTCCTGCATCCACCAGGCGAGTCACCTGGTCATAAAAGGAGATCAGGTTGGTCAAACACAATCCACTCCTCCTAAACCCATGCTGGCTGGGTCTGGCACCCCTGCCATCCTGTAAGGGCTGTGTGATGACACTCAATATGAACTGTTCCATCACCTGGTAAGGTGTACTGAGGTCAGGCTAACTGGCCTATAATTACCAGGATCCTCCTTCCCACCCTTGTTGTGAATGGGTGTCACATTGGCCAGCTTCCAGTCATTTGGAATCTCACCAGTGAGCCAGGACTGCTGGTAAATGATGGAGAGCGGCTTCCCAAGCTCATCTGCCAGCTCCTTCATCACCCTGGGATGGATCCCATCTGGTCCCATAGATTTATGAACATCCAGCAGCTCAGCAGTTCTCTGACTGCCTCCTGCTGGATAACAGGGATCATTCTGCTCCCTGACACCCTCTGCCAACCCAGGAGGACAGTTGTCCTGAGGACAAGCCATCTTCCCACTAAAGACTGAGGCAAAGAAGGCATTAAGCACTTCCACCTTTTCATCTGCAGGTACTGCCTTCCCTCCTGCATCCAATAGAGAGCAAAGGTTGGTCTTACCCTTCCTTTTGCTGTTAATATATTTGTAAAAAACATTTTTATTATCCTTTTTACAAAAGTTGCCAAATTAAGTTTAAACTGAGCTTTGGCCTCCCTAATATTTTTTCCTACATGCCTTAGCAACCGCCTTAAAAACTTCCTGAGAGACCTGACCCTCCTTCCAAAGATGATACATCCTCTTTTTATTCTCAAGTTCCTTCAGAACCTTGTTGCCCATCCAGGCTGGGTGTTTGCCTCATCGGCTCATCTTTTGGCACACAGGGACAGTCTGTTCCTGTGCCTTCAGGAGCTCTGTTTTGAAGCACATCCACCTTTCCTGGACTCCTTTGTTTTCAAGGACTGCTTCCCGAGGAACTCTCTGAAAAAGTCTCCTGAATAGGCCAAAGTCTGTCCTCTGGAAGTCCAATGTAAGAGTCTTACTGATGTTCCTCCTCATTTCACCAAATACCGAGAACTCGGTAATTTCAGGATCACTGTGCCTCAAGCAGCCTCCAGTCACCATATCTCCCTCTAGCCCATCTCTGTTTGCAAACAGCAGGTCTAACATAGTCCTTCCCCTGGTGGGCTCACCCACCAGCTGGGACAAAAGTTGTCCTCCACATATCCTAAGAACTTCCTGGACTGCCTCTTTTCAGCTGTATTAATTTCCCAGTAGATGTCTGTTAGGTTAAAGTCACCTACAAGAACAAGGGCTAGTGATCCTAAAACATACTCCAGCTACTTATGGAATTAGTTGTCCACCTCTTATTCCTGATTGGGTGGTCTATAACAGACTCCCAGTAGGATGTCAGCCTTGTTGGCGTTCCCCTTAATTCCTACCCATAGCATTCAACTTTATCATCATTAGTTTCAATACCCACAGCATCAAAAACTTCCCTAATATAAAGGACCACTCCTCCACTTTTTCTCCCATTCCCTTCTCTTCTGAAGAGCTTGTAGCCATCCAGTGCAGCACTCCAGCCATGTGAGTCATCCCACCACATTTCTGGGATGGTGACTACATCATAGCTCTGCTGTTGCTCCATGGCCTCCAGCTCTTCTTGTTTGTTACCCATGCTGCATGCATTAGTGTATATGCACCTCAGATGGGCTGCTGATTTCACCCCTAACTCAGGCTTTACCATCCTTGGGCCTGCTTGCAGACAGCCCAGCTGCATCCCCTTCAAACCTAGTTTAAAACCCTCTAAGTGAGTTCTGCCAGTTCATGAGCTAAAATCCTTCTGCCCTTAACAGAGCGATGGAACTCATCCCGTTCCAGCAGGCCAGGTGCCAGAAAAGTTGCCCCATGATCAAAGAACCCAAAATTCTGCCCATGACACCAGCCCTTGAGCGACTTGTTCATAATGTGGGCTCTCCTGTTCCTTTCATCATTTGTCTCTGCCACCAAAGGGACTGAGCAGAGCACTACCTGCACTCCTGCCCTATCAACTGCTTGACTCAGTGCCCTAAAGGCCCTTTTAATTGCCCTGATGCTCCTCTTTTCAATCTCATCACTGCCAGCTGGGAGTATCAGCAGTGGGTAATAATCAGGGGGTTGAATCAGCCCAGGGAGTCTCTTAGTACATCTTTCTATCAATGTCAATTTTAAATTCCACACATGAAATAGAAAACAAAACACCTGCAAAAAGTATATTTTCTTTTTCTGAAAAATTGATGCCTATGGTTCTTTCTCTACTCCCAAACGCTGTAAGTAGCTTCTTAAGGTGCTACTATATGTGAAATTCCAATAGATTTGGAAGACCATCCAAATCTATTTGGATTTACAGACCATCCGTATTTCTGTCCCATTTGCATCTTTAGTATAATATTGCCTGACCATGTGTATTTTGGTGTATTGTGGGAGTAACTGCCCAGTCTTTTCTCTCTTTTTGTGAAGAACAAGGATGCTTTTAGTTTAGTCCTGTCCTTTAGAAAGGGAAGCATGTGTTTATGTTCCCAACAAAAATCTTAATTCTGGAAAAAAAAAAAAAAATCAACATCTGAGCACTGATGTAAATAAAGTATACAAATACTTAAATACTTGAAGGCACATACATAGGGATTCATCAGAGAACCACTTGACACAATTTTTTAGTCAGAAGTAAAAAAAAGAAAAAAAATTATTAAATTTGGACACGTTCTGTCACATCCTCAAGAAACCTATTCAGTTGTTGAATGCAGGACACTGCCACTCTAGTTTCCATTAATTTATTGTGAATCTTATTTAATTCTTTAAAATTGTCTTTAGCCAATTTAGCTTCATCACAAGAGCAATGTTCATCTGAATCAGTCCTGTGGGGACGATTTTTTACAGTTAATTAGGCATTCATTAACTACTAGCCCATAGAAAGCAGGATGTTTCTTGGTTAAACTGTTAATCAATAGATTAATCCTGTTCTTCCTGTTTAATTTTGTAGACACTGAAAAATTAATGGAAATATCCTTTCAATCTCATTGGAAAAATACCTAATTTCTAAAATAAATGCTGAAGAGGATATGACAAACATTTTTTTTCTCACTGATGTAAAATAATTATATAAAAAAATCACAGAATTATGTTTTCTTTATTTTTTTTTTCCTTGACTATGCTGACATTATGGAAATTGAGTTTTACTTTATGTGATGTCTGAGTCTACAAGCTATGGCATTTGATTCCATATTCTAGAATGAGTCAGTATTAACACACTCTTTCACATAGGTACATTCCCTTAAAATTATGGAACACTTTTTCAGCTACACAGGTTACTTATATTTCTTAAGATACTCAAGTAAGTTTCAACAATTTCAGCTCTTATTCCTGGCAATTTTTGATTTCAAATGTTTTCTTTTCATTCAACACATGGGGATTTTTAATGTTTATTATGCTATAATGGAAACCAGACTTAGCCTTTTGATTTCTGTTCTCCTTAGAGCTTCAGAGAATTGAAAAGAAAAATAAATCAAGCTTGTTTTAAATGACCAGTCTAGTGTAGATTGATTCTTCTCATTTGAAACAATTTAACAAGGTCTTTCTGACTCTCAAAGAGTTATTATCTCCTGATTACTTGTGAGTCAGACCCTCAGACAAAGGTCTGACATGGCAGTGCTAATCGGAAACTAAATTGTTATATTATGTATTTTAATAAGTGCTAGAGACAAGTCAGTGGAAATTACTGTGATACAGTGATTCAGTGAAAAAAATAGTCTCACCAGAACCCACGGAGTTTTTTAATGGATTAGAATGACATGCAATCCAATGGTGTTCAAGCAGCTGTAATTTCAGCATTCCATGGGGTATTTCAAGGGTTTGTCTGAGATTCAGAGGAAAAAATGATACAAGATATAGACTAGTGAAATGGAATATGCATATTTTTAATTTAATTTGACAATTTACACCAAATTCAGTAAGCTACTTCTTTTTCCTTTAAAGAGTTTTTGATATGAGCGTCAAGGTATTCATAAACATTTATAAAATCTACATTCCAGGGTCATTTTAGTCCACACATTAATGATAAAAGTAATCTGTGTATCTGGTAGAGTAGTTAGAAAAAAAAAAGGAAATTCTATAAAGGATGCTTTAATGTAAATACTTGCTTAATCTTCAAGCAAAGAAGTCTTGCAGTGTGATGTTTGTTGTTTCCAACAGATTTAAGTAATGTAAGATCTCTGTGTAACTCGAGAAACAAAACAATTCTTAGCTCTTTAGCTGTTCATGTTGTAGGGAAATAAGAGATGCTACAGGAAACACAAATAACTTTCTTTTTTTTTAACAATAGAACTGCTTCTTTTTTAAAAAGACTTTCAAAGCTAATAGAAATTGGAGAATGGAATACTGTACCACCTCTACATATTATTCATTAAGGCAAAGAATAATTCAAATCTACAGGAAGAATAAGTCACATTTTGCACCGATTTTTTCTTCATTTATTTTCTATTTCTGAGGTTGTTATATGTTGAGATTATTCATCTTATTTCAAAGTTCCTCTTCTAGAAGTGCAGTTAGTCACACAACTGGCACTACGTAAGCTGTCCACTAATAAATAATAATAATCTGTGCCTCAGATTTAATTTTTTTCTGTAATAATTAATTCTGATTTTGGTCTTCACAATTGAATCTTCGCATACCTGTTAACATGAAAGGTGCTGAAGTCACCTGAGAGAAGCAGAAGAGTTTGCAGAATTTAAAGATTCTGAGGACAAATCAAGACTCTTTATCTCTGGAATGTTTTTTTAATGCTTTTAGGGATCCATAAAGTTGAGTTTGTCACTCTTCTATTTGTCTAATGAAGGATTGTTCCACAGGAATGCTTCGTCTCAAGGATTAAATTTAAAAAAAAAAGTTAAGGAGAACAGGACCGTAAAGCAATTCCTAACTTTTTTTTAGCATTATTATTTTCACAGGGAATTCCTAGAAACAAATAAAGCGATACTGTACCTGTAAAAAAGCATAAGAGCATAAAAGAGCATTAATAATTTTGTGTCAAAATAATATTTTTTTTTTTTTTTTAGTATTAGAATTTCTTATTTTCTTGCCTACAACTGTAAAACTTTCCAATAGTAGTAGGGCAATTCAGGACTTGGCTGACTATGTTTGAATGGAAGCATGTCTTTGGTTTTGCCAGCAAAGAGAGTTCACATTTCAAAGCCAAATTTGTCTTTTTGTCTCTGTGAAAATAAAAGCGTTTGAGAAAAGGAAGGAAACTGAACATTAGGGTAAATACAGTTTAATATGAGCCTTGTACCTGACCTGGAGGTGCCATTTAGCCAGTACAAAGCTGGCAGGACTTACAGTTTCAGGTTTATATTTTTAATGATAAAGATCATTAGGGAAGGGAAGGGAAGGGAAGGGAAGGGAAGGGAAGGGAAGGGAAGGGAAGGGAAGGGATGGGAAGGGAAGGGAAGGGAAGGGAAGGGAAGGGAAGGGAAGGGAAGGGAAGGGAAGGGAAGGGAAGGGAAGGGAAGGGAAGGGAAGGGGAGGGAAGGGGAGGGGAGGGAAGGGGAGGGGAGGGAAGGGAAGGGAAGGGAAGGGAAGGGAAGGGAAGGGAAGGGAAGGGAAGGGAAGGGAAGGGAAGGGAAGGGAAGGGAAGGGAAGGGAAGGGAAGGGAAGGGAAGGGAAGGGAAGGGAAGGGAAGGGAAGGGAAGGGAAGGGAAGGGAAGGGAAGGGAATGTGTGTTAGAAACTGAAGGATTTCTATTAAGGTAGAGAAGATTAGTGGGCAAAAAAAAAAAATACATGCATACGTGAATACTGAGGATAAAAATCTCACAATAGATTGCATGTCTTGTATTAAAGTCATTAAAACCAGTCACTAAATGAAAATATATTAGTTATCCATCTTCTCATCTTTCAGACTGTGAAACAAAGCACTAGAATGGGTTTACATGAGTATTTATCATTACTGTAAAACAAAATTAGATTATTTGGGCTATGAACGCATAATTAATTATTTTCTTCATTTAGCTGATTTATTGTGTTTTTGAGATTAATTTTTGGTAGATGGCAGTGCTCTCAGCTTAAGGGTAAAATTAAGTATCAGAAAGGAAAACTGGAATTTGGATTGTTCTGATTTCCAAATTTTATTCTGGCTGTTATCATTAAAAACATGGTAATCTTTGCCTATTACAAAATTTATGGCAGTTTTCCTTATAAAATTTGGAAATAGATGCATAATGATTTTTTTATAGCTCACAAAATCCCTCCTCTACTGTTCCATTGCTTTGATCAAGGGCACAGTGTGGTCACAATTTCAATTCTCCTGGTTATATCATAATAGTGTACCTGTACTTTCCAAGAGGTTGGTAAGATAAAACTGTGGAAAATACCTGGAGGATAAGTTTTTATTTTTGTTTTTCCACGTGCTCTATCAATTTTCATCAGGTCACAGTAAAGCACAGTGAAAATGCAATTACAGCAAAGACAGATATTTCACAAAGTATCCTCAAACTCCTGAGGAACTGCTGGAGGTGCTGCAATAAAAATATTTATACTCTGTGTTTGTATTAAACCCCAGTTTTCCGAGATTTATGAGCATCAGTAATCAGGAAATAATTTCCTGTAAAAAAACAAGACTTGGGCTTTTTTTTTTTTCATCTTTTGAACGAGTAGAACAATAGTGTGAAGTCTGGTTAAAGGGAGTCTTTATGGATCTCAGCACTGTGCATGAGAGAGGAAACTTGTGGCACTACTGTTTGTTTTGTAGATTTTTGGGGGCAGGTAAGAAGATTGTTTTCATTAGAACCCCAGGCACTCCAAAATCATACAGAAGATTTTCAGATGGTTAATATGATATTCCTTAGCTGATTCTCAAGAAAAAAAGTTCTTTTCAGTTACAGTGTTGACTATATGGATGTTGTCCATAGTGTTGTTGTGTAAATTACTTGGTATACACTTTTCTGAGAATGGAAATATTTCAGATATTTCTATTTATATTCAATGGAAATAAAAATGAAAAGTTGATGCTTTATCATGTTTTAAAATATTTTATTCTGTTATGCTTAATGAATAGTGCCAGAGTAATTTAAAATGTTAGGTAACTTGAAGGTAGGGGAAACTAAGAAAATATTTCTTGGAAAAATTGAAATTCACATCCTCTTTAGCAGCACCTCAAATGACATGTAGCCAATTTGGTGTTGCTACATGATCCTCATAACCTCTCCTGAGGTTTAAAGAATATATCTTAGGAGATTTGCACTGCAAACCCTCACTAATGTAAAAGGCTCTTTGTTCTGCCAGGAAACAGACAATGCATTTTAGCTCAGTTGGAAAATTAATAGCTCAGCAAGATTTGCTTTAAGAAGGTCAAGTATTGTCTAAGATTGTACCTCTCATTCTATGAATACATTTTTCATGGACTGAAAATCATTCCTATATACAGCCTGATACCCTGAGCTAGTTTATAAATAAAGTCACAACCAATACTATTTGAAATCCAGAGTTTTAAATACAATCAGTTCATTCAGGAGATAAATAAGTTTGTCCAGAAATACTTCAGGACTATATCACAGCATCTCCTCACAACAAAAGTTATTCTAGTACAAACTGAATCTTATACATGATAACTAATGCCATTTTTAGCACTTACTTTTGACTTTTTGTCAGGATCAGCATCAGAATCAGTTTTTAAACTGCTCATTGAGACTGAATTCAGAATTTGGCAGTCTCTAAGTACCTTGGATTGCGTGAGATCTGTGCAGTAGTAAATTAGCCTTTCCTGTCCTTTCAGACCTTGTTACTACAATAAGAAATTGACAACCCACGTGTAATTAATAAATAAATAGTGTTTACTTGTGTTTTAAGCTCTTTGTTTCAGAATTTAATGTGTAGTAAGTAAGAACACACTTATGGCATGCAAGAACAGAATAATACAGCATGTAGAGAGCTTGCGTGACCTAATTAAATTATTCAATCATTTGTTAAAATCAAAGGATATGAAGAGGTCTTTATCTTTTTTCATAATTTCCCTGAAATCTGGAAAAAAATAAATCCCATCACTTTACATTTACTGTCAAGCTCTTTGAAAACATTATTTTTATTCCCTAGCTATACATGCATTTAATTAAATCTACCTGTCAGCAGTATTGAAAAGACTGACTTATCGATAAGTGCAGCTGGGATAAAGTTAGAAAAGTGATTACAATGCAGAATCTATCATCTCCTACTACAATTATTAAATCAAGTTAGCAGTTTAGCATACTTTCTCTCTTTTTTTCTCCTGGTTTAAGTAAAAGTAACTTGCTTAATCACTGTTTGTCTAAAGCAGTAATTAACATTTCATTAGGTATTAATAAATCCAGTAATGACCATGGTGGTTTCTTTTCTTAAATGTGGGAAAAAAATATTCTCATGGTGTCACCTTTTCACATCTTCTCATTCTAATTAGAGTGCTGTCATCTTTCATGACAATCAAAATACATTTACTGATTTTTTTTCATCTAGTAGAGCAGAGGCAACAGATTCAGACCAACTT
Source organism: Motacilla alba alba (assembly GCF_015832195.1). Classification (NCBI taxonomy): domain Eukaryota; kingdom Metazoa; phylum Chordata; class Aves; order Passeriformes; family Motacillidae; genus Motacilla; species Motacilla alba. Next base: position 112,791,028 of record NC_052016.1, read on the forward strand.
AAAAGTCCTCAATTGATACTTTTATTTTAATAATAAATTTCTAAATGGAATGATTTAAGAGTAACCTGCTCTAGATAACTGTGTGAAATCCCACTAATCGCTGTGAGACCAGACAAAATTTTGTAGTAAAAGATTTGTTTTAGTAAAATCTATTAAATTAAAGCCTGAAGGGGAATATTGCATTATCTGATCTTTCATGGTGCAAATTGTAAAATTCCATGTAGTCACTTTCTGCACTCAGTTGTGTACTTGCATCAAGAGAATGTATTTTTCAGAATTATAACTGCTGTTTTTTCATCTTCTAGTTCTGAAGTTTCAGATTTCAGTGTTTAAGCTTAGACAAGTAGATGTTCAGGTTGTCTTGTTTGCTTGCTTTTATGTTTAAAGAAAGAAAAAAGACAAAAATATTATATCTTGAAATTGCTGAGCTTTGAGGAAAAGAAAAAAGAATGAACTGATGAATCAAGGGACAAAGAAAGTATGGTCTTTATCTTCTAATGCTCCACTAACAAGTTAAAAAGGAGTAAAATAATTTAGAAAGCCACAGCACATGAAAACAAAAAGGGGTTTCAGTTTGGTTTGTTTTCTTGAGAGGACACATTTGCAGATCTTGGTGCCGTCTTGTATAAATAGTAGCAGAAAGTCAAAGTCCATTATGTTGCTTCTTTGTGAATACTTCAGTCAGTAAGCTTTTCAACTAATAATCTGCTGGTTTTTCACATTTGAAAAACAAAAGCATTGTGTTTTAAATTCGAATATGTTTATACATAGGTCAGTATATGAGGATTTGATTTATTGTGGAGCTGTTAATGGGTTAATTTAGGCAGATCTATGGTTTTGCCCTATTTTTCTTGTAGGAAAAAAACAACCCCAATCTTCCTGTAAGTTCAATAGGGTTTTCATACTTGTCACTTGAGAAATCTAAAAAACCTCACCTATTTCTTGTTCTTTACTGTCACATTGTAACCAGTGCTACATCCCCAACTCCAAACCACCTCCTTTAATTATTAAATCAAGTAAAGCAATATACTCAGGAGTTTCTCAAATCCAGGTTTTTTTAGCAGTAGCAGTTACTTTGTTTTCAAACATAGAAAGGGTCAAAATATGTTCTAAACACACATGTAGGATTACCTTTTAATCTAATTATTTTAACTTTAAAAACCTCCAAAGCCTGTTGCACCACTGCTTTAGTGGTGCAAGTTTAATTACTCAAAGGTAAACTCTGCCTTCGTTTGTGTTTTCTGTTGGTGTGAACACAGCTTTAGAGAAGGATGTATGATGCTATTATACACTGAAATAATTCTATCAATAAAGTTTAACCAATTTAATTCAGCTAAGGACCTGAAATTTACCGGTTTAAAATCCCCCAAATTCGCTGGTGGCTCACAGACCCTTACCACATGGGAGACAAAGAGAATTTAACTTCTCTGCAATTACTCAAGGCAGTTCTGTAAACATTACAGTCCAGCTGATTTGGAGGCACTGTCAGAGGGTGTCGGGATGTGACTTCTGGAGCCAAACCGCATACACACGTGCTTGCACCACTGAAGAGGAAGGAGTTGTTACAGGAAACAAGGAACTTGAAACATTCCCCAAAAAATACTGAGCTTCCTCCAGCAGTCACCTTTGCATCAGTTCTCGTTCTCTTCAGCAAGACTGAATGAATTATCTCTCACTCCAGTTAGACCACATTGTATTAGTGTGTGTTTAGTTCCAGACTGTGCTTTCCTCCACGACTTGTGTTTTGAGACAACAGCTGAGAATAGGTGGAGGATCCTTTACCTGGGTCTTTTCTCACTTGTGATTATACTTCTGGCAGTGCTTGAAACTGTGGGATATCCTCCATGGTCCCCTTCTGAGGCTCTCAAATCTTTCAAAATCTGCCATGTGATGATATTTAGGGTTGAGTTAAATTAGATAATGTAACTGAGCTTGTTTAATTTATGTACTCTTTTTCATGAAACGTGCATTAATTCACTCACAAAGGTTGTAATGAATTATTTTGATTATAGCTTCTTAAAGTAACAAGTTGTGAGTGTAACTAAGGTGCCATAAGATGACAAAGTAAATCAACAGTAGTTTTTGTGAGAGAATACAGGCTTAATTTTGTTCAGAACTCACTCCAACAAGTAATTCAAATGGTTGAGAACTGATAATTTTTCTGTCTTTAGTATGTGCTGCAACTGTGGTCTTGGGTAATAATTATTCTTTTTTTGTAAAACAGAACAACTCAGATTTTGACAGTGTTTCAATCAACCCAGAAAGCATAAAATATGCTGCCCAATTATGCTCTGTTTTTGTGTTTGGTGTTTTGGTTTGGGTTTTTTGTTTGTTTTTTTTTTTCTTTTTTTTTTTTTTTAACAGAAGATGACAAAATTATAAGCCCCATGTTCAGCAGAAGTGGTCTTACTCAAAAGTTGCACATGGTGAAAGCTTTTCTGTGAAGAAATGATATTAAAGATAGTTTGATTAATTTTATTCCTACTACACCTGAGATTTCACTGCTCAATAAACTGTACATTTATTGTACTCATAAAGGTATTTGAGGGTTGCTTGGGCCAAATGATAGTGTTGTTACTCAAAAACGTTTGGGTTCTTGAGGATGTTTTGCAGCATGTTTTGTGAAAATTTTCATCTAAAAGGTTGCCAGTGCCATAAGGAGGAATAAACTCTGAATGTTTCAAGCAGGTCTGGGAATTGAAGAGCCTACCTAACCCAGGACCAAATGCATACATACTGACATTATTTGTGAACATATTGCTATAAGTATTTTTTTAATTTTTTTTTTTCAATTTTTGCTCAGGCTCCTCAAAACTAAACTTGATTTCTTACTTTTCCTGCTATGAGGATTAGGTGGGTTAGGTCAATAAGAAGTGGCTCTCTGTGAATGAAACTCAGTGACTGGAAGGATTAACAATATTAGCAATCATTTTGAGGATATTTTAAATAGTCCGTGTAAAACTGTAGAGCTGAATTGACCTGTGCCTTCAACAGATTTACCATAGCCAAATAGAGTTGTTTATCATATGTTATAAATGGGATTTTTTAATAAAGCCTCAATAATATTTTTTGCTAAGGAAGGATGTTTTATGCATTTCTTAAAATGGAAATCAAAGATTTTTTGTTTCATTTTTTTATTTATGGTGGGTCTCAGTTAATAGAATTCCACATTTATGAACATAGTATAATTTGATAATCAAATGACCTTGTAAAAATTTCTTACTCTCCTGTAGGTCCTATTAACAAACGCAGTGCTTAGTTGACTTACCAGCTTGCTTCCCTTTCGTTTTCTTGTGTTACATGAAGTGTCTGTACTTGAAGTGCTGCTGTTTAAACTGAGATGTAATTTATTTTTCCTTCATGCTGAAGGAGCCTCAATATGGAAGGATTTCCCTAAGTAAAATTTTGTTGTGTACCTGTGCTTCGATAAAGCGCTATTTAATAAAATGAATTAATCCCCCCCCAGGAAATGTAACTGGCAAAGTCAAAACAAGGAAACATTTTAGTGTACAAAGACATAGCAGAGATGGACACGCAACTGTGTTTCTTTCAACCCTCTCCTTGTGCTTAGCTGATGAAATAATGCTTTGCCAAAGGCCTGTGCTGCCTGATTTCCATGCTGCTTGATTTTCCACGCTGCCCGAGTCCCTTCTTTGCTCCCTCACTCTCACAGTTAAATGGCAGAGCCACAGCAGGGGGGGCGCTGAGGTGACAGAGTGCCCAGGCAGGAGCCAGAGGTGTTGGCCCTGGAGCTGAAAGCCCAAACAGAGCAGGGATCCTGTCATCTCAGAGAGGGCACAAATAAGAGCTTCTCCTGAAACGCACAAACAAAAAACAAATAGAAGTCACTGACAAGTAATCAAAACTTTTCAGGCTGAAGCAAATCAATTATTCTGGTGATTACTTGTACATACTACCTTCTGATTTTATGTATAAATTTCCCCCCCCTTATATTTAACTATTTGATCTTGATTCATGAAGGTGAAACTTGCTGTAGGTTGACATATTGAAAATTCTAACATTAAGGTATGTTGTACAATGTTTTCTAGAGAAATAAAGAGCTGCCATGCATATTAAATGCCTTGCAAGAATTCCAGGTTTGGCTTTTTTTTTTTGGTCTAGGTAGGCAGCATATACATTTAAATATTATTTTGAGTAATAGCAGGGAGAAAGAACAATGATAAGTTTTAACAAAAGGCATGAATATGCTTCATATGGCCTACCTAGAAAAAATAAACACATTATGGGCAGGTATTTTATCATAAATATTGGCTTCACCCAGCAACCATTTTTTTCAAAAAATATTTATTACTTAGTGTTTGCATTGCAATTTTACAGTAAAAAAATACTCAGGTTACTAAAATGAGTGCTTTAGAAATGTTTTCATCTCCTATGAATAGTCATATCAAATATAACTGTTGGATAATATAATAGAAAAGGTTGTTTATGTAGATCCTGTCTTATATAGATTTTTCGGCTTTTCAGTGTATTATTCCTTAATAACTCATTGCTGCAATCATCTATTGAGCTCTTCCATGTCACAAAGGAATCCCATGGGATTGGAGCCAGTTCAGGAGAACAGTGACAAATGGTGCACTGACTGTGGAAAGCTCCTAGGTAAAACATGAGTTTCATGTTATCCAGTTTCATAACTCTATAGTTAAACATGTCAGGTATTCTCTTGACCTTTCACAACCTAATTTTGAACATTACATGATGATGTAACAAGATAAAAATTGGGACAATACTCTTAGCAGCAGAACTTTCAGATAAAGAAGTCTTTTAAGAAAACCCTGAAACAAATAGCTTTCTTCTAGAAATGCTCCTGGGAAGGTAACAAATACAAGCACATACAGTATTTAAGATGGATTAAAGAGAACCCAGGAATCTCAATGTAACCCTCACATGAGTGTGGTGAAGGCAATTCATATAGAGTATAGTCATTACCAGAGGTTGCCAGAAAGTATGCCAAAAGGGTAAAACTTTCTTCTGGTTCCCTAGTTTTTAGCCCCTTCTCTTGTAATGGAGATGCTGTATCACTTGTGGATGTTTCCTATAATTCAGTATTTCTATTCATATGTGTGTACATTTGTAATTATTAGTATTAGTTGCCATTTAAATATATAGACTGAATAATTCACTGCTCTAAACACTGTATACAAATTCACATCTGAATTTATTAGCAAAGAAATGAATAATTTAAAAGATACAATATGGAAAAAAATGGAAAACTTCTGGAGCTGTATGTGTAACTGGAGAAATACTGAGACAGGGAGAAGGATAAACTGAAGTTTACCTAGTGTGGCATGGAAGTGACTCATAGTTCTGCACATACTATTTTATACCTCCTGATATTAAAAGTGACAAGAATGCTCTACCGAGGAAATTCTCCCCTTAAACAAAATAAACAACTTCATTGTCAGCCACTTACCGAAAGAGAAGTTTTTAGGGATAGGTTTCCTTTTTCTGACATTTTTGCTGTCACCCTTTGGTCACTGCTAGAGGAGGGCCAAGATAATTCGAGACGGAGACCCTCTCCTGTGAGGAAAGGCTGAGAGAACTGGAATTATTCATCTTGGAGAAGGCTTCAAGGGGACATAACTGTGGCCTTCCAGTACCCGAAGGGAGACTACAAGAAACATGGAGACAGACTTTTTACAAGAGTGTGTAGTGACAGGACAAGGGGGAAGTGGCTTCAAACTGGAGCAGAGTAGGTTTAGATGAGCTGTTGGGAAGAAATCCTTTACTGTGGATGTGCTGAGGCACTGGCACAGGTTGCCCAGAGAAGTTGCAGGTGTCTCATCCCTGGAAGTGTTCAAGGCCAGGTTGGGTGTGACTCTGAGCAGCCTTGTCTAGTGAGAGGTACCCCTGTCCACAGCAGGGCGTTTGGAGCTAGATGATCTCATGGGTCCCTTCCAACCCAAGCCACTCTTAAGATTCTATGATTCTGTGAACCAGCACTGCAGAGTCGAGAGTGACAATTTATTGCAATAATTGTTGGAATGGAATAAGGAAATGTGTATCTGAGAACCAGCCTGGGATATAAGGAGACTTGGAGCTGATTGCCTCCTCCTTTTGCTAGGCTGCTGGTGTGAATTATGGCATATCTGGCAATCTAAATGCCGTTTTCCCAAGCTGTTTAAACACCTCAAGTTTGTTGTAATTAGTGGTGGTAAAATATCTTTTAGAAGAATATGATGTTAATTTCCGTTTTTCCCGTGGGTGTTGTGATATTAGGGATAATGGTGCTCCATGAAGAAAATTAAGTTTCAGTGTTTAAACTGGTGAACCAATAGGTGAGACCTTTCTTATTTATATACAGTTAGGAGCTTATTTTCTTTTGGTGTTAGTGGTGGAACAGTTTTTCAGGGCTGTACTCAGGTGCCTAAAAATGAGTGTGTAGCACTGTTGAAGATGCTGTGAGGAATCCAGCTTGGCCTCTAGCTGCCCATGCAAAGCCTTCCTTCACTCCAGCATCACATCTGTCAACCACATGCAAGTGGGAAATTTTGAGTCTCTAAATGTGTGAGCTTCTGCCTGACCATCTGGCATGATGTACTGAAGGAAAAAAAAAAAGTTTGAAATGAACAGAAGTCTGATATTTTCTGTATTATATTGTGTTAAAATTTTAACTGGTCTCGAAGTATCAAATACATCTGGTAGGAAAGTTACCACTGTATTTATATAAGGAGCTGGCATATGTGTGTGTGTGTGTGTGTGTGTGTGTGTGTGTGTGTGTGTGTGTAACTTTAATTTTATATATGTGTGTGTGTGTATAAACTTTTCAGAGTTTAGGATTATGCAATGATTTGCTTGTAAGAGAGTACTCTATAACTTTTTTTTTTCTGACACATGCCTCTTTTTAATGCAGAAAATGTAACTTGTAGATTGATTCATTATTTTGTCGTATAGCAAATATATTATAATGGCCATCAGTCATACTACCCTGAGGGAGATTTTACAAATGCCCTAGAGAATTCAATGTTTCTTCTGCCCTATGCTTTTGTCCCTGATGCCACAGCTAAAGCTGGAGTGGCTTTGGTGATGTAAAGCTGCTGGTGACAAAAGAGATTCTGCCCCACCTGACAGCTCTGGTATCAGCCCTGGCAATTACATGTCCATGCAGAGAGTCACACAGGGTGGCAAATCTGACAGAGGGAAAATGTCCAAAATGAGTTAAAGGTGGGAATAAATGGACAAGGACTGGGAATAAGGAGAAGAAAGATTGCAGGTAGATAATATCAAGCAGTTTGTAAAACTTTGTCTCAAAATACACAGAAACAAAAATTATCTTCTTAGTACAAGCCATACTTCAGTAAACCAGCATTTTTACATGTAATGTCACAGACTAATATCTCTGTACTTTTCTGTTGTCTGAAAGCTTGCATCTTTGGTTAAATGATGGGAGACATAAGGCTAGAGCATGGAACAACTCAAAAACATGCTTCTACAAATCAGAATGAAGAGTATGTACTTTGTTCTAATTATTTCTATATTTCACAAGTGAAACCAGAAATTAATCCAAGTACAGATATAATGTTTGAAACTCAGGCTGTGTTTCCAGTAGGACTTTTTTGTGGTTTTATAGCACAAAAATGAATACTTGGAAGATAACAATTCTGATATTTTCCATTTTATAAAAAATTCTTGATGCAGCTAATAAAAAAAGGAAAATATTTGACTTTTCATCTATCACACTACTCATGAGAAAGTCCAGAGGAGGGCTGTCAAGATGACTAGAACAATGGAGCACCTCTCCTATGAGGAAAGGCTGTGAATGGTTAGCTTTGTTCAGCCAGGAGAAAAGAAGGCTTTGGGGTGACTTCAGAACACCTTCCAGTACCTGAAAAGAGCCTATGAGAAAGATGGAGTGAGACTTTTTACAAGGGCAAGTAGTCACAAGACAAGGGATAATGGCTTGAAATGAAAGAGGGTAGGTTTAAATTAAATATTAGGAAGAAATTCTTAACTGTGAGGGTTGTGAGAAGAGGAAGAGGTTGCCAGAGAGGTTGTGGATGCTATGTCCCTGGAAGTATTCAAGGCCAGGTTGGATAGAACTTTGAGCAACCTGGTCAAATAAAAGGTGCCCCTGTCCATGGCAGAGTCATTGTATCTAAATGGTCTTTAATGTCTCTTTCAACCCAAACTGTTCTATAATCCTATGATCCTATCATTCTGTGTAAGGAACTGTGGTGGTTGACCCTGGCTGGATGGCAGACACCCGCCAAAGCTGCTCTGTCCCTCCTCGCCTCAGCTGGATTGAGGAGAGAAAATGTAGCAAAAGGCTTGTGAGTTGACGTAAAGACACTGAGATCACTCGCCAGGTGCCATCACAGGCAGAACAGACTCAGAGCTGGCAGTCGGTGCATCCCACGTTTGTCTGTGCAGGAATCCCACATCCCTGCCTCTGCAGGGGGAGGACTCCTCCCACTCTCAACCTGCTCCGGTGCAGGGTCTTTCCCATGGGAGTAACTTCTCCATTTCTCCTACACAGTTTTTCCCACACGCTGCAGCTCTTCACAAACTGCTCCACTGTGGGTCTCCCTTGGATCACAAGTCCTACCAGGCAACCTGGTGCGTTGTGAGCTCCTCCCTCCACAGGGACACAGGTCCTGCCTGGAGCCTGCTCCAGTGTGGACTTCCCACGAGTCACAGTCTCCTTCTGGCACAACCCCTGCTCCAGTGTGGGGTCATCCAGGGGCTGTGGTCGCACCTCTGCTTCGCTGTGGGCCTCCATGGGCTGCAGGGGCACAGCTGTCTCACCTGGCCACCACCATGGGCTGCAGGGGCACAGCTGTCTCACCTGGTGACCACCATGGGCTGCAGGGGCACAGCTGTCTCACCCTGGCCACCACCATGGGCTGCAGGGACACAGCTGTCTCACCTGGTCACCACCATGGGCTGCAGGGGCACAGCTGTCTCACCCTGGTCACCACCATGGGCTGCAGGGGAGTCTCTGCTCTGATGCCTCGAGCACCTCCTGGCCCTCCTTCTGCGCTGGCATTGGTGTCTGCAGGGCTGCTGCTCCCGTGTTCCCACACTCCTCTCTTCAGCTGCTGTTGCAGCTTGGCTTTTTCCCCCCTTCCTTGACACAATATCCCAGAGGCACTGCCACCACTGCTGATGGGCTTTGTCTTGGCCTGCAGCAGGTCCATCTTGGAGCCAGTTTCTCTCTTGGACAGCTTCTGGCAGCTTCTCAGAGAAGCCACCACTGCAGTCCCCCACTACCAAACCTTGCCATGCAAACCCAATGCAGCAGTCTCTGCAGGGCCTGTGACTAAACCATTTAGTGGTTCTTGTGGTTGCACAATACTCTTAAATCACAGCGTATTTCCAAAACAATTTACTCAAGGATAATTTAGGTGTATTTCTCTTGAATAATTTTTACTAAAAGTCTACAGTCCTGTCATTTACTCTAATACTCACTTTTAGCCTTTTCATCCATAGATATACTCACATCATCAAGACATTATCCAGCTACATTATTCTAAATCTGTGTATGTTTTTGATTCCCTTAGTTAAATTTTGTTATATATTAAACACAGGAAGGAAGACAATATTTTCACCTAAGAGCTATGGTCTTTGAAAGAAATTATTCAGAAAAGTATTTGTTTATTACTTTTATGTATGGATTTAAAGTTCAAATTCAGCACCTTGAATTTAAAACAGAAATGCACAACACACATTGTTAAAAGAAATGTTGTAGGAAGGATGAAAGATGTAAAGGTCTTTGAAAATATGAAGTGCTACAGAAGAGTACTATTGTGATGGAGAGCAAGTAGACATCAAAGAATAATCCATTGCCCTCTACTACCAGTAGAATTTAATCCAGTTTATTAATATTTGGATTTAAATCATGATAAACAGATGAGAAACATGTAAGTAAATATCTGCACAAGTCTAGATCCATGTAACTTACTAAGGAAAGAAATAATATTAGGTACATGAACTTCTGCATCCTCTGGTCTCTACTTGCAAAATCCATTGCAAAAAGCAATAATTGGTTTTATATACACTATGAATTTAAGACACAATAGCTACCAAATCATAGGTATCCCAGTTTAATGATTGGTAAATAAATAACCAAATTACATGTAATTGAACATGAATATGAGAAATAACTTTCTCAGAAAACATAATTATTAAAAAATAATTTAAAAAAAGAAAAATGAAAACCACTTAAAATTAACACTGTGCTGTTCAGTAACAATGCAAAAACAATCCCCACTGGGTATCCTTTATATCAGAAAGAGGCAATCAGAAGAAAAAATTCAAGTATTAAATTACTGTGAAACCTGAATCACCATAAATAAGATGCATATTAATATATTCTATGATTTCAGATTAAAGTCATTGAACAGAAGCATAGAAGTCAGGGATACTTTATCTCTTTATCTGGCTTTTTTTGTTTTCTTCTTTTTTTTAGCTGAGTCTCTTATGTTTGATGTACAGGGTTGAGGTAGTAGGCAGTAGTCATTCTACAGATAAATTCAAATCAAAACCTGGTTTACTCTTACCAACAATTTATAACAAATTCTGAAGCGTTGATATTTGTGTGACAGAATATTGATTCAATTTTTTTTAATTTGCATATTCCTAATAAAGCTTGTGACATCTAAGATTCTGCTGAACCGTGTGTCTGTACACCTGCATATATAGACATATTTGGTTTCAAATGTTCCTCTCCTAGAATATGACAGTCAAAGCATAAAAAGATTTCCTTGTTGATGTTTGCCATTTTATAGGATCTGTGCTTCTATATTCATCATGCACACAGTCCCTGTATTTTACTTTGAATCCAATCATCTTCTTTTTTCAAAATGTCAAACTGAGCATCTCCAGGATTCATGGAGGGATAAAATGTAGAATACCTGGCAAGCTTACTGTATAAAACAGAACCTAAGAGTGGAACGGCAAATATATGGCTGTCTGAAACGCTACAGAAAAGTATTAAACCAGAAATATTTAGGAAACAAAATATCTTGGATATTTCTACCTTAACTAAATACTTTCCCATTAAAGAAAATAATTAGAAAACTACCGGGGATTAGCCAATTTTTTTTTAAATTTGTAATCATATCTGTTCAGAAGCCCCTATTCAGAGAAGTTTTAACTTCCCAGGGTCGAAGTAGCAGCTGGAGGATTCTGGCTGGGTAAGCACACATTATCTAAAATATCTGCATCATATTCTTCCACTATGAAAGGAAACTACTCTGTAACAAATGGATAAAATTTCAGTTCTACTAGAAATTTACACAAAAGCATTTAAAAATAGAAGGCATAAGTAGAATTTGTTGTTCTTCATTCCAATTAAAAAGATGTAATTAATTTTCCTACAATAAAGAACCCTTCATAACCACCACTTATCCAGCAATAGTGCTGCCATTATTAAAACGAATATTGATGAGTTAGATGAAAACTGTCTACATGTGCAAACAAATGTGATTCATTCCCCCTTTTTTATTGCATTATATTTATGCACTTTGTGTCAGAGGCTTGTGTATTTCAGGCATGTGTTCATCTTGCTTATGCTGCATATTGTTGTACCAAATGATTTTCTTTTTCCATGGTGTTTCTTATGTTGCTTGTGACATGCGAGACAATTATTAGGAATATTTAAGGAAAGGACAACAACTTTTCAATAATATGAAAAATAGTGTTTGGAGTCTTGTGTGAAGTATTATCGTTTTAATGTTTTTGATGCTTCAAGCTTCTGAGTAGAAGGACCTTAATTTTTTGCCTTTTTTTTTTTTTTTAAACCCCAAAAATCTCCTTTTTTCACGATCTATTGTGTCTGTTTTATGTGATGCTTAATATTCCAGTAGACTACAGAGCCAACACATTTACAATTACTCTAGTCACCCTTGGGCATTTTTTGAAGTTGGTGACTGAGGAAGCTTTATAAGTACCATGCTCTGCTGGTGGGATTTAAGCACTAAGCATATTTTGCCTTGAGAAAAAACACTTGCTGCACTTCCTGATTTCAGAAGCAAATTCTGACCTTGTCTTTTATCAACCTCAGAGGAAGATTGGAGCTGCCCAGACCACTGCTTAATGGGGAAAGGAGGCACCAGACTGGGAGTTTAAGAGAAGAATAAACAAGGATGGAGTAAATGAAGTAAAACAACTGCTTTCCTTCCGCATCAGTTAGGATGGTTATGAGTTGCAGTGAACCATTCATCCATGCTTTGTCTTACTTCTGAAGTATGTGTGCAGTTAAAATCAATTTCTAGCTTCACTTCTGGGTGTGACCTTGCAGTGGTGTAGCATGCAATGTTTCCCTTAGTCCAGCACTATCCTATGGAGATCCCTCTGCTGTTTATTTTGCTAAAAATTATTGGGTTTCTTATGTCAGTTCTTTACAGTAAGATCTAAAGGAGTACAGGTATTCCATACATATATATTTACAGAGCAGCCTGTGTAAAACTCAGTTAACTTTCTCAGAAGCAAACTGAAAAAGTCACAGTTGGCTTGTAACACCATTTAATAGGAGCTTGAGGAAATAATGAAAAAAATAATGCAAATATGAATCACTCCAGAGAATACCAATCTGCAATCAGTAATTTTACTGTCAGAACCTAGAGATTACACCAACAGGTACCGTGCAGGCACTAAAATTAGAAACAAATATTACGCCCTTTGAAAAGACACATCAGATCCATAGATTACTCATGGCTGTATTATACAAAATTTACTTGCAGCTTTCTTCAGGGTAATAGAACTGCTGACTCCATATGAAGGCAGTGATTTATTGTTACTCAGACATCTCTAATATTGACTAAATATTATTTTAGTACTATTAATTCCTTTTTAAATCCACAAACTAAAATAATGTAGAATAATTGAAATTCTAAGTTCAGGTAAATTTTTGCTGCTCTACATATAGATAAGCTGCAGAGCCAGTGAATAATGCAAGGAGTGAAATTAGGAAGTCTTGAAAGTCTTCATTTGGTACAGTTTGAATCTCTTTTGCATAATAATTCACTATTCATAATGCTGAAAACTATTACTTTTTTGGATTTGCAACCTTTAAAAATGTAAAAGATATAAGAATGAAGTATGCTTTCAACTTCTGTCATATTTACAGTTATTTGTTGCCTTTTGATGACTTAGCTATACTTAATTTTGAACATAATATAGATAATTAATGCATTAATAATATACATTGAAAATATGATCACAGTCATTCTCTCTGGGTATTTTGTATGACATCAATACTGCAACCTCTGTGTGACTTATCTTAACCCACTTTATGCCTAAAAGCAAACTGGGTTTTTAAAGAAAATATCCATCTGGATTATTCCCTGTGGTGTCTCTGTGTTCGTATGGGTCAGCAGAAATGAATATCAGTGAAAAAGTGGACAGTCATATGTTGATTGCTAAGTGATTAAGATCATGCTAAGTGACAGTTGATATTTATGTGTATTTCTGATTTTAGAAATTTTTTAGCAATTTTAGAAACAAACATTACAAGAATGCTTCCTATATTACAAAATTCTTGTAACAAAGTAAGTTATTTTATTTCAATCAATTTATTAATATTGAAACAAAGTGAAGATTCACTCACGTTAGTAGGAGACCTGTTTGAAATTCTGTGTGAAAGACTGAGTTTCTAAATGTTATAAGTGGCATTCTATGAAAATGTATGTATTTGAGACAGACAACATGTTCTTAGTCTTAGGAGTGTGGAAATTAGAATTTATTTTTTTACAAGAAAATATTTAAACTTCCCTCCTTAATCTTGGTAACTCTACCTGATATAGATAGTTCCAGCAAATATTATGGACTTTGGTTCTCACATTTTTCACTGGTTTCATTCACAAGGACCTCCAAAGACAGCGAAAAACTACATATATGCAGAATTCTAGCCTCAGTAGTTTCTATTTTCTTTTTTTTTCCCATTACCCATTTTGAATTAGGGGAAAGAGGGAGTTGAAGGGAGTAGTAAAAAAAAAATCAGTTGTGTTCTAAAATGTGTGATAAGAGAGATCTTGGGATTGGCTAATTTGTGTCTAATTTATATATAACATTTAAATCATAGGCATGCTATTGAAATAGAGATCTTCAAAACTGTTGTAAATAAGGACATGACAGGAATTACTGCACACTGAGTGTTTCCAAGTGGTTTTCCTATTGCTGTAAAAACTAAGTAATGATTTATTTGTTTCCCTTTTATTCCAAAAAGACAGGAGATGCTATGTAGTTTCAGGCAAAGCACTGAATTAAGGAGTCAATGATTATCAGAGAAATTCTAATAATTTAGCTGTGTGATATGAGTATGCAATCTTTGGTGGTGTCTATGAATTACAAATCCCTTTTGCTTTGTTTTTGGGAAAGGTCTTGCTAGATTAAAACTTAAAAAGAAAAATATGGGAAAAAGGGAGGATGCTGAAGATATTCACACTCTGAGATTGTGTTGCTTTTATTTATTTTCAGTGGAATAATACCTGTGCCTAAAAGCTCCATGATTCTTTCAAGAGTGGTGGAGGGTGTAATTTAAAAATTAGGTTTTCCCTAATTGGGTTTTCCCCTGAACATCTTTTTCTATTCCTTTAGGTCACAGGCCTCTAGAAAGTTCACAAAGCCTTCATTATTAGGCTGTCTTTTCCAAAAATTGGTTTAAGGGGACACATGTTTACCTTCTACTGGACTCTCTTTCCTGAAAGGAAATAAATGTAATTGCTGAATATTTTCCTGCATGCATTGCTAAGTTCCAACTGGGAATCTGAAATTTGTGCACACATTTTCTTGCTGTTCAGCTACACTAGTACTCTAACTAATAGGTAGAGGCTGGCAAGCTCTACCACAAAATGGGAAAGAGCCCTTCAGTACAAGAATGCAAAACCTATTTTCTGACACCGTGTATTCTGAATTAACTTGAGCATATGTTTTAAATTTGTGTAAGTGAAATATCCTGCTGACAATTCTATGCTTTGAAAAGATGATGATGGTGATGATGATGATAATAGTTATTGTTGTTATCATTGTTATAATTTTTATCATTATTATCTAGGACACTTCAGTAGTCGTTGACCCAAGAGGTTAAGATACTAAAAATTATGTACAAAAATAACTTCCATTTCAATTAAACTCTCCTACTGATTACCTGAAGTCATTATAAATATTTTTAATATTCAGTTGAATAAATGAGTAAAACTTTTCTTTTGACTGTAATGTAAGTTACATAAGCTGCAATTTGGGTGTGAATTTTTTGTAACTTTTTCAGTACAAGTCTTTTCTTATGACAAAAAAGGTAGCAAAACCAATTTCCCATGAGAGTAGGGGATAAATTAATGAGCATATGGTGCCTTTTGTTTCCTCAAAGCATCTGTAGTTTTACTTTCAGTTTTACAATTATCTTCACATCATTCTTGATTAGTCATTTTACCTTTGCTGTGATCATGTTGGGAATAAAGAAAGCAAGGCCATGTTCATGATGTCTAAAGAGAGAAGAAAATATAGATTGTTCTGTATTAAAAAAAATGAGAACATTGTCAAACTTATTACAAGGCTGTGGAACAGCCTTGTAGATAGAAAAAAAACCACAAATGTCTTCACACCAAAATCTTAACTAAACGTGCCCTCAGATGCTTATCCTTTCATTTTAGGAAGATTGCATAAAATGATTGAAATGAAAATTGTTACTGTTGCCAGCATATATTTTCATTTCAGTAAAATTATTAACTTTTTTAGTCCTTCTTTCACCTGCACCAGAAAGGTAGAATCATTCTCAGAGATAAATATTAAGAGTTTTAACTCAGGGAACTGCTAAAAAACCCCATTTAACTTGTCATTTATTAAGACCTAAGCTATTTAAATAGATGTTTTAGAATTTACATGTCATTTATTGAAAACAAGTCTGTACATATTTGGGTCAAATGAATAACATTTGTATATTTTAAAAAAATCTATGTTGATAATAGGACACTCAGTATCTTGGCAATGGATTGGTTTTCATGTTAAAGATGGGATTGCCAGAGCATTCTGTAGGTGCTCAGGATAATATCCCTGAAAAACTCTGTAATATGTGAAGTTCTCAAAAAAAGAAGATAAAGAGGATAATCTAATTACTTGCAACAGAGCTGGTAAGTGAGTCAGTATTTCCAGTCCTGAAAAAGTTGATGGTATTGAAATAATGGATTGTTCACAAAGCAAATAAATAAGTTTGAGGTTGTTGATGAACTCATCCAAAAGCAAGGGTTTTCTTCTAAAATCAAAAGTTGAACCAGAATACCTGATAATGTTTTCCAACTTTGATGAATAAAAGGTGTGAAAATTAATTTTGTTTATTCTAGGCAACTGTCTAATATTAAAAAAGATAAGAAACTCAGCAATTCTAGCACTAACCTCTAATGAAATACCAAACTAAAGATTCGGAAAACGTACTGAGCATAACAGTGTTATCTTAGCACATCTGATGAAGGCAAAACATTGCAAGTATTGATAAGTCTTTCCTGTCCTGTTAAACTGTTAAACTGTTAAACTGAAACTTATACCAAATGAAACTTAGTTTAATTTACGTTCCTTTAAGTTCTTTACGAGGCAAGGATCCTTTGAACATCTTATTAGCTTTGTTGATCTCTTCTCTGTTGTCTGTCCACTGTGGTTGCAGGTTTTGGTCCTAACAATTTAATGTCAAATTTCTCTATAAATAGAACATAACTTCCTAAATATTTTTGTTTATTTTTTCCTTCCTCATGATGAAAACTGAGACTTTATAATGTTGTTGGGATGGGGCTGGGAATGTGTGGTTTTCCTGTCATCACAAGAATAAGCAGAATCCAACCAGAAAAAAATGAGGTCTTTCAGTTAGATAAAAAAGCTGCATTATGGTATTTGGACTATTGAAGCAACTGAGATATCTGGGGGGGGCAAATAGTGTGAAATAGCTACATTTTCTGTTGGATAATTTTGCAGTTTTGCATCATAGCAAAATTCACAAATTTCTAACATATTGAAGTAAGAAGAATTCTGGCAAATTTCCAATCCTTAATGTTCTTTTTAGTAAACTCTTTTGACACTACTTCAATTCCTCTTCTGGTCCATATATCAAACGGGCAAGCTCTGCTGTAAATCTTACTAAAATACCCATGTGATTTTATACACACTGTACACTTTAAAAACTTCCTTATTGATGTCTCTCACCTATTTCATACTGTTTCTTCAACTTTATTTAAATACCAAGATTTCTTTCCTCCCTTTCTACTTCTTGCCATAATTTTCCTCCTCATTGCCTTGATTTTTGCCTCTGATTTATCTTGCTTCTCTTTTCTTTGGTAGATTTCTTAGTACGAATCCATTAGAAAACATTCTCCTTCCTTTCTTATGATACTACAAAATATTTGTGAGTACCTCTATTATGTGCAACTCCAAGTAAATGTGACCCTTGATGGAAACATTAATATTAAAAGCTCCTGCATTGTAATTTCACCATGTATTCTCAGCAGAAATTAAACGAACATCTCACATTATCAAGAAATGGCTGAGAATCAAGGAATAAAATACAGTTCTGATATCAGTAATATATTTCCTGTGAGGAAGAAACACATTACATGTGGAACGCACTCTTGGTAATTCAGCTGTCAGGTAATGGTTTTGTTGAGTAACTAGGGAAGAACTGGGGCATGGGGGCAGGGGCAAACTTCGTGTGGTACTATCCTAAGATCCTAGTCAAAGCAGTTAAAAAAACCATTTATGTCCACTAGACTGACTCTGCTACCTTCTGTTTTTCTAGATAATTGTTTTGTAGGCAGAGTTGAGCTCTTCAAACTTGGTGCAGTGAGGATAAATTGCTTCAATGAAAATTCTATTAAAACTGCAGAAAGTTATCTCTAAGATTTTGACACATTTGAGTGGATGAGTGAATACATGAATCTAGTAATCCCTGCTTTAATGAACAACAGTAGAAGTTCAGGAGCCTTCTTTTTGGTCTAGACGACTCAAATGCAGAGAATTGCATTTAAAAGAGTGATAGAATTGTTCACAGCTGTTAATAGTTACTGTCTTACATTAATTTAGGTTGCTGTATAAGCCTTTTCTTTAGAGCTAGTGGAAAATATTTCTTTTGCTGGTTTACCTTTATCCCCAAGCATAAGTAATTTCTGTCTTAAGTAGAATCACATAATGATTAAAATGTTATCTGATTAATGTAGATTAATTAATATAGATAGATCACTCCCTTATGATCACTCCCATATGTTATTTCTCTCACTATACCACACAAATTCAGAATAGTTTTCCCCCACTAAACAAGGTTGCATTTAGTGCATTACTGCCTCTCTACCTCTCTTTTCTTCCTTTCTTGAGAAAGGGGACAGCAGTGCATGGCTTTGTGGTCAGCCCATAAATAACACACTGAAGTTTAGAAGCCTCAAGGTCTCCCCTTTGACCTGAAGTTCTGGCACCTAAATCTAAATAAGTCAATATAAGAAGGTAGACATGCCAGAGTGGTAACATTTGGTGACAGGTGACATTTTCTTTCTGAATAATGTCATGCTTAGCCTTACTGTAGATTATGGTAGCAATATTTATATATAGGAGAAGAAAGCCAAAACCAGCTCAACAAGAAAATATCAGCAAGTAAATGCAAGATTTATTTGCTGAAACAAGTGCCTGAATACTGGTGGTGCATTTTGCTGTGGCAGTATCCTCTAAAGGTGACTGAATACTCAAACCTTTTAGGATGCTACCTGTTGGAAGCAAGTAAAGCAATGCATTTTTGAGGATAAGGGGTAATTGTTAGCTGTTGTTATGTAATATCTATGATGCAAATTACATCAAATTAGTCAAATCATATTTCTTCTCTGTGATGCCATTTTTCCAGCTCTGAGTACATTTTACAAAAGTTAAGAGACTGATGAAAGCAAGGACATAGTTTATATGAAAGTTGGAGGAAAAAAATTTCTTAATTATATTTAGCCAACAAAAGATCTTGGGAGGAAAGTCTGTGAAGACTACTGAGAAAAACTAAGATGACTTAAGTATATATTAAGAAGTATAATCCCAAAATCCCTATCATTCATGGTAATTAGTTGTTGATTGCTGTTCAGTTTTTGACTACTCTCAGATTGTGATCTTATTTTTGTTTTTCAGAAGATTATTTAATGTTTATGAATTTATTTTATTTACAACAATTAGGTTATTGTTAATTTTTATTTTTTTTTTACATGTGCATACATGCTTTACAGATCAGTCATGATAGAGTGATCACAAGAAATTGTTCATAAGAAAACAGAGTCGCCAGACTGTCTGGCAGTCCCTAGAGTGAATGTGGTCACAGCAGAAATTCCCATGAAGCCAGGAATTTAGGGATTTCCTTTGCATTCATCATTAAGGAGCCTGATATAAATTCCATTGTCCAATGAAATAACTGCTGAAGAAATTATTAAGGGAAAAAAATGTAAATGAATTATATATAAGAGCATAAATTGTATATAATAAAATATCTAATATCAGATTCATAGTACTTTTATGTTTTAACACATAATAGAAATTTGTTATAATAGAATATTTTACAAGAAATAGAGTTTAATCATTTAACAGACATATTTTCACTGGAATATTGCAGTTTAATATATTTCTTGTTCAAGTCTAATCATTAAGACTTTCCAGTTGTCTAATTTAGATGTTTTTCAAACTGAATACCCTGCGTGACGATTAAAGAACTTCCTGATATTACCTGACTTGAATTATTTAAGACAAATATTAAAATCTATCTACTATAAATATTTCTTTCAATATTCTCTGGAGTCAATAAAAAGATGCTCCTGGACTTTATTGAGCTACCTATGGAACTGGATTAAACAGGTGAACTCTATTTTCTAAATAATGAAGATCCTGATTTAGGAAAGAATTCCATCAAGTTGCTTTTATATGATTTTGTATCTGTGCCCATGTCATGACATTCCTTCTGGTTTCAAGGACTAGTCCTACAATTTGTCTCCTAATTTAGGATTGAGCTACCCCTCCACTACCTTGTTCTCCTCTCAGTGTTGAGGTGTATTTCAGGAGCCTGTACATTTGTCACCTGCAGCCTGCTCCACGTTGACCACTGACATCACAGGGCCACTATCCCCTGATTGCATTTGGGCAACACAATAATGTTAGTGTGAACCTGTATGTTGAGAAGTGCAGGAGCCTCCAATGCAATTTCAACCATGCACTCATTTTTCTAAGTAAAAGTTGACAAATTTTTAAAGGCTAAATTCAAGTGTGTTGAACATTAGTGTAGTATATTTCAGTGAGTGCGTGTTCAGACCCTTCAAAATCAAATGTGATAAATATAAGAAGTAATTTTACTGGTGAAAAGATCTCAATGAAAATAAATTTTCTATCTTTTTTCATCTTTATAGATATTTGTGAAAGAATTAACATTTTTTATTGATTTCAGTTATTGAAAAAAACACCATCCAACCCATGAAAGAAAGAATCATTTAAGATCATTAAGGAAAAAAAGGAAAAAAAATACTAGGCACGGATGGGTCTGCCAACAGTTTAAATATCCAGGCTTTGTGTCACTTCTTTCCCTTTGTAAGTTGTTTTCTGCATCCTGCTTTGATGTCGATATGCACTGTAATTGAAACTAATATTGACATAGACTTGTACAAAATCAGTATGTCTAACGTGACTACTTAATGGTAATTCAAGGTTCAGTATTACCAGTAAATGAAGTCCTGTGGAGTGTATTCGTTAAACAAGTAGAGATTTCTTTTCCTATAGATTCGCTTGGGCGTTTTTTATTTCATTTGATTGCAGGGTTTTGGTATTTTTAAAACCCAAGTACTTAAATTGTTTTTTTTTTTTCTTAGTTTTCTTGGTTTTCACCATCTGGATATTGACAGCTGGTAGTCACTGTTCTAAAAAGCATTTAGCTGTGGATCCAAAATATAATAGAGACCTCTTGGAAGATTTCTAGACTGTAAAGAGCCTCCAAGATTTTGTAAAACTTCTGAGGTCTGTATTTAGTGATGCCTGTCAAAATGTTTACTTTAGCGTCTTTACCAACATTGATGAACATACAGCATTTAACAAAAGAATTGGATATGTCATGGAATTTCACCATCAGGTGGTATCCATTTCCATACATAAAGGTATACCTGGCAAGCAGCTTCTTACTTTGTTATATTGATGAGTACATACAACATTTTTGTCTCCTTTTATAAGGATACAATGCAGTTTTGCAGCCTGAAATTGGCAAGTATTGTTCCTGGTGCCAAAATGATTTTTAAGAGGAAATGTGTCTTGTACTTTAGAACATTTTGCCATCTCAGATATTGTGTAGATGGGCAATGAGGTGTGTGAAAATGTTGGAGGAAGAAAAATAACAATACTTCTGTTTACCAAAGGGAACTTTTGGGTTTATTCACAATAGTGAATAAACATCTTGTGTTGGTCTCTTCAGCTTGAATTCCAAAGTGCAGTTTAATTATTTTTGTCTCCAACAGACCATTCATTTAATATCAATAATAGCTTTAAGTGTGGCTTGTGCAGCTTTTTATCACAAATAAATGCTGAGAGGACACATGTAAATGATATCTATTGTAATTATTTTTAATATGCTGGACATGATGCTAATGTACAACTTGCTGAGATCAAATATCTGTGCGGCTGAAGAAAGGAAATAGAGCAAACTATTTAGTTTTTCAATACTGCACACTGCTCAGGTTGCTTATTTGTGGGATCTAAGTCTTTAAGGGAATTTTGTACTATGAAAGGTGCAAGGACATTGTACATCTATTGAAAAGATAATGAGGTAATAGTGCTTGAAGTGCTTTCTTAATTCTCAGCATTTTCTGATGTCTTTTTTTTCTTCTTCATTCATCCATGACTCAATTCTCAAACAATCCTATGGAGGCAGTAATGTATTGTCTTGGTTTGACATGACAGGTTTCTGCTAATGAAGTCAGAATCCTGTCTTGAAATGGAAAATGTAAACCCCCTCCCTCTGAATTATTATCATTTTGAAATTAAGGGGCTCTCAGGCAAAGATATGGGAGTAGGAATAACAGCTCTTTATTAGGAAAAATAAAAATAAAAATGCAGTAATGCAAAACAACACTGACAGAGTCAGACTACAACCTGACCCCCTGTTGGTCAGGGGGTTGGTAGCAGTCTAATTGAAATGGCAGCTGCAGTCCTCCTGCAGTGACAGGTGTGGCTCTGTTGGGGCAGTGATCCTGTAGAAGGGTGCAGTTTTCCTCTGAAGGTCCAGTGGTGGTGTAGATGGGCCTGGTCTTCCTCGGGGAATCCAGTGGAGAAGAAAGCTGCTCCTCTGGGAATCCAGTGGTCAAAGGCTGGCTGTGGTGTTCCAAGGCTCAGATTATATCCAG